>NC_135575.1:126958860-127675860 GCF_965152235.1 Eretmochelys imbricata
TGATGGTTAAACACCCAAAATTGCAGGATGGCTGTCAAATAAATTTTCCTGTCAAACAAGTCCAGCCTCTTGGCATCTTTATTTTTCGGTGTGCTGTTCACCTGGCCCTGTCTGGGCCTTTTGTTGACAGCAGACATGACCAGGGACCCCCACTGGAGGGGGATGCAGAGGTACTCAAATCCCTTTGCTGGGACATAGTACTTCTTTTCCTCCTTCTTGGAAGTAGGCGGAAATGGAAGAGAGGGTTTAATCAAACAGACTTAGCAAGTTTTAGGACCCCTGGGTGGACAGGTAATGTGACCTGGGCTGGGGTGGAGAAGGGCATGACATTAAAGAGGTTGGACTCCTCCAATAGCTCTTTGACCTCCAAGTTTAGGTTGGCAGCCACCCTTTTGAGCAGGGCTTGGTGCTCCTTGAAGTCATCAGGGGGCTGCTTGTTTGCGAGGGGCCTGCCACCGCTTCATCTGGAGACGATGAAGACAACTGTGCCGCAGTGGGAGGGGCAGTTTCCCTTGGGGATGGCTCTTTGGGCATCGGGCCCCACTGTCATCCCTGTGTAGGATTCTGCACCGTGCTCCGACTCCGGTGCTGGCTGTGCCAGGGGCAGCTTGTCCGATGCAGCCCGGGAGGAATGGTGGGAGTATGGGACGGGCATGAAAGGTACATGCCACGGGTTCCAGTACAGCCACTGGGCGGGCCACTGCCCCTGCCTCCACCGCAGGAGCCATGCCAGTCTCGCAGCCTGGTGGTGATTCACCTTTGTTGGTGAGGGGTTGAACTGTCCTTCAGATTTGGACCATTGCCCTTCCAGTGATCAGGGCGGAATTGTAGATGCCGCAGTCTGCCGACTTACTCTTGTCGGCGACTGGCAAGGAGAGGGTGAAGAACTGTCCCTGCCCAAAGAGCAGTACCGGGGAGCCGAAGGTCGGTGCCGCCTCTGAGAACGATCCGGCACTGGGGGGGGTTGGAGAGGATTGACGCCTGGGAGACTGCCTAGGTGATGGTGATCTGCGCCGTGGCAATCTCTGGTGGGAGGCCCGATGGTACTGTGTGTACGAGGATCAGCGTTGTGACTCACGTATCCTGTGCCTCATAGGTGGACATCTTGGTGTCAGGGACCTGGGTCTTCTGACAGGGGACCGAGGCTGCGGTGATGGGGATTGACGCCTGTGGTATGGGGACCGGGGATGCTCCGCTGCTTTAGGGGACAGTCCCATAACTGGCTTGCCCATAGATGCCATGGCCTTAGCCAGGTCCATCGCCTGGCTTGGAGTCTGCGGTGCCGGACGGCCTACTTGCTTTGGCAGCCAGGCCAGCTTCGGGCACAGATGGCCTTATGAGGGGCTGGGACCCCTTGCTACTCCCTGGAGTCGGAGGTGGGTCCCTGGCTGGGCTAGGGGGTCTGACCACACTGGTGCCCCCAAATAGCTCCGGGGCATGCACGTGGCCTAACACAGGTCCTTTGCCCAAAGCCCCCTTTTTCTGCAGTGCCAGGGGGCCCGTTGACTTTGACCGCTTCTTAGGCACCAGTGAGAGGGAATGGTGCTGGGCGCATTCCGGTGTCGGTGGAATGCCAAAGTGCGCACAAATGCCAAAGTGCCGGGTATGGAGTCTGATCGAGAGGGCTCCGAGGCAGGACAAAGCACAGCCTCCATGAGGAGGGCCCTTAAGCGAATATCCTGTTCCGTTTGAGTTTGAGGGCAAAAGTTTTTGCAGATCCTGCACTTGTCCTTTCTGTGGGATTCCCCAAACAGCTATCGTGAGGGTGACTAATGGGTATTGGCTGGCTGCACAATGAGCATGGCTTAAAGCCTGGGGGATGGGGCATGCCCTGCTCCGAGGCAGAGTCCCAGCTGGGACTCTAACTCTTAAACTACTACTGTACCACTTGACGTAATGGTCTAACTAAGTACCTAAAAACCAAAAAACAAAGGAGACAGAACCATGGACTGTAAGAACCACTAACGCTCTTGTGATGCAAGACCAAGTGCTCAGACCAACTCTCAGGGGCATTAAGAAAGAACTGAGAGGGCGTAGGATCGGCGGAGCCTAATATACCAGCACATGAGCGTGGCACTCAAGGGGGCACCACAACTGACCCTACAGATACCGCTAAGGCAAAAATCTCCAACTGTACACGTGGGTGCCCACACACCTAGAATGGAATAGACATGAGCAAGCACTGGAAGAAGAATATTATTTCTCACTCTTGTGCACTGCTGAGCTGTGTTTTACTCTACAGGTGACTTCACATGAATGGTGAGTGAAATAATCCCTAAGAACAGTAAACAGTAGCATCTATGTGGATGAAATATGCTGTGCAAGGGAAAATCATCATAAAAAGGAAGTGCTAACCTAATAAGCAAGCAGGGAATATCCTTCTTCACCTAGTAATTGCTTTCCTAGAAACAGCAAGCAAAGCATGTCTACAGCTATCGTCCTTGGGTGCTGCTCTTATGGTAAGAACACTACCTGTTGCCGTACATCAATACACTGCCAGAAATGCAGAGAAGCACGATAAACTTGACCATTGACGATAGTGGGCACTTGCTCTGAGCATGCCCACAGAAGACCCCTGGCAACAATGCAGCAAGGTCTAAGCCTTCCATAAGCATTGTCCCCCTAAGTAAATGTTTCCACCAATAACAACTCTACTTAAATAAAAGACAACACAAACAAGGACTCCAACTTAACTTTGACCTCTCCTCACACAGTTGTACTGGTTTAAATATAACTCCTCTTCTCTGACTGCAGGCTCACTACAGGGCTTACATAAAAACACACTTTTTAATAAAGCCAAAAGATGGAGCACATACGTGAGCATGCTCAGTACCTAGATAGACAGGCACCCATACATCTTAAAAATGAAAAACACTTCCCAAGCCCAAAAAACATTAACCAACCCATCCCCTCAGTCACATCTTTTCCTTGGAAAGCAAGCAGGGCTTGTGGGGTGAGCCAAGCATCACCAAACCCTGGCGCTGGAGGACCAAGGAGGGAAGCGTGTTTCAAAGCCAAGGACTCACCACTGACAATGCTCTAGCACTGTTCCTGACTATTATTATCAAGTTTCTTAGGATAGTGCCTAAGGACCAACTAAGAACAGGGCCCCATTCTGACAGGCATTGCACAAAACACAGAGTAGTAGATAATCCCTGCCCCGAAGAGCTTGCCATGTGACTAGACCAGACAGACAGGGTGGGAAAGGAGTAGAACAACACTGTCATGTTAGCGCTACAAAATAAATAAATAAATATAATTGGGGGTGGGCCACAGACGGAAAGAAAAGTGGAGAGGAAAGGAGGTAAAGGGGCTCAGGAAGGGAAGATTTGGAATGAAGCTGAGGTGCAGAGACTGGTCCAACCCTGCCCCTCAAAGAGCCAATCAGTATAGGGCAGAGAAAGTTGAGTCAGAACTGTAGCAAGTTCTCTGAATGTCTGATGGTCCCTGCTTGGGTGGCACCTGCAGCTGCTCCTATTGGCCAGGGTCTTTGCCTGGTTCCACTCTGAAGTTTGTCCCTCCCCCCAGCCAATGCCACATGGCTGAGGGGAGGGGATCCTCCCCTGCACAGTTCTGGGTCCCAAAGGGTGCTCCCAGCTGGGCCCCATTTTACCCCTTCCTAGCCCAGTGCAGTGGTCCCTGCTTTGGCTGCTTCTGTTTCTCTCAAGTGCCTCATACGAAATCAGGGGTTGCAGTAACACACGACTGGAAGTGCATCTCTCAGGTAGCCTGGATCAAAAGTATTTAGGGCTTTAATAATCAAACTCACCACAAGCTTCACTCAGAAACCTGTCAGTAGCCAGTGCAGATCCCAGAGCAAAGACATAATGTGCTCTCAGGGAGGAACAGGGAAACTGAAAAGGATGCCCAAGCTGCAATTTCTGAATGGTTCAAAGATGTTGCCCAATGGAGAAAACACTGCAACAATCTAAACTTGGAGTGGCAAGAGTATGGATTAGTCTGGGGAGGTCTGCATCCAAAAGGAAGAGGTGGAATCTGCTTGTTAGATGTTGATGATATGATGAAATGCACATGACCACTGTTGCAATCTGAGAACCCAGTAGCACCATGAGATCCACCAAGAATCCCAGGTTACAAAAAACTTAGAAACAAAGGATAGATGTGCCTTGCTAATCAGAGGTACTGAAATAATTTCCTCCAATGACCGGAATGCTTATTGGGTGGGAGAAGCCAATGGAGATACTCCAGATTTACACTGATTCACATTAAAGTAGTATTTGGCCCCAAGAGCAAAACATGTTAAATTTTGTATTAATAAGTTTGATCAAGGAATTAATTAGGCAAGGCTGAAGTGGATAAATTCTCCAAATGATGTTTCAGTGATGGCAAAAAATTCTCAAACCTAGCTGAAGAGCTCACTGTATTCTATATGAAGTAATTCCTACTTTAGCATTTAGGGCCTAATCCTGCAAAACATCCTTATCCGTATGAGCAACCCCACCCCCACCCCCCCATGGCTTGAATAAGGCTAATCAAGCAATAAGGACAATTCACAAGAAGCGGGGGAGGTGAGAGACTAGGTCCCAGGTTGACTTCCCTGAATCTTGGCAACACATCAGGTCAATTCTGGGAGTCGACACGAGAAATATGATTCACTGGGAAGTACTAAGATGTCCTCTGCTCCCCCAGCAATTCAGATTGCTGCCTGCCCAGCAAACTGACACTTGCCAGCCCTGGAACCAGAATGGCAGTAAATGATGGTGCCACTAAACCAGACTACAAGGCTAGTTCCAGATCAAATGTAGTTTTTTGTTCTATCAACACAACGCACCCCCTTTCCCTCCACTCCACTAAACTCAGAATGGAAACTGGGCGGGAAATGGTTTTCCATCCTGCTAAAGTGTTCAGATATTTTTTTAAAGTTTCCTATTTCAGATCAAGAGATGGGCAGGGTGCAAAAAAAGTGTTCAGATTAGCCAATAATCCAGTGGTTAGGGCAGTCACCTGGGATGTAGGAGACCCAGGTTCAAGGCCCTACTCTGCCAAATTCAGCAATTCCATCCTAAACCTGAGAAGTTATTCTCCACTGAAACATGCACACATTCCCATTAAGTATCAATTTTGACAAATCAGCATTTTCCAACAAAAAAAATATTTGGTTGAAAAATTCCCGACCGGCTCTACTCTCAACACAATGACGTATGGCACAGTTAGGTTTACAGAAAGACTAGGATGAGGGATGGCGCCTATGTCCACGACACAAATGCCCCTTTAAGATTTAGAGACACGTAAATCAAGTATCCTCTGAGATTCCTGCTTTGTTTTTAGCAAATTACTGTAACAATTTTAAACAGGAAAAGAAAATCTATTTTTAAACCTGGGTTATGAAATTGCTTCCCATTACTTTTTCCAATGCAGGTCTGTTGCTGAGCATAATCTGAAGGGGAGCAAACTGGTGGTAAACTGCTGACCTGAGATCCACCCCCCAAATAAGACACTGGCTCGGAGAGTGAACCATCACATTTCAGAACAACAGGAAAACTCTACCTTTTCAGCCTGTCTCTTAACGGTCAGTTTAGCCTGTGCTGATTCACAGGCCTATCACTAATTCTTCTTGGTGACTGGTCCTTCCGTCTTGCTGAATTAGTTCTAGAAGCACTGCCACTAAACAGAATCACTACCCTCAGAAGTTCAAATCTGAACATTCTTGAATGAGGACTGGCAAAGGCATTCAGGGGGAAAAGCCTCCTATTCCTTCCCTGGTGACATTTTTCGTCCATGGGGTGGAAAATGTCTATCTCCTTCCTCCGGTTATTCTGAAATTACAGGTATGAGTCATAGGCCTGCAGCCTTTCTGCTTTTCATACATTTTTGTCTGGACTGAAATAAAATAGCTAACAGATCTTGCTTGGCAGAAGTAGGCAACAGAATTAATAGGGTGCTATTAATACCAGGAGTTCACAT
Organism: Eretmochelys imbricata; assembly: GCF_965152235.1. Classification (NCBI taxonomy): domain Eukaryota; kingdom Metazoa; phylum Chordata; order Testudines; family Cheloniidae; genus Eretmochelys; species Eretmochelys imbricata. The sequence goes on from NC_135575.1 coordinate 126,964,786, forward strand.
TTTATTCTCGCATAAATTGGTTTTTGCTGTTTGAAAATAATCATGACTGGAGAGATGAATAAACACCTTGTCAGTGACAAGCCTCCATTGCGATACCTGTTCCTTTTTAATTTTCCTCAACTTCACCCTCATCTACCTTCATAGACTTAGAGAGACAAGGTGGGTGAGGTGACCTTTTATTGGATCCACTTCTGTTGGCGAAAGAGACAACAGAAGTTTGTCCAATAAAAGATACTAACTCACCCATCTTGTCTCTCTAATATGCCTGGACCAACAAAACTACAGAAACAAACATCCACAGGCTTAGCTCCTTTCCATCATCCACCACTTCCACCCAGCTTCAAATACCCTCAAAATTCTTGATCTTGCCCACTTATTGCAAGAAAATCTCCTTAAACTAGCCCTTCTTTACAAACATCTCTAATTGTGTTCTTTAACCACCTTCCTCTACACATACCATTGCTTTCTTCTTCTCTTCACTGTTTCCCTGATATAATGGCCATTCTGGGGCGATCATATGGTCAGTGCCTTGAAAAACAGCAGGGATTCCCAGGTGTCCATTACACAACAAAGGGCATGTCTAGAGTGCAATCACAAGGTGTGATTCAAGCTAGTTCGGGTATGTCTTCTCAAGCTGCAATCTAGCTAGCTTGGGTCTTGGAGCAGTGAAGCCGTGGCAATGCATTCTTCAGCACGGGCAGTACAAGCCAATCTGGGACCCAGAGTAATTACTTGAGGACTAGCCCAGGCTGAAGCCCACAGTGCCCCAGGTTTGCTGCTCAGGGACCCAAGCTAGCTAGATTAAAGCTATTTCCGGTATAGCTACGGGAACTGCAAACACATCCCATGATGGCAGTACAGACATTAGTAAAGGAGGAGGATGGATGGCCCAGGAGTTGAGGGCGCTCATGTAGGACTTGGGAGATCTGGGTTCAATTCCCTCTTCTGCCACAAAACTTCCAGTGTGACCCTGGGCAAGTCAGTTAGGATCTCCTCTGTAACATGGGGGTAATGACACTACCCTGTCTCACAGGGGTGTTGTGTGGTTCACTTCATTAAAGATGGTCAGGCACTCAGATACTGGGGGCCAGATAAGTTCCTAAGTTAGATAAAAAGCTCAGGTTTTAGATAAGACCCTTCTAGAGCAGGGGTTCTCAAACTTCATTGCACTGCGACCCCTCTGAGAACAAAAATTGCTACACAACCCGAGGAGGGGGAACTGAAGCCTGAGCCCACTTGAGCTCTGCTGCCTTGGGGGTGCAAAGCTGAAGACCAAGGGCTTCAGCCCCAGGCAAGGGGCCTATAACCTGAGCCCTGCTGCCCATGGCTAAAGCCCTGAGGCTTGGGCTTTGGCCCTGGGCCCCAGAAAGTCTAAGCCAGCCCTGGCAACCTCATTAAAATGGAGTCGCAACCCACTTTGGGGTCCCAACCCACAATCTGAGAACTGCTGTTCTAGCAAATGCTAACTATCATTGGCCAAATTTTTATTGGTGTAAGCTGGTCTAGTTCCCTTGACTTCACTGGAGCAGAGCCAATTTACACCAACAGAGTATTTGGCCTGACCATAATTCTGACCATAATTCCAAGGACTCCAAGAAATTTGCTACCTCTAACATAATAAGCTTTGTCCTCTACCCCTGTGATCAAAGAACTCAATGGACCAGAATCACTGATATGCTCCAGCTGCTTTGCGCCACTCTGGGTTTACTGCTGCTTCGCATCGCTAATTTAACTGGCCACTTAATCCATGTTTATGGCTCCTTTCAGCTGCCAGAGAAGCACGAAGCAGGCCCAGAGTGTACTGGTGAATCTAGAGCCTTATTTCTTCCATTAATGTCAGCTACATCACTTCAGGTAACTACTACCCACAATCTTTCTGTCCTTCCAATATCTCTGTGCCACGAGGCCCTGTCAGACAATAAAAGCACCTCATGCCTTCATCCTATTCTCCTTCAAACCTCACCTCCCGTATCCCAGGATAATTAACCACCTGCCCACTCGTACATTCCCAAATACCTTCAGTGTGCCACACCTCTCTCAAAAGTCCCTTCAGACTCCTTTGAGAGGTCTTCCCTTTCTGACTACAAGCCTGGTGCAAGTTCTCCCCACACAGCCTTCTTCAATATTCTCAGCATGGCTCACTCTCCTGTCACTACTGACTCATGATTATTTCTGCTCAAACATGGCTTTCCTGCCTTTACTTCCTTGTATCCAACGTGGAATTGAGATCAAAGGATCACCACCTCCAGCTCAGCACAATTCCCTGAAACTCTAACCTTCTCACCCTCCTGGTTTCAACTCCAGGTGCTACAACAACCTTTCTGTAGCCCACAGTACAGCCTCCCCTATCGCCCTGCCACTAAGCTATTTGAATATACCTGCTCCTGTTTATTCTAAAATGCAACACACTTTTAATTCTAATCTCTCCCCACCCCAAGAAAAAAAAACTATTATACCCAACATATGAGTGAATTAACCATAACACAGCCCTTTTCAGCCCATCCCACCCGAAGAATTATTTACTTTGTCATAATATCCTTCATTCAGTAGATCCAAGATAGGCAATTCCCTGATTGTTAAGGTGTGACGTTTTGGGGTCCACCCAGACCACTAAAAGATTCTGTCTCTGCCCACCCTTTAACTTCAGGGGTCTTTATGATGGGCAGCTTTGGTTCAATTCCCTGACATCAACAACCTGCCCACAAGCATAAGGTTTCACCCTGTCTCACCAGCCTAATTACATCTTAGGGTGACACCAAGAGCTCTTCCAGTCCTGGGTTTCCCCAAACACATCTCTCCTATGTTCTTAATTACCAGACACACAGAATGATCCTCTCTGGTTTGTCACCCCTGAAGGTGAAACCAGCCCCCCAGTTATCACATCATTTTGGCACACACACTCCACACGGTTTGCACATCAGAGATCTGCTTGGGATAAAAACAAAGTTTATTTAAAAGAAAAAAACACATATTCCAAGATGAAATAGTAACAGAAAGCAAACACAAGTTACACAGAAAACAAAACCAAGAGACAACTTCAGCCTTTACACTTTCATATTAGATAAAATCCCTTTTCTAATAAGTTACCAATTGTCTTAGAACAGTTTCCGAGGATACCCCCCAGCTATGGGAGGGATCCCGTGCTCACAGACATCATCCTACCTCGAGCTATCCCCCAAGTTCTGGATAAAAAAAACAACAAAAACCGCTCAGTTCCAAGCCAGTTTTTAAAAAGCTTTTTCCTCCCCTCACATTTGTCCATGGTGACTCTTGGTTAGTCAGAGAGGGGAAACTGCTTCCCAACTTGATGTTGGACAGTCAGGATGTTCTTTTCCATTTTGAGTTGTCTCAATGTCATTTCACCATCTCTAATGGTCCACCAATCTCTTCTCCTGGGCTGGGCAATGGATAGTTACTCAAAGTCAGTTTCATGTAGATAACTAGTTTAGGGGGTGCCCTTCCCTGTTTGACATGGAACTGAAGCTGCACCAGTTTTCTACACACAAATACATACACTCCACAATCAAGCCTGTATACGTATCCATATAACAATTACTCCACTTAGAACATTACAAGCTTTCAAAAGACACCTTATTGTACTATAAAAACCTATCCAGTTACACAGTATGCAATCAGTTGGTTGTACTGGTTATTTGGGGGGGGTTTGGCCTTCTGTTCGCCCCTTGGGGTGTCTGGACCCTAACTGTCACATAGGGGCATCACTGAGCTCAACTTCACTGTCCTTCCATAAGGAATACAGAGGTTAGTTTCTACTCTCATTTTCTGGACAGTCACGTGTCTGTAAATCCTATTACAGTCACACCCAAAACATCCCCACATGTGAACTTTGCCAAAAAAAAGGGGTTACTAAGATCTTCACCCTCTTTTGTCTTTACTGCAACTCCCAGGCTTCTCAAGAAAGAATTTTCTGTAGCATCTGGCTGATGAATCTTGCCCATATGCTCAGGGTTTAGCTGATCGCCATATTTGGGGCCGGGAAGGAATTTTCCTCCAGGGCAGATTGGAAGAGGCCCTGGAGGTTTTTCGCCTTCCTCTGTAGCATGGGGCACGGGTCACTTGCTGGAGGATTCTCTGCTCCTTGAAGTCTTTAAACTACGATTTGAGGACTTCAATAGCACAGATATTGGTGTGAGGTTTTTTTGTAGGAGTGGTGGGTGAAATTCTGTGGCCTGCATCGTGCAGGAGGTCAGACTAGATGATCATAATGGTCCTTCTGACCTAAATATCTATGAATCTATAAGTCCACATATTCAGCCTCTCTAAAAATGTACTAGCTCACCTTCTCATTCATACTCAAAAACACAAACACCCATCCAACCCCAACTCTTCATTGATCCCCAGCTTGGGTATTCTGTAGTGATTCTCCGCACTGCGAGAAGGTTCATGTTTCCTTCACTTAGGGGGGAAAAAAATCAAATGCACAGATACAAAATGGGGAATAACTGGCTTGCAATATTGCAGAAAAAGAGCTGGTGTTATAGGGGATCAAAAATTGAACATAAATCAATAGTGTGATGCTGTGGCAAAAAACCAAATGCTATTCTGGGATGTATTAGCATGCGTGCCGTGCATAAAACATGGAAGGTAATTGTCCTGCTCTATTTGACACTGGTGTGGTCTCAGCTGAAGTACCACACTTAAAACAGATGGGATCGAACTGGAGAGAGTCGAGAGGAGAGCAACAAGAGTGACACAAGGTTTAGAAAACCTGACCTACGAGGAAAGGTTAAAAACCCATGTTCTGTCTTAAGAAAGGAAGCCTGAGAGGTGACCTGATAACAGTCTTCAAATGAGTTAAGGCCTGTTATAAAGAGGACATGATCACGTGTTCTCCATGTCCACCCAGGGAAGAACAAGAAGTATTTGGCTTAGTTTGAGGCAAGAGAGATTTAGGTTAGATATTAAGAAACAAAAAAACTTTCTAAGAATAAGAATAGTTAAGCATGGGAATGGGTATTCCACAACCTCCCTTGGTGACTAGTCATTGGAGGTTTCTAAGAACAGGTTAGAAGCCAGGGATGGTCTAGGTATATTTGGTCCTGCCTCAGCATGGGTGGATGGATTAGACCACCCCTGGATAAAGCACCTCTATGACTATGATAAAGCAAATGAACATTCTCGAACAGTAGGTAGCATGCTGTACCGCCACGGAGGATGCACAAGTTACAGCAGTATAACAATGTGTCTCTACCTATTTTGTACTGCTATTCAGATGCCTCTCCATTCAAATCAAAGAGCTTTGAATTCAGCAGAAACTAACAGCTAAAAGCTACGTTAAAAGCACATATGGATAGTGATTTATCTCGCAACTAAAAAAAAATCTGAGTTAAGGCTATGCAACATCCTTAAAAAGAAGATCGTGGACAGTCCTGTTTCAAATATTTATTGCTAACATGTTTATACATCTTCCTCCATTTGGACATCTTTTGAGGTTGACGGTCAGCCAGAGGTCACTGGAATTACAGTGCATACCAGTGGTAGGTAGAGAGGCAGGTTTAATCATGTACGGCTGGCAGTTTATTTAGCAGTCAAGACAACCTCCAAAAAGCAGCCACCCCCTCTCTTAAAAGGCCACATTAAGGTATCTCCAAGGTTCACCACAGTACAATTTTGCTTGAGCTGTATTTAAGTCCATGGGTCACAGGTCAATTTAGAGAGCATGTAAATATTAATATATGTTATGCATCAGGAAGTTGGGGTTGCTCAACAGGCCAAGACGGGGGTCATAACAGGATAAGGAAAGAAAGATAAAGCAGAGAGATGGCTCCTTTTATCTTATGCCTTCTTATAGTTATTTTCACTATCTTTGGTGTGCTAGAGACCACTTGTTTTATTTTAACTTTTTACACTCTCTTGTTGGTTGTTTTTCCTTTTTACAACCACACCTTACTGTATCCTTGGCAATAATTTACGCCACCCTACTAGCATGTAACAAACATCTACATCAACTGAATCAAGTCCCAGTTCTATTAAGCATCTGAACTTTTGCTGGTTCTCTGGATGGTCACGAGACAGGCTGTATTGTAAGGAGTGGAACAAGGCAGTCATAAAACCAGAGCATGAACAAGGGCAATTTCAGCGGTGTAGAAACCACACCAACCAAATGACAGAAAGACTAATGTTCTAAACATTTTATATTTGGTTTCTTAGCTTTTGAAAGGCTAGTATTACACTAAGACATGACCAGCACATGCCATGGCAGTCTTTCTAGTCTACTGCTTAGATTTAAGAGTGATTTTCTGCTTCTGGGAATTTTTTACTTTCCCAACAGATTGTGGTTCATCTAACCCTGCCTTGACCCCCATCCCTCATTGCTGATTCCCCTCTCAGATTACTCCAGTTCCCCCTTCCAGAACATAGTGTAATTTGTGAAACACCTTTCATTTCTACTCCTCACCCTGGCTGCACAAATCCACCCACCGTGTGCTGCACAGCGACAGCTCTCTCCCACAAGCCACCAGGGGCGGTGGATGAAACCAAAATTATTTATTTTTATTGCAATTTCTTCTGCCTCTTTAGATGAATGAAAGAGCACTGGACGGATGGGTGGGAAGATTGGAACCAGCAGTGGAAGCAAAGAGAAGTAAGAGGGAGAAGTGTAAGAGGAGAGAAAAGTGAGACACCACACAGGAAAAGTACTACAGAATGTAATAAACTTAAAATCAATTTCTTAAGGTTTCTTGGGACATTTAATAGGAGTTTACAGAAACTACCCTAAAAACTAGTAAAATTTAATAACAAATTATGTCTTTCCTATATAGGATGATTGGGAAAAAAAACTATAGGAAAGTTATTTTCTTTTACATTTTACCTGAGGGTGTATATATATGTGTTTTAGATAAGGGCAGGGAGAACCTTCTGTAGTATTTTTGGTGGGACATGGTCCAGTGGAAACATGAGAAATTCCCAGGGGTTGGAAATCCTTCATTCCCAGAAGTGGACAAATTAAGCTCTGAAAGTCAGGGGTAATGTTAGTATTTCACATTCCCATTTTATTTAAAGGAATCAAGCTAATATTTTACAAAATTTCTCCTTTGTATTTCACTTATTCTCTTTCTGGAAACCCCATTGATTCCTACAGAAGTAGCTGCTGAGACACTGGAATAATCTAACCTGTGAGGAAACCTTATTAATTTTAAGCAGGGGAACCAACAGCAGCTCCCTGTGAAATATTGTTAGCTTGGAAGTCAAGTCATGTCCAAAAAGAAAAAAAAAAGGAAAAAAAAGACAGACTGACAAATATTTTCAGATGCTGTACCTGAGCCTGACAGCTGCTGCCAAGTTTTGCCCATTCAAGAATGGAATTTTCAAAAATACTCACTACTGGACTAACCTTTCTCTTACAGGTAAAGCTGCCATCAACATCAATGGGAACAGATTTAGACCAAAACGGAGCACTTCTGAAAATCCCACCCTAAAACCAGATTTTTCTTAAGGGCCAGATTGGCAGCCCCTGACTGACACTGCTGATCAGTTACTCACACAATCAGACCTGACGATTGCAGTATCGCGACTTGCGTAAGTAAACTGCTTGCCAATGCAAGTCAGATGTTCACAACCTGACCCCAAATGCTTTTCTCTTCCCTGTTGTTGTGTGAAAGCTCCACATGGATAGGAGAAACTGATTATACAGGGAATAAATGCTGCCAAACGTACAGAGTATTCAAACAGAAAAGAGAAATCAAGTCTCTTTCAGTTTGGTAACCTTAGCTACTACTTGTAGTACATAAAAAGAACAGGAGGACTTGTGGCACCTTAGAAACTAACAAATTTATTAGAGCATAAGCTTTCGTGGGCTACAGCTCACTTCATCAGATGCATACAATGGAACATATAGTAAGAAGATTATACACACACACACAGATAAGTTGAAAGTTGCCATACAAACTGCGAGAGGCTAATTAGTTAAGATGAAATATTATCAGCAGGAGAAAGAAAAACTTTCTCCTGCTGATAATAGGTCATCTTAACTAATTATATATCTTCTTACTATATTTTCCATGCTATGCATCCGATGAAGTGGGCTGTAGCCCACGAAAGCTTATGCTATAATAAATTTTTTCGTTTCTAAGGTGCCACAAGTCCTCCTTTTCTTTTTGCGGATACAGACTAACACGGCTGCTACTCTGAAACTTGTAGTACATGAAGTATTTTCAGACAGAAATATGACTTAAGTGGACAATGTTCCTTTAATGGTGTCTGTAAATTAACAATTATGTTCCATTCTGTTTTAGCAGGTCTCAGTAGCATAAACAATCAGCAGATGTCCACCTACAACTCAAAACCAGTTGGCCAAGCTACTGCAGCACACTGTACAATATGATATACTATAAATATAATTTACCTGAGACAGCCAATGGGGAGGGCTGCAAGGGAATTACCATGAGGGAAACATGGAAAGCAAAGTGAACACTGTGTGTTCATTGGAACCAGGGAGAGCACACAATGACTGGGAAACAGCATCTGTTGGAGTTCGAGATGGAAGTTAACGCCAGCCTATAAGGTCCCCTGCCTCCCTCTGCTGCCACGTTCCACTCAGGGAAGGTCCCATCCAGGCACAGAATTTCATGCAGAAAGGGAGGTCTCAAGCTCCTGTATGGCATTATCCCCCTTCCTGTCTTCTGTCAAAGGTGACCTCTGGGTTTGAACAAAGGGAAGGGGTGGGGGAGTGGCTAGGGCCTAGGGAAATGCATGCCATTCCTGCCCTCTAGCTCTGCAGATTCACTGCAAGAGATAACACAGCCAAGGAGTTCTATAACAATCTTTTCCATAGAGCAATCTCCACCCAGTAATCTTCCTCCTACACTCTATAGGGAGAAAATATCACCCTCTGGGCTCCCCAAAGGACAGGGCCTGTAATGTTGATAAGCCCTTGTGCAGTGTGTGTCGGGGGGGTGGGGAGGGTCTCTCTCTGCACCCCAAGTCTCCTGCATGTCCACCCACAGACCTGTCACAATCTGGTCCCTAGTTAGCAAGATGAATTAGCATGTCTCAAAATCCCTTCTCCAAAGGCCCACATGCTGATCCAATACAATGATGTTGCATTGCTAGGTCGTGACATTTCAGTGCAACAAGTTGCAACATGATGGAGCCTTAATTATATCCCCTTGGGCAAATACTAACTTAGAATTTTTGAATTCCAATTCCATCTCTGCATGAGATTCTGGGCAAGTCACCTGGCCTCTCAGCTGCCCTATCTGCAAAGCAGGTGTAGGAACAATCACCTACCACACAGTGGTATTTGAGGATTAGATATATAACGTTTGTAAGGCACTATATAAAAGTGCTGTGGTGAGTATAATTGTCTTGTTTCTCAAGTATCTGTTATTGACAATCACAAATTGTCCTTCACAGCCTGGGAGTTTGTCAATATTTAGAAATGACCTGGTGGCAAAGGAGGTGCATCTCATCTTTCCACCAGATCCTTTATAGATAGCTTTAAGGTGAGAAAGAGACAGATACCACTGCAGGAAGTGAGCACAGAGGAGATCCCTAGGCCAAAGCGTTCTGTGCAGAGCCATGGACGTTTGTGGTGCTATTTAAATCATTTTGACCTTTTATCTTGCAGATACGCTTAAAAAAGAATAGAGCAACTTACCAGTCCAGGCAAATTTCTCCATTTCTCTATGATTAAAGGGACATGCCAGGCAGATTAAACATATGCCAACCAAGAAAGCAGAGACTTCTTGGGGAAAGCATTGTTTGTTGCAAAATAAATGAATGCTGCTGATTTTACAAGTTTCAGGCATATATACAGGACATCTACCTTCTGTCTGGTCACAAAATCTAGATGCTCTTGTATGAAGAGAGCCACCAAGGCTAGATGGCATTTGTACCAGTTGTAGATTATTGCAATTGTGTAACTAATCAGCATGAAGGCTGACATACATTTTTACAGGGCATCTCTTTCTTTCTCTCTTTCTGATATTCAAGTTTCTCCATTCTCTGGGCCTGCCCTTGTGTTTTTCCTCTTGATTTCAGTAGGGCCAGCATTTCTTTCACTCTTAGTCACAAGTCCATACTGGACCTAGGCTGAAAGACATTATTGTGGAACTTTCTGTCAACTAAAGAACTTTACAATAGTTTGTAGCTGCCTAGCATTGTTGCTCAAAACGTGCTACATTTCAGAGATCCTGGATACCCAATAGGACTTGCTAGTTCCAACACCTGTTAGCATCCCTCTCAATCTGACCAGGCCTAAATGGGGAAACACAAATACCTAAACTGAAGGGGACACAAAAATTATTCAACATGAAATTAAGAATGTCGTGGGATCCCTTCCTTTATGTAAATAACTCCGTATAACCTCACTTTCATGATTCCTTATTTCTGATATAAATAACTCTCAGCAGTAAGAATGAAGGGCACTAAATTGGTCACATCCCTTGAATCAGGCAACATTTGAAAGACATGCTTTGGAGAGCTGCTGTCTAGATGAAGGAGATAGATGTAGAACAGAAGGATCAGCCTCCAGCCAGAAATGGAGCTCAGCTAGCTATCGTTGTTCCTTCTTTCTTTTTCCTTTCCCTGTCTCTTTGTCTGTCTTCATCTCAGGATGAACTGTCTGGTGGTAAACAGTTTTTACTAATTTAATTAAACTGTAAAAAGATCACATGCTCATTTGTCTCCCCCCTACCAGGCAAAACATCTGAAATTTTACCATCAAAATGAGCAGTGCTCAGAGCACACAGAACTCCTGTAAGAACTCCCTTCTCATCTAGAAAAAGACAGGCATTTAACACCTCATCCTCCAATGATCTTCCCCCATAATCTCTGCTCCTATGCATTCCACTTCCAATCAGTCCTGGACAGGTCACTTCATGTGCATTTTTAAAACAGAGATCAGAATTTTAATGCAATCAGAGTGAGATTTCATAAAAACCTCATACACTGAAAACAGATTTACTATACATCACACGTAGCCAGGGAGTTGGGACTTGAACTCTTGTCCTTGCTCCTCAAACACAGGCCTCTGTCACTTGAGCAAAAGGAAAACTGTTAACATACTCTGGGCCAATATCCTCTATGGGACAGTTGCCAGTGTTCACCATCACTCACCTCAGTCATACACAACATCCCTTATATTACAAGTATTACAGCCAGTGCATTGCAAGATTCAAGCATCTCCCTGCATATCAGAAAACTGCCCCAAGAGAGTCCAATCCAGAGGCAGAACACTAGTGCTGCTCTCATGATTATATTTTGTCTGAACCTTTCTTTTCCATGTCAGCATCTGAGCCCAGGCCTCCTGTGAAAACTCACCACATAGTGTCATAGAGTTTGTTGCAGATCCAACTCAGGTGTGAGTAGCTTGCACAATACCTGGCTGTGCTATTTATGGCTTCAGCCAGTCACGCTAAATCAATCACTTTCTTCACCTAGAAGTTCATTCACAAGCACTTTAAATATGAGAAAGGAGATTAACAGCAGAGGTTCCCAGGCATTGCAAGACAACCACTCTAACCTAAGTCTTTAAGAAATGGAATAAAAATTAGCCAGAAATATGTATCTATCATTCATATTTAATCTTCAACTAAGCATTGAGAAAATATTAAGTGAATGACTCTTTAAAAGAAAAAAAAAAACAGAGAGAGGGGGTGGGGAATGTTATCCTTCAGGGACCCCTACGAAACTTGGAACTGTTGCACTTGGGTCATCCTTATGAATTCTACATATTTTTTCATACTGTGATGATGCATTTATTTAACCTGGCTTTTCCTTTGGCTTGCTATTTGGGAGAGGATTTATTATCAGTGCGGTTGAGCAGAAACTGAGGGTGGGTTGGATTTATTGCAGTTGTCAGAGAATCAACCGAACAATACTCGCTCCTCTTCTCAAACTGCCCCCGAAGTAATTAGCATACTTCAAGAACATCTTGCCATTTTATCTAATTTGTTTTGTCCCAGGAGTCAGTCTCACTCTCACACACAGACAGAGAGCTAATTTCTCAAGATTTCAGATTGTGTGTTAATCTGTAAATTATAGTTATTAAATACTTATTTGCCCAGAAAAGACCCCACACATCACAGCTGAAGCTACACGTGTCAAGGCTCATTCTGTAACTCTTTGAAGCGGCAAAGGCCAAATCCTACCCACAAACATCTTCCAGCTGAAGACAATGGGAAGAAGGCAGAATTGGGAGATTTATAGCAGAAGACACTAACCACTAGGTTAAGTAGCCCTAAAATAATGGAAATGCTGGACACAATTCTCATCTATGCTTCATACTCTTATATGTCCACTGACTACAGCTGAGTTACTGTAGTAAGTGAAAGGAAAAGTGGGCCCAAAGACATTACTTAGACTAGACCCTTGAATCATAGAATCATAGAATATCAGAGTTGGAAGGGACCTCTGGAGGTCATCTAGTCCAACCCCCACCCAGAGCAGGACCAATCCCCAACTAAATCATCCTAGCCAGCCAGCAATCAATGCAATCAGCCCAGTGCCAGCATATCATTTCTGCATCTTACTGTTTAGTTGTTTGATGAGGGCCCAGCCCTGCATGATGCTGAGTGTCCTCATCTCACACTGATAACAATGGGAGGGAATGGTGCTTAGCAACTTTCAGGAACTGCTCAGCACATACCAGAATCAGGCCCCTAACAAGACAGCTGGAAACATTTTTCAATTGAAAAGATGTAACCAGCAGAGTGGAGATAAGGCTCTGATGAAGCACTGATTATGTGAAATCTAGAATTGCAAATAGTAGGAATTTTAAAACGTGCATTTTGGCCTTTTTGTTGGTCATGGTATGTCAGATTATGCCTTTAAAGGCCTGGGCTGTAGGAAAGGGAGTGCAAAGCCACACCATCTCAAGGGAAGCACCAAGAGGCAGCCAAATGGCCCAGGTACCTTTCTGTAGAGGACAGCGTATTCTGCAACACCCCGTTAAAAGGTACAGCATACTCTCCACACCATAGCAGACCAGCTGCGCTGGCCAGAACATAAGGGAATGCACATAAGTTACTCCTGGAGAAATTCTGCGAACAATATGTTAAAATTCAGCAAAATTCTGCATATTTTATTTGTCAAAATAACATTATATAATCATGCGAGTTTCATTTTGGTAATTTATTTCAGTATACCTGTAAGCAACTGTGACTGTAACAATATAGACAACAAAATAGATTCCCCCAAGAGTAGAAAGTTAAAAAAAAACACTCTACCTAGTTCCTGTTTTACTGCCCCCTCCCCCTCCAGAGCCTAGCTATGCGGCCCCTTGCAGCCCACACACCCGTACCCCCTCTCACCCAGAGTTCAGCCACAGGGCCAGACACCCACACAGAGTCCAGAGATGGGGCACCGCCCAGCCCAGACACCACACCCTTCCCACAGAGCCTAGCTGTGGGACCTCTTCCGGCCCACACACCCATACTCCCTCCCCCCCAGACCCCAGCCACGGGGCACCTCCAGCTCAGACACCCTCATCCCCTCCTCCCCAGAGCCCAGGCGCGGGGCGCCTCCGAGTCCAGACACCTGCATCCCCTCCCTTCCAGAGCCTAGCCACGGGGCGCCCCCCAACCCAGACACCCACATTCACTACCCCCAGAGCCCAGCCACGGTGTGCCCCCGAACCCAGACACCCACACCTCCCACCCCCAGAGTCCAGGGATGCTGGGTCCTGGGCTTATATGTACTTTCCTGCACATCACCTCTTCCTTCAGGACGACCCGGAAACTGCAGCTGTCTGGAGCCCTCCAACTCCCCCTCTCCTTCCTCCCCCATACAGTGTCCTGTATTTTTTGTAAGCTGGGCTCTGCCGGGTCCAGCAGCCCCTAGTGGCAGCCAGCAGCTCTTCAGCACCAATTCTGCAGAGGAAAAGGAAATTCTGTGCAGAACATTAATTCTGTGCAAATTCTGCACTGTGCAGTGGTGCTGAAAGAATTTAATGGAAAACCAGAAGAAATCAGCAATGTAGTCCACCAAAAAAAGGTACCACCTATCAGCCAGCCAGAAATAAATAACTGCAGCCTGTCTGCTGAGAAATGATTAGAAAACCCTCAGGGGCTGGTTCACACTACAGACCTATGTCGGTGTAACTGTGTCACTTAGGGGTGTGAAAAATCCACCCCCTATCGTGCCCTTGTCCCATGTAGACAGCACCATGTGAACGGGAAGACTTCTCCCATTGACATAGCTATTGCCTCTCAGGGAAGTGGATTAACTACACCGACAGGAGAAGCTCTCCCGTTGGCGTAGTAGTGTCTTCACTAAAGCCCTGCAGCATTGCAGCTGCCCTGATGAAGCTGTGTCGCTTTAGCGTTGTGTGTAAAGACAATCCCTCATTCTAACAGTTACAGGAGGGAAAGCAGGGCTCCCCAAGCTGTGGCAGAGAGTGGAGCTTGATGTTCCACCCATTCACAATTTAAGACGATGGCACATGAACCATAACGTTTGGGAGCCGTGGACTGGCAGAGCTTCCCTCCACCCCTTCAATGAGCAATTGAAGTTAACCAGTAAACTGAAGATGCTTTAAATGTAGGCATAAAAGCCTGCTGAAGCATTTGATAAAGCATGGAATTCCAAAATGTACAATATTGGCCAAATGCTGTCATCAGTACCAACTATATAAACCCAGTGAAATCAACGGGTCTGCATCAGCAGGAGGGAAGGCAGGCTTCATCTCCAAAAGTCTACCAAAAGGGGGTGGGGGGAATTCAAGATTTTAATCATGAAAGGTATAAATAGAAGGGTCAAATAAGGTAGCCACCTGATTTATTATAACTTAGTTTTGCAGAAAAGATTTGACAGTTTAGAGATTTGATTCTGTATTCCTTACACATCCAAAATTCTCAGTGAAGCTAATGAAGTGCAGGGTCAGACCCTCTGTAAATTAATAATTTGTAGATAGATGCTTAAAAAAATCTAAATCTAGCCACACTTCATATGTTACATTCCAGATATAAAACTAATTCCTAGTACCAATTCTGGAAGGCAGCTGCTAAACATTGGATTCTCATGCTATTAGTTTACAAAATAAATTTTATGTTGCTGTTTTGGGTTTTTTAAGTGAGCTATATAAAATGAACATTGTTAATGTCTGGTTTCTACTATCCTGTATAAATCTACTACTGTGACTTTATTGCTTTCTGGATCTATTAAACATAGATGAGCATCATTCAGTTTCCACAGATTGAAAGAACTAGGAGAGAATTAGAGAACATCTAGATTTATTTGTAAACTGATGGGTTTTTATTACAATGTGTACTTTTACTGTTATAAAGACAATAAACAATAATCAAATGAACTAGTCTTAGTTTAGAAGATGGCTTAATCATCAACAAAGAAAAACCTTGGACAAAATATATCAGTCCAAATCCTGTTCACCTTATTCACATAACTTATTCTGGTAACACTAGGACTGGCCAGAAAGCAAGAATTCCAGTTCGTGAAAAACTGGGGTTTCAGAATTTGTTTCCATTCCACATCAGGGTGAAACCAAGACCTTTTTAATTCTTTTTTTTTTTTTTGAGGAGAGAAAGACAAAAATCATACAAGAGACCCAGCTCCCAGTGCTTTAGGAACTCACCTTGGATGTGGGAGACCCACGTTCAAGTCCCTGCTCTCAATGTCAGGCAAAGAAGGGACATGAACGTGGGTTTCTCATATCCCAGGTCAGTGCTCTAACTATATGGTCAGTCTCACTCTACCCCAATGAATATTTATTTATATGAAGTGGAACAGCTCTAACATGAGACTCAGAAAGAAAATGACTTGATAGCCCAGTGGGACTTGAAAGCTCAGTAGGACTTGAACCTGGGTCTTCCACATCACTGATGAATACCTTAAGAACTAGGCTACCCTCTCTCTCCCACCTAAAAACCTATCCTGGATCTGAGAAACCCTCTTGACAAAAAAGTTTCATCAACACTAATACGTTTCTGCAAAAAAAACGTTCCATTGAAAAATTCCTGACCAGCTCTGGTGGACACCAATGGGACTTGCCCAATGAGCAGGACGCAGTCCAAGATACTTTAGCGGTACGGTCTAGATTACACACATCTAATATGAGGCATAAATGATGCTTTACGACAGAATAACCAATCACTAATTCCAGCCAGTTAGAAACAAACTAAATATTTTGCGTATTAAAATAAGTTAGAACTTTAACATTTTTGCTGTTGTTCATTATGGGCCTTACTCCTGTTCCCACCAGCATCAGTAAGAGTTCTGCCATTAACTTCAGTGAATGCAGGGAGGGGCCCCTCTATATTTTTTTGTTAATTAAATGGTCTCATTTTTATTGGGTGTAAATTCTCTCAACTTTGACAAGACTCATACATTTTATTGCACTCACTGATCAGCCCTCCAAACAAATATGTGCAAACAAGTACCACTAACCGAAAGAATCATGTATTTACCTGTAAAGTGTTTGAATGACCTGGACATGATTATTTTTTCCCCCTCCCAATGTGGTAACTGGAAAAACACCCATTGACTTGAACTGGTTTCAGATCAGGACCCTAGTTACTACAGTAACAGGTGCTAGTTAATAAATAAATGACACTTTAATGGTATACAGCAAACACCAGGGCCCTGAAAAATCTTTGACATCAACATTTATCTTTATTAGTTTATCAGCTTTACTTTCTTGAGTGTTCTGAAGTTTTTTGGCTGCTTCACTGCAGAGGGAGAACCTACTGTTGCATTTTCTTTAATCTAAAAATGAAAAGCTCATGCTGCATTGTATGCCAGCTTGTATTTCTTCCTGCAGTTAAACCAAATTAAAACAGGATGACATCTTTCAGCTAATACAAAACATAAGACTGCCCCCAGCCTCTATTCTCTATTAATAATCCATTGGAGTGAACAACCATCAGTGATGTGGAGTTATAGCAGCTTTAAAAACCACCTTGAAGGATGTGTTACTCAAATGCCTCTAACTGCCAGTAGCTGGGAGGGGATGACAGGGCATAGATCACTAGATAATTGCCCTGTTCTGTTCATTCCCTCTGAAGCATCTGGCATTGGCCACTGTCGGAAGACAGAATTCTGGGCTAGATGGACCTTTGGTCTCACCCAGGAGGCTGTTCTTATGATAACAGTGAGAAAAGAAAAGGCTCAAGCCACAGATTCAGTACAAACTACAAACTAAAAATACACAGCTGGTTTCCTAGAACCTGTCTTGGGCAAGGATTTTTTTTCCCCCTATTTCTGGCACTGTAGCTCAGAACTGCAACCTGTGTGTGTGGACACATACATACACCCTCCATGAAATACAAGCAAGTATTAAATAGGCTGACAGTTAAAAATCAACCACACCCAACACTCAGATCACACATTTCATACCATGGAGTTATACCAATATGTGCAGCATCGCATATCAAAATATGGAGTCTGCCACAATACACTGTAGAAAGGAGAAACCTAGCTGGATTTGTATAGTGCAGCACTATGATGCTTTGTTGCATTCCTCTCAGATACAACCCCAAGACAACTGCTTCACATCCTTGAGGGCCCTCATCTGTGTGTTTATTGCACAGATCAGTACTGTCCCCACTCTGCTTCGATATCGATATGAACCCCCTTTGGAGACACAGACAGGACTACAGGCTTCATTGGCTACTACTTACTGATGACACCCAGCTCCACATCGCCTCATCTGCAGACACAAACACATTAACACAAGAACACCTGGATAAAGAGTAGATGGCTCAAAGTAAGTCCAGGAAAGACTGAAATGATGCTGTCAGAAAGGGGAAAGCACTTCGATGAGCTAACCAAGACAACAGCCCCTCCCTCCTTTGAAGGACCCACCTTCTGTTCAGAAAAGTACTACATAGTCTTGAGGCTAATCAGGCTCTTTACTAATCCTGGTCCCCCAGGTAGGAAGAGTGATGAGAACTGCAGTATTCTGACTACAGCTTGCAGGGAAAATATGCCCTTCCCCTTTGTGGGGAGGAGCTAGCCAGAATGTGCTATGCTAGTCACCTCTGCAACTGGGAGGTAGAAGCCGTGCAGAAACACCAGTTTATGCAATTTTGCCCACCTCCTGAGCAAGACAATCCACTGCACCTTCCAATGGCTCCCAGTTTGCTTCCTGTGCCATTTCAACGCCATGGACTTTAAGGTCTTCAAATACTTAAACACAGCCCACAACAGTGACTCTCCATTCTCAACCCACCAGCGCACACGTACTCTTCCAGAACAACGGAGCTGACAATGAAGCAATCAGCCACATACACAGCCTTGTACATTAGAGGTGCTTCCTCGTGGAACAACCTACCAAGATAAGGCTGCAATTCTTAGTAACATTATATGGCGCTCAGTTATCATGATGATGAATACAAATAAAATAAAATGGATAACATAAGGCAATGCCGCCAACAAGCCCTGAGTATGTCAATACAATTCTTTCTTCTGGCCTGACTTTTCAAGGTGCTGAGCACTTGCAGTTCCTGTTGACTTCAGTGGTACCTGGGAGTGCTCAGCACTTCTGAAAATCAGGCCACTAATGTCCATTAATAAGCTCAGTAACATTGCAGGAAATAGTAACATTGGTTTCTTATGGAGAATAAATCCAAGGTCTCTTTCATTGAAGCTGAAAACACCCTATGAATTCAATTCATTAATTGTAGCATCCTTCCTTGGTTATCTCCCAACTTCTTTGATCTCTCTCACTCCATGCTGTAATCTAACACCCTCCTGACTGCAGTCTGCCTGCTTTTCTGGATCCATTGTAAACAGTGAGGCCCTGGGGGATTGTTATATTCATACCTACCACATACAGCCAATTCCATCCATGGTGTAAGATTATTTTGGTGGAGTTGCATCTGCTTATGCCAGGGCTGAATTTAGCCCATTTATTCAACAACTTGCTGATAGGAGCATTACAACAGTGGTATGATTTAACAATGCAGCAAATCACTCAAAGCTTCACCTTGTTCTGTCGTTTGTGAATTATGTGACTCGTGAACACAAAGCCTCCTGCACTCCCAAGTACTTCTATCTCCGCCTATCTGAAATAGCACCACAAAAAGTAAAGAACCCATCGAGCAGTTTCTCTGGAAAGCATGGGCCCGATTTATCCCTGCAATACTCCAATCTAACTCCCATGAAACCAATGGAGTTACACTAGTGTAAATCTGGAGTAACACAAAAAGTGAATCAGGCCTACGTGCATATTACTGCTGGCTGTTTTTGAGAATGATGTGCCACCCTTCTTTGGGCAGATCAGGCCGAATTCATCCCTGCTGTAACTCCACTGACCCCTCTTACACCACGGATGACACTAGCTCATTTATTTTAAGCGTGATGTCATTCAGGAGAGAATTCTGCATCCATAAATACATGAACATCTCTCAGGCTAGGCACAGGCTACACATCTGCTCTGTATGACGCACTAACATTAAATAAAAATCTGGGTTGTCGATTAATCGCAGTTAACTTGTGGTTAACTCAAAAAATTAATTGATTAATCAGTTTTACTCATACTGTTAAACAACAGAATACCAATTGAAATGTATTAGATATTTTTGGATGTTTTTCTACATTTTCAAATATATTGATTTCAATTACAACACAGAATACAAAGTATACAGTGCTCACATTATTTTTATGACAAATATTTGCACTGTAAAAATGATAAAGAAATAGTATTTTTCAACTGAACTCATACAAGTACTGTAGTGCAATGTCTTTATCGTGAAAGTGCAACTTACAAATGTAGATTTTTTTTGTTACATAACTGCACTCAAAAACAAAACAATGTAAAACTTTAGAGCCTACAAGGTCCACCCAGTCCTATTTCTTCAGCCAATCGCTCAGATAAACAAGTTTGTTTACATTTACGAGAGATAATACTGCCGGCTTCTTATTTACAATGTCACCTGAAAGTGAGAACAGGCATTCGCATGGCACTTTTGTAACCGGCATTGCAAGGTATTTACATGCCAGATATGCTAAACATTCGTATGCCCCTTCATGCTTCGTATACACCATTCCAGAGGACATGCTTCCATGCTGATGATGTTCATTTAAAAAAGTGTGTTAATTAAATTTTGACTGAACTCCTTGGAGGAGAATAGTACGCCTGTTTTACCAACATTCTGCCATATATTTCATGTTATAGCAATCTCAGATGATGACCCAACACATGCTTCAACCAGATGCAGGTTTGACAAAATGCAAAGAAGGTACCAATGTGAAATTTCTAAAGATAGCTACAGAACTCAATCTAAGATTTAGATCTAAGGACTCAATCAAATCTGAAGTGCCTTCCAAAATCTGAGAGGAACGAGGTGTGGAGCATGCTTTCAGAAGTTTTTAAAAAGCATCACTCCAGTGTGGAAACTGCAGTACCTGAACCACCAAAAAAAGAAAAATCAACCTTCTGTTGGTGGCATCTGACTCAAGAGGATGAAAGTGAACATACATCGGTGTGCACTGCTTTGGACAGTTATTGAGCAGAACCCATCATCAGCATGGACGCATGTCTTTTGGAATGGTGGTTGAAGCATGAAGGGACATATGAATCTTTAGCGCATCTTGCACATAAATATCTTGTGACGGTGGCTACAACAGTGCCATTTGAAACCCTGTTCTCACTTTCAGGTGACACTGTAAACAAGAAGCGGGCAGCATTATCTACTGCAAATATAAACAAACTTGTTTGTCTGAGTGACTGGCTGAACAAGAAGTAGGACTGAGTGGATTTATAGGCTCTAAAGTTTTACATTGCTTTATTTTTGAATGCAGGTTCTTTTGTACATAATTCTACATTTGTAAGTTCAACTTTCCTGATAGAGAGGTTGCATTACAGTACTTGTATGAGGTAAATTGAAAAATACTATCTCTTGTTTTTTACAGCACAAATATTTGTAATAAAAAATAAATATAAAGTGAGCACTGTACTCTTTTGTGTTCTGTGTTGTAATTGAAATCAATATATTTGAAAATGTAGAAAACATCCAAAATATTTAAATGGTATTCTATTATTGTTTAACAGCGCGATTAATCATGTGGTTAGTTTTTTTAATTGCTTGACAGCCCTAATAAAAATTACACATGGAAATCCCTGATCAAAAGTGAGATCAACCCTTTCTTTTGTTATATGATCAGACCACACCATTATGGCCAAAAGGTTGTCCTATAAATCTAGTCCAATTATTCACAACTTTGTAATGTTAATATAGCATTTATAATCAAGTTACATGTTGACAGGATTTCATTAGCAGTAGCTTCAGATTAAAGATCAACCAAGATATGTGAGGACTTGAGAGAAGTATGTAAAACAAGTCAATGTGGGATAGCAAATACCCAGGTGTATCCACGCCTCTCCACTATACCTAATTATGTGAGTGAGGGGAACACAGAATGCAATTAGAAGCAGCAGGGCTGCTGAAAGGAAACACTTTTCTATGCGGAGTATACTCAATCCGTGGAATGCCCTTCCCTGGGATATTTGCGGCTGGCAGCTGAGTAAGCATTGAAAGAGGACCAGACTCACGAATGAGATTAGCATCAGCTGTTACACTAGCTAGGTTTATGAGAAATAATGATCTTAATGAATCAGAGCATAAATTTAACAGCATTTAGGATCAGGAAGACTTCCCCAGTCCCATGCACTATGATGGATTTTTGCCTTCCTCTAAAAAATTAGGCTTAGACATTATGGTGTCTCATGCTTAGGCATGGTAGAATGAACATTCACTCTCAGTCACTGTCAAAGATAGGATACTGAATTAGTTGGACCAACTGTCTCTTCTTGTGTGCCAGGACCTGGGCTCTCCTGAAGGAGAGAATAAACACATTGCAGGGGCACTGATAAGAATCCAAAGCAGTCCCATGAAGATATGTTTATTCCAGCATTGCAGTAAAATGCTGTATGGTAATGCTGAAACAAGATTTCTATATAAATCCCCCATCTGTCACTTACAGGCCTGGTCTACACTACAAACTTATGTCAACCTAAGCAGTGTTAAGTTGACCTAATAATGTATGTGTCTACACTACCGAGTCCCTTCCGCTGACCTAAGTGGCCTGTAAAGTCGACT
Source organism: Eretmochelys imbricata (assembly GCF_965152235.1). Taxonomy (NCBI): domain Eukaryota; kingdom Metazoa; phylum Chordata; order Testudines; family Cheloniidae; genus Eretmochelys; species Eretmochelys imbricata. The sequence continues at coordinate 126,986,805 of NC_135575.1, forward strand.
TCTGTACTCTACCTCTGTGAGAGGAGTAGCGCTTGATTCAACATCCATGGAGATAGTGTAGACACCGCGTTGTGTAATTCGAATGAATTATCCTCCAGGAGGTGTCCCACAGTGCTCCGCTGCGACTGCTCTGGAGAGCGGTTTCAACTCCACTGCACGTCAGCCAGGTACACAGGAAGCAGTTGCTTCCCTGTTAAAGCCCCTGCAAGTGTACCAGAAGACAAGGGAGGCGAACAGTCATTTTGGTTCTGCTCCACAGAAATGCTGCTTTTATGAGGAGTAGCATGCAATTCTCGGCGGCGATCCCACCACTACCCCAAAACGCTCTGTGGATACCTTCCAGGAGCCCCGCGTGATCTCGAGCAACAATGAGGAGGACACTGTTGACAAGGAAGAAGAGGAGGAGGAGGAGAATGTGAGGCAGGCAAGCGGAGCATCCATTCTCCCCGATCACCAAGAACTGTTTTTAACCCTGGAGCCCATCCCTTCACAGGATCAGTTGGCGGCAGAGCAAGAGGCCGGGGAACGCACCCCTGGTGAGTACACATTTCCAATCAAACTCTAGGGGTTACATGCTGTTATTTTTTATGTTTAATGTGAACATAAAAGTATGTGTAGTGGAGGTCTCTCCAGCTATGCAGAGGGCGCTCTCCGAAAAAGACTGTTTATGTGCACGGGGACAGCCCAGGAATCCTCCATGGAGATCTCTAGGAAGCGTTGATGGAGGTACTCTGCAATCCATTGCAGAAGGTTTCTGAGGAGGGCTGCCTTATTTCGTCCACCACGGTAGGACACTTTCCCGCGCCACTCCAGTATTAACTCTGCTGGTATCATTGCAGCACACAGCATTGCAGCATCAGGACCAGATCTGTACCCAGATGCTTGCAGCATCTGGTCCCTTGCCGCCTCTGTTACCCTGAGGAGAGTTACATTGCATAGGGTCACCTAGGGGAAACGGGAAGTTTTGAATGCTATCCCTTAAATCACAAACAATTCAACAAATAATCTACCCCGTTTGGTGAAATCTGGGTCACACAACTACTTTTCCCCAAAGCTGCCGTGGTCGTGGTTGGAAGGGATCACCGTATATTGCAAGCAAAGGGGGGGGGGGGGGAAGGGAAGGGGGGTGGTGGCTTCCTGTTTTTCTCCCTTCCCTCTGCCCAGACTAGTGCCGCTTTTGTAAAAAACAAACTATTTGGAGTTTACAGGGGATAAAATGCACTGGAGGGGACAGTTTGGTAAGGAACATCACAGATTACTCTGTCACATTACTCTGGACCATTGCTGAAACTGGTTTTTAAAGCCTCACGGAGACAAAGCCCCTTGATGTGCTCTTCTTTTTGCCCTGGTATCTGGCAGCTCAAAATTGGCTGCCAGACGATCTCAGCATCACCAATAGTTATCGTGCAGTCTGGAAAGAAAGTCCCTGCTTGCAGCTTTCTGAACAGACCTATGTTCCTAAAGATGCGTGCATCATGCACCTTTCCCGACCATCCCCTTTTGATGTCAGTGAAATGGCCCCTGTGATCCCGCACCGCTTGCAACACCATTGAGAAGTACCCCTTTCGGTTTATGTACTCTGATAAGGTGGTCTGGTGTCAAGATAGGGTTAGGCGTTCCATCTATCGCCCCACTGCAGTTAGGGAACCCCATCGTGGCAAAACCATCCACTATGTCCTCCATGTTGCCCAGAGTCACTACCCTTCTTAGCAGAACTCTGTTGATGGCCCTGCAAACTTGGATCACAACAGATCCCACAGTAGATTTACCCACTCCAGATTGATGCCCCACTGACCAGTAGCAGTCTGGCGTTGCAAGCTTCCACAGAGCTATCACCACTCGCTTCTCCACTGTCAGAGCAGCTCTCACTTTAGTATTGCTGCACTTCAGCGCTGGGGAAAGCTCTTCACACAGTTCCGTGAAAGTGGCCTTACACATTCAAAAGTACTGCGGCCACTGCTCGTCATCCCATAGCTGCATAACGATGCGTTCCCACCAGTCAGTGCTTGTTTCCCGGGCCCAGAAATGACGCTCAACCGTGTCAAGGTGAGGTGTGACTGTTGCCAGCAACTGCGAATTGCTCTGCTCTAGGTCTTCCAGCAGGACTCCTTGCATGGCAACACATTGTTCCGTGTGGCGGCTCCTAGATCGGCTGTGTAAATACTGCAGGATAAGGAGTGAGGTATTTGTAATGCTCACAACAACAGTGTACAGCTGAGCAGGGTCCATGCTTATTGTGCTATGGTGTCCGCATGGGTAACCCTAGCTTACAAAAAAGGCTTGGCTTGTTTGCTGTTGATTTCAGGGAGGAAGGGAGGTAAGTGCATCGTGGGAAGCTAACGCAATGTTCCCATCACCACCAATGTTTTGGTCCCATAAGTCATTGCAAGGCCAACCCAGAATTCCACCTGGCTACGTGCACTGTGAGATAGCTACCCACAGTGGAGTGCTCCGTGCGTCAATGAAAGCCCTGCTAGTGAGGATGCACTCCACTGACACAATGAGCCTAGTGTGGACATGCAAGATTGACTGGCTTAAATCGGAGGCTTGATGTCGACTTCCATGAAGTCGATTTAACTTTATAGTATAGACATGGCCACAAAAACATGAAAAGAACAAAAGAAGAAAACCTCCACAAAATGTTGGCCCCGATTCAGCAATGCCCTACCCTAAAGTAAACAAGTAATCCCATCTCTATTCAGAGGAGCACGAAGCACGAGCTTGATTCTCACGGACAACAACTGGATTTAAGCACTTTGCTGAATTAGGCCTTTAATCTGAACTTTCTCCTACTTCAATCTCAGCCCAGAAGTGAAGTTTTTGGATAAACATTTTCAGAGCCTTTCTCCTGAATGAAAACCAGGGCCTTTGAGATGCTGAAAGACACAGCTTGATGTGACCCTCAGAACACCTGCAGGTTCTGAACCAAAACCAGATTTTTCTTCCAGACCCGTTAAGTAAATCTAGTTGACTTCAGAGGCAGGAGAAGTTTGAAATGACACTTTAAAGAATACATCTTTTAAACAGTTTGGACTTTTTAATTCCACCTGACAACTGTTAAATTGCCCTTTTCTTACATCACTAACATTCCCTGGTTTTCAGCCTTACAGCATTTTATAAAAGTGTTATACCACTAGCTTTACAAACTCAGATAGTCCCACAATGGCTTACTCTTTAGCTAAGCCCGTTTAAGCCTGGTTAGTGCTTGGACGGATTAGTGCCTGAAAATGGCAGGTGCTCTACTTTTGTTTTTTGTCTCGCTGGTATCAAAAGCTGCACAGAACTATTTTATTATTGACATTATTTTCTTTTGGAAGACTAGATAGTCAGGGGCTTCTCCAGGGCTCCACTCGTAGTGTTATGCAGTGTTTCTGATGCTGTTACCTTGTTCTCTGGGGGAAACATTGAAAAGAACAAAATATCCACTAGCCCACAGCTCTACTGCAATGGACTGTGATTTTTCTACATTTCATAAGCTAAGCAAGGTTTGGCATGGTAAGTACCTGTTAACCTCATGAAACCAACAACCATCCCATGAGACATGTCGCTTATGCAGTCTTGATTTCAGTGGTTATTTTACATGTCCTATAGAACCACTTCTTATAGTTCTGGTTGCACTGATCCTTCTCATAGGAACTGCCATGCTCTATTGGACTAGTGGTCCATCTTGTTCAGTGTTCTCTATCTGACAGTAACCAGCACCAGACACTTTAGAGGAAGGGGCAAGAAACTGTGGCTGTTTGCAGTTAAACTGTCTCCAAGAAAAGTGTCCTCCTAACCTCCATGTGTTAGAAGCTGCTTTATGCTCTGCATCATGAGGATTTATATCCCTTCTAGACCTCTTGATTGTCTATTGTTGGGGTGGGTTTTTTTTAAATATTTATTATAACTCTGGATGTTCTCATTTTCCACATAAATGAAGAGGCACTATAATAAGCATCCTCAAGTATCTGAACATTGTAAACTCCAAGGAAAGGAAGACCTTTGGTGGGAGAGGTGGGGGGAGGGGAAAGCAGGGAGAAACTTCCTGGGCTCTGGAACAGTCACCCTAACAAAATGTGGGAAACCTCCACAGTTACAAAAATTTCAGAACAAGTCCAAATTCACTGGAGAATATGACATGGAGATGGACAAAATGGCCTAACGGAATTATAGAAATTAGAGATGCAAGTGGCCTACAGTATGACACAGCTGTAGTGTAGTCTATGTTAGCTGACTAGTAGGACATAACTTGCTGATCATACACTGAAAGCACTGGGGGATGGGGAGGGAAGAAAAAGAAGGACAGGTAGAAGATAATCCAAAGACTTAGTAAAGAGTCACCAATAATTCAACACTACTACCAAGTTATTACATAATAGCTGTTCAGATCTCTATTATATGAGATGCGTGGTGGTGGTCATTTTCTAGTGGACAGCTGTTCCATCACAAAACCACCACCAGGACAACTAGCAGTGAGACCTACAACTGCATATGCAGAAAGGTAAGTACTCACACCTCTGGAGGTGGCTTCCAAGTCAGATTCAAAAGTACATTGATGGGACAGAGCCAGAGAAGCTTCATACTTGCAACTTGTGATTCTGGTTCTCTCTCTTTGTCTCTCTGAGAGAGAGAGAGAAAACTCTGTTTCCACTGATATAAGTTAGGTACCTCACACAAGCCACAGTCACTTTAACAGAAAAGAAAAAAAGAAAAAAACCTGCCTGATGGTTGTTTGCTTTATATTTCAGGAACTTTTATAGTGTTTTAAATCCATATTTTCCAATAGTAAGGTCCTGTTCAGTTGATTTTTTAAAATACACAAAGCTAAATGAATCTTTTCTGAGATGCATTTTTTAAAAATTCATATTTTTCTACTTGCCGAATTAGGCTTAAAAAAATATCAAACCCTAACTTGCTGTTAAATTGTAGGAGCTCTCACACCCGTAAAAAGGCAGAATTGTCATTTCCTGCCAGGTATTTCTACACTTTCCATTCTTAAAAGAGATGTTGGTCACATTTTATATTGATGATACATTGAAAAATTGCTTATAAAAAGATTAAATGATTAGCAGATGTTTTAATAAATGGCTAATCAACTTATTGTGAGAGTCCAACAGGTCAACAGGCTGCTTATAAACATGTCTTATAATCATCTAACAGAGTATGTCTACACAGCAAAGGCTATGCATGGACTAGCCTGCCCAAGCTAACTTGAATCCAGCTAGTGCAGGTAACAGCAGCAGTGAAGACAGGGCAGTGCAGTCTTCAGCATCGGCAGTACATGCCTGGCACAGCTCCTGGACAGATATGCCGCTTGCTAGCACGTTCTGAAACCCATGTTGTGCTACTGGTACCCACACGAGCTGGATGCAAGGGACTTCAAGTAGGCTAGCCTGCACACAGCTTTTGCTGTTTAGACATACCCTTATAGCCCTGGTCTACTCTTAAAATTTAGATCAAACTAGCTATGTTGCTCCGGGGAGTAAAACATCCACACCTCAGAGCACCACAGTTAAACCAACCTTCCCCCAGTGTAGATGCAGCTATGTCAATGGTCAATGCAGATTACCTACACGGACACAAAAATCCCTTCTGTCAGCATAGGAGGAGTCTACACTACAGAGCCACAGTGGCAGAGCAGCAGCTGTAACACTGCAGTGCCTGTCGTATAGATACGCCCTAAGCCGAAGAATCACACGCTTGTAACCACTCATGTCTGTATCGTTTATTAGAGCATTATTAACTGTTGCATAAGTGTTAAATTATTCATATAAAGCATAACTCAGGCTTTTTAGTGATTTTATTTTGCCATTAGCAAAAGTTGTATCATGATTGGCACCGAATAGGAATAACAGATGCGGGGGGGGAGGGGGGGAGACACACTGTTTGCTGGTTTTAGATCAGAAGATTAAAGAATGATCTCACGAAGCACTTGTCAGAACAAGTTTCCTGAGTAATTCCTTGCTTCTTGCAAGAAAAAACTAAAACTATGCTATGAACCACTGGTGAACTTTCCACTTTATTCCTTAGGTCTTTTAAAAAAAAAAAAAAAAAAAAAAAAAAGCACAACAAAAGGTTTTACAGTGCTCTCCTAACTACTACAGAACCAGGTATTGACAAAATGTTCGGCTATGTTGCTCTCCCCTGCAGCAGTCTGGGGTTACATCTGATGATGTAGCAGTACACAGCTTTGTTATGATTTTTAAAAAAAATCTTCAGTAATACTGCAATACAAAAAGAAATCCTGTGTTAGAGACAGCCATGGACAGTACAACCAGGGTAACAGTACAGCCAAGATTTTAAAAAAATAAGTGTCTAAACTTAGGTTCCTAAATCTTTATTTAGGCATCTTATATGTAAATGGCGCTGAGTACCCACTCATTACCTCTCACTGAGGTCAATGGGAACAAATAGCGTTTGGCACTTTGAAAATCAGAACTCTTATTTAAGTACCAAATAAGGATGTAGGGCCAGATTTTCAAAGGTATTCAGTCGCCTAAAGAAGCAGATAAGCACCCACTGGGACTTTCAAAAGCACTGAGATGCCTAACACTCATTGATTTTGCCTATCTGGCTCTTAAGGGTGCAGATTTTCAAAAACAGGCGCTAAAAGTCAGACTCCTAAATCCAAAGTTGTGTCTCAATGGATGTCAGCACTTCTGAAAATTTTGCCACTTATTTAGGTACCCAAGCATGGCGCCACATTTTAAGACCCTCTTTGAAAACCTTAGGCTAGGAACCTAACTTTAGGCACCCATTTTGGCAATTATTCCTAGGCAAGGGGATGAGAGGAGGGAGAAGAGGACATAAACATGCAACTGGGAAAAAAGAGCCAGCCACTGGTTGCAGCCATTGATGCCAATGCTTCACTTTCAAACTGGGGATTATATTTCCACATGGCCCCTTAGGATGTACATTAATACACACAAGAGAAGCTGGCTAGTAGAATGCAGTCAGAAAAAATTTTGAGAAATCAAAGTGTTTTTAAAAGCTACTCTAAGATGTAGAGCAAACAGAAATGAATGATGCTACTGTAATTTTACTTTTAAAATGTCCTTGCATTGCTTCTGTTTGAAAGTCTTGAAAAAATAATTACCTCTGCATAACTGCTGATGTCTACTTTACTCCACTCGCAACTTCCAGCATGACAGTTTAATTAATGGCACTTTTATATATGGGGGGCCTATTAAAAACCTTATAATACTGATACACATGGCTTGTTATTGGATTCAAAAAATCACAACCCACCAATCCCATTATTAATTTAATATATTCTTGCATAATATATATATATATATATATATATATATATATGTATGTACAATTATGGGCTATATATATATTTTAATCCAGGTTTTCTAGTAACACAAAAATAATTTGTTATTGCATATTGCAAAATGTACCATGAGGAATCTAATGTTAATACAGGAAACTATCAAAGATGGTACATCTCAAGTGAGATCTGCTTTTAGTTTATGGATATACATATTCAAGAGCAGAATTCTGCACATTAATACCCTTCCTGTTAGCAAAAATGGAACAGACAGACAAAGCTGAGGGATGGAGCTTGATAATGCACTTCTATCCCATTTGCACATATGCAATCAGGCTCTTGAAGAAACCCAACATCCTAGTTAGGTAAAACGAACAGATGACATCAAATTTTGCAGTATTTCAACCTTTACTTTGAGGACTTTATTTTTTCAAGCTCAGGTGGGCAATTAAAAGGAAATAACACTTTAACGGTGGTAGCCATGAGAGTTTCTGTATCTAACACACCAATGAAGTTATACAACAATCTAGGAGGAAATCCTTACAACCAATTTGTTAACGTGGGCAAAAACATTTTTTTCCTCAGCTGACCCATTTTTGTTAATTTTTTTTCAAAGAAAAATACAATACATAAATCCTGTCAACCTGAGGCAGACACCCACACAGCATGGAAAATTTCAGCCCAAACAGTTTAAACTGGGCAAAGTTATAAGCAACTGAAAACAGAGCCTTATAATGGAAAATATCAGGCAATTTTAACTCCAAGTGTTCCTACCTTCATCCTCTTTAATAAAGCAATTGTGTGAGGGTTTCAAAATAGTTTTAAGGATCTGACTTCTCAACAGAAAAGACCCTCTAGGGTCCTCTAGGACCCGGTGGGGTGGGAGGGTCCCAAAGCCCAGGCTCCAGCCCACACCCATAAGTCTATACAGCATTAAAACAGCCCCACAACCCAAGTCAGCTGGCACAGGCCAGTTGTGGGTTTTTCTTTGCTGTGTAGACATACCCAGCATAACTCTACTGTATGCAACAGGGCTACTTACACGTGCAAATGTTTTCAGGATGGGGCCCTTCATTTAATATCAAGGGGCCAGGTTCTGAACTCTCTAAACTGGTAAGGAGGTAAATGGTGTTCCAGTGGCATAAACCCATTGTAGGATGAGAGGAAGCAGGCCCAAGAACTACAGCATAAAGCACAGAATTCTCTGATCTCTAGCTAGACAAGAGGCCACCAAAAAGAAAATTCCGAGATAAAATAAGTTACCAATACTCCTCTGTGTAACTGACCCACTCCTTAGTTAACGGACAAATAAACTCACTGGACAAATTTCTGATCTCAGCTAGACTAGAATAAAGTCACAATACTGGCAAAACTTCTATCAAATTCTCTGAAGTAGGACAGGGGCCTACCTCTCTGGGGCTCTGCCCTGTGTAGCTGTGCCACTCAAGGAAGAGCCCTAGAAGAAACTGTACTGGAGTCACCACTTCTCCCTTGCTCCTTTTTCTTGCATACAGGGTGCAACTTACCTTCCCCCTTGTGCCAGCCTAACTCTACCCACTGGTGCATCGAGGGCAGCGGTACATGCTCTGCCCATTTCCTTGGGAGGGAAAAGGGTGAAGGGGACAGGGAATGCAGGGGCTGTGCTCAGCACCAGACCTGGATTCAGGAGGGTGGGGTCTTATGTCCTCTTACTCTCCTGCCTGGACACGTAAGACAAGATCAGAATCTAGCCCACTGACTGAGCTGGTCACTCTGAAAGCCTGCACCAGTTTCGTTAAATAAATTCAGTTAAAATGGTTGAGATAAACCAGTATAAACTCCTGTCATTTCAATCTAAGAGTAGCTTACTTCACTTTAGATTAAACCTGTTCCTGGTCAATTTAAACTAAACTGCAATAGGAGTCAGAATAGCAGCTGTGTTAGTCTGTATTCGCAAAAAGAAAAGGAGTACTTTTGGCACCTTAGAGACTAACAAATTTATTTGAGCACAAGCTTTCGTAAGCTACAGCTCACTTCATCGGATGCATTCAGTGGAAAATACAGTGGGGAGATTTATATACATAGAGAACATGAAACAATGGGTGTTACCATACACACTGTAAGGAGGGGGGGGACGAGGAGGAGGACACCAACACCTTTTGTAGTGATAATCAAGGTGGGCCATTTCCAGCAATTGACAAGAATGTCTGAGGAACAGTGGGGGGTGGGGGGAATAAACATGGAGAAATAGTTTTACTTTGTGTAATGATCCATCCACTCCCAGTCTTTATTCAAGCCTAAGTTAATTGTATCCAGTTTGCAAATTAATTCCAATTCAGCAGTCTCTCGTTGGAGTCTGTTTTTGAAGTTTATTTTCCACTGTATTTTCCACTGAATGCATCCGATGAAGTGAGCTGTAGCTTACGAAAGCTTATGCTCAAATAAATTTGTTAGTCTCTCAGGTGCCACAAGTCCTCCTTTTGTTTTTGCAATAGGAGTGTGTTCACAGCCTTTTACACCAGTCCGAATCAGTTAATAAGACACCATATGTTAAGTTGCAGCCACTCAGAATACAGAAAAATCCTAAATACCCAGGCTATTGTCAGATTTTAACACATTTAACCAGAATTCAAATGATAAAAAGGCTAGATTTACTTGGCTTAAAAGTGATCATCCTTTTTAGTGGCAACTACTTAATTTTCCATTGGTTTTCCAGTCTAGATCCCAATCTTTGAAGAATCCTGAGCCACTGCAAAAATATACAAAACATCAAAACTGTGAAAGAATGTTACAGTTAAAACTTAAGAAGACACTGTGAAATTGATTGGGCAATAAAACTGTCATACCACAAAAGTACTGTACACAAAAATCCAGCTGTGCACATCTTATTTATGTTAAGAACTACTAGAGGCAGGGTTCAATTTCAAATTAACTTCTCACTGTTGCAACTACTGATTTAAAAACTTAATTACATCTTAGAGCCCACACACGACAACATTAGACTCAGAAATTTTCTAAAGACAGATAAGTGAATCTATCATTAAATGTAAGGCTAGTCACTTCCAAAAATTCAGCTCATCCATTTCCCTGACAGGCAATAAAGATTAATTTCTTTACACTAAAATTCAAGTCACTCACAATTAACAATGATGCCCCGTCATCTGTAATGTTTTCCCCACTACTCTTTCTTAGTATCTGGGAAGAATGTGTCAATGCTATCATTTCAAACATGAAATGTTAGTCTTTTCACATTTTTAAAATTAGAAAGACAAGATTACTTACAGCATCAGGGTGTTTTAATAATCTGCTCTTATGCACTAAATCCCCAATCCAGGAGAGTACTAAACATATGAGTATCCTATTAAAGTCAGTTGCAGTCAATTGTATTACTTGTGTGCTTACAGTTAAGTGTGTGCATAAGTGCTTTGCTGGATCAGTCCCTAAATAATGGGGCAAGTAAGAGAGAAAACTGAAAAACTGAGTTTTGTCAAATCTAATTCTGCAAAACTCCAGTCAGCATTATGTATTTATCTGTATATACAGAGCCCATCTCTAAGTATCTGAGCACTAGAGAAAACTTAAAAACCAGCAATAACTAAAATACATTTGGGACCAGTGGATCAGAAAGAAACAGCTATTCTACAAAACATGTAGAAAGAAAAAATAACTCAACACACCAATAATGCAAAGAATTGCTGAACATTGGGTCTTCAAGCCTGATGAGTAAGTAATGCATCTATACCAAAGGTCATGAAATAGCAACAGAGGCAATTCACTTCAAAGCTTCCATTAGTAATTACTCTGGCTGGAATTTCAAAACACATTGGAAGCTGTGTCCTTTCTGGTTAATGTCTGTAAAAGTGACCCGATATACTGCCTACTGAGTCCCTATAGATCAGATCTTTTGGGTCATTTTTAAACAGTGTTTTTTCATATTTGTTCACTGTGGGCTATTGCTATATCTGGCCTACAACTGCCATATATACCACGTCTGTACGTCTCACTGTACAACCGAGCTCTGCTCCTCATTAGGGCCTCCAGTTGCTAGTGCATTACAAATAAATAATCCTGATCCCATCAAAGATAATAGCAAAACTTCTTCAATGGCAGCATGATCAGACATTATGGTTCTAGCAGTTTCAAGACTGGCCATCTGTCCTTTTTCTGATGTACCAGTGTATGAAACAACACTGTTCCCATATCCTCCACGTTCAAATTCAAAAATAGCAAGCACTTACATAGGGATTATCCAAGGAGCCAAAGGGAGTTAGGCATCCAACTAATTGAATTTAATGGGAGTTGGGAACCAAGTATTTGAAAATCCCAGCCTTAACGTTTATCTGTCTTGATGTTTATGTTCCACTCAAATATTAGGATTCCATTTTTTTGTGTTTTTTCACTCAGTCCTGAGGACAGCATGTATTCCCCTCCATACCTGCAGAGAAAGGTTTGCAAGTCTGGAGATGATACAGGAATATTTTCATGGAAAAATAAAGGGATTTAAATCCAGTTTTAAGCAAAATAATGGAGAACACAGAAGACTCTGGTGAGCTTGTGAAACTTATGGGAGTTCACTCACACCTTGGTTTCAGAAAAGGTGTTAGCAAATTATCTATGTAGTTGCTGTCAGTACTGTACAAGTTGTAACAGGGAGCCAGCACTTTTCATTTGAGAGCACTGTAATAATTTGTGGCTTGTGTCCTAACAGCAGATTATGAGGAATAAAATACTTGTGGTTGGAATTTGTATATCATCACATCTGCATGTTGTGCAAACTGATAGAATTTAATTGGCTTAGCATACTACTGACTTACTCATCCACACTCCAAGCCACCTCCAGGATGTAAGCAAACTTTACAATCTCAAAAGCCTACCACATTCAAGGCAGTGCTGGAAAAGTGACAGTTTGTCTTGATATCTTAAATCAAAGGGAGGGAATGTGAAACTGAAAGCTGTATATGTTTTGGGAATAGGAGGGAAGGGTGAATTTGATGCTCATGAAAACGGAGGCCAGCTAGCATTACATAGGGTTCCACATTGAATAGGTAGGTGCATTGGAAGCTTCCCCACACATATAATAAAGCTTGCACCTAGTAGCTTCACCACTAAGCCTCAACCCTGACCTGCAGTTTCAGTCCCGTTCTGGCCCTGAAGCTCTCCTCAGCAGAGGCTATGAATTGTGCCAAGTTGTTCAACACTTCTGACATGAGCAACCCTTTAATAAGCAGTACTGATACTATAAATCTGGCGTAAACCTGCCATTTAAGGCACATTTGAACCCTGCCTACTCGTGTTTAAATTCTGACAGATTAAACCAAGAGGAAAGTCCATGAGTTTATTCCAAAACTGAATGACCCATGATGTCAGTAAATAAAGGCAGAGTTTAACACTGTAAAAATCAGATGCATCTCATTCATAGCGAGAATGTGATTGCACTGATTACTTGTTCTCTGCAGTAACGTAAAGCAAATAACTACTGAAGTTTCTCATTCTTCATCTGAGTACATTTTCTAACTTAATTTTCTATACATACTAATGCTGTAAATATATTCATTGAGATTCATAACTTGAGCACTAGCCATACAACTCACAAGCGTTAATGAAAGATGCATGTCTAAAAACACTTTTCAAATTCAGATTATACCCTTTGTCAAGAATTCCAGATCACTTGTCAAAAAAGCTGCACAAGAGCCCACACTTTCTTTCATTAATAACCACTGCAGAGGTTAAACATTTTTCAGTTTTAACCCTTATTTTTAAGGTAGCACCTCCTTTAATGAAGTTTGACATTTTAATTACATGCACACTATACATCACCCCAAATCAGTCAATTGCTATAAAACACTGATCTTCCCAATTTAAATTAGACACTGTAGAATCAGACATAATATTTGTGAGAACCAGTTAATGTATTTAGATGAGAAACAAGATCCGAAAGAAATTGTTCAAAGGCGTATTAATATTTTTATTACAGAATGAACAATTTTTTTAAAGAATACTGAATGTTGGAAATGAAGAGAAAAAACGTACTTGGTTGTTGTACTATAATATGTTAATCCTCTAGAAATGGCCAGTAGGAGGATCTTACACTTGCAGAACAGAAATGTTGCCGGGGGAAAATGAAAACACATTAAAAAAAAAAGTCTACAGTAGCAATAATAACCTGGCTTCAGAAAGTTACTGGCCATTAGCTTTGCACTCCTAACCAGTCACTAATGAAATATATTTGTAGCCTCAAATATTAATCACCCATATTAGGTATCAAGGGGAACTCAAATATCCCCATATATTGGTGTCTATCATAAATTAAAACAAAAAATATATATAATTTAAAAACAAGGTTTTCCCTTTCCTCTGTTTCTTTGACAGATTCCTGTGACAATTCACCTTCTATTAGTGAGCATTTAGGAGACTCTAACAACATATTTACATAACAAAAAATAAGAATTGTATAACACACAGTACACACACATTATGAATATATAGATGCGTACATCACATGTGCAGATAGACAGTACCTCTTTACCTACCTGCTTCATACCTCTTCCAAAACACTTGTTTATGGGAAGTTCTTCTTGAATGATACATGAAAATATACAGACTAACTAAAATGTGTGGCCCCAAATCTGAAGTGGTGGTATGCAAGTGGGTCCTTCTAAGCAGTTTTGCTAAAAATCCTTCCATCTCCCTGTCCCACCCTGTGCTGGATGCTGTCAGCTGGAGGATGCATGGGCAACTTATAGAGTCCAATGGATATAATTCTCATTAAATAGAACAGACTGGCGCAACTACCTTTAACACAAAAGTGCATCCCAAGGAAACTATAGGTCCAGCATGCAGTGCTTCCCCAGGATCCCAGCTACTATGCCAGAATGCTGAAATTGAGCGAGCACTGCATTCTGGAACCTGTAGGCTCCCTGGGCTGTATATCCGTATTAAAGATTAGGGTGGTTCCTCATATTTTGTGCAGCCAGCAGGTTGCATTCTGGCCATTTGTAAGATTTCTCAGTGCTGTTGACATGAGAAAAGCTATTAAAAGGCCATTTTTCCATGAGCAGGATTTGGTGAATGTTCCCTCCATGGAATTAATACTCACCTGGTGGTTTCATGTAATAATTCTCAATATCAGACATGTCCGTATGCAGCGCGCACTCGAGATAGCTGAGGATAACTTTTCTACTGAAGTAGTACCTCATACCCATCAGAAAGATGGGCAAACAGCAGGTCAGCAGCAAGGACTTGGTCACAACAAAGCATATTACTATGGAGATAAGGAAGAGAAATAAACGATACCTGTCAGAAAAGAGAATTTAGTGTTGATTTCGGAATAGAAACCCATTTAAAAAAAAATCAGACATAACATACATTTGTACAATATAAACAAAAGCTAATCAATTTACATTTTCACAATAACGTATTTTAGATTAATAGCACATTTTTCATTTAAGAACAGCCTGTAAAAAGTTTTATTTAAGACTCACAATTCACAAGTTACTTTAAAAAATTCAACTATAATAATTATAACACATTTGATGAAGGATTTTGCAATGTGTTTCTGTAAAAGCTCCCATCCAACTTGCCACAGTTGAAAAATCCTGCAAATATCATTGCGTCACACAAATATCAAAGACAGATGGTGTCTCTATTAAGATATGTCTGCGATTGCTGCTCAGACAAGATTTGACTGCATCACCAGTCCCTGCAGAGAAATCAAAGCACTAAAACCAAGATGTCCACATGTGACTTTCCATTTCTACAGCACTACAGGGGACAAAGCACAACTGTGACTAAGGAAGATATTTTGTGCACACCACCCAGTAGCTGTGTGCTTATTAATTAATTATTTTGGTCACTGGAAGTTATACAGGTTTTCCAGAAGGTCCCTAAGGGCCAGTCATCCCAAAACCTTACACTAGCCTGCTTCAGTATCAGGAAGCAACGTAATGCAGGCCTACCGAAAATAAAACAGCAGACAGCACTGAGATGGCTGCTGGCCCCATCATCACTTACCACTTTGAAAGCTGTGAATCTTAAGCAAGGATGTTTTTAGATCAATCACATAGGCACACAGAGAGAGGCGGGCATAGACTTCATTGTTCTCAGGTGCATTTAGTATCTTACCAATAATTACAAAGTTACCTGACATTCTTTATCATTCCCTTCTCTCTCCCTGGCCCAAAAGGTGAAGGAACCAGCCGTCTTGCCGCATGCAAAGGGCAAGGGCATGAGAGAGAAAAAGGGTCCACAAGGTGTTTTCTTTGGGGGGGCTTTTGCATTGACGGCAACTGACATTATCTTGCAGAGGTAATTTTTTTCCAGCTATTAAACCCTATCAAGGAGCAAGTAAATATCGGAACAATCTAGTTTCCTCTCGGCTGCCAGCTGGCCAAGGCAGGGATCCCGCCTTAGATTACGTTTTATGGAGCTTTGTAACTTGCATCAACCCCGAAGATGCAATGTTTAATAAACTCATAAGGCACGCGGCTTTGAATTAATACTAAACCGGCAGCTCTCTGCAATACGCGCTGGTTACAAACAACGTCTCGCCCCTCGACCCCGCTGAGGTCAGGGCCCCGCGCGGCTGCATGCCGCAGGGCGACCCCAGCCGCCGCCTCTGCAGCCAGGAGGTGGCGCGAGACCTCCCGGGTCCAACGTCCCGCAGCGGCGGCGTCTCGCGCCCGAGCCCGGCGGTCTCTAGGTAACGCTGGAACCCGGTTGCAGCCGCTGCCCCGCCCAGGTGCCGAGAGAGAGCGGGGAAAGCTGCGGGCGGAGAGCGGCGGCGGCGGCGCCGCTCCCATTCATCGCTTCACCTCCCCCCTCCCCAGCGGAGCGCAGCATCCCGGCCTGGAATAACTGGAAAGGCGAGTCTGTCTGCGCCGCGCAGGGACTCGCCGCCGCCGCCGCCGCCTCCCGCACAGGCGGCAGCAGCTCCCAGCCCCGCTCCGGCCAGGCTGCGCCGGGCGCACCGGCCCCGGGCAGCAAACCCCCGCAGGCTTGCAGAGAGGAGCACCCGCCGCCCCGGCCCACACTTCTCCTCCGCCCGCCAGTGCAGGGAGACGCACACAATACACACCCCTGCACCCCCTTCCCCAACGAGCTGCAGGGAC
This sequence comes from Eretmochelys imbricata, assembly GCF_965152235.1. Classification (NCBI taxonomy): domain Eukaryota; kingdom Metazoa; phylum Chordata; order Testudines; family Cheloniidae; genus Eretmochelys; species Eretmochelys imbricata. The sequence continues at coordinate 127,003,146 of NC_135575.1, forward strand.
CCCCCCCCCTTGCGCGCGCACACACAGGCAGAAGCGGAGCTCGCAAGTCCCTGCCCCCGACACCCAGTCCGGGGATACCTCTCCTAGACACCCAGAGCCACCGGAGCCGGCCGCGCGCCCCGCTCCCTCTAGAGGGAAGCCCCTTGGACACGCAGCCCCTCAGACCTGCAGAGAACATCCGCCCCCAACTTATCTCCCCGGAGGACGCTCCCCACCCCTAGCCAGTAGCCACGCGCACCCCATGTGCAAGCAGGGAACCCCCACCCACACGTTGCTCGCAGGCTGGCTGCTGCCCGCATGCGGAGTGCAGGCTGAGTGCATCGATCGGTGTTGCACACTCCGCTCTGCAGTGATCTCCAAAGCGGGGCTCACGGTCCAGTGCTTCGTTCCTGCTCCTCGCAGTCGCCCGAGGTAGAGATCCGCTGTTTGCAATATTGCGACTTTTTAACTGGCCTGACTTTTGCACCATGACAGGATAAGATGCTGAGGCTGCGGCTGTTCTTTCCCTCCAGCACCAGCAGCTCTGAGACAGCAATTCTGCACCAAATATTAATAGGATCGATGCAGGGATGGGTTCTCCATCCTTCAACACAGATCTTATTACCATTCTTCCTTTTTATTACAATTGCTGAACAAGTGTGCCCCCTAAAAAAAAGTGAATATACTTACTAGCGAGTATCCCATAGAGCAACTGAATGAGGGGCTGGTGTTTTAACCCTCTAAATGCGGTGTTAGGAATCCTTTCCATGATTCCTTCATAAAATATACGGCGCACCACCTCTTGCTCGGAAGGATGAAATTCTCGTATATAAACGTTGTCTTTCTTGAAATCCTCTTCCACACCACTCAGAGAAGCTGCGGAGGAGGAAGGTGAGCCAGATAAGGAGGGCCACATCTGGGAGGAAGACACAATGATCGCATCTTTTTTGGATCCTGAAATTGATTCATGATCTTCCGCCACAATCTTAGTCTCACAAACCATTTTGGGAGACGAACAATGCATGCAAACTGGCCGAGAAACAAAAAGGAGCCCGGCTTTAAATAAGAAACAAAACACGCCAAGCAGTAACTGAGAGGAGCAGCTTTTATGAGTGCGAAACAAACGGAGCTGCGTGGAAAGCGAGAAAGGAGGGCCAGTGCATTTTGGAGAAGTATTTATAATGCAGCAGAGCCGGTGCAATTCGGAATCAGGGGGTCCCTCAGGGTCCTAGCGTCCTTTGTATTGGCTGGCAGGGGTCACCATGTGATCTCCAGGGGTGGGGAGGAGAAACACCTCCTTTGCCTTGCGTTTTATTGCTCATTACTACAGCATGCATTTCATTTCCTCTTCTTTTAACTATCCAAGCCCTGCTGGGGTATACAGATACTACGCAAATCTGTCAGAGGTGGGCCTGTCTCCTTGGAGAGGAGGGGAGTATGATTGACTTTGTTTAGCAAGGGCTCTGACTGAGGTTCAGGTTGACACGTTGCAGAGTTCGCAGCATAAAATGTCTGGCATTTAGGTAATCTAGAATTCTTCTTGAAAACTACCTGCTCCTTAAAAGACTACCAATTCCTCTTTGTTTCAGTAAAATCTATGTAGGAAAAACATGCACAGATTGTTCTAGAAATAGTGACTATCTAAAATCTATCTCTCTGTATATACATGCTTGCATACATTTACATGGCTGTATGTATATAGATTCTTGTGTATACATGCGCATATATAGCCAGTTATCTAGAACATCTGTCTAAAAATCCACTGATATATACCTATATAGTCATTATTCTGCAGCATGGAATCTCATTAATGGTCTCAAGAAAGTGGAAAACTTGAGGTTGATTTGGCACCTAATCCTAGTGATTCGAATTTGGTCTCAAAGTATGTATAGTTTATAATGCACGAAGTGCGGCATGTATTTATTAATAAGGCCTTATATCAAAAGCGATAGGGGTGACAAACTAATGACAACTTTGAATTTTCGTTAGGGAACATTCTGGTTTCAAAATGCATTTGCTTACTTTTTAAAAATGTAACTAACACCTGGCTAAGTTCCTGCTGGAGGCCACATTCAGCTGGGGGGGAGTTCGCTTTTCTTGAGTGGGAGAGCAAGTCACTCACCACTGCGGATAGTTTCCGGGGATTAATTCTGTCTTCCCTCCCTTCGTGCATATAAAAGCAGCACTCTCCACCCCCAGTCCCTATTTCTAAAAATACACCGCTCAGCTCCACAGAAGTAAACAGCGATCTCGAACCCACGTGAACAACATTCAAAGGGATTTTGGTGTGGCAAACATTAGGGGATTGCTTTCCTCGCGCGATTCTTCCCCCCCTTACAAGAAAACAATCAAAAGAAACATTTTCAGTTGTCATCAAATAACACACAGACACACACAAGCTTAGGTCGCGCTGAACTTTTTCTCCAGCAGGAATCCCATGCCCAGCACTACGGAGCTGCATTGTTTTCCGCCGGGCGCCAATAAAGGTGAGTAACGTGCCCCAGCCCCCGGGGCGCACTCCGCCAGCAGGCTCTGGCGCGCCACTCCCACGGTGAAGCGCCCTCGCGCCTCGGACTGCCAGGGCAGCGCGTTTTGCTCCTCGGGCGGCTACACGCAGGGTGTGTGTGTGGGGGGTCTCCCTGCCCGGGACAACCCTGCGCCCGTTACTCGGGCTGTGCATTGGCCGGAGCCTCCCCTAGAGGCTTCCTGGAGAATTAGGGCTCGGCAAAGCCATTCAAACGGGCGGACCCGCCAACTCCAGCAACCCACAAGGAGCTGGGGCTGGAGGAGGGGCGCGGACCCGCAGGAGGAGGAGGAGGACTCTCGTCTCCGCAGCGCCCAACAGCTCAGTCTATCCCGGTTTCAACCGGCCGGGACAGCATCGCTGCTCTCCCCCCACTCCTCCAGCTCCCTCCTCCGCTTGAAGCATGCGCCTTGCAGCTTCAGTGCAGGTAGCGGCTTAGCCACTGGCTTGCGCGCAGCGCGGCTTGGCGAGGAGGCGCGTGGGGAAAGGGCTGGCGACAGCGCTTCCCAGCTTCATTAATGCGGGCGGCGAAGAAAGGAGCAATCGCCCGCCTCTCCCACTGGAGCCCAGGCTGCTGGCATGAGCTGCCTTCTCCCCAGGCTGCCGGTTCCCGCTGGGTTTTACTGCAAGAGGCTGGAGCACCAGGCGCTGGCTACAGTGGTGCAGGGGTTGGACCCAGAGAGATTTGAAATTTAAGTGCCTGCGAGTGGAGCTGCTCTTCCGTTAACAGCCATGAGATCAAACAATAGGAATAATGCCTGGCAATAAAGGAAATGTTTGTGGTTTGATAACTCTTGAATTATAATCGCCCTGTGTTTATACTGCTGAGAATTTACTAGGCAACAAGACAAGCACAGCGGCTGTTCAGTGTATTGATGAGATCAGTAACTGGTGAAAAGCTAGGAAACAAAGGTAGGAATAAAATGGTCAGTTTTCACAGTGGGGCCAGGTAAATAGCATGGTCACCCAGGGAACTGTACAGGGGCCAGTGCAGTTCAACATATTTATAACTAAGCTGGAAAATGGGGTCAACAGTGAGGTGGTGAAGTTGGTAGATGATACAGAATTACCCCATGGTAGTTAAGTGCAAAGCTGACTGCAAAGAGTTGCAAAGGGATCTCACAAAACTGGGTGACTGAGCAACAAAATGATTGATGAAATTCAGTGTAGATTAGTGCAAAGTAATGGACACTGGAAAACATAATCCCAACTATACATATAAAATGATGAGGACTAAGTTAGCTGAGTTTCTCATTCAAGAAAGAGATCTTGGAGTCATCGTGGATAGCTCTCTGTGAAAACCTCTGGTTAATGTGCAGCAGCAGTCTAAAAAGCTAGCAGAACATTAGGAACGGGCTAGATAATAAAACATAAAATATGGTAAAGTCACTATTTAAATCAATGGTACGCCCACACCTGGAATACTGTGTACAGTTCTGGTTGTCCCATCTCAAAAAAGATATATTAGAATTGGCAAAAATGATGAAGGGGATGGAACAACTTCCAGATGAGGAGAGATTAAAAAGACTGGGACTTTTTCAGGTTGGAAAAGAGACGGCTAAGGTGGGCTATGAGGGAGGTCTGTAGAATCAAGAATGATGTGGAGAAAGTGAGTAAGGAAGTGTTATTTACCCCTCGACCTAACACAAGAACCACAGGTCACCAAATAAAATTAAGAGGCAGCAGGTTTAAAACAAACATAAGGAAGTACTTCTTCACACAACGCACAGTCCACCTGGAGAACTCATTGCTAGGGATTGTTGTGAAGGTCAAAATTGTTACTGGGTTCAAAAAAAGAGCTAGATAAGTTCATGGAGGATAGGTCCACGAATAGCTGTTAGCCAGGTTGGTCAGGGACACAACCCCATGTTCTAGGTGTCCCTATACTTCTGACTGCCGGAAACTGGGACTGGATGATGGGGTGGAGCACTCGATAATTACCCTGCTCTGTTCATTGTCTCTGAATTATCTGGCACTTGCCACTGTCAGAGGACAGGATGCTGGGCTAGATGGACCACTGGTCTGACCCACTATTGCCATTCTTATTTTCTAAAATCTAAAGGCAAACACTGAGCTGAAGTATTCTTCTTTTTAATTTACAGCCCTTTAGGTCTTGTCCAGACAGGAAGGTTAATCTACAGCTTTTTGCTGCATCAGGTAATACACTTTATGCAAGCCGCAGTAATAAGGTGCACACAGGATGGTGTGCCCTGTCAATGTGCATCTTTGTGTACGCATGGCAATTGTTTGCTGCTGACTATGGGCATGGTATTCTTGGAGAGTATCCTGTTCCTAATGTTCTGTTAATTTTTTTGACTGCCTGCTGCTGCATGTTAAGCGGATGTCTTCAGAGAACTATCCACGATAACTCCAAGATCTCTTTCTTGAGTGGTAACAGCTAATATAGACCCTGAAAACTACAGACCTCAGGCAAGATCTTTATGTCTTTGAAGTATATTTTAAACAATATTTAATTTTCATCTAGCTAGGCTATGTAGAAGTCAGAGGTCCATATATTTTTGTTTGACCTCTTCTAGTCAGACATTTCACTTTCCTGAGACAACTAGCAGTGTGCACTTGTTGTTTAATAATTAGCCAAGATACATAAAAATCAGTAGTAAGAACCCATCCCGTTCCTTTTTAAGAAGAATAATGTCCTGGATGTATTGTAATCACTGAAGCTTCTTCCCTCCCATCCAGCCCAGGACTCCCCTATTTTACCTGTCTGAGGGCTTGTGTACATATAGAATTATTCCTGATTAACTCTATGTGTGGACATCCTTATTCCAGAATAGGAGTTAATAGAGTGAATCAGGAATAATTCCATGTGTATGCAAGCCTTTAGCACTTACCCAGATACTACAGTGATGAGACCCATGTATCTCACAAACACTGATTAATGTATTCTCTCAACACTCCTGCAAGTACTACTACCCTCATTTTACAGACAGGGAACAGGGGCACAGAGATATTAAATGACTTGCCCACGGTCACACAATGAGTCTGTGACAAAAGCAGGCATTGAACCAGATCTCTTGAATCTTGGTACTGGCGTAACCACTGGCATAACCACAAAACTGTTCTTTCTCCTTTATTTTAAACCTAGATTTTCAGATTTCACTAGAAACTGGAGGACACTAGAAGCTCTAACTCTGTTGCTGAGCTGTGGAAAATAAAGGGAGGAATTAGTGAAAGAGCAGTCAACCGTGACTGACTGAAGCAAATGTCAATGAAAAGTCAGGGCCCAATCCTGCTCTCATCGTGCAAAACTCCAATTGACTTTAAAGGGAGCCAATTTGGGCCCTAAGAAAAGAAGGGAAATTGTTAAATGTTTGGCAAGCCAACTGCTTTGCCAGGGGCGTTGAGTATTTTAGAATGCAGTTGTCATCCCAAGTCACTAAGCATTTTCCTCTTCATTTACTTCTGCTTCTCCAGAACCTAAGGGTGTATCTAACCAGATGGCATGACCTTCCCATGAACCTGATGGATCTAGCTAATTTAATTAAGATGGACATTCTTTTTAGAGTCCTGAATTTTATTCAGCTGCTGTCAGCCCTTCTCCCTGTTTGGTATAAGAAGACAATTTTTATGGATGTTTGATGCATTCCTGCGGAAAGGCAAAATCCCCAGAATCAGTTTGAGTAAACTACACATGGTTGAGAACTGGAGAGATCTGAATATTCTACACAAGAAACTTTGCAGTTGGGTGGCCCTATTTGTGACTGACTCCACTTAGAAGAATTAGAGACTAAACATATCAAGCTGGTAAGCACTGGAAGTGCTTCAGATTTGATCTGTGGTAATGGGGAGTCACTTGCCATAACACTTTGCAGAGCATAAGAATAAAAGAATGACCATACTGGGTCGGACCAAAGGTCCATCTAGCCCAGTCCATTTAGCCAAGCTACCAACAGTGGCCAATGCCAGATGCTTCAGAGGGAATGAACAAAAGAGGTAATCATCAAGTGAACCATGCCCTGTCGCCCATTCCCAGCTTCTGGCAAACAAGGTAGGGACACCATCCCTGCAACCCAATCATAAGAGAAACTCCAAAGGCATGGTACTTGATCACAAAATCTTTCTATCCCATCCCAGAGAAATGCACTGCATGCATACTCTGTGAAACTTTTAGGTGTCAAAGATGGGAGTCAAAGGGACTGAGCCAGATCAGATCTTTTCTTCTAACCCAGACTACTGCAACCTTTAAACAAATGAAACTTCCTCTGCTAGAAAAAAGAAAAGGAGTCCTTGTGGCACCTTAGAGACTAACCAATTTATTTGAGCATGAGCTTTCGTGAGCTACAGCTCACTTCATCAGATGCATACCATGGAAACTGCAGCAGACTTTATATATACACAGAGAATATGAAACAATACCTTCTCCCACCCCACTGTCCTGCTGGTAATAGCTTATCTAAAGTGAGCATCAGGTTAGGCCATTTCCAGCACAAATCCAGGTTTTCTCACCCTCCACCCCCCCACACAAATTCACTCTCCTGCTGGTGATAGCCCATCCAAAGTGACAACTCTTTACACAATGTGCATGATAATGAAGTTAGGCCATTTCCTGCACAAATCCAGGTTCTCTCACTCCCTCACCCCCCTCCAAAAACCCACCCCCATACACACACAGACTCACTCTCCTGCTGGTAATAGCTCATCCAAACTGACCACTCTCCAAGTTTAAAACCAAGTTAAACCAGAACATCTGGGGGGGGGGGGTAGGAAAAAACAAGAGGAAATAGGCTACCTTGCATAATGACTTAGCCACTCCCAGTCTCTATTTAAGCCTAAATTAATAGTATCCAATTTGCAAATGAATTCCAATTCAGCAGTTTCTCACTGGAGTCTGGATTTGAAGTTTCTTTGTTTTAAGATAGCGACCTTCATGTCTGTGATTGCGTGACCAGAGAGATTGAAGTGTTCTCCGACTGGTTTATGAATGTTATAATTCTTAACATCTGATTTGTGTCCATTTATTCTTTTACGTAGAGACTGTCCAGTTTGACCAATGTACATGGCAGAGGGGCATTGCTGGAACACTATCCCCGATAATGTCACGGCTAACCTGGTGGCTGAACTTTGTGACTTTGTCCTTACCCATAACTATTTCACATTTGGGGACAATGTATACCTTCAGATCAGCGGCACTGCTATGGGTACCCGCATGGCCCCACAGTATGCCAACATTTTTATGGCTGATTTAGAACAACGCTTCCTCAGCTCTCGTCCCCTAAAGCCCCTACTCTACTTGCGCTATATTGATGACATCTTCATCATCTGGACCCATGGAAAAGAAGCCCTTGAAGAATTCCACCATGATTTCAACAATTTCCATCCCACCACCAACCTCAGCCTGGTCCAGTCCACACAAGAGATCCACTTCCTGGACACTACAGTGCTAATAAACAATGGTCACATAAACACCACCCTATACCAGAAACCTACTGACCGCTATTCCTACCTGCATGCCTCCAGCTTTCACCCTGGCCACACCACACGATCCATCGTCTACAGCCAAGCTCTGCGATACAACCGCATTTGCTTCAACCCCTCAGACAGAGACAAACACCTACAAGATCTCTGTCAAGCTTTCTTACAACTACTATACCCACCTGCGGAAGTAAAGAAACAGATTGATAGAGCCAGAAGAGTTCCCCAGAAGTTACCTACTACAGGACAGGCCTAACAAAGAAAATAACAGAACTCCACTAGCCGTCACCTTCAGCCCCCAACTAAAACCCCTCCAACGCATTATTAAGGATCTACAACCTATCCTAAAGGATGACCCAACACTCTCACAAATCTTGGGAGACAGGCCAGTCCTTGCCTACAGACAGCCCCGCAACCTGAAGCAAATACTCACCAACAACCACATACCACACAACAGAACCACTAACCCAGGAACTTATCCTTGCAACAAAGCCCGTTGCCAATTGTGCCCACATATCTATTCAGGGGACACCATCACAGGGCCTAATCACATCAGCCACACTATCAGAGGCTCGTTCACCTGCACATCCACCAATGTGATTTATGCCATCATGTGCCAGCAATGCCCCTCTGCCATGTACATTGGTCAAACTGGACAGTCTCTACGTAAAAGAATAAATGGACACAAATCAGATGTCAAGAATTATAACATTCATAAACCAGTCGGAGAACACTTCAATCTCTCTGGTCACGCAATCACAGACATGAAGGTCGCTATCTTAAAACAAAGAAACTTCAAATCCAGACTCCAGCGAGAAACTGCTGAATTGGAATTCATTTGCAAATTGGATACTATTAATTTAGGCTTAAATAGAGACTGGGAGTGGCTAAGTCATTATGCAAGGTAGCCTATTTCCTCTTGTTTTTTCCTACCCCCCCCCCCAGATGTTCTGGTTTAACTTGGTTTTAAACTTGGAGAGTGGTCAGTTTGGATGAGCTATTACCAGCAGGAGAGTGAGTCTGTGTGTGTATGGGGGTGGGTTTTTGGAGGGGGGTGAGGGAGTGAGAGAACCTGGATTTGTGCAGGAAATGGCCTAACTTCATTATCATGCACATTGTGTAAAGAGTTGTCACTTTGGATGGGCTATCACCAGCAGGAGAGTGAATTTGTGTGGGGGGGTGGAGGGTGAGAAAACCTGGATTTGTGCTGGAAATGGCCTAACCTGATGCTCACTTTAGATAAGCTATTACCAGCAGGACAGTGGGGTGGGAGGAGGTATTGTTTCATATTCTCTGTGTATATATAAAGTCTGCTGCAGTTTCCACGGTATGCATCTGATGAAGTGAGCTGTAGCTCACGAAAGCTCATGCTCAAATAAATTGGTTAGTCTCTAAGGTGCCACAAGGACTCCTTTTCTTTTTGCGAATACAGACTAACACGGCTGTTACTCTGAAATCTGCTAGAAAAGGGCTTTTATATGTTCTTCCTTAAGGAGAGGTATACTCCAGGGTAGGTCCCCTTTCAACCAGATCTTTAGTGAGACAAGGTGGGTGAAGAAATATCTTTTATTGGACCAACATGGTCTCTCTCTCACCATCAGAAGTTGGTCCAATAAAAGATATTACCTCAACCCTCCTTGTCTCTCTAATATCCTGGGAGTGACACTGCTACAACTACACTGCATAGAAGGGGTGCTGGCACAATTTGTTTAGTGGGGGGGTGCTGAGAGCTACTGAACCCTGTATATGATGGAAACCACCTCAAGCCAGAGCGTGCTGCTGCACCCCCAATACCAGCACCTATGCTGCACAGAACCAAATTTTTGTAAGCCATTGCTCGCAGGCCTGCAGACATCCAGTGGACTTGAGGAGAGAGGCTCTGGTGTGCCCTGCAGTGTAGAACCTTGGGCTGAAACCCCTGGTACGATGGCTAGGTCTCAGTAATACAAGCCACTACAATAATTTTACCATTCAGATTTGGTGATTAATCAATTTAAAGCAGAAAGAGCACAAAGTTCTGTGAAATGCAGAAAATCTACAGCCTCCTTCTTTCATTACCTGGAACTTCTCCTGGGAGGCAGTTTTGTGTTGTACCCTTAATATCTCCATCATCAGAAAATCAAGGAACATATCAAGATTTACAAACCTTTGTTCTTAATTAGAAAGAGTTATATCTCTCCAGAATTCCTCAGATCCATGACTTGGCTCACAGATCTGAGAATCTTCTCATACGTCCACTAAAAACTTCTTCAAGATACTGAGCACACACTAGCATTTGGCTGGAGAACCTGGGCATGGACACTCTGATAACCCACTTGTCAAGAGTTCTTATCTGTTGTGTCTCTTCTGGAACCTCTGGAGGCCGTATACGCTGAATTTCATCTGCGTAGGGTTGGGAAGGAAGAAAAATGTAAATTGATCTCTGACTTTGTTAATTTGTAAGATGGGCATATGAATACAAGACAATTTTCTGTGTCTCTGGGGCATAAAAATTTCTTGCTTAATCCTAAAAAGGGATTATTTAGGATATGTCTATACAACAAAGAAAAATCTGTGGCTGGCCTGTGTCAGCCGACCTGGGCTCGGGCTATCAGGTTGTTTCATTGCTGTGTAGACTTCCGGGCTCTGGCTGGAGCCTGTAATAACTTGCACAACATTTCCTGGTACTAAACCATTAAAAATTTTAATATCGGTGAAAGGCCAAAGCAAATCTGAAATTTTAGTTCAATGGTTCAGTGTACTTCATTGAGAACATTGTGTTGCTTTTAATGATTGATCATTAAATCATCTAGGGAGCTCTAGAAAAGGATGTGTTGGGTTTTCATAGTTTATTCCTTATATTCACTTAGTGTATGGCAGTGGTTTTCTACGTTTTTGCATTTGCGGACCCCTAATAAATTTGGAATAGAGGTGTGAAATCCTTTGGAAATCTTAGACACAGTCTGCGGACCCCCAGAGGACTACACTAGATGACCCTTGCGTTCCTTTTTAACCCTATTGTTCTATGACCACAGATTGAAAACCACTGTTCTATAGTTATGACAACCTTTCATGGACCCCGTAAACATAGTCCACGGCCCACAGGTTGAAAACCACCGGTAAAAAGCATTCTGCAACGCTGCTGAGTACGCCCAAGAGCTCTTGTCACATCACTGCACATTTTGTCTCAATTGATATAGAGAAGTTTCATTTTAACCCTTTATAACCCCCTTATTTACTGCTATTTTCTCCACAGGCATTTAAACTGTTCTTTGGGCATTTGGGAGCATGGTAAATAGGATAAGTTCAGCCTAGTGCCCCCAATGTCTAAAAATCAATGTCTAATTACAATCACAGTGTATAAAAACCCTATTCTAACCAATTCTGAAATGCTGTTTTCACTCCCAGTGTACACAGCTTTGCTTATGCAATTATAAGACAGTATTTGCAGTGCCACGTTTTTTCTAAGAGTACTGGCATGGAACAAACAGCATTTTGGAGGTTCAGAAAGGGTTAAAATCATATCTAATGAAGGATGAATTCTCTCTGAAGGGTACGCCCCATGCCATTCTGGTTTTGGATTACACCCATGGCTATACCTATGGTTTGCCCAGTCTCCTCCCATTCAAATAGTAAAGTGTGTGGTTGCAGCTTTGCCTCCGGCAGTGATTTAAATGCCCACATATTTGTCAGCATGGAATGTCAATATGGCCATGGGGAAAGCACCTATTTTTAACCCTATATGGTCAAGTCTGATTTTTCACAGGTTTTTCTGTCATTCACTTAAAATGATCACTGCTGTGACTGTTCTTTGTATTTACAGAGCACCTTTCAGGTAAGGATCTGAATGAATTTTACCGATTGACTGAATGAGTTAGGGAGGGAAGCTTTACAGTACCCGTTTTACAGATGACTAAACAAAGAGGTTAAGTGACAACATGTCTATGCAGAAGTGATTCCAAGTCCCTCAATCTAGACTAAATTTGATATGCAATGTTATGATGAAGCTAAATGAAGCATTTTGTTCCAGGTCAAACTCATGTTTTGTTCAACTCCAGACAATTTTTTTTTTACTTTTCAATTAGCTAAATACTTTGAAAAATTTCGTTTCTGGCTTGATTCAAAATGATTTCCCCTTCCACCCACCCCCCCCACCAGTTTTTCAGAATTGTCAGCAAACTGAAAACCCCATTATTCACACAGCTCTAATAAGAACCCCACAGTAGGGAAATAGGGTCAATCTCCCATCCCGCTACCCCCTGATTTCTAATAGAGATCCCTGAAGAATAAGTTTTAATATCCCTTCTGAAATGTTTGGTTTCATTAATTATAACAACTCTGGATATTCTTTATAGCCACATAAATGCCCAATCCCTTTTTTGAATCTTAAATTCTTGACCTCAACAACTTTCTGTTGCAATGAATTTCCCACATTTTGATGTCATTGAATAGCCTCTTGGTCTTGTGTTACTGGGTGCAAGCAAGGTAAAGTGGATTTCTAAACCATACTTAAGTTAACACATTCTCACTGGGTGTGTGATGTGCAAGGGAGACTCAGTGAACAGAAAGTTGGGAAGAAGTTGTTGGGATTATGGTAAAATCAATCACGGGTTAAGGTGAAATAAAGCAACTTTAATTTATGCCCCTTGTTTTCACCATACAGGGAAGAACAGGAATAACTTGCTTGCAGGGACATACTACACTTATGTATCTACTGTCTCTGTTATTGATCAAGATCACTGCAGGGATCCGGAAGAATTTCTTCCCCTCCCCTTCCCTCCCCATATACAGCACTGCACAGCTGGCTAGATGCATTATGGGGACGCAAAATACCAGAATAGGTGGATCAGAAAAGTGTGCTTTTTGAGTATAGCGACTTTTATGTCTCATACGCAAGTCCTTGCTGAAGAATTAGGATTCCTAGTTTTCCTTGTGCAGGCAAGGCCTTAGAAGTCTAAAACTGACATCTCCTGTGAAATAGCTTAATTTAGCTGCACATGTACCGTTGTTTTGCTTACAACAGGGAAAGTGGAGGTTGGCTGCTGACATTCAGGTGCTACTTCTTTTTCACAGTGTTGTAATTGTAGGGATCCTGACCCAAAAGTGTGGGGGGGGGGGCGCAAGGTTATTATAGGGTGGAGGTTGAAGTACTGCTACCCTTCTGCGTTGCTGCTGGCAGCGGCAGTAATGGGCAGCTGGAGAGCGGTGGCTGCTGGCTGGGAGCCCAGCTCTGAAGGCAGAGCCGCTGCCAGCAGCAGCGCAGAAGTAAGGACGGCCTGGTATGGTACTGCCACCCTCACTTCTGCACTGTTGCCTGCGGAGTTGGGCCCTCTGTCAGCAGCTGCCACTCTCCAGCCACCCAGCTCTGTCATGGTATGGTATTGCCACCCTTACTTCTGCGCTGCTGCTGGCAGGTTACCCCCTTCAGAGCTGGGTGCCTGGCCAAGAGCTGCTGCTCTCCAGCCACCTAGCTCTAAAGGCAGTGCAGAAGTAAGGGTGCCAATACCGCGATCCCCTATTTGCAACTCCCCTGCAGCTTCCTTTTTGGTCAGGACCCCCAATTTGAGAAATGCTGGTCTCCCCCCATGAAATCTGGTCTTCTGTGTGCTTTTACCCTATACTATACAGATTTAATGGGGGGAGACCATATTTCACGGTCCGTGATGCATTTTTCATGGCCGTGAATTTAGTAGGGTCACATTAATAACATCTCTGCTCCTCCTTTAGCTCTCTTGGCTTGGCCTGAGGCCCTGTCCTGGCTGCTCCTTTTGTATTAATCTACCTCTCTTGACTTTGGACCTTCTTCCACCCAGCATGGAATCACCTCCCTTGTGTATGCCAAGCAAACTTCCTTCAGATCCCTTCTCAAATCTTCTGCAAAGCCTTTGCTGCAGTCTTACTCTACCTCCCTCTCATATTGGCATGCCACGTGCTATTTCAATCAGATTTGTCTTGTCTGTGTCCAGACTAGACTGTAAGCTCCTGGGAGCAGGGTCTGTGTTTTGTGTATTTGTAAAGAGTCAAGCATTGCAAGGTTCAATAAATAATACCCTAAATATATTAGGGGTTTCCTCTAGCACCTATCACAATAGTAGTTAAACACTTGTACTATGGGTGCTCCTAACAATGCCTAGCCTTTATCTAGTGCTCCGCATCAACAGATTCCAACGTGCTTTACAAGGGAGGTCAGTATCATTATCCCCATTTGACAGGTGGGGAAACTGAGGCACAAAGAGGTGGAGTGACTTCCCAAGGTCAGCCAGCAGGACAATGGCAGAACCAGAAATATAGCTTGGGTGTCCTGAGTCCAGTGCTCTATTTGGTGTTATATGTACAGGTGTATTATAATTGTATATAATGTTAAGCATATTATGTGGCTGTCAGTAAAGGTAGTGTTAAAAGTCTATTTTTATGCTACACTATGACACAAATTTTGCAATTATTTCCTTTCCAAGCACCCAGAGTATGGCCTAAATTCTCCCCTACCAAGGAGCAAGGTTCTTGCCCAGCCTGTAACCTGGGCTGGTCCTAGAGGCCTGCGAGCAGGGCAGCCACCCTGGGCACCAGCTTCTAGGGGGACTGGACTGCTGTTCCACTCGGCTTTTTTTCCCCACAGCTCTGATGGGCCAGCCATTTTTGCTCTGCTGATTGACTATTTTCCCCCACCTCTCTCCACTTATTGGCTAGTGGGTTTTTTTGGTTTTGTTGCATGGCCACTAGGGTGAGGGTGGAGGGGTGGCTGAAATTGTTTTCTGCCCTGGCTGGTTGGGCAGCTCCTGTCCATCTTCTGGCACACATCAGCTAAAATCCTTTTTTTCCCCCATTGCTACCACCACCATCTTGCTGAGCAATCAGCAAAATCCTGAAGTCACTTAGGGTATGTCTACACTATGAAATTAGGTCAATCTTATAGAAGTCGATTTTTAGAAATCGATTTTATACAGTCAATTGCGTATGTCCACACTAAGCGCATTAAGTTGGCAGAGTGCGTCCTCACTACCGTGGCTAGCATCGACGTGCACTGTGGGTAACTATCCCACAGTTCCTGTAGTCTCCACTGCCCATTGGAATTCTGGGTTAAGCTACCAATGCCTGATAGGGCAAAAACATTGTTGCAGGTGGTTTTGGGTACATGTCATCAGTCGCCCCTCCCTCTGTGAAAGCAATGTCAGACAATCGTTTCGTGCCTTTTTTCCATGCAGACTCCATACCACAGCAAGTATGGAGCCCACTCAGCTCAGCTCACCATCACCACTGCTGTTGTGTCCTGGGTGTTGCTGTCAGCAGACGGTGCAGTAGGACTGCTAACCGTCATCATCCACTGCTTCTGCTGCAACTCTGCTCTCCTGCAGATACCATACCATGGCAAGCATGGAGCCCGCTCAGCTCACCGTCACTGCTGCTGTTGTGAGCATTGTAAACACCTCGCACATTATCCTAGAGTATATGCAGAACCGGGCTAAGAGACGCCAACACGAGGAGGATTTTGATGAGGACATGGACACCAACGTTCCTGAAAGCATGGGATGTGGCAATTGGGACATCATGGCAGCAGTGGGGCTGGTTGATACAGTGGAACGCCGATTCCTGGCCCAACAAACAAGCACAGACTGGTGGGACCGCACTGTTGCAGGTATGGGATGATTCCCAGTGGCTGCAAAACTTTTGTATGCGTAAGGCCACTTTCCTGGAACTCTGTGAGTTGCTTTCCCCCACCCTGAAGCGCAGGAATACCAAGATGAGAGCTGCCGTGACAATTGAGAAGCAAGTGGCGATTGCCCTGTGGAAGCTTGCAATGCCTGACTGCTACAGGTCAGTCAGGAATCAATTTGGAGTTGGCAAGTCTACTGTGGGGGCTGCTGTGATCCAAGTAGCCAATGCAATCATTGATGTTCTGTTATCCAGGGTAGTGACTCTGGGAAATGTGCAGGTCATACTGGCTGGCTTTGCTGCAATAGGGTTCCCTATCTGTGGTGGGGTGATAGACAGAACGCATATCCCCATCTTGGCACCGGACCACCTTGCCAACCAGTACATAAACCACAAGGGGTACTTCTCAATGGTGCTGCAAGCACTGGTGGATCACAAGGGACGTTTCACTGACATCAACGTGGGATGGCCGGGAAAGGTGCATGACGCTCGCATATTTAGGAACTCCGGGCTGTTTGAGCAGCTGCAAGAAGGGACTTACTTCCCAGACCAGAAAATTACCATTGGGGATGTTGAAATGCCAATAGTTATCCTTGGGGACCTAGCCTAGCCCTTGCTCCCATGGCTTATGAAGCCGTACACAGGCAGCCTGGACAGTAGTAAGGAGCTGTTCAACTATAGGCTGAGCAAGTGCTGAATGGTGGTAGAATGTGCCTTTGGACGTTTAAAAGCTTGCTGGTGCTGTTTGCTGACTAGGTAAGACCTCAGCACAACCAACATTCCCATTGTATTGTTGCTTGCTGTGTGCTCCATAATATCTGTGAGAGTAAGGGGGAGACGTTTATGGCAGGGTGGGAGCTTGAGGCAAATTGCCTGGCATCCGATTTTGAGCAGCCAGACACCAGGGCGATTAGAAAAGCACAGGTAGGCGCGCTGCACATCAGAGAGGCTTTGAAAACCAGTTTCATGACTGGCCAGGCTTTGGTGTGACAGTTGTGTGTGTTTCTCCTCTATGCAAACCCGCCCCCTTTGTTGATTTTAATTCCCTGTAAGCGATTCCCTCGTTTGCGATTCTGAGACTGCATGGTCACCTGTGCTGCTGAGTTCGCCACGCTGACCAAACAGGAAATGAAATTCAAAAGTTCCCGGGGGTTTTCCTGCGTACCTGGCTAGTGCATCGGAATTGAAAGTTCTGTCCAGAGCAGTCATAATGGAGCACTCTGGGATAGCTCCTGGAGGCCAATACCGTCGATTTGTGTCCGCACTACCCCAAATTTGACCCAGCAAGGTCGATTTTAGCACTGCTCCCCTCGTCAGGGAGGAGTACAGAAGTCAATTTTAAGAGCCCTTTAGGTTGACGGAATGGGGTTCGTTGTGTGGACACGGTCATTTTTAAATCGACCTAACGCGGCTAAATTTGACCTAACCCCATAGTGTAGACCAGGCCTTAGGGTATGGCTACACAGCAACTTGGAGTGTGCTTCCCAGCATGGGTAGACAGATGCACTAACTCAAGTATAGTCCCATCCAACCTCCTGCGTACATACTCTGGCATCTAGCACACAGAAGCACCCTCCCAGCTGTGTGTAGACATACCCCGAGCTGCGGACGTTAAGGCTGCTTTTGCAAATGCACTTTTGCAAATGCATTGCGAACTCTTGCAATTTTATCACAAGTTTCATGATCTTGAGGATTTTGTCAAAGCTCTAGCTCCCAGAGTCATGAGATTGGGAAAGAATCTCATCTTCCATTAAAAAAAAAAAGACAGAGAGTAACTCTCTGCCCCTCATAGTTTCTGAGAAAAGCTTAAAAATGTGACCCAGGTGCACCTAAAGGCTCAGAAACTAGAAAGCAAATAAAACGAACCACAAAATTACAGTACCATTTCAAAATCTCATGATTTTTAAGCTAAGCTCATCATATTTTCAGGCTTGATTCATGATTTTTGAATGCTTGCGACCAGCAGTACTGCTTAGCAGAGTGGGTGGACCCTTCCCCCATGCCCAGACTACAAACACTGGTGGCCCAACCATAGCCTGAAGGCGGGATCCAGCCCATGGGATGATTCCGAATGATTTTCAGCTGCCTGCAGCCCGGCTTCCTAAGGCAACTGTGAGGCCTCTGCCAGAGTCTCCTCCCTGAGTTGGGAGGTTAGCTGTTTTCGAGTTTCTGCTGTGAGCATATCTGTGTATTGTGTTTGTCAGAAATATAAAGGGAATATAAAGGGAATAAACTTTTTGTATACCGTGCTATAAAATCCCTCCTGGCCAGAGGCAAAAGCTTCTACCTGTAAAGGGTTAAGAAGCTAAGGTAACCTCGCTGGCATCTGACCCAAAATGACCAATGAGGGGACAAGATACTTTCAAATCTGGAGGGGACGGGGGAAAGGCTTTTATCTGTCTGTCTGTGTGATACCTTTGCAGGGAACAGATCAAGGATACAAGCCCTCCAACTCCTGTAAAGTTAGTAAATAATCTAGCTAAAAAATGCTTTAGGTTTTCTTTGTTTTGGCTTGTAAATTTGCTGTGCTGGAGGAAATGTGTGTTCCTGTTTTTGTGTCTTTTTGTAACTTAAGGTCTTGCCTAGAGAGATTCTCTATGTTTTGAATCTGACTGCCTGAAAGATTATCTTCCATTCTGATCTTACAGAGTTGTTCTCTTATCTTTTTTGTGTTCTTCTAATAAAGTTCTGATTTTTAAGAATCTGATTGGGTTTTTTGGGTCTTAAAAATCCAAGGGGTTTGTGCTCATCTTGTTTATTCTCAAGCCTCCCCAGGAAAGGGGGTATAAGGGCTTGGGGGAATATTTTGGGGAAATAGGAATTCCAAGTGGTCCTTTCCCTGTTCTTTGTCTAAAACACTTGGTAGTGGCAGCGTTTTACCTAATCCAAGGGCAAAGACTTTGTGCCTTGGGGAAGTTTTAACCTAAGCTGGTAGAAATAAGTTTAGGGGGGTCTTTCATGCGGGTCCCCACATCTGTAATCTAGAGTTCAGAGTTGGGAAGGAATCTTGACAGTGTTTATGGTGGCATGTGCTTTGTGAATTTTAAATAAAACATGGTGCAACACTGATCCATGTGCAAGGGTACAAGTCACTGCAGAGAACTGCAGGCAAGAAAAGAAAAACTGATGCAGAGAATAGGGCATTTCAAACTAAGTTGTCAACATCATCCATCGAGGAAACAGCACAGAGGCAAAGAAAATGTATCCATTTCCTTCAGGAGTTAAATGCAGAATATGAAGGTTTTCTTTTCTGTTCTCAATTTCAGTGGCTGGGTGCAGGAAAGTGCCTTCTACATTTTTTTCAACTTAGAAAGCAGATCCTTGCATTTCTGAAAGAAGAGAAAATAAGCAAAACCATCCCGTGTAAGAGCACTTGAAAGACCCAGCATTTCTTTGCTCACTGTCCCCTTCTTAACAGATATAACAACTCATCTCAATATGCTCAGTCTCAGGCTGCAAGATAGAGATCAGAATATTTCTGCTGTTCGGGGCCATGTTGACACCTTCCACAGAAAACGTGGAATTTTCAATGCATCCCTTCAGAAGAACAGCATCATTCATTTTCCATCATGCAAGGAATTCTCAGCTGAGATTGATTAAGCTGATTTTTGCAGCTTCCTGGAAATTATATCAGTCGAGTTCAGTATCAGTTATGCAGATTTTGAGAGTTTGAGATCCAGCATTCAACTGCAGTACAACAATCTGATGGAGGCACCACCTATTGCCTGCCCGCATCTGAAGGCCCCTCCCACAGCCTAAGAGGAGGGGCTACTGAACCCAGGGCTCAAATAATGACAGGGGACAACAAATGAAAAACAGGGACAGGAGTGAGGGTCACAGGTTCAAAATCAGGGATCCAGAAGGGGACACTGAGCAGAGGACCCCGGACAGTGCCCACTGCTCCTCCTCTAGGGAGCCAGCAGACACAGCCCAGAGGAACTCTGCCCAGGTATGTGAACCAAGGGAGGAGCAGTAATAGGCCACACAGTCGCAGAGCACCTCCCCGTCCAGCATCCTCCTCCTGATGGAATAGATGGCTGTTGGAGGTACCCCTTGAGCAGCAACAAGATCTTCAGCTACAGCTGTTTGAACTGCAGACTGATCCTTTTTTTCTTTCCGTGAAGAATGAATTGCATGGAAATGTCTGGAAACATGTTCCTCAGGATTGGTTTCCCAATTTAAGACTACGCACTGAAGCTGTGTTCAGTGTTCAGAAGCACATACATCTGCAATAGTGCAGTCTTAGTAAGGAAACATATGAAGTCAAAACATGGCAACCAGCTGGAGAGTGAAACCCTTGGCTGCTATCTCCAATTTACCACTATGAATATTGATGTCAACCCTGGGACTCTGGTGCGAAAAAATCCTTTTCCTCAAGGTTCTCACTGTGAGGTGAGCTATTCTCTTCTTTAATGTAATTTTATTACAGTACTTCTTAACCCCATTATTGCCTTCGTGGCTAAATCCTCCTAACTCGAGGGAAAAAACAATCTGATTCTAGAATCTGGAATTATATTTCTGTACCTGGCCCGCAGTGGTGCCCCAAAGCTAGCATCCAGCGCACAGCACTGAAAAGATTGGACCAAGTCTGCAAAATTTAAAATGGATGAAAGTAAATTTTTGAAGCTGAAAGGAACAGAAAACAAGATGAAAGATAGAGCCCTAATAATACAAAGTCAGTCTGAGAGTTTCAAGGTTAATTAGAGAAATCAGTTCTCTCCAAACAGCTGGAATGCCTAAAACAAGTGTAAAGAGAAGTATAGCTTTCACAAACAAATCATCGGCGACGGTGTAGAGAGCATCATAAACATAGGAAGGAGAGATCAGGGACTCTCAACACCAAATTCATTGATCATGTAAGTAGATGCAACTTCATTCAAGTCAAGGGAGTTATGTCTGCTTATTTCAGCTGTGAATTTGTCCTTTTGACATCAAATGATCACCAGTGGAGCAAAGTGATTTCCTGCAAACAGTACATGATGCTCTCTGTAACTGAGTTTATATTAAATTATATTCTAGAAATGCAGTCATTCCTGTTTAAATAGTGTTGTAATTCACTCATGAGTAACGAGTACAAGATATGGAGGAAGGTGGATGACATAGTGGATCTGCAGTCATGTCATCTCATGCAAGGATTCTTGTCAGTTCTGACAGCTAAACAGGGAAGGAATGGGGCAATACTTTAGTACTGCCAACCCTACGTGTTCTAACATCATGTGTCAGGACACAAGAAATCATGAGACTGGCTTAAATAAATAAATGGTGGGTTCTTTTTATCTGCCTTCTGAGCCTTTGAGATTCACTCACTTCCTGTTTTCAAGCTTTTCTCCACAATCAGGAGAACTAGAAACTTCCCTTACAGAGAAAAAAAAAAAAAAAAAAAGAAAGACAAGAAAGACGAGAGACTCATGCAATCTCTTGATTCCAGCAGATGGGGCTTTAAGAAAAACACCAGCTGTCATGATAAAATTGTGGGAACTGGCAGCACAGATATTTGGGTGGAGAGTCTTTTACATGCTGCAGGATATAGTGTAGGGGATTTGGTATGTGACACTTTTTTATTATTATACATTGGGTGCTAACAGGCTGCTCCTCACTGTACAAGACACATAAATACAGACATTTCCTGCCCAAAGGACGTTACAATCTAAAGACTAGAGGCACTGGGAAACCTAGAGGAGGAGTTTTACTCTTTCCTTTGAGTCAGCACTGACCAACGCCACAGCATGGTGCTAGGGGGCAGTGTGGGGCTGGATGTGCCATCTTTCAGATAAAACTGAGGTCTTCATCATTTGTGACCATTAACAATCCCCTGGCACTTTTACGAGAGTGAAGGTGTTAGCACGAGTGCCCTGGACAAGTTCCAACAGGTGTAATTATAGCTGTCGACAGTGATGAGCATAGTGTAAGAACCAACACAGGAGAGTATATAGAACAGAATAAATTATCCCTGCAGTTTCAGCTGGATACAGTGGGACCGCTTCTTATCTGTGGTAAATTGTCCTGGAGTTATGATCATTTACACCAGCTGAGGATCTGCCCTGGTATTCCTGGCTTCCAGTTCAAAACAAGTGTGTCCTGTGGTTGTTCACTGTCAAACAGTTGCTGTGTTTATGCCTATCAGTTTGCTGAGTTTGTAAAGTAGGTTTGCCTTCTTTTAGGATGAGAATTGCAATATAAACATACACGGCTATAATTATTTTGATAGCATTTGGCAGTATACAAGCTTATTTGAAAAAGCAATCACTTGATTGAAAATCTACTCAAGGAAGCTGTGACAGAAGAGCTTGTCACAACCAAAAAAGGGTCTCTGATGGTGTTCAGAAATGTCATGCACCAGAGAAGCAAGGAAGGCGATAGTACAGGCCTGAGAAAGCAGGATGCATCCCAGCTAGAGCTGTTGATAGCTGTTATATAGGTTACCCTGAAAGAAGGGAGAAGAGGGGGTGAGGACAAGATGTTCTCCTGGGTTGCCTGGATGAAGACATACTCTGTCAAGCCTAAAACCCCCAGCCCTTATCACCAGCACATCCCTCTGAATCCTCACCCAAGGAAATAGATGAGATCCCATCCTGAAGGTCAACAGATTCAGGCTCTTTTGAGCCACGGGGAAATTAATTCTAAACTTGAGGGCCCCTGGTAGAGGACATCCTGCAAGCAGCTCCCTGAATGTCAAACTGAGGGGGCTCGGAACTGAAGACTTCTGCTGATCTCTCTGCAGCAGCACTGCAATTATACAAGATGCCCATTGATATCTTTTGGACCCAATCCAGGTGAGCCTCTCACTTCTCTTTTCATCTTGGATTGTATCTAATTTTCTCTACCACAAAGGCTGGAGTGTCTTGGTACCCAGACGGGAAAACTGGGGTGGAAACAGCGAAAAGGCAAAGTCATCTAGCGGCAACACCTAGTATTGAGTTGGTTAATTCCACTGAATTTAAGAGAGAGGTTTTTTCCTATGGGTAAACACCACAAAATTTGGGTGGCTGAGGAAGGGTTGTAATTACAAAGGGTCACTCCACCCAGTTCCCTTGAGAAAGCTCAGAGGGCCAAGATGTTGAGGAGCCTGCTCTTACAAGGATGCATACTTCACTCGAAGATGCTAAAATTAAATCTCGTGTCTTTATCTCAAGTGCCCTGAGCTTCTCTTCAATATTGTGCAGGGCTGCTGGGTTTTTGACATTATATATAAAATCATTTCCCCTCTCTAGCTAACATACAGCTCTAGATATTCTTTTTCCTTTTCTTCCTGCAACAAGATTGCTTCAAGACCCACTGACTCAGTGGCAAAAATATGCATCTTTAGCAGAGATGGCTTCAAGCTTCACAATTCTAATACTGAATTTGAATTATACAGCTTTCTGGTCCTGGCGATTGGTATTTGGAGCTAGGCTCCGCTCTGCTTCTTAGTGTTAATGGTGCATAGCAACACTGGAGTTTGAGACAGTCACGGTGTAATTTTATTACTAGAAATTACTGTAGCTGCTGAGAAAATAATAGCATTTAAATTATTTTTGTCTCCCTGAATTTAGGACTATAAGTATAGTGACCTCACGTCTTATGACTGTGGATTAATCCTCATGTTAGGAATTCTCAGTGCAAATGTAGCAAATAGTCTCAATAAAGGAATGGCTTCAAGGGTATTAACATGCATTTTGCCTTCAGGACATAGACTGCTTGTCACTCACAGCACATGAGAAACAAAACATCTACAGGGAAGAACAACAGTATGCATCTATCTTATTTCTAGCCACAAGATTCTCTTAATGGCCAGTAGGGTTCTAGCTTTTAACACCTGGGTATTAAATGGAACCCCAGTATCAGATATGATGATTTGTTTGCTGGGTTGTACTCTGAGTGCTGCAGCTACCAAAATAAATCCTATCTTGCTTTCTTTGATGGCTTCCCTGGGTAACAAATGAAAACAAACAGCTGTATTCAAGGGTTTAGTTACCCTGGACAAGAATTCAGACGAATTTTCTTTCACTGGCAGGACTCTTTCCGCTACAATATGAAACGCTTTACCTGTTGAATGACTTTCTATTCAGCCTTGGTTTTTCAATACAATTTCATAGGTTTCTTCCCCTATCCTTTGCTGTACACAGATTGTGCAATCTGTAACAAGGGCAAATTTATTTGAAAATTAAAAGCAGGTATCAAATTGACTCTAACTGCCTCTTTCTTGTGATCTTGTTACCAGATCTTATGTTCAGAGACCATATCAACTGAAATAAAATCCTTTTTCGTCTTAGCTCCACGTAGCTTTACATTGAGACATCGTATATTGAAAGCAACACTCGGTGAGGGGATCGGGGAGGGGAGGTCGGTTGTCCATCTGTTTGTTAATATATATGAATTTAGCCCTTATGAAATGGGTTTGATTCTTTGGGCTCTTGAAGTCCTCTCTGAAAAACAAAGGTCCTGGTAGTAAAAACGACAGCACAACAGCTATAGCTTTGAATCTGGAGCTGGAAGGATAGTTAGCAGTGAGAAGGTAGTTGTCTTCTTGCTCCATGGCCTACCAGCTGAGACTGTCAACAAGGGTGACAGTTGTGGGGGGGGGTATTTTACTTTTTGATGCACACTGGTTCATCAGGATTGAGCTCCCCATTGTGATACAAACAAGAAGGAAGACCCGGTGCCTGCCCTAGAGAGCCCATAATAATAATCTGGGCTGGAGGCAAAGTTCTAGTGTAAAGGTGAAGGGTTCCCATGTCACATGTCCATTCCCCGAGGTATCCAGTCCCCAGTTTAAAGGATAACTATCCAAGGCCACGATTTGATTGATTTTGATCTCACATCTGTTTTTTCCCCAGTATGCTGAATTCTTTATATTGGGCTTTTTTTTTTTTTTTTGAAATAGAGCTTCAAATTCTTGCTCTTGAAAAACAAATATTAACATGGCAGGCAGCAGCCCAGCTGCCACCAGTAACCCTACAATAACAAACCTACTCTGCAATAACAACCCAGTCTGGGTGCACGATGGAGGCAGGGGTAAATCAGCTAGGAAACAGATTTCAGTATAGGGTGACCATATTTCCCTACGCTGAATACGGGACACCTGGTAAAATTACTCATAGTCAAGCAAGTTCAATGGCAATCAATCAGAACTATGCTGTACAAACTTTCAAATTAACGTCAAATTGCTTGAGCCCCTGTTAAAAAGAAACACTGTGTAGCTGGATTCTTTTTATTTACTTTCTTATCTTTAAGGCTTTAGGGTTCATACGGGGAGAGGTGACACACACACACACACACACTCCCGTACACCTTTCAGGACAGACCCGACCCTCCCTGTCCGGTGCTCTCCGCCCTCCATGTCTGGCTGGGCCCCTGGGACAGACTCGGCTCTCCTGGTACCTGGCGCCGTGTTTTCCCAAGGCAATACATGCGGGGGTGGGCTTGCAGGGTCACATGCCCCCCCTCCCCAGAATTTTGCCAGGGTTCACACCAGAATTTGGCCAACAGTAGCTTTCCTGCACTGTGAGAGAGGGAAGGGACTGAAGCTGCTTCCAGCCGCAGGGCAGAAGGGGGAAGGGATGACCTGGCCCCTGTCTTTGCAGAACTCATTTCTCCCTGCCCGCCCCCTGTCTGGAAGCAGCTTGTCCCTTCCTGCCCACGCAGTGTCAAAAGCTGCTGCTGGTCACCAACATAACCCAGCCACCTCCTATCCCCTGGCCTGGCTCCAAGGTGAGCAGGAAGGGTTAAGCCCTGAGGATGCATTGTGCACCAGGGCCCTGGAAACCTGACAGCAGGGACTTCAGTGAACCCGGCCAGAAAGGTGGCTCAGCAGAGGAGGAGTGATGGAGCAGCCCCAGGCTCCTTAGGGGCAAGACCCAGGATGTTTGGGGGGGGGCGCAACGAGGGTGCTAAGCCCCTGCCCGGGGGACTGCTTTGGAGCCTGCAGGGCCAGGATGCGAACAGGCTGGAAATTGCTTCCCCTCCGCCGCTCCAGAACTTAGCTGAGGGGCGGAGAGGCTTCCCCATGCTAGCGCTGTGCAGGGTTTTTGCACATGCAGGACTCGGCTACTGTCCAACGCCCCGGGCCGGAGAGTCTTGGGCTTTCCTGGGGGCCAGCCCGGCCAGAGGCAATGGGGGAAGGAAGGAGCCTGCTGGTCAGGCTGTTGATGAGCTGAGCATTCCGAGCAGGGGCTGGTTCTCTGCACAGCACAAGGAGTGGGGTGAGCCCCGCCGGGGGGATATGGAGGAGCTGCCAGGGATGAAGGGGCAAAGCAGGGAGAGGAGAGAGAAAGGGGGAGGACGTAAAGGGCTGATGAATGTCCAGCAGAGGTGACACGTAACTGGCCACCGCCTGGCACCTGCCCGCACTCACCAGCCACCGCAGCGCGCAGCCAGTGCCGTCCAGAAATGGGATGGGCCCTGCTGGCCGAGAGCCAGCACGCAGTGGGGGCTGCACTGATGGACCAGCAGAGGAAGTGGCTGGCCCTGTGTGCTGCAGCTTTGCCCCGCCACCAGCCTGATGAGCCCCAGCATGAGCCACTGGTCCCCCGCCAGTCACTGCTGGTGGGCGGCTGGCTAGCAGGGATCCACCCAGCAGCAGGACCCGCCAGTACTGATGTGATGGGGGAGACAGAAAATACGGGACAATTTGCCCATTTTTAAGAAAAAGTCAGGACACCTGCAGGAGGGCTTAAATATGGGACTGTCCCTTTAAAAACAGGACATCTGGTCACCTTATTTCAGTACCAATCTTCTAAAGAGTTAGTTTAAATAGAGAAGGGGAAATGATTTTATATATAAGACCAAAAACCAAGCAGCACTGTGCAGTACTGAAGAGAAGCTCAGAGCACTCGAGATAAACACCCAAGGTTTAATTTTAGCATCTTCAAGTGAAGTATGCATCCTTGGAAAAGCAAGCTCCTCAACACTTTGGCCCTCTCAGCTTTCCCAAGAGAGCAGCTAGCATCTGCTTCTAAATACAATTTCTGTATTGGTAGCTGCATTCTGTTGCTGGTCAGTAATTGGTTTGCCAGTTGATCAGTTGCTCATCATTGCCTGACTGTTCTGAGGCTGAGAAGCACAGATCAGTTCATTACAGCAGAAGGAACGTATGCAATATTTTGAAAATACCCACAAATAGAGTTCTTCCCCTCCCCCCCCAAGACGTTCCAGCAGGAGAGTGGGGTGGGGGGAGAGAAAACCTTTTGTAGTGGTAAACACCCATTTTTTCATGGTTTGTGTATATAAAAAGATCTTCTGTACTTTCCACAGTATGCATCCGATGAAGTGAGCTGTAGCTCATGAAAGCTTATGCTCAAATAAATTGGTTAGTCTCTAAGGTGCCTCCTTTTCTTTTTGCGAATACAGACTAACACGGCTGTTACTCTGAAACATGTATAAGCAGTATAATTCCAGAGACCTTGGAGGTCATTCTTTGGACAAATGAGTTTGATTGATTGGGGGAACTGCTGGAAACTTTTGAAAGTACTTAACTCCAGGTTCTCCAAGTATTGAGTGCAGTGAATGTATGAGCTGTCCAGCTAGCTTATATAGAGAAACACTGCACTCCACATTCCAAAAGCCTAGAGCACAGGAAGGAGAATGCCAGCAGCCACTAATTGGATTGCTGCTTCTTTAAAGCCAGCTGGTATTTATTTAACAGTGCACCAGGCTTGGGGAAACCAACTCCAGACTTTAAAGCCATTCATCCAAACAAAATGTCACATCTTCGCAGCACACTTGGCGGGTAGGGGATCCAGAGCATGGCGAAGAGCCTGGTATAATCAACCTTCATTTAACCAAAGTTCAGCAGATGAGCACTGAAGAGTTCAAAACATTCTGCAAACACCTCATGTGAAACAGATGCCCACATAGCACTCAGCACCTAGTTCAGTGATAGGTGCTGTTCAGTGATAGGTGCTTTATGAATTCTGGTATAGACAGAAATATGGAAGAGTTATATGAAAAGTACTACATGCATTTCCCAGTTAGATAAACTGAGATGGGGAGAGGTGAAGTGACTTGCCTCAGGTCACATAACAAGGAAGTGACAGAACCAGGAACAGAACCTGAAGTCTTGATTCAGACACCTGGGCCCAGTTCTTTTCTCAGCTGGAGGAACTCTGAATGTAGTGGTCAAACTGAAAACACATTTGATCCTTTTGATTTTTATTTCTGTTATACCTTTAACCTTGGGCTACAACCCTGTAACTCCATTGATTTCAGTGGAATTTCTCCTGATTTCATAGAATCAGGGAAATGTAGAGATGGAAGAGACCTTGAGAGGTCATCTAGTCCAAGTATACCTAAACCATCCCGGATAGGTGTTGGTCTAACCTGTTCTTAAAACCCTCCAATGATGGGGATTCACAACCTCCCTTGGAAGCCTGTTCCAGTACCTACAGTTAGAAAGGTTTTCCTAATATCTAACCTAAATCTCCCTTGCTGCAGATTAAGCCCATTACTTCTTGTCCTACCTTCAGTGAACATGAAGAACAATTGGTCACCATCCTTTCTGTAACAGCCCATAATGTATTTGAATTCTGTTATCAGGGCCCTTTTCTCAAGACTGTAACATGCCCAGTTTTTTCAGAGGTCAGGTTTTCTAAACCTTTTAGCATTTTTGTTGCCCTCCTCTGGACTCTCTCCAATATGTCCACATCTTTCTGAAAGTGTGGTGCCCAGAACTAGACATAATACTCCAGCTAAGGCCTCACCAGTGCTGAGTAGAGCAGAACAATTGAAACTATTGTTAATTACATGAGTTTGTTGCTCTGCATTTTTTTTGGATCTTAGAAACTAACCTTGGTGTGGATGCTGCATACAATTAAGCTGTGATCTCCCACACAAGTTGCTCCTGCCCCAAAGAACTTGTGATGTAAATAGATAAAAGGCAGGAAGGGAAGTGACTCATCCAACGGTCAGTTGTTGTGAACTAGGAATAAAATTTAGGGCTTCTGTAACCTAAGCCAGTGCCTTATCCACAAGCTCATGCTGTCTCTAGAGGCAGAGCTAGGGTCTATAGTCTACCAGCACAGTATTACGTCCCTTGGCCCACGCCACTTCCCGCAGCCCCCATTGGCCTGCAGCGGCGAACCACGGCCAGTGGAAGCCGCGATTGGTCGAACCTGCGGATGCGGCAGGTAAACAAACCGGCTTGGCCCTCCAGGGGCTCTCCCTGAACAAGCAGTGTCCCAAGTTTGGGAAACACTGATCTAGCAGATAATTCTGTTTACTGCTTGCCCCATGTTATTTTCAGCAAGTCTCCTGAAAATAGTTCACTCCCCATAACTTGATTGGCTATGCACAGCAGGGAGTGTACTCAGCAATTTACCAGTGGGATTTTAGTTCTTGTTTTGTACAGTAGAACCTCAGAGTTATGAATACCAGAGTTATGAACTGACCAGTCAACCACACACCTCACTTCAAACCAGAAGTATGCAGTCAGGCAGCAGCCGAAACAACAAAAAAGCAAACAGTATGGTACTGTGTTAAACATAAACTACTAAAAAAAATAAAGGGAAAGTTTTCTGACCACTGGGGGAAGGGAGGGGGAGCTCATTGTGCCTACCAAGACCATTCCATGTGCCCTGCCCCAACCTAGAATGTCTCACTGTACATTAGCAACCAGGAGATGCTATAAGCAATGCAGATACTATTCTCACCTGGAATCATCATTGTCATCATCTCCTTACTAAGGTCAGGAACTCAAATTGACAAGAGTGCATCCAATCTGGATGTCCTGCACATTTGCGCAAGGATGCTACTACAGACATTGCTGAGCCTGTTTGACTAGAGGGAGGCTTTAAAGATTAATACACAGGGATTCCAACGCCAATCAGATCTGCAAATTATATCAGTTAACTCGCAATCTGCTCTTGGACCACATTCCTCACTACAACTCCCACTAGATAAAACCATCTTTTGCCTTGAGATTTTCTTTCTATCCATCTCTCTGGGAACTGGGCATCAAAAATCTGTATATTAACATCTGTTGTAAACCCAAATTCTTGTCATCTCAATTTCAGTGTACAGACAAAGAATGACTCTCCATGGTTATGTGAGTCTCTTTTCAGTTGCCTCAGTACATCAACAAGCTGCTACAACCAACCCAGTGTCCATCTGTTATTCATACAATGCCAGCTATGTATCATCCTGAGTCACTTTATATTAGATCCAGCTGTTCTGGGTGATACGCTATTTGACTGTTCAGCACTTATCTATTAAGAGTTCATCAGATGCAAGTTTGACGCTGTCTAATAACTTAAATGCTGTATTTTCTTGCGTAGGGGGATTTAATCCACCTGTTTTAAGCACCAGCACCTGAAGGACCAGTTGGTTCCTGCTCAATAGCATGAGGTCACCGTAATGTCTCCAGACTTCCAGCAGCATCAATCAATCTGTCCCTGAAGATTTAGTGAGTTGGTTACTTGGAAGGTGTAGTTCACTGGCTTAAGTATCAAGTTTAGGCTGCCTGGAGCCCTAGGAACCATGGGTTTAAATCCTAGGAGGATCCGCTAATGCTTTCCACTTTCAGTCTAAGGTGATATCAGTGAGATGCGTCTAGAGAGAAAAACTGGGTATTGTGCAGCAATCCTGCTCCTAGAGGAAGGATGCAAAATGCCCGAGAGAGTGCCAAAAGGGCAGGGGCTGTAACTGACCACTGCACACATTAATTAAAAAAAGAAACAGCTACCTAAGGAGACAATGAAATACAGGGACATGCACGTGTAACCCAAAAACCTTCTGGGTGGGGTGTTCTGTCCCATCTAGTGGGACTGAGACCACTTAGAGAGAGAGAGAGAGAAACTGAGTCTGCTCTACAGCCTTAACAAACAGCCAGTTGGTTTTGGACTTGTGCACTAAGCTCCTGAGATCCCAGGTTCAAACCCACCTGCCGATAACCAGGGTTACACACAAACCTAAGGCTGGGTCAACCCTGAAGATTTTGGTACTTATCACAGTCAGGGGCGTGATTTGTACTGACATAGCTGTGCTCCTCCTGGGCTTCCTGCTGCTCCCCTCTCTGGGGGGCAGAGGTGGTTTTTTCCCACCTTCCCAGCAATGGCTTTCTGGGGTAACTTCCTCTAGTTCATGTGCTTGACTCTTCTGTCTGCTCAGGTGGCCTGGTGGAAGAAGCAATGACTGGTTCCCTCTGCTCTGGAGAGTGGTTGGCCTGCTGGCACAGGCCATGGCCTGCTGCTGGTGCAGAAGATATGAATGAGGGCAGAATCAGACCTGCAAACTCTGGTGTTGTCTTTACCCAAATCCAAAGAGTGGGTAATGCCAGCTCAGGGTAAACACACAGCTTCTGTCTTATGCTTCATCCCCCTGATTGCTTTGTGTTCGAGCTGGTCTCAGGATAGTGCCAATGTTACCTATCTCTTGCCTTCTAGCACAGCGCCTGGGGCTGGTATTCTTACATAGCTACCTGGGGTCTTTCCCACATGTTCTTCTGTAGAAGCTACAGACAGGCATAGAGCTGAATACTCAAAGGGCCTCTTTTGGGAAGACTGCAGAAGATAGGGGTACCCAGTTTGGGGGCCTGAGACAACAAGGGAAATTGTCAGAACAGAATGTGGGTACTAATGCTTCAAAAACCTGCTCTCAGCATTCACTGCTGACAACGTTGTTTGATGCCTCAGCTCAGCTGGGTACCCAGCTCCTGGGATTTCCAAACCCTCCCTACGGTGTGAGGCTGTACTGCTGTTTCTTCCTGTTTCTAAATAGCTTGCTGCTGTCTTCCACCCCTCTTCCAACGGTATATGACAAACACAGGGTGGGTCTCTTGTGGTGTGCTATGACAGTACAAGAAACTCATCGGCTCCCCCAGTGCTAGAAAAGCCTTGGTAATAGATTGTGGGGGAGGGGAGGGATAACTAAAGTTGCCTTAAAGCAGCTTTTCACGTTGTGTGCCTGAATGTGGAGCTTTATGTATGTCAACAAAGATAGCTCTGACAGAACCACTGTGGCAAAAACTCCAGTAACAGTCTTGTGAAGATTTCCATACCTGCCCCCTCCTCACCACCCCACACAATTTTTTCTGCAGGACAGGGGAAACAGGGCCCTGTGTGAACAGTGACTGTGTCTGGAGGACATAAGATTGATTTTAGTCTGGGGACATTCATAAGAATGGCATGTTTAGATGAATCTACTATCTTAGTGAAACTGATTGTGGAGGAACAGCTGGTCCTGCTAGAAAAGGAAGTCAGATAGTGAGATGCCAGCTGACAGACTAAACAGAGTGGGCCTGGCTTTCCTCCCACTTACAGCGGCATAAATTATGAGTAATCCTAATTAAGTCACCATTTGTCTGGGTGCTAGTAAATCCATTTTAAAAAAGAGGCTGGCCCAACCTAGAAGAAAGATTCAGAGGAGTAATGCCCTGGCTACTTTGGGCCCAATCCTGAGACATGGCTGCAGGGGTCAGCACCTCTCAGGAGTTGGCCCTTCTCTCCTAAAACAAGTTATGTGTGTAGTTTAGCAGATGAAAACACTCATCAAGAACTAGAGAATCCTGGGAACCCAGCTGATAAAGAATCATGCCACAAATAGCGATAAGGCTCATGAACAACATTTTCCACAGCAAGGACGCCTCATCGTGCCTGATGAATCCTTCTGGAGGGGATGCAGCAGATAACATCGGGTAAGGCAAATCTCTCCGTGCCACGCTAAAGGCCTTTCACAGCAAATGCAGGAGTGCACCGAGCCCAGCAGCAGCCCTAGGTAAAGTGTCTGATGATGTGCTGGCCTGCGTGGGGTGTGAGAGACGCCAGAAGTGACATAAGGAACAACAGCCAGGTCCTTGTTGCTGAGGCCAGTGGAAGCTTTCTATGAGAAAACATACCCCTGTGACAAAGTTACACACATCCTTCGTAAAAGACAAAGGTCTTCAAAATAAAATCCAACCCCTGGATTTCCAGAATCAAATGAACATTTGCTATTTGTATTAGAGTCGTGCCTAGATCATGGTTAGGGCCTCGGGCTAGTCACTGTATAAACACAGAGTAAGAAGAGACAGACACGTGCCACCAAGACTGTCTAAATCTAAATCTAAATCACAATCTAAATCAAGAAGGCAGACAAAGGGCAGGAGAAAGGAAGTATTAGTGCTATCCCCATTTTACAGGGGAACCTGAGGCAGAGAGAGATTATTTGATTTGCCCAGGATTACACAGGAAATCTGTGACGGAGCTGGAGATTGACCCCTTCCCCCGAGCCCAGTCTCTGAACCATCAAATCATCTTTAAAATCCTCATCTGCTCAACCTACCAGCACAAAATACCCCCCAGTGTTCCCAGTGATATGGATCCCCCAGGACCTAAAGCTAGATATTGCAGGAACCGAATCTGTACTGAGTGGGCATACAGCATCAAAAGAACTACAGCAATAAATAAGGAGCTGGTGGCCAGCAGAACCATTATTGCCTGTTCCCAGACATTCAACATAAGTGGAGAATTCAGGTCTGGTGGGAAACTTCATTGACTTCAAGTTGTACCTCTCACACCAGGTTTCAATCTAGTCCATGGAGTATTTGCCAGTTGGGACCAGAAAACTAAAAGATTTTTCAGACTAAAACTGTGTAATGTTATTTACCACACATCTCAGTCCTGACACCCAAAAACCGGAGCCGCCTCGCTGCCTAGTGGTTAGGATATGAAAATGGCGATCAGGAGGTCTAATTTCTTGCTGGGGTTTGCAAAGGTATCCAAGGAAGTCATCTATCCAACTGTAATAGGCTCTTAGTTGGAGCTGGATGCTTATCTCTCATAGGCACCTTTGAAAATGCCAGTCTCTGTTCTAGACTGTGCCTTTGGCTTGCTGTGTGACCTAGGGCAAGTCACTGAACCTCCCTGTGTCTAAGGTCATTGCTCCTATACTATGACGAAAGGTGCCAGAGTATTGGTGCCAATTCAGACATAAGGGACTCTCATCCAGAACAAGAGTCAGATGGGTGAAAGCTTGCCCCTTAGACAGATGGTGGCTCAGCTTTAATACACTGTCAGCATTCAGTGCCAGGCTGTGCCAGTGCAGATATGCATGAGAGGGAAAGGGTGCAAGGAAACTCTCAGCCCCTTGCAGGGGCAGAGCACAATGGTGTCCTTGCATCCATGGGGGGCAAGAACTCCCTACGGCTAGTGCGGCTGCCTATGCTAGCATCTCCAAAGGGTTCTGGGAAGGGGTGGGGCCAGGGCTCCTCCCTGCACTGGAAAGTGGAGCTACCCAGGTACTGAGACGCAAGGATATCACACATGGAGCTCCGGGAGTCAGTTACAGTGCCTCCCAGAGCCCCCAGTGGAACGGAGCATCTCTTCTCTGCCCCCAAATGGGTGAGTATATGCCAGAGGCAAGACCATGGGGTGTAGTGCTAGGACCAGCATTGTCAAAATTGTTCTGATGTGTTCACTGCTAATATTATTGTTTGGGGTAACTAGCGCATTGCACAACTGCCCTTTGGATAATGCTAGTTGCAAGTATACACACTGCAGCACTCCATGCAAAACAATGTCTGAGTGTAATCTGCCCTAACTGTGCTCCGGAGTTGGGTGGGAAACCAGCTTCCTGTCCCATGAAAATTTGAGATATTGAAAAAAGTCCCCAATTGGCACAAAAAGTGAAAATCTTGAAAATGTTCAGAAGCTGGAAAAACACACCAGTTTTGTGTTAATCAAAATACTGCATTTTGATCATTTTGAAACATTTCATTTTGATTTCAACCATTTTTATGTATTTTTTTTATTATAGGTTAAATTTCAAAATGACACGTTGTTTCAAATGGAAGAACTGGAATTTTTCCACTTAGAAAATATCACAACAAAATGATGACAATTGCAAAAGAAAAATTTCAGTTGAAAAATTAATTGAAACCAGCTTTCTCAGGAAAAATTTCAGTTTCAATGAATCAACATTTCCAATGAATATTGTTTTGTTGAAAAATTCCTGACCAGCTGTACTGGCAAGCTTATTCAAACAGCTGCCATCCAATAAGATCAAGACTAGGCACCTCTTGTCAGACTCTGTCACCCTTGCAAGCATGGGAGGGACAGCTGCAGCATAAGGAATGAACTATGCAAGTTCTCTTATGTTTCCCAGATTTGGTTGCAGTCCACCATGCTCCTGACTTCCTCAAGGAATCGTCTTGGTTTTTGCCCTATGGCTGTGCTTCCAAATGGACTATCTTCATTTGTGCTGCTGTTTCCCAGCCTGCCCACCCTCTGTGAACCTGTCACTAGGATGAGCACAGGAAATTGAGAGCGGTGAGTGGAACTAAGGAGTGTGCATCAGCCCACTTGCATGCCCAGCTGCCTCAGGTCAATGCCCCATCAGCCAGTGACGACTACAATATCCAGGGGAAGCGAAGTCACAGATGAGGCTGCCAGGACTGTGGTCAGTGGTGTGGGGAGATGTAGCAAAGTTGTCACTCTCCAGGACACCTGCTTGTGGCCAGATTTAGTGCTGCAGCAACTTTGCCTCAGTTTCCCCAGTGTTTGACCTACTCCAGCTGCAGGAATGACCTGGCCCTCTGGTCAAACCACTTTATGGAGTCCAACCCCTTCTGGAGGCCTTTTACCAAAATGCAACAAAAATATGAAGACAACCAACCCTTGGGCTCAGCTTGCTGTCTCTACCTCACAGGCAAGCCTTGGCCCCTACAGTCTGTCACTACACTCCTGTGCCTCAAACAAAACCTCACCGTCCAGGGGCTGGCACATTCCTTCCCTTACTCAGGGGGTCAGGCAGGCTGCAGCTCATCAGGGATCCTAACTCCAGTCAGGCTCCTGACCATTCACAGGACAGCCTGTCTGCTTTACTTCCCCCACCAGCCTCCATAGGCTGGAGTTTCCCCTTTTCCTTCTCTCAAGCTTAACAGCCAAGCCAGACGTAACAGGAGGTGGCTAATTCAGCCTCAGACGGCTGGTTATCCCTTTCCCGTGAGGGACAGGGTTTACACACTTCATCACAGGAGGCGTTCAGGGGGATGGTAGCACTTGCAGATTTATTTCTGAAAGACAGCTGCAGGAGAAGGTTTAGTTAGTGCCTGAGGAAAGTTAACTACTCAGTGGGAAGAGGTTACCTTTAACTAAGTCATATATTATCACTATGCAAGTTTTACATGACACTAATCTTTTAATGAGCTCCAAGACAAAGCAGATATTTCAATGTTAATGATAAGAAGAAATCAATTCCCCGTACAAGGTATGATTGTGCCTTGCTGGGGAAAAGTTGTATTTTCTAGGCATATTTGGGCCCTCTGTGGTCATAGAATGCCAGAATTGAGTCCAGTAAGATTATAGACTTGCTCCAAACAATGACCACAAGCAACCTGGAGAGCAGGGATCCCAACCACATCACAAAGCAGAGGAGAAGCAAACCCCACCTAAAATGTCAAAGAAATTAGAAACGGAAAAGAACTGGAGACGATTTAAATCCATCCCCCGCGAAGTGCAGGATTGCACCACATGCTGTTGCTCCCTAAATTCGCCAGTACTTTGTCGGGGGCAGGTTAAATGGCTTGAGCCCTATTGCAGGCCCAGAAGTAGCTCTCCCAACTCTTGTTCCAGAGGACTAGTACTACCTGAAAAAGTCGGCACATGGAGCAGTGATCCCAAGAAGTGCAACAAGAGACAGTAATTAGATTTGATCATTTTTTTAACCTCCACTGGCTTGGAATTAGTTACTGAACTGATTCATGGGACACTCCAACTATATGCTTTATTATCGGGTACATATGTTCTTTTAGTCTCTCCTACAGCTGGTCCTTTGCCTCAACTCTGCCTCCCAGGTTTCCTCGATAACACAGTTCCTTTAGGGGCTGCCAGACTGTCAGGGACTGTCCTGACCATGACTGTCCTCAGGGTTTTCCTCTGGTTTTCAGTATTCAAGAGGGGATCAGATAACAGGCATCAGGGTTAACTGCCTGAACCTTTAACTAGCTAGGTCGGCTAAGGCAGAAATAGGGAGGGCCTGGGCACCTAATGAGGGATTACCGCACTTTGGGCACTGTTGCCAAAAATTTCACCTAATTTTTTGCGTCCCGCTTGAGACACCTATAGTAACATTCCTGTCCCAGAAGCAAGATCTTCTCTTGGGCTAAAAAGAGGAGGACAATTAATATAGGCCAACATGTTCAGAAATGGCCACTAATTGTAGGTGCCTATATTTTTGAAAGCCCAGTTTAGGACACTCTTACTTCTATAGAATGTTCCCTCCAAAGATCTCAAAGTGCTTTACAGACATTAATGAAGTAAGCTTCACAATGCCAAAATGAGGTAATGAAGTATTATTAGCCCCATTTTAGAACTAAGAAAACTGAAACTCAGAAGTATTAGGGTCTTGCCTAAGTCAAAGAGACAGTATTTGGCAAAACTGGGAAGAGAATACAAATCTTCTGGCTTCCAATCCTGTGTGATAGGCATAAGATAATTCCTTCCTCCAAAAGCTAAATGTAAACATAGCTTTTTCCCCTCAAGCTAATCAGGTGGTTCAGGCAAATATTTGGAAAGACAAGCAGATGCTGCAAACCTGCAGCAGAAGGGAATGAGTGACAACTTGTCCGTTAAGTATCACATGAAAGGTTTAGGTGTGGGTTACCCATCAGATGAACAAGGCTTTGCTTATGTCTTGGACCTTACATGCTAATGGTAGAATGTTCAGTTGGGCTCCTGCACATGAGACTTGTGTGTCAAAGTATGACCATCCATTTTGTGTGCTGTCATTTTGTGTTCCATGTTGGGGAAAAACTGTCTTGGCCTGACAAGATCAGGCTGCTTTAGACACTGCATGTTCATGTCCGCAGGGGGCTCAGAGACAGCTAACAATGAAAGAGCCAGCAAGGGCATCAATATTTGATGACTCCTCCCTTCTGGAACAATGGCTTTTCTACCAGCAAAGCTAGTGACTTTGAATGGACTCTACAGAGAAGCCTGTCTGGGAGCGCGGGGCTGGAACTCCCCAGTCTAAGCTCTTAGCTGGGAGAGCTGCAGTTTCTCCACCTGGCTAATGAGGGGAGATTTTATTTAAGGAGGGGTCCTCTCTGGCTGGGTGTTGTCTCCTTGGGGTTCAGGATAGTTATTTTAGGATAGTCCCTAAACATGTATTCTGGGATGGGGAGTTTTGCCTGGACCCTGGGGGCCTTTTTGTAAGTTAATAAAGAAGCAATTGTTGAGACCTGATGTGTGTTGTGCTCCTGCCACGCCCTGAGCAGCTGTAACATATTGGCGACGAGGTGCCCTGACTGACACGTGCAAAGCACTGTACATGGATGCAGTGCTGTGGTGCTCCTGAGGAGCTGCTTCCCAGGACTGCCTGTTTTCCTGAGAGGGTAGAAGGGGTCTTGCCTCCCTGACAAGCCGGGGAAGTGCGGAGGTGCAGACTCTGGGTTCTTCAGCCACATAAGGGAATGGCGAGTTATGGCAGGGTGGATGAATTTGACCCTCAGAAGGAAACCTGGACACACTACATAGAATGTGTCCGCTGTTACCTATTGGCTGATGGTGTCACGGATGAGGCAAAAGGGAAGTTTATCCCCCGGAGCGTTGAGGGTTGTGAGACCCTTGGACTCATTCATAATCTCCTGGAGCCCAGGAAACAGTGACATTTGATAGTTAAAAGTAGCAACAGATCATTACAAACCAAAACCGTCTGTTAGTGTCCTGCGGTTCAAGTTTCACTCCTGTGTCAGGGCACCTAATGTATCCGTCTCGCAGTTCGTGGCAGATCTATGCCAGCTGGCAGCCCAATGTGAATTTGGAAATGGTTTGGAGGATATGTTGTGCAACTGCACTGTTTGTGGCATCAGGAATGAAGCTATGCAGTGGGGGAGTCTTGCAGAGCCTACTCTAACACTCCAAAAGTCCATGACTATTGCTCTGGCACTGGAGACGGGTGCCAGAGGCACCCATGAACTTTCACAAATCCCTGCAAAGTGGATCAGCAAGTTGGGAGATAGGAAAGGGACAGACAAGACATGTCAGGGAGGTCCAACCTCCAGATCGGCTATGCTAGAGGGAATAGGGAGTTCTACTGATGTGACAGGATCATTCTCACATGGAGTGCAGGCATAAAGATTCAGAGTGTCATTGTAAAATGAAGGGATATTTGGCTAAGTGCTGCAGAACTAGAGGCAGGGAATGTGGGGATACCTGGTAGAAGAGGGAATAGGACATACCATGTGCAAGAAGCATCAGCTGGGACCCTGAACCGGAAGAGGAGGAGCCAGATGAGGTGTATGCTCTCTTGAATCAGACAGACTCTTGTAAGTAACCAATCCTGGTCAAGCTACAGTTGAATAAGCAGAAAGCTTGACACAGGGGCAGCAGCTCTGGTGCTGGGGCAAGAGACCTATAAAGTTGTTGCTGATGTGTGACCCAGCTTGACTTTGTCCCCTACCCAAGCTATACTCAAATCCTTCACCAGGGAGAAAATTCCTAAACTGGGGAGGGTCGAAATCAAGGTGAGGTATGGGGCCCAAGAGGGCTCATCTCCCTCTCTTTGTAGTAGCTGGACCAGGGCCAAAGCTTTTTGGATGGAATTGCTCTCCACTTTGAATCTGGACTGGAAAAGACTCCTGGGACCTTTGTATCACAAAAGTGCAGAAGTGATCAGTGACCTTTTGGAAAAAACATGAGCAAGTAGTTAGAGAAGAGCTGGGAGAACTCTGGAATCTGAAGGTAAAAATAAATATAGATTCCATTCCATGCCCTTGGTTTTGTAAGGCCCACTCTGTTCCTTATGCTCTACAAGCCAGAGTAGAAGAGGAACTGTGACGTTTAGAAACTTCAGGGATTATACGGAGTGAAATTCTCTGAATTGGCTGTACCTATAGTAAAAGCTGATGGTTCCATGCGTTTATGCTGCAATTACAAACAAACTGCAAACCAGGCTACCCACTTGGAGCACTATCCCATTCCTTGACTAGAAAAGCTTTACTACAAGCTGGCGGGTGGAGTCTCATTTTCTAAGCTAGATATGTTGCATGCTTACCAACAGTTAGTCCTGGATGAAGACTTGCAGGCTGTGGTCACTATCAATACACATAAGAGACACTATAGGCACTCACACCCACTTATCATTCAGGATTTCCTCTGCTTGAGCTATCTTCCAGCGGGTCATGGAAGGATTATTGGCTGGATTGTGCCATGTCATGGTATACCTCAACAATGTTTTTGTGACAAGGGAGACATAAGTGGAGCATCTAGAGAGTCTAGAAAAAGTCTTGCAGAGGTTAAGGGAAGCTGGATTGTTACTCATGCACTAAAGGTGTGTTTTCATGGCCAAGGAGGTGGTTTATTTAGGCCATGGTGTTTTGGGGAAAGGACTGTAACCATTAGAAGAGAAGGCGAAAGCCATCAAAGAAGCTCCAGCTCCGAAAAATGTGAGTGAGCTCAAGGCGTACCTTGTCCTTTTAAACTGTAATGAACGATTCATAGCAAATCTGCAAGTGTGGCCTGCCCCTTTCATGCATTGCTCAAAAAAGGGTCAGAGTGGCACTGGGGTAAGGATCAGAAGATCACCTTCAAAGAAACCAAAGAGTTTCTGAAGTCAGCCAAACTCCTGGTGCATTTTGACTCCAAGCATGCCCTGTTACTTACTTGCAATGCTTCACCCTATGGTGTGGATACAGTACTTTTACATTGAATGGAAGATGGGATTGACAGGCCCATCTGCAATGCCTCATGCTCCTTATTGTTAGCAGAGCAATGGTATTCCCAGTTCGATAAGAAAGCTAGCTATTGTCTTTGCTGTCAGGAAGTTCCATCAGTATCTCTATGGGCAACAAACTATAACAACTGACCATACACCACTTTTAGGATTTCTGGAGGAGGCCAAAGCTGCTTTCCCTTTGGCTTCTGCACACCTGCAATGTTGAGCTTTATTGCTAACAGCCTACCAATATCAGCTGATCTATAAGCCTGGACTTGCAACTACTAATGCAGTTGGCCTCAGTTGGCTGCTGGTGGGTAGAGCACCAGAAGACATTCCTCTACCTCAAGTGGTGCTCGCGTTAGCCAGAGAGAAGAAGCTCTACAAACAACTAAGCAGATCACTCAGTGGACTAAATGAGATCCTGTTCTGTCTCAGGTCTCATTTTGTACAAAACGGATGGCTTGAGTTGATGGGCTCTTCGGACATACATAGAATCATAGAATCATAGAATATCAGGGTTGGAAGGGACCCCTGAAGGTCATCTAGTCCAACCCCCTGCTCGAAGCAGGACCAATTCCCAGTTAAATCATCCCAGCCAGGGCTTTGTCAAGCCTGACCTTAAAAACTTCCAAGGAAGGAGATTCCACCACCTCCCTAGGCAACGCATTCCAGTGTTTCACCACCCTCTTAGTGAAAAAGTTTTTCCTAATATCCAATCTAAACCTCCCCCACTGCAACTTGAGGCCATTACTCCTCGTTCTGTCATCTGCTACCATTGAGAACAGTCTAGAGCCATCCTCTTTGGAACCCCCTTTCAGGTAGTTGAAAGCAGCTATCAAATCCCCCCTCATTCTTCTCTTCTGGAGGCTAAACAATCCCAGCTCCCTCAGCCTCTCCTCATAAGTCATGTGTTCTAGACCCCTAATCATTTTTGTTGCCCTTCGCTGGACTCTCTCCAATTTATCCACATCCTTCTTGTAGTGTGGGGCCCAAAACTTGTAGTGTGGGGCCCAAAACATCCTTATTTTCACAGGCCTTGGGAACAAAGTTTCCAAAACGGGGTTCTCCTCTGGGCATCACGACTCTTAATGCAAGGCAAGAAAGTTAATACTGGAAGAAGAGCACAGAACTTGCCATGGGAAGACCCGAATGACGCTCTGGTCAGAAGTTACATCTGGTGGTCAAGCCCAGAGAGAAAGAGAGTGAACAAACAGTACTGGGCTGTGCCACATAACAACAGTTAAGAATATTGCCTCTGGTAGCAGACCTATGGCAATGTCCATGGAAGGCCTTGGATGAGACTATACATAGACTATGCTGATCTCTTCCTTGGGTCAATGTTCCTTGTTGTGGTGGATGCACATTCTAAGTGGATGGAAGTAATTTTGGTCAGAGTAGCTACCTAATTTATAACTATTGAGGAGTTTTGTTTCTTATTTAGAACACATGGACTCCCTGAGTCTGTGGTCTCTGACAATGCTAGTGTCTTTACCAGTGAGGAATTTCAGGCCTTCTTGAGGGCTAATGTGATCAAACATATCACATCTGCTCCCTACTACCCATCCACAAATAGGCTGTTCAGTCCTTTAAGAATGGACTTAGAAGGGTTACTAGACCAGAGTTGCAGACCAGGCTGTCTCAGTTTTTGAGTAATTAGAGAACAACCCCTCATGCCATAATGGGGATATCGCCTGCGGAAGTACTTATGAGGAAGCCAGTATGGACCAGCTGGAGTTTCTTGAAACCTTGCTTGGAGAAACAAGTGCATCAACATCAAGAAAATATGAAATACAATCATGACCGTCAACAGGGCACATACTTTTTGACTCTTGGAGTACTCATTCAGGGTCACAATTTTGTGGAAATGCCCAAATGGCTGCCTGGCACAGTCATAAAAGCTACAGGAAGCAAAGAACTTGAGTCAGGCTCAAAGGACTCCAGCCAGAGGATCAGCATATGCTACTTTTCCTGTGATTCACCCAAGTTCAGAGTTGGGGAGATAGAGTCTACTCCTGTTGGAGCATGTACTGGAGTGGACCTCTCGAGGGACTCTCAGTCTCTTAGAACTACGGTGTCTGTAGCATTTTCTCCTCTCCTGGGTATGCCAGGAATATCTACTCCAGTCTGCCACCACTCCATGAGACAACACAAACCCCTAAACTCTTGAATCTGTAGATAGTGGGTGACTTGGGCAGAATAATCACCTTTTTCCTTTTTTGCCACACAAGATCAGGCAGTCTGCCCAGCACCTCTAGTTAGAGTTCCAGTTACTATATTGAGCTGTTGATTTTCCTATCAAGAAACTTATGTTGAACTTTAAGGGGGAGGGATGTTGTATGTTCAGGACAGTTATTTTAGGATAGTCCCTAAACATGCATTCGAGGGTGAGGAGTTTTGCCAGGTTGCTG
The DNA here is from genome assembly GCF_965152235.1 of Eretmochelys imbricata. NCBI lineage: Eukaryota > Metazoa > Chordata > Testudines > Cheloniidae > Eretmochelys > Eretmochelys imbricata. The sequence continues at coordinate 127,045,725 of NC_135575.1, forward strand.
CAGGCCAATTGGTAAGTTATAAAGAAGCAGTTGTTGAAACCAGACTTCATGTGTTTTGCTCCCTACATACCCTGAGTGGCTGTAACAATGGGGAGGCTGACCAATGCCAGAAATAAAACAACCAAGCCCAGAAGACAGGAAGGGCTGCCTGGCTATGGACTCTGGCCAAGCTTAGGGCTCAGAGGAGTGGGGAGTTCTGACCAGGGGACTAGCGTTCAGAGGTTTGTTGTTTTCCAAAGGTCTCTAACACTCTACTGCTCTTCAAGAGGAAAAGTCTCTGTGGTTAAGAAATTCCTCGGCTAAGGCTGCAGTATCTGCCTTACTGTCACATTATCCCTGAGAGGGTTAATTGAGAAACTAGTGCTCCCAGAGCTAGATGGACTCTGGAGGAACATGTCTAAGCAACTGGGGGCTGAGAAGGGATGTGGCGCTGATTTCAGAGCCTATGGTGATGGAATAGCAGGGTCCCTCTGCCCAAGGAGGGTGTCAGACATGGAGGGCCTGATCCTGGGAATTTGCCCGAGAGACACAGAGCGAGAAACAGTGACCAGTCAGTACACAGATCCAGGGGATCTTAGAAGCACCTGGGCCAGGGCTGGGGTCCATTCAATGAGGAGGATTGCGCCAGGTTATAACAGTATGGCCAAGGTCTTCCATCCAGGTTCCCCAGCCACTGTAGTAACAATGATCAGGGCTGCCTAATGGTACAAGAGAAAGTTTGGAAGTGTGAGTCCATTCACTTTCTCTCAGCTATATGGCATGGTGTTATTCTTGGCTGCCTAGCTGCCCGGAGAAAGTGATATCCAACAGTTCAAAAGGGCAAAATCTCTCTCTGGGAAGGGTTTAGGGAGAGTCTAAAACCTGACTAAGAGTGCATTCATTTCATTGCCTTTACTCTCCCTATTAAGGAAATGAGCAGGCACTTCCTTATGGCCAGGTTCTGTAACAGTGGTATAATAGTCAGCTTGTAGCTCTTGAAAGACTAATCTGCATGTATCTGAAAGCACAATCCTTCCAGCTGGAGCCCTGAAAGTCCCTGAAGAAAGGCTAGATAAACTTTAGCTGTGATGTATTTTGTAGGCTGAGGTCAGTGATATTGATAAAAAGTTAATTCATACTAAACAAAATTTATTCCTGCCCCATAACAATCTTCCCCCTTTGTTAGTCCCATAAGTAAGTACGGTAAAAGCTAGGGTTTTGAAGAACGGAACACCAGGTGTTTGTTTTGATTTTTATGCTCTAGGGCTCAACCCTGATTTACCCATTTGGATTTAGGCCTAGGTGATATATTTCCTGCAGGAATCCAAAGGCACTATTCCATTTTTTCAGGTGCAGCAAAACTCTTTTCCATTTTATGCAATCAGTCAGTCCACTGACATGTAAGGAAATGATGTACTGCCTTCCCATTGTGTGTAACTCCTTTCCTTTTCCAGCAAATATTATCTACTTTTTTCCTAATCCCTCCTCCGGCCAGGGTAGCACTGTATTGTATCTTATTTCATACCCTGTTGGTCAATCTCTCTTGACTGTAAGAAGGTATGAAACATGACTGAGTTTCCCACCTCTGTAATTTTCTCCATCAGATCAACTCTTTTGGTCCCATTAGAGAAGTCCAAACGTAATACGTTCAACAGCATAAACACGACAACTTGTTTTTACAACTGTCAAAAGACTTCCTCGAAAATACACCTAAGAGCACCGATATTCTGAGAATTTAGTAGTCTGTGGGTCCCTGGGGGGTCAGGAGCAATATTTTTAAAAAGGCCAGAGCAGCTGAAACATTAATGTAACTTGCCAGGATTTGATGAAAAGATGTCAAGTATTTGCAGAGATGAAGAAACAAGGTTCACTCTATGAAGATTACTTTTCTAATTTCTGGAAGCAGAATAAGACTCTGATTTCTGTACCTGAGGTAACAGTGACTTAGTTTGTTTGAATGTTTCTTCTTTAAATAAACAGTTATACTAAATTCTTTACTCTTCTCAGGTTTGCTCTTTTGGCAGCTCTCTACATGTGTAGCCAGCTTTCTGGTTGCTTTTACATGAAAGTATGATCCAAAGCCTGTTGCAGTTAATGGGAGTCTTTCCATTGTTTTTAATGACCTTTGGCTCACGCCCCAAGACATCTTTAAGAAAAGTTCAGTTTGTTTCCAAAGGAGGCATGTGGCTTAAATACTATGATTTGCTGACATATATGGGGTGCATGACCACTCACCCCGGATTTGGCAGATTTAAAGCTCTTGGAATCTTGCTGTCCCAGGAGATGCAGTTGTATATGCTGCTTGCACATAAGAGAGGGCACAGTCAGACCTTCAGGTAAAGTTTTTTCTCCTTTCAGTTATTCTGCTAATTAGTTGTCTATATGATCTGGGAATTAATTCCTTGGCAACTGTAATGCTCAAACTCTGTACCCTTTATCAGCACTCAGACATCTGCACAGTTTCTGACACTCCTGAGGATTATAGCTGTACACTAACTCCTTTTGCCTTACCTTTTTCCACAGTCCTGGGAATTCTGCGGCTCCTTGTGAGAGCCATGACTTCTGTACTTCTGCTCTGTGGCCCTGTGGAGAGAGTCACATTATATTAGTGGATGTCTAAGGAGTATGCTACACAGTATTTCGCTGAATATGTATCCTACTTCCATGCTGACAATGCTCTGAATTACTATTTTTTTAAAAAAAATCATTGATGTATGTGTCATTTTTTAAAGAAAGAAAATGTGGGAGTGAAGATGACCTGGAGAGAAATCCTGGCCCCATGGAAGCCAATGGCAAAACTCCCATTGACTTCAGAGGGGCCAGGATTTCACCCTTGGAGAACTCCTGTGCAGGGACATAAGAACATAAGAATGGCCATACTGGGTCAGACCAAAGGTCCATCCAGACCAGTATCCTGTCTACTGACGGTGGCCAATGCCAGGTGCCCCAGAGGGAGTGAACCTAACAGGTAATGATCTAGTGATCTCTCTCCTGCCATCCATCTCCACCCTCTGACAAACAGAGGCTAGGGACACCATTCCTTACCCATCCTGGCTAATAGCCATTAATGGACTTAACCTCCATGACTTTAGCCAGTTCTCTTTTAAACCCTATTATAGTCCTAGCCTTCGCAGGTTGACTGTCTACTGAGTGAAGAAGTTCCTTTTATTTGTTTTAAACCTGCTATCCATTCATTTCATTTGGTGGCCCCTAGTTCTTATATTATGGGAACAAGTAAATAACTTTTCCTTATTCACTTTCTTCACACCACTCATGATTTTATATACCTCTATCATATCCCCCCTTAGTCTCCTCTTTTCCAAGATGAAAAGTTCCAGCCTCTTTAATCTCTCCTCATATGGGACCCGTTCCAAACCCCTAATCATTTTAGTTGCCCTTTTCTGAACCTTTTCTAATGCTAGTAGATCTTTTTTGAGATGAGGGGACCACATCGGTATGCAGTATTCAAGATGTGGGCATACCATGGATTTATATAAGGGCAATAAGATATTCTCTGTCTTATTCTCTATCCCTTTTTTAATGATTTCTAACATCCCATTTGCTTTTTTGACTGCTGCTGCACACTGCGTGGACGTCTTCAGAGAACTATCCAAGATGACTCTAAGATCTTTCTCCTGACTCTTACCTTAACCAAAATTAAAAGCTATGCTTGCTTTTCAGAGTAGATGGGAGTTTTGCCATTGACTTCAGTGGGGCCAGAACTGCACCCAGAATTCCCAAGGGATGACTTGATGCAATTAGACACGTATTGGGCCAAACTGAAAAGCAGCTGGTGCCAGGAAAGGTAAAGTACACTCGCCTCCATGAGCTAAACTGACTTTGTGACAGCAACTGCTCATGCCTGTAGAAGGCTGTGCTGAAGTTCCTATCCCAGTAGCAGCTTTAATTCTCTCTAGGAATTCCACGGATAGAAGCCCCTGTGGGAAGCAGTTGAATTGGTGCTCTGCTAGTTATGCCTCCCTTTTGTCCAGCACCACCCACTTTTGGGGCTGCACTTGCCCTTTATCCATTCTCACACATCCTCTGCATGAGGTTGCGGCACTTTCTGCCAGTACTACCTGGTCCCCTGGCAGAGTTTCCACCACCAGGGTCCTCAGCCAGAGTTTATGCCTGTATAAACTGGGGATTGAGGAGGTGAATTCAATCCACTGGGCCTACTTTCATACTGCATCACTCCAGCGTTTACATCAATATAATTCCATTTAAATCACTGGTGGAGGACAGGAACAGTGAACAGTCAGGCCCACTGTATGAAAAGTATTTTCAGCTGTACCTAAATGCAGTGTAACAAGAACATCCTTTATTCATTCACTGTATTTTTGATGTTTCTTATCAGTTTCATTGTTAGAGCAAAAGGATGTGAAAATGGAAGTCCAACCACATAGATGTTAATACAAACCAGGTGAAATGGCTGGTAAAATGGAGGTGAAAGGGCTCAATCTGTGCAGTGCTGAGCATCTCCTAAGAGATGCTGAACCCACTCAACTCCCAGTGAAGAGGATGCTCAGTAGGATTTAAGGGTGCTCAGAATTTCTGAAGAGACACTTGGCCCCTTGCAGGATGGTGTCTTAAAAGGGTGAAGAAGCAATCAGCAGAACAAATATAGATAAAGACGAACACGTTTAGGGCACGTCTAGCTTAGGAAGAGATGCTGGGGTTAGCTAACTGACATTTTCCCTAGTGTAGATGGACAGTAATTCTTTTAAACTGTTTGATCAAGGTCAGAAAAAGGTTGTGGTTAGGACAAGTTTATAAAATATGTTTGTTAACACAGACTGCTTTTTCTGGCCTAGGTAAATCCTTAACAGAGATAGCTGTTTTATTGGGACAGCTACCAGGGAGCTGAATTAATTTAAAATAGTGAATGACAATGATTGCTGCTAGAATGGGACATTATTTGCAAAAAAAAAAAAAAATCATGCCATGAAGATTCGTGAGACAAAGGAGTTAGATGTGATTTAATATGATGCTAAATAAGTGTGAAATTTTTAAACATCAGTCTCTTAAGTCCAGAAGTTTCCAAATCAAAATTACAGGTCTAAAGGAGTAGGACTTTATGTTGTGAGCAGCCAACTAAACTCCCTGAGACTATTTGCTGAGTAAGGTACTACAGAGCATGAGAGAATCTGGCCCTTAGCTCTTTATATTTTTTGAAAGCCATGTACAAAGTGCTAAATATGACTAATTCTATATTTGAGTGCATCCAAAGTAGGAAACTCACAAGGAAGTCAATGAGTTTGCTAAGAAATAAAAGGGGATAATAAAAGGGGTGAAGGAGGTTTGCAGAGAAGATGATGCGTGATTTCTTTGCCTCCCTCTTCACCCCAAAGGACGATTAAGGAGCAGTTGATCTCGGGTTACCCTTCCCAGATTTTGATGGTAAGGCACTGCCAGATGCAGAGGTGTTTAAAACAAACAAACAAACTGATAATTGGATGACTTGAGGGACTCAATGTCAATGTATCACCAAGATTGGGTGGCAGGCACCTAAGAGTTCTGAAGGAAAGAACTAAAGACCAAAGTAGATGACCTACTAAAATTATGCAGTTTATCACTAAAAACACCCACTATCTTGAGAACTGGAGGCTGGCCCAGGTTGTACACATTTAATTTTTTAAAAAGTAAGTACTAAGTGTGATTCCTGGAATTAAACTGTTCAACCTTACTTCAAGGAAATACATTATAGAAAAATATTATAAATGTTAGTACCAACCAGCAGAATTTCTATAAGTGGAAATCACATCTCTCTCTTTTGCTAGAATTCTTTCAAAGAGTTAACAAAATAGTGGATAAATGAGAACCCAGTGGGCTTTCAAAAGGCTTTTGATAAAGTCCAACACAAGAAGCTATTGAGGAAACTTGGCAAGCATGAGGTGAAAGGTAAAGTCCTGTCATGGATTAAAAACTGGTAAGAGATAAGAAGCAAAGAGTAGGAACAAATGGTCAATTCTAAGCAACGGAAAGAGATTAATAATAGGTTGCTTCAGGGATTAGAACTAAGGCTGGTGTTGTGTGTATTTATTAATAGCTATCCAGGAGGCAAAGACATACCGATGATACAAAATTATTCAGGACAGTCAAGACCACGAAGAAGTACTAGAAACTCAGGAAAAAACTAATTCATGGTCCAATTTTGCAAGGGAATTGAGAGCACTCTGGATGCCTTAGGAGATATTCTGCAGCATGGGGCCCTAAACTAGGTAATTGGGCAACATGATGGCAAATGAAAGTCACAGTAGACAAATGCAAGGTAACGGCTTCAATGGAGATATGAAAATTTACACCAACTGAGAATCTGCCTCTAGGAGTCACTGCTGGCAGCTCAGTGAAGATGGCTCGTCAGTATGCAGAAATTAGTGAAAAAAGCAGTTATACTAAGATAAAGTTAGGTAATAAAGCTCTCTTCTAGGATAGAGATGAAGTGAATATAGAAAATAATACAGGCCATTCTATAACATGGTAGTATAGTCCCACCTACAATATTGCGTCCAATCCGAGCAGAAGTTCCACAGTGGAGTTGCCTCTGTTTACACCAGGGCTGAAATAGGTCCCTGATCTCAAAGAAGACGTAGCAGAAATTGAGACAGTACAGAGAAGGTCAAGGCACGTGACTAATGGAAGAGGAGGAAAGTTGACAATTTTTTTTATGAGGAGAGTAAAGAGACAATTTATAATTTATTTAATAGAGACAGAGTATATCAAATACAGGATGGGACAGAGAAGGCAAAATGGACACTCCTATCTACCCTTTCCCATGGTACAAGACCTTGAGGGCACTCTAAATTAAAAGACAACAAACCAAACAAGAATACAAGGAAGCACTTATTTACACCACATATAATTAACTTGTGATTAACCATATAATTAACCTGCATAACCTGTTCATAGACTGTAAGGCCAGAAGGGACCATCAGGATAATCTAGTCTGACCTTCTGCACATTGCAGGCAACAGGACCTCACACACCCACCTCTGTAATAGACCGCTCACCTCCAGCTGAGTTACTGAAGTCCTCAAATCTTGATTTAAAAGACTTCCGTTTACAAAGAATCGACCATTTACACAAGTTTAAATCAGCAAGTGACCAGTATCCCATGCTACAGAGGAAGGCAACTGCCCCCTCCTCCCAGGGTCTCTGCCAATTGACCTGGGGGAAAATTCCTTCCCAACCCCAAATATGGTGATCAGTTAGATTCTGAGCCTATGGGCGAGAGACACCAGCCAGACACCTGGAAAGAATTCTTGTCAGAGCTCAGAGCCCTCACTATCTAACGCTCCATCTGTGGCCATTGGAGATATTTGCTAATAGCAGTCATGGATGGTGCATATGCCTTTGTAGGCAGTCTCATCATACCATCCCCTCCACAAACTTATCAAGTTCAGTCTTGAAACAACTAAGGTTTTTTGCCTGCACTGCTGCCCTTGTCCTGTTTCAGAACTTCACTCCTCTGATGGTTAGAAACCTTCATCTAATTTCAAGCCTAAACTTATTGATAACCAGTTTATATCCATTTGTTCTTGTGCCAACATAGGCCCTTAATGTAAATAACTCCTCTCCCTCCAATGTGTTTATTCCTCTTCTGTATTTATAGACAGCAATCAAATCTCCCCTCAGCCTTTGTTTGGTTAGGCTAAACAACCCAAGATCCTTAAATCTCCTCTTGTAAGGTAGGGTCTCCATTCTGCTGATAATCCTAGTAGCCCTTCTCTGTACCTGTTGCAGTTTGAATCATCTTTCTTAAACATGGGAGACCAGAACTGCACACAGTATTCCAGATGAGGTCTCACCACTGCCTTACATAATGGTAATAACTCTTCCCTATCTCCACTGGAAATACCTTGCCTGATGCAAGGCCTTGGATTGCATTAGCCGTTTTCATGGCTGCATCACATTGGCAGCTCATAGTCTTCCTATGATCAACTGGTACACCCAGGTCATTCTCCTCCTCTGTTATTTCCAACTGATACACCCCCAGTTTATAGCAAAAATTCATGTTGTTAGTCCCTAAGTGCATGACCACTGCATTACTGCTGCAGGCCAACAGCTTAGTAAGACTCCAGTAAGGATTAGATCTTTACCTGGAAAATGTAGCATATGTAATTGCAGGATGAAATGACAAAGGGTATTCTCATTCCTTAAGCCACAAGCCAATCACTATTTGGGGTAGGAAGAGATTTACTCCTGAGGTGCATAATGTTGGAATTAAGTCCAGAGTGGGGTATGCTTTCTTCTGAGGTATCCTTCACTGGAGAAATTATAAAGGATAAAATGGACCATATTTGATATAATAAAATAAATAATAAATAACTAATAACAATCCCTTGATCTTCTTTGTCCCTCCCATCTAGGGATCTCAAAACACTTGACAAACATTGATAAATTAAGCCTCACAACATGCCTCTGAAGTAAGTCTTATTATTCCCATTTTACCGATGGGGAAACTGTGGCACAGAAATGTTACTACACGACTTGTCCAAGGTCACTTAATAAGTTAATGGTAGAGCCAGAATTAGGCGCTACAACTCCTGACTTCCAGTCCAGTGCTCAGGTGTAAAAATTCCTGTGTTCCTATGAAAGTGCAAGGCGTTGTTTGTCCTTTATGCAAGGGAAACTGAGGCAATTCTTGAACTTTACATGGGGCAAGTTAAAGTAGTGACTGTAGAGGTGCTGCTGGCCAGATGGAAAGAGAATGTGACTAGGTTAGACCTATGAAAGATAAGCAGGGACAGATTTTTTTTCTAAATGAAAATTAAATGGTCAGAAATTGATTTCCTAAATGAAAGGGTAGGGGATTTCCATGTGCCTGTCAATTGCACTGGGTTTTGCCGTTGCATGTGGGAGCCCCACTCCCTCTGATCAGCACTCTTCTTTACTTGCAAAAAGAAAAGGAGGACTTGTGGCACCTTAGAGACTAACAAATTTATCTGAGCATAAGCTTTTGTGAGCTACAGCTCACTGCATCAGATGCATTCAGTGGAAAATACAGTGGGGAGATTTATATACATAGAGAACATGAAACAATGGGTGTTACCATACAGACTGTAACAAGAGTGATCAGGAAAGGTGAGCTATTACCAGCAGGAGAGCGGGGTTGGGGGGATGGGAACCTTTTGTAGTGATAATCAAGGTGGGCCATTTCCAGCAGTTTACAAGGACAGTAGGAGGGGAAATAAACAAGGGGAAATAGTTTTACTTTGTGTAATGACACATCCACTCCCAGTCGTTATTCAAGCCTAAGTTAATTGTATCCAGTTTGCAAATTAATTCTAATTCAGCAGTCCCTCATTGGAGTCTGTTTTTGAAGTTTTTTTGTTGAAGAATTGCCACTTTTAGATCAATAATCAAGTGACCAGAGAGATTGACGTGTTCTCCGACTGATTTTTGAATGTTATAATTCTTGCCGTCTGATTTGTGTCCATTTATTCTTTTACGTAGAGACTGTCTGGTTTGGCCAATGTACATGGCAGAGGGGCATTGCTGGCACATGATGGCATATGTCACATTGGTAGATGCGCAGGTGAACGAGCCTCTAATAGTGTGGCTGATGTGATTAGGCCCTATGATGGTGTCCCCTGAATAGATATGTGGACATAGTTGGCAACGGGTTTTGTTGCAAGGATAGGTTCCTGGGTTAGTGTTTTTGTTGTGTGGTGTGTGGTTGCTGGTGAGTATTTGCTTCAGGTTGGGGGGCTGTCTGTAAGCAAGGACTGGCCTGTCTCCCAAGATCTGTGAGAGTGATGGGTCATCAGTCACTAAGGTGCCACAAGTACTCCTTTTCTTTTTACGGATACAGACTAACACGACTGCTACTCTGAAACCCTTCTTTACTTGCCACTCTGAAGTGTGTGCTGGAAGAAAAATGGAACAGAGTGCTGGTCAGGCCCAAGGGTCTATAACAAACTGATTCTTTTCTTGAGGGGATTAATCTCTGGAAACTAGAGGATTATTTGGAAAGACCTTGGATTCTCCCATGATAGTATTAGAAATTAATTAGGTGCATGCAGTCAGGTAATTAGGCACATGCAATTAGGTAAGACCCAAGTGCCCAATGGTTGTTCTCTTGAGTTATATAAGAATTGCCAGACAAATTGGTTCCCTTTTTGATCATGTGGTTCCCATTTTGACAAAGGCCTTATTCTGCACAATGCAGGAACTTACCAAATAATAATAATTATTATTTCTTTAGCACCATTGATATGCAAGGCACTTGGCAGGCAGGTAGGAAGACATGGAATCTAATTTCTGGCACATCTTCAGTCCTTTTGTGTCATTACCGGCATCACAAAAAGACCATAAAAGGGGTTCCAAACACATAGTTGAATACTCCTCTTGAAACGGGACATTTAATTGCTTAGGTAGAGCACAGTTCTCCACTAAAGGAAAGACCGTCTCTAGGGGTTGTGGGGCCCAGGGCAGAAATGACAAATCCATCCCTTTGGGGACCGACCTATCACTTCCGGGACTGACTACGCCGGCCAATCGTGCCGGCCCACAGGGTCCCCCAAAGAGCACAACCCGGAGCAGTTACCCCAATTCACCATACCCAAGGGATAGTTCTGACTAAAGGTATCACTATTTTATCACCAACATTAGGTAGGATTTTCAAAATCACTGAGTTTACCAATGCCTTGTGCTTCTGAAAATCGCACCCAACAACCATGTAATACAGCTGAAAACCTGTACAAAACCTGCAAGGGTATTTTGGTGAGTAGGATCAAAATGCATAAAAACACACTGATAAGTTAGCACACATTCAAAGGTGCAGCTTGCAAGCTCAAACATGAATCAAATATAAATGGCCGTCAGATGCCATTTGTCTCATTCTTATCAGTTGTAGTTCAAGAGACAGATTAAATAATTCAGTATTTAATGGGCTGAGGTAATGATACTTATAACTTCCCTTTTCCTGCATCTCAGTTCCAGCACAGGACAGAGTTCTATCTTTTCAGAACTCTTCAGGGGAAAAAAAGTATTATACAGAGGGCTTCCAAAAGTGAAGTAAGCTAAACCGAATTAAGGCCACTTCAATTCTGAATGAGAGTGTCCCTATACAGGTATAAAGCAATTGAATTAATCCACTTTAAATTCACACCTTTAATGAATTCAGATTAATTTTCCTGAGTGTCCTGTGTAGACAACCCCAGAATTGAACCTCTGAGCGAAGATATGCAAAGCCCTGAATGTGGGTGGAAATAACAGCTGCCAGTCAGCCTCAGAAGGAGAGTACCATACAGATTCTTAGTGAACAAAACACTTAATAAAAACACATTTCCAAAAAATATTAGAAATATGTTGATTAATGTTCTTAAACTAAACTATTAGGTAGTAAATTTATTTGTGTTCTTTATGCTGCTCTTACATGTATTTCAATGAGAGATTCTGATAAAACAATTATGCTTTTGAACTTTGGCAACCACATACAGTCACATTCCATTCTGCTCTCGCAGGGATAGTTTCTCTCAGTCTTTACAGGGGGCCTCAAAATGCATGTGTGTCCATCACCTGGATTCTCCAGAGCCTGAGGAGAATGGCAGTGTCTCAGCAGAATCTCCTCAACAAACAACAGGCGGAAAATCCATAAAGCCTGCCTGTATCCAGACTGATACAGGTATTGGAATGCATGCGAATCAGACACATCTCTTGGTCCTGTGTTGATCAGCTGCTGAGTACACAGGGCTGTCTCCACCGCCTATATTTATAACTTTTCCCCTGACGAGCTCTGATTGGCTCAGTTCTCAGATGTGGAACCTGTAAGATTGCTTGCCTTCAGTGGAAACCCTCTGTGCAGCTTCAGAAACAGCTTCCTGAATATGTCCGGTAACAACCACCCACCTACTCCAGATGTCTTTAAGCCCTTCTAACTAAGATGACCTGCCCTGCTCTCTGTATGCATGGAGAGACAGACAAGATTCAGCCAAAATCCTTGTCTCCTCTGCACTGCATCTTTCCTTTTATTTGGACATAAAATAATCAAATGCTGGTGTATAAGCACATGGTTTGTAAGTGCACTTCAGAACTGCCAAGAGATGGCCAGCCATGCCCATCAGATGTTTATCGGCAGTCTACCAATTAAAAGACTGACCAAATTTCTCCTCCAGTGAAGATTCTGAATCCAAACAACACCCATAGCAGACTGTATTTACGAACCATTGCAAAGACTTTCTATCATAAGTGGCACTCAGAATTCAAACACCCCTTTGATTCCCAAACTCCTTGCAATGCCTCCCCCTCCCCCCAAACATCTATGCCAGGCAGAGTTCTGACCCCAGAGTACTAGAGAGTGTGTGAAGTTAACTAGGGACTTCACTATTGCTATTGATTTTATGTGGAAGATACTCAAACACTGTGGTGATAGGCAGCATTATAAAATTCTAAGTTAGTCAGGCCTGGTCTACACTACATGGTTAGGTTGATGCAAGGCAGCTTACATCAACCTAGCCGTGGATGTGTCTACACTTAAATTTTGCTCCTGCCAACATAACTGCCCTGCTACGCCGACTTAATAACACCAACTCCCCAAGAATCAAGGTCCATGTAGTTAGGTTGAGGGAGTGTCAGTGTAGACATTCCATTACTTATATCAACAGTTACTGGCTTCCAGAAGCTGTCCCACAATGCCCCACGCTGACTGCTCTGGTCACTGTTGTGAACTCCACTGCCCAGGGGCCAGGTGGACAGGAAGCTGCTCCTCCCCTTTAAAGTCCTGTGAATTTTTTAAATTCCTTTTCCTGGTTGCCCGGCTTGGCAAGCACACCTAGCAACTCTCCATTGTTGTGTGTAACTGCCCAGCTGACCATGGTGGCTACCCTCTGCAGACGTGTTCCTTCCAGGTGTTGGATCTCCTGGGCTTGTGGGGAGAAGAGGCCATGCAGGCACAGCTCTGACCCAGCCATAGAAATGTTGACATCTACGAACAGATTGGACGGGACATGCGGGAGAAGGGCTACAACAGGGACCAGCAGCAGTGATGTATGAAAGCCAAGGAGCTGCAGTAGGCATACCAGTAGACAAGGGAGGCCAACAATAGATCTGGTGCAGAACTGCAGACCTGCTGCTTTTACAAATTGCTGCATGTCATAGAATCATAGAATCATAGAATATCAGGGTTGGAAGGGACCTCAGGAGGTCATCTAGTCCAACCCCCTGCTCAAAGCAGGACCAATCTCCAATTAAATCATCCCAGCCAGGGCTTTGTCAAGCCTGACCTTAAAAACTTCTAAGGAAGGAGATTCTACCACCTCCCTAGGTAACGCATTCCAGTGTTTCACCACCCTCCTAGTGAAAAAGTTTTTCCTAATATCCAACCTAAACCTCCCCCACTGCAACTTCAGACCATTATTCCTTGTCCTGTCATCTTCTACCACTGAGAATAGTCTAGAACCATCCTCTTTGGAACCACCTCTCAGGTAGTAGAAAGCAGCTATCAAATCCCCCCTCATTCTTCTCTTCTGCAGACTAAACAATCCCAGTTCCCTCAGGCTCTCCTCATAAGTCATGGGGTGGGGACAGCGCACAGAGCCCTCGTGACCGTCCCTCTCCCTAGGAACCAGAGGGAGATGCTGCCAGCTTCCTGGGAGCCATGCGGAGCCTGGCAGAGAGCCTGCCTACACCACCAACTGGACTTTTAATGACCTGGTCAGCAGTGCTGACCAGAGCTGCCAGGGTCCCTTTTCGACTGGGCGTTCCAGTCGACTCAGGATGACGTGTTCCAGGAGATCCTGCAAGCCTGTGCTGTATCAGAGAATGAGACCAGGGCCTGGAGGATGAACCCTGCAGACAGCATGGAGAAGGAAAGAGTGGAGAGGAGAAAGGCCTGGCAGTCCAAGCAGGAAAAAGGAGCGGGAGATGCACCAGGACATAATGGGGCTTCTCAAGCAGCAAACAAATGCTGCTGACTCTGGTGGACCTGCAGATCCAAGATTCCTGTGCTTGCCTCCTTATGCAACTGATACACAACTAAATATCAGGACCTCCCTACACCTCCCCCCTACATTCAATGTGACATCAGGGGCTGCTGCACTTTCCCTACCACTCCACCCTGGGGGACATTAAAGGCAAACACATCTAGTCATACACTGAAGTGTGAAATACATGGTTGATGTATGTGTACCTGAAGTGGACATGACTGTTCTTTCCCCTTCATAAGTTGTGTTTCCTTAATTTATTAAGTTTAGGAAGTTCTAACTATTTTTTATTTGCCTGGTTCATGTTACAGAACAAAATTCTATTTTTGGAACATAATTTATCTTTATTAGTTCACAACATAAGTTGCCTGGTCTGAGCAGGTCTGACACCCAACAATTTCCTGTTATTTCATTTTGTCACAGAACCCATAACATCATTCTCAGACAATATTAATATTCTGGCTCACTGTTAAAGTAGTCTTTCAAAGCCTCCATGAGCCCATATAGCACCACATTGAGCTCTTCTTATAGCCCCTGTATCAGGCTGTTCAAATTCAGCAGTGAGCTCCTCGACCATGACAGAGACTTTTCCCTCTTGTTTCACGGATATTATACAGGACACAGCAGGCAGCTATAACCACTGAGATCTTTTTTTCACTGAGATCCATTCTTGTAAGTAGACAATGCTGGCAACTCTTCAAATGACCAAGGGCACATTCAACTGTCATTCTGCACCTTTTGAGCCTGTTTTTGAAATGCTTCTTGGTGCTGTCAAGGTGGGCGGTGTACAGCTTCATGAGCCATAGGAGCAAGGTGTAGGCTGGGTCGTCCAACATCACTACTGGCATTTCAACATTCCCAATGGTAATCTGCTGGTTGGGGGAGAAAGTCCCCGGTTGTAGCTCTCCTGTGTTCTTAAAGATGCGTGCATCATGTACTTTCCCTGACCAGCCCATATTGATGTCGGTAAAGCATCTCCGGTGATCCTTCAGTGCTTGCACAACCATAGAAAAGTAGCTCTTTCTGGTGCTAAAATAGGGATGTGTATGCCATCTATTGCTCCACCTCAGTTTGGGAACCCCATTGCTTCAAAACCATCCATTACATGTTGCATGTTGCTCAGAGTCACAGAGCTGCAATTGCTCAGAGTCACAGGAGGCGATTAATGGCTCTGCACAATTGCATGACAACTGCCTCTGTGATGGATTACCTGACTCCAAATTGATTCCCGACTCACCGGTAGCAATCTGGCATTGCAAGTTTTCACGGTACAATCGCCGCTCACTTCTCAGCTGTCAGCGTGACTCTCATTCTGGTGTCCCTGTGCTGGAGGGCTGGGGCAAGTTTGGCACACAGAGCCTGGAATGTGGCCTTGCACATCCAAAAGTTCTGCAGCCACTGCTTGTCATCCCAAACCACCCCTCAGTGCTTGTTTCTTGGGCCCAGACCTGGAGCTCCATTGTCTCCAGCTGCTCCTTGAATGCTGCCAGGAACCTTGAATGATCTCTTTCTACGTCCCACAGCAATCTAGCCTCTGCATCAATATAAGTAGATATGGACTATAAGGTGGACAGAAAGCTGGCTAGATTGTCGGGCTCAATGGATAGTGATCAACAGCTCGATGTCTAGTTGGCAGCCGGGACCAAGCGGAGTGCCCCAGGGGTCGGTCCTGGGGCCAGTTTTGATCAACATCTTTATTAATGATCTGGATGATGGGATTAATTGGAGGATTGGGCCAAAAGAAATCTGATGAGGTTCAACAAGGACAAGTGCAGAGTTCTGCACTTAGGAAGGAAGAATCCCATTAACTGCTACAGGCTGGGGACCAACTGGCTAAGCAGCAGTTCTGCAGAAAAGGACCTGGGGATTACAGTGGACAAGAAGCTGGATATGAGTCAGCAGTGTGCCCTTGTTGCCAAGAAGGCCAATGGCATATTGGTCTGTATTAGTAGGCACATTACCGCAGAACAAGGGAAGTGATTATTCCCCTCTGTTCGGTACAGGTGAGGTGACACCTGGAGCATTGCATCCAGTTTTGGTCCCCCCACTACAGAAGGGATGTGGACAAATTGGACAAAGTCCAGCAGAAGGCAACGAAAATCATTAGGGGGCTAGGGTACATGACTTATGAGGAGAGGCTCAGGGAACTGGGGTTATGTAGTCTGCAGAAGAGAAGAGTGAGGGGGGATTTGATAGCAGCCTTCAATTACCTGAAGGGGGGTTCCAAAGAGGATGGAGCTAGGCTGTTCTCAGTGGTGGCAGATGACAGAACAAGAAGCAATGGTCTCAAGTTTCAGTGGGGGAGGCCTAGGTTGGATATTAGGAAACACTATTTCACTAGGAGGGTGGTGAAGCACTGGAATGGGTTACCTAGAGAGGTGGTGAATCTCCATCCTTAGAGGTTTTTAAGGTCCAGCTTAACAAAGCCCTGGCTGGGATGATTTAGTTGGGGATTGGTCCTGCTTTGCGCAGGGGATTGGACTAGATGACCTCCTGAGGTCTCTTCCAACCCTGATATTCTATGATTCTATGATAAGCTCTCCTGGGGAGGATGCACACTGCCAACACAAGGAACATAGTGTGCACATGCACAAGTGATGTAATAACTGTGGCGGCTGAATGCTGATGTAACTTAGGTCGACATCATTTTGTAGTGTACAGATGGCCTCAGACTTAGGGTCCTACCTTACTTAGGCATTTTTGAAAATGTACCCTGAATATTTGTATTAGCAGCTCGTTCACTTTATTTTTCAGTTTCTTCAGAACTCCTATGTGTATCCCAGGCAGTCTTGTGGACTTGTTGTTCTTTAACTATTTTTATTCCAATACTTTATCTTTCAACAGTTTAGTCTTTGACAGTGCATTTTTAGTAACTGAAAAGAGTAGATATGCCTCCAACATCCAATTATCTTTTCTAATTTCTATTTTACATTGAACCTACCAAAGTTTTATGCTTCTTTCTGTTGGTCTCACTTGGGCTGGATTTCCATTTCCTGATGGATGACTGCTTTGGCTCAGCCAACTTTGCCATTTAACCATCCTGAATTTTTCTATTGTCTTTGTAAAGGGGTTCACTCACTGCAGAAGCACCATCACAGTCTTCCTGTTTTCTTTTTTGTTTAGGAGTCTGGCCACCCTTCTATGACTCAGTTATGGCTACTTAAGTTATCTATATGCTGAGTCTGAGGATGAATTACTGGCCCTATTAAAGTCAATGGGGTGTTACCATGGATTTCAATAGAGACAGGATTTTACATTAATGTTTTTAATTTCCTCACTTTAGATTTAGTGTCTTTTTAACTAGCTTCTTTTTTTTAATCCATCTTTCTGAAGTTTAGTGTCACAATGTTAACTCTTGATATTGTCCATTCTCTAAAGATGAACTTAATTATACCATAGTGATCATCACGTAGGGCTAGGTTTTCAAAGATGCAGATAGACACAGTGGATCTGCAAAAGCACCCAGGCAAGCACCTATGGCCTATAGAGTCAGGCACTTTATTTACATAGGTGCTTTTCAAAATCCCACTAGGCACCTATCTGTATATTTGGGCACCTAAATATCTTTGAAAATCTGGCACTGACTGGCTAGTTACTCTTTCAACCAACTCCTGTGTGTTGTATTTAGGACTCAGTCAAGAATAGCCTCGCTTTTTGTGTGTTCTAGAACTAGCTGTTCCAAGACATGATCATTTAACATATCAAGAAATTGCTTCTCTAAAACTTGTCCCAATGTGACATTTGACTTGTTTGTATGTGAGTAGCTGAGATCACCCGTCATTGCCTTTTTTAAGAGACTTAGTTGGCTCTCTGCTATCCCTAAAAACTGTTCAGTAAATATGCTTTTCCTCCTCAAGGGACTATAGTACAACCCTTCTAGAATATTTTTATTCTTACGACTTAGTGTTGCCAATTCTTATGATTTTATCATGAGTCTCATAACGTCTGGGTTTTATCTTTAAGCCCCAGCTCTGGGGAGCAACCGATTAAAGGAGAATCTCAGATTTAATTTTTTTAAAGTAAGTTTCTAGTCCTCAAAGTTAATGGCGGGAAACTTGAAAATATGAACCAAGAGTAAACTAAAGGCTCACAAATCGGGAGTTGTTGTTTTGTAAAATTTGTAACTTTGGTTAAAAGTATCACTCTTCTATTTACTGTGTCACACATTTTTGCCTAACTGGAGCAGAGATATTAATAGAAAATAATGATAATCTCTGCAAAGTACAAATACTGTAAGATTTCGGTGCCAATTTTCCTTGGAGACTGAAACCACAGTCTCTCACATAGCATTTGTCTAAATGAACTCTTTGTACGCAGCATGAAGCTACGCTGTAAGCCTATAAGCCTTCCCGGGGAAGAGCCAGTACTATAACTATTTGGGAATGCAGGGCTGTGGCAGAATGAGGCCATGTTTCCAGAGCTGGTGTTTATGTATGTGGAGTGTAGCGATGTTCGTGTCCTAAAAGTATTTTAGAACAATGTGGAACTTTGTGTTTTGGTGGAAGAGAAAGTTAAAACAAATCCTCGTGAGGAACTCTCCATTTGGAGCTTCCAGACAACAACATGCCAACAGCAGCACTCCGGGTAGAAAACGTGATTGGGCACAGGAAAAGCTGACTTGGGAAGAAAAGAGGAAGTGAGATCCAGGAGGTCTGGAGACACAAATGGGCCATTCAGCATGACCAGTGGACTCTTATCCTTTACTGAGTAAACTGTTGCAGAGCCCAGCCCAAAGGGATTTATGGGCCAATCAGGAAAGTTCACTAGCAATAGAAGTTACTGGAAGTGACTGTTTGCAGTAAAGCTCTGCACAGCTCCTACGCTAGTGTTTCTACACCTCTGTGTCAGACCCTTCCCAAGAGAGTGCAAAAGGAACACAGAAGTGAAAAATTTAGTAGGGAGCTGCAATGTAATACAAGGGATATTCAGGTCACAACGTCTATGTGTGAAGGAGAGCAAATCAGTAAAATAATAAGTATGTTGAATATAATAAACAATCAGTGAACCATCATGACAGCCTGGTGATGTAGGGTAAGAGATGTAGGGCTTAATTAGACTCTAATGCAAATGGAGGCAACACCAGAGATGTTAACTAAGTTGCCCCCACTTATGCTAGCACTGAATTTGGCCCCAGAAACATAACTCAGCACTGAATAGATCAAAAGAGACAGCATCCAGCTCAATTAGACTCTGATCCTGACTGGGGCTTCGGGGTGCTATTGGAATCAAAATAATTAATAATAAGTAGGCAAAGCTGTTGTAAGATAAATTCTATTATCATGTCTGATCAATATAAAAAATATGAGAAATGACAATATCTGACAACATCTTTGAAATCCCCTGCTTTGTCATGCTCTGAAATGAGCTCATTTCCTGCGTCCCAACACAGGGTGAAATTCCCACTGAGTTTGCTGGGAGCAAGATCTGGCCCAGACGATCAGCAAAATGGCAGCATTCTCCAAAAGGGACTCTATCTAGCTTCATTTTCAGGGACTGGGTTCTGAAGTGGATGCTAGTATTTCCAGACATGGCTGAACATTCATTTTTAATATGTGCACCATATTTTTATTCCATCAGCATTTACGTGCAGCTATAGTTCTCCTTTAGTACATGAGCCTAAGCATGTTCCATTCATCCTGGTTTTCAGAGGACAATCCCTTAAAAAATAGAAAAATAAACAAGCCCAGTCCCAGTTGACTGTAAGGGAAGTGGGGGAGAGAGTAAGAGAGAGAGAAATATATTTTAATGTGTACACTGTAGTTTTGGGATGTGCTCTAATTCCATTATGATGGATACTATAAAAGAAGATAGAGGGATTGTCATAAATATAAAGGGAACGGTAATCACCTTTCTGTATACAGTGCTATAAAATCCCTCCTGGCCAGAGGGAAAATCCTTTCACCTGTAAAGGGTTAAGAAGTTAAGGTAACCCCACTGGCACCTGACCCAAAATAGCCAATGAGGGGACAAGATTCTTTCAAATCTGGAGGGGGGGAACAAAGGGTTTGGTCTGTCTGTGTGATGCTTTTGCCAGGAACAGATCAGGAATGCAGCCTTACAACTCCTGTAAAGTTAGTAAGTAATCTACCTAGAAAATGTGTTAGATTTTCTTTTGTTTAATGGCTGGTAAAATAAGCTGTGCTGGAGGGAATGTATATTCCTGTTTTTGTGTCTGTTTGTAACTTAAGGTTTTGCTTAGAGGGATTCTCTTTGTTTTGAATCTGATTACCCTGTAAGGTATTTACCATCCTGATTTTACAGAGGTGATTCTTTTACCTTTTCTTTAATTAAAATTCTTCTTTTAAGAACCTGATTGATTTTTCATTGTTCTTAAGATGCAAGGGTTGGGGTCTGTGTTCACCTGTACCAATTGGTGAGGATTATTATCAAGCCTTCCCCAGGAAAGGGGGTGTAGGGCTTGGGGGGGGGATATTTTTGGGGAAGACATCTCCAAGTGGTCTCTTTCCCTGTTCTTTGTTTAACACTCTTGGTGGTGGCAGCATACAGTTCAAGGACAAGGCAAAGTTTGTACCTTGGGGAAGTTTTTAACCTAAGCTGGTAAGAATAAGCTTAGGAGGTCTTTCGTGCAGGTCCCCACATCTGTACCCTAGAGTTCAGAGTGGGGAAGGAACCTTGACAGGGATCTATGAGTGTAAATATATTAATATTAAGGGCCAAGTTTAGCAAGGTACTTAAACACATGGCTAGTCCCACTGAAGTCAACAGGAATACTCATATGGTTAAAGTTAGGCATTTGTGCGAGTACCTTGCAGAATCCGGGTTTGGGAGCAATTTGTATTTTAAAATATAAAAATTGGTCTTTGTCCATCAGATGAGTAAATAATTTGGATTTTGCATGAAATGTTATATGCAGCCTAAAGGCTTAGATACTAGAGTGATTGGTGTTATAGAAAACCCTCTAGAAAGAATGAGTTCAGGGAGTGTTAGGAATTCCACGTCCTCGTTGATAAACTGACACTTCTTTGCTTAAAAGATTTTCTGGTAGAATGTCTGATTTTTAATATAATGTCTTAAAATTAAAAAACACCTGAAAATTTGCCAACATTTAATTTCACGGTTATTGCTACTAAAATCAAATACTTTGTGCAAACAGAACATTGCAAGGCCTGCACTCAGCATTCTATAAATATTGTTATTACCAGGACAACAAAATGCTCATTCCTAAATTGGATGGAGTAAACTCTCATATTTAAAGTATGCTCTCCTCTTCTTGCCTGCTCCCTCTCTCCCTACTCTCACTCGACTCTCAGATTGAATCTCACCATTCCTTATCTTCTATTATAGTTGATTATTTTTAGACCCTTCGTCACACTGAAAGCATGTTGATAATAATTATATAGCCTAAATGTGTCCATATTGGTTTATAATCAGTGATGAACTGAATATCCCATCTTCTATTGATGTTTAAAACTGACTTGGGAAGCCCCTTTAAAGAAGCAATATATGTCATTCATCTCAAACAATAAAGAGTAACTAATCTGGTTGCAAACGGTAGTGATCTTCCATTGTATAGTGCCTTTTAGCTAGAAAGATCACAACAGCGCTTTACAACTGCGCACACTCACCCCCTCCACTGAAGTGCTTTGGAATGGAAGACAGCAGTTGTTTAACAGCAACACAAGAGTTTAGGATAAAAGGTGAAGAAAAACATCATGTTTAGTGAAACTTCAGATGGAATTTTTAAGTACACTCATCATCCTTAAATATTGCTACCCCCTTTGAGCCTAGTTCCCTCTGCATTCCGTATACCAGCTGCTGAGAAGATGAAAGAATACAATAAATGCTAGGTAACATTCTCTAACTACCTAAGGCACTATGGGAATGTTTTTTAAGAGTGACTGCTATAAGCAGAATGCAAGTGACGGAAGAGGGAGATTGTAGGAGAGGGAAAGGAGAACTGAGGAGGAGAAGGAGTCTGAAAATACAGGCCTTCCCTTTGCTAATTACAAGGGTAGAAGGCAGTACAGTGTCAGAAGCCATTTTGCTGCAAGATGTGCCAAGCTGTACCTCAGCACAATCTTTCCCATCAAGAGGTAAGACCATGGCTATGTGAAAATAGCTTGAAAAAAATGTAGGGATTGGAATTTAGTCTCAATGCCAGACTATGACAGATCAGCTCTAAACCTGCTAACTTGATCACATTGGCCCAGGCACATGATCAACCCAGAGCTCGCTCATTTTCTGCCTATAAATGATAAAAATGCACCTGTATTGAATTTATGCTACGTTGAAGAGAGTTAACTAGCTGCAGCAAAGTATTCTGAGGACAAAGCCACTGCAGGTGTGAAGCTTAATAGGATCTCAATTTAGTGGGTAGTGGGTGAACATAAACTGGAAGGACAAAGGGTGAACATGGAGTGAGAGGGTTGTTGAAGGAAAATGCAAAGGCTGAGCCCTCTAATCCAGGAAAAAGGCAAATTTAACTCTCTCTCTCTCTCTCTCTGTGGCAGTCTTTGTTACAATGGAACTCAACCCACAGAGCTATGTATAATCAACGATCCCTTGTCAGATCACTCGTTTCCAACCCATATGTTGGACAGCAATAAGATATTGCAGAGCTAATTCCAGTCTCACCCTGGTGTAAATTAAGATTAAGTCCACTAAGGTCAATGAAGGTACATCTGTGCAAAACCCATGTAAGAACTGACTCAGATCCTGATGTTCTGTTCAGCTAGGGCTGCAACTTAATGTGATTATTAGATCAAACCACCGCTTGTGCTCCAACCCAGAACACAGCTATTCTCAAACTAACAACCTGAAGTTCTGGGCAGCAGTAAATACATTTACATAACCAGTGGGCAGAAAGTAGTGCAACCACAACAAGCTTCTGCATTATTTCAAGTAAGAATAAGTGAACCTTGTGAAGGTTGTGGGGTTTTTTGCAAACTAGATCACAAAGCTAGTTTGAGTTTGCAAAAGTTTTTTCTTGTAATTATGATAATGGAGTCTTTTCCCAAGGGTAATCTATTTCAAAAAACAATCACCTAGCTAAAGGGAATATATATCTGGATAGAAATGCACCCCTTCCCTCCTACAAAGCTAGGCTGGCACAAGTAAATATTCTGTATTGTGGATACAGAGGCAGTAGCTTCTCCATAGCTAAGATTACAACCAGCTTCCATATTAAAGCCCTATTTTAACATTTCCTGTAGCTTTGGTTTCGAAATTGGCATATTTCCTCTCAAGACTACAGAGAATATTTCTGGAAAGTCTCAAAAATATATTAAGCCATTTTTGAGTTTACACTCAAAACCTGGAATTTTGTCTAATATCCTTTTGTCTCCCTCTAATTCAAAAAGAATTGTTACTGCTCCTTCAAACTGCCCATGGAATTAAAGCTCTGTGAAAAGTCCTGGGTTTGCTATAAATAGATTATAATTAAGCATGTGGTTTTTGTTGTGGGTAATTTGGATCCCAATTCTGTTCCCATTGATTTTAGTGGGAGGTTTGCACCATTAACTCCATTGGAGCAGGGTCGTTCACTATTGTCCACATTTTAAAAAGTGGGCACCCAAAATTAATGGCCAATGTGAGTCTGAGTTTGTGAGGTTCTGGATGCAGTTTTTGTGCCATATGTGCATTCCATTTCAAGAGGGTAGGAAAGATCAATTTCAAGGACATCTGTTAGCAGCATGGTCACAAGCATGATGTGACCCAGGCCCTCACCAGCCCCCACACCCCCCCGGTATGCCAACAAGATGCAAATGAAATGCCCTGGAGCAACTTTTCAAATCCTTAGTTTTTCCTGTAAGCTAGAGGATTTTCTTTTGACTCTCTAGCGGACTGGGTTTCATTAAATCCACAGTCCATTCTTTAAAAACTTCTATTTCTTTAATCAAGACTTCAAGTCTGCATTTTATAGATTCATTTTATTAGTTTTATTAATTCATTTAGTTGCACATTTCTGCTGTGAAGTACTTTCACACATCAGAAAGCCTAGTGTATACCATACACTTGGAAATAAAGATCTCTCAGGGTTTTTGGAGGCAGGCAACGTTGGGAATGTCATAATTAAAAAACCCGTTGTTCCACCTTTACCAGACACCTGCTCTGTTATTGCATCATGATATATTGTACCCATTTTTTTTTAAGATGGTGAGAGGAAAATGGTAAAAGGAAACTACAGCTTGCTATTGGTTTGAAAAGCTTCTGAGATAAGCTTTCCTCAGGTCTCATTCAAAATGTCTCTTCTGCTGACAGCTCTCTAGTGCCCCCTCATGATTACTGGTGTTTGATAGCATGATAACAGCTTGACCTCAGTGCTGTTACTCACGTGAGGAGTGTTACTTACATGCATACATGTGTTCAAGAGGGGGCCTTAAGAAACAAAAACCACCGCAACCTTGTAAGTGGTCCTTTATACTGTGCTTTCTAAAAAAAAAGTATGTTTTCAAGAAGTACAGTCTCCGTTATAATCAAAGGAAATCAAACAGTGTAATACAACTGATGCATTGGAAGGTGGTTCAGTTTTTATTTAACATTTATATTGCAGTCGGGCCTAGAGACCAACCAGGTGGGGGCCCTGTTGTATTAGGTGCTGTACAAACATCTAGTAAATGACAGTCCCTGCTTTAAAGGGCTAGTCATAGTAATTATTGTTTTTATTACCCAAAGAGACTCTAGCTGTTCACAGAAGACTTGGAAAGACGTGGGGTAAAATCCTGGCTCTCCTGAAGTCAATGAAAAAGCTCCCATTGACTTCAATAAGACCAGGATTTCACCAATGGTCCCTGCCCTCAAAAGAGCTTATCAAGTAAATTGTAGCTACAATACAACCAGTAGGGAACAGATGGGAAAGGAAAATTACAAGAACTGGCCCCAAGGTTATTCAGTTTAGGCATGTGCACAGCTTGGTGGTTTAGTCAAGCTTATGTGTGCGTGAAACAAAAAATAAATTCAAATCCCTCCTTGAGACCCACTTCACTGATGATGTCTGCGAGAAATCAGCCAGTTAACGATGGCTAGGGGAGCTGGTTTCAAATTTTCAACATTGTTTCTCAAAGTCTCAATAATAACAAAAAGGGATGACATTTTTGTGAAACTTTTTGAAAGAATTAAGTCTCTTTTTTTCAACCAGCTGTGATAGTTAGGCTGAGGGGCTGCTGGATATACCCGACCTGTATCCCTTAAAAAAAACTGGTAATGTATGTAAAATATGTTATGTATAACAAATTGTAAATACTTTTTTTGTTCCCTTGCCACCCCAACCCTTCACATATTGCAGCAACCAGCAAAATAAACAACATGGAACTACCAGCATCCCAAACACTTTGCTTGTACATTGTATCCTACTCCTATTTCTTTTGTCTGTTGCTTGTCCCTTTAGAGTGGAAGCACTTCAGGGCAGAGGCCATCCTTTGCTATGTATTGAGTATGACCATGACACAAATCATCATTGTGTAAGACAATATTATTCGCAAAAAGAAAAGGAGTACTTGTGGCACCTTAGAGACTAACCAATTTATTTGAGCATGAGCTTTCGTGAGCTACAGCTCACTTCATCAGATGCATACCGTGGAAACTGCAGCAGACTTTATATATACACAGAGAATATGAAACAATACCTCCTCCCACCCCACTGTCCTGCTGGTAATAGCTTATCTAAAGTAATCGTCAGGTTAGGCCATTTCCAGCACAAATCCAGGTTTTCTCACCCTCCACCCCCCCACACAAATTCACTCTCCTGCTGGTGATAGCCCATCCAAAGTGACAACTCTTTACACAATGTGCATGATAATGAAGTTAGGCCATTTCCTGCACAAATCCAGGTTCTCTCACTCCCTCACCCCCCTCCAAAAACCCACCCCCATACACACACAGACTCACTCTCCTGCTGGTAATAGCTCGTCCAAACTGACCACTCTCCAAGTTTAAATCCAAGTTAAACCAGAACATCCCGTTGCCAATTATGCCCACATATCTATTCAGGGGACACCATCACAGGGCCTAATAACATCAGCCACACTATCAGAGGCTCGTTCACCTGCACATCCACCAATGTGATTTATGCCATCATGTGCCAGCAATGCCCCTCTGCCATGTACATTGGTCAAACTGGACAGTCTCTACGTAAAAGAATAAATGGACACAAATCAGATGTCAAGAATTATAACATTCATAAACCAGTCGGAGAACACTTCAATCTCTCTGGTCACGCAATCACAGACATGAAGGTCGCTATCTTAAAACAAAAAAACTTCAAATCCAGACTCCAGCGAGAAACTGCTGAATTGGAATTCATTTGCAAATTGGATACTATTAATTTAGGCTTAAATAGAGACTGGGAGTGGCTAAGTCATTATGCAAGGTAGCCTATTTCCTCTTGTTTTTTCCTACACCCCCCCCCCCCCAGATGTTCTGGTTTAACTTGGATTTAAACTTGGAGAGTGGTCAGTTTGGACGAGCTATTACCAGCAGGAGAGTGAGTCTGTGTGTGTATGGGGGTGGTTTTTGGAGGGGGGTGAGGGAGTGAGAGAACCTGGATTTGTGCAGGAAATGGCCTAACTTCATTATCATGCACATTGTGTAAAGAGTTGTCACTTTGGATGGGCTATCACCAGCAGGAGAGTGAATTTGTGTGGGGGGGTGGAGGGTGAGAAAACCTGGATTTGTGCTGGAAATGGCCTAACCTGACGATTACTTTAGATAAGCTATTACCAGCAGGACAGTGGGGTGGGAGGAGGTATTGTTTCATATTCTCTGTGTATATATAAAGTCTGCTGCAGTTTCCACGGTATGCATCTGATGAAGTGAGCTGTAGCTCACGAAAGCTCATGCTCAAATAAATTGGTTAGTCTCTAAGGTGCCACAAGTACTCCTTTTCTTTTTGCGAATACAGACTAACACGGCTGTTACTCTGAAACCTGACAATATTATTGACTCACTTATTGTGGGCATTGCAGAACAAGAGAGTCTTTAGGAGGGATTTCATTTAGGGACGAGCAGTTTGATAGGCCAGAGTTGGGAAGATGTTCTGTGCCTAAGAGGGGACAGGGAAAAGGTACAGAGACTGTGAGCAAAGTGAATGAAAGGGTTATCAAGGCTAGAGATGATTCAGACCCTATCCCTAAGAATGGTGATACTGTGATCAAAGGAGGGTGTTATGTGTGGGGAAAAAATAAATTAGGGACAGATTACAGGTGTATTCCATAATACCATGTCCGGATTACAATGACAAATAAATCAAGCCATGGAAAAGAGAGCAAGGCTATCCTGAGTGATAGGACTTAATGTCATTGTAATCCAGACCTACCCAACTAAGAAAACTAAAACCCTGCTGTTATATATGCTGATGAACTAACAACTGGTGACATTTTCATGTCCGACATATAGCAGGGTCGTTTTGAATGAATCATCCCAACTTTAAATTATCGCTAATGCTTTGTAAGATTTGGAATAATATCAGTGATGATAACTGTTATCTTTATCTGACGTTAAGGGTGTTTCACTAATAACTAACTCTTGTTAACCTGCAGAGAGCAGTGTGTGTCTGAATACATTGTTCTTCAATGGAGTCATGTGCTTGAGATGTGAAACACGCCTTTTGTCCTTGTGGACCATGATGACTCCAGTGTTATAAGAATCTGTGCTTTTTGCACCAGGAATGCAGACATACCTACTCAGGTTTGCTTCTAAAGATATTTTGGGAAATTGACAGCTTGCTCACATAGAAGTGATTTGTGTTGTGTTTGCTTAATGGGCCGAGACACTGAAATTGCTTTTGCAGTGGAAGTTTACAGAACAGTGCAGTGGCTGTGCTAAATGTGTGTATAACCATGGCAGAAATAATCCCCTGGCTCACTCGATGAGCTTTTCTGTCTTTGTTGGGTTTGCCAGTGAGTCCAGAGAAGGAAGAACAGATAACACAATGGGAATAATTAGGTAGGCCTGAACTGTAGGAAGCTAGAAGGAAAGCACTGGCAAACTTAGCGGATAACAGAAGCAATAGCTGAAAACCGTTTGCTGCAGCTGCTGCTGTAGTATAGAGCAGACAGCTTCCTGGGGAAATTCCTTTAAACAGACAACGCAGTAAAGGAGAGAGGCACTGAAGGTAGACCACAAAGAATTCCACAAACTTCTTTTAGAAAGATCAATAGTGATGTATATATACAGCAAGATTATGAAGTGAGAGATTTAGAAGGCAGAAAAGGGGAAGTACACATTGGGTATAGGGTTCTCCTGTCTTTTTATCCTGCAGACCATCTTAGGTCATCTCATAGACTCATCTGTCCTCCCAACAGACCAACCCCCCTGCTTGGCTCTCAAGATATTTCAGAGTAAGAATATGCAAAAATGTTGTAAAAGAAGAATCACTGCAGCAGGCCAGTCATGGGAAACCAGGTGATGACTTGCAGAAACCAATAAGCTTGAGAAAATGTTACACTCTCTATATCACAAGCTAGTTGAGAGAAAGAAATAAGAGCTGAATATAGGCCTGGGCCTGCAGCCCTTACTCATGGGAGTTGCCCCCACTGGGCCAAATTTCCCCAGGATGTAATTCCATATACTTCAGTGGAATTATAAGAGAGATTAATTTGGGCCACTGGTTTCCGTGGGGCTACAAGAGTGGTTCCTAGAAAGCAGATTGAAAGGGAGCATTTAAACAGCAGGTAAAAACAAGGAACATAAACATTCCTTTATTGGATCTAGTCCATTATCCTACTTCTGCACCAGATGCTTCACGTGAAAATGTAAGAAACCCCATGGGGTACAGCTATGGAATAACCTGTCTGTAACAGCGTGGCCTGCCCCTAATTAGCTCTGCCCTGCTACGTGTGGGCAGAGTTGTATCTAAGAAGGAGGCTCAGCAGCAAGGTGCTGACTGTGGAAGAGAGTGGCTGAGCTGGGTTGTGGCTGGAGCGGGAACCACAGGAGTAGCACTAAATATAGTGGCGGACCATGGAACCAGGACCAGGGTCCAGGGGAGTCTTGGGGCCAATGTTCCAGAAAAGGACTGGGGAGCTGAAGAGGAGCCCAAGAAAGACAAGAGGCTGAAGCCCAGTGAGGGGTGGAAAATGTTTCAGTAGTGCTTAATTTTGTTTCTAGTTTTGAGTTCTACTGAGGGGCTTAGGCAGAAGCCCTGGTTACTCTGCAAAGGAAGTTTGCAGTAGCTGGCCGTGTTACTCCTGTAAACCTTGCAAGTGAAATATGATCCCTTTTCAAGTCTTTCACCTCCATTTTGTTTGCCAGGCAAACCTCTTGTGGAAAAGTCTTATAGAAAATAACAAACTTTCTCCAGGGTTCTTAAACCATCTTGTAGAATTAATAGAGAATTATATCCTGGCTACAGAATGCTATAGGCTGGTTTACAAGTTCTATAGACAGGACAGTATTCTCTGTCTGAAATGACCCAGGTTTTCAGAGTAATATCTGTTCATTCTCATTGTTTAATTCCTATTGAATTCAATAGCACCTTTCCAGAAGTGACTGACAGGTTACTGTCAGGCTGCTCAGGAATGGAGGGGCTTCTACTTTTTTTCCTTAATGAAACAATTAGCTTTGAAACATTTATTATCATAATTACATACCTATAAATTACGTACAAAGTGAGATATGGGGAAGAACCCCAAGATTCGCTTTGGGCTACAAGCAGTGTCCGAATTGCTAAACATTTTGGCAAAACTGGAGGATGAGGCGTTCTAAGCACAACACCCGCAGGGCTGTAAACTTCAGTCTCTTAATGGTTG
This sequence comes from Eretmochelys imbricata, assembly GCF_965152235.1. Taxonomy (NCBI): domain Eukaryota; kingdom Metazoa; phylum Chordata; order Testudines; family Cheloniidae; genus Eretmochelys; species Eretmochelys imbricata. Next base: position 127,075,336 of record NC_135575.1, read on the forward strand.
CTTGCCACGGTGGACTAATTTGGGGAAATAGGTTCTCTGGAGAAGACACTTCCTTTGAACTGATAACATTCAGCCAACACTCCTTTTTGAAGTGGACTTGAAATCAATAGTGCATTCTTCTGCAGGGTGGTATCAGGTACAGCTGAAAGGGAAGCAAGGCTGAGCTCCTGGAAGGAGGTAAAGCCAATATAGCCTTTTATTGTCTATGAGGAGGGAGCCCTGCCTCCCACATAACCTCTAGTTTTTCACCTGTGCAAATGAAAGTGCAAGGAAACTATTCTCGCCAGCTTGTGAATGTACTCTACTCTAGCACACTTTGTCATGCACATGAGTTTCTCTGTCTGGGTGCACATTATAGGAGGACAGAACAAGCTGGATAAAACTACCTTTATACTGACCAAATGAGTCACATACGGAATATCACAGGATAAAGACTTTACCCCAGAGCAAGGCCCGGAAACTAAGATCACTCTAGGTCTCACATTCATAATGACTGAATTTGTCCATCCTCAGGGAATCCCAGATGCAAGAGTCAGAGAAGCACAGAAGGATTTATGAAGAAGCTGTGCCCCTGCCATAAAGACTCATACTAGATTGTTTCTTAAGGCTTTGTGTTATAGACACCTCTACGTAAGGGCAAAATTCTGTGTTCAGGAACATAAATATTAATCCAGAGTAATTCCACTGAAGTCAGTAGAGTACACTGGATCTATGCTGGAGTGAGTGAGTGAGGGCGTGCATGCCCACATGATATAGCTTGAATGTCTACACAACACCCAAGTACCTCAATTGTACAGTCTCCCCAGCTTTTCTAGGCATGAGACAACAGTTTCCGTAGTCTCTTTTCTAACCAGTTACTACATTCAGGACAACTCCATTCCTCATTGAACGGTTCTCCCTTTGTGTCATCACCTCAGGAGCACCTCTGCTGGTGTCTCACACACCCATAAATAATGCAATCAGAGAGGATTATTGTAACATTTAACAACACCCTTTACAAGGCCAAAATCCTACAGAATATGAAACAAGATAAAAATGGGTGTGGAGAAAAAATATTTGGCTGCAAATCTGTTGAAGTGCATTGCTCTGGGTTGGCTTTTGCCGCATCTTTGTCATAGACTCAGACTTTAAGGCCAGAAGGGACCATCATGATCATCTAGTTTGACCTCCTGCACATGGCAGGCCATAGAACCTCACCCACTCACTCCTGAAATAGACCCCTAACCTCAGGCTGAGTTACTGAGGTCCTCAAATCATGATTTAAAGACTTCAAGTTAAAGACTGTGGCCAATGAGAACTGCAGGGGTGGCACCTGCAGACGGGGCAGTGCGCAGAGCCGCCTGGCCGCACCTCCGCATAGGAGCTGGAGTGGGGACATGCCACTGCTTCCGGGAGCTGCTTGAGATAAGTGCCGCCAGAGCCTGCGCCCCTGAGCCCCTCCCGCGCCCAACCCCTGCCCCAGCCCTGATCCCCCTCCTGCCCTCTGAACCCACTGAACCTAGCCTGGAGCACCCTCCTGCACTCTAAACCCCTCATCCCCAGTCCCACCCCAGAGCATGCACCCCCAGCCGGAGCCATACAATTTCCATACCCAGATATGGCCCTCGGGCCAAAAAGTTTGCCCACCCCTGCTCCAGTAACTACATTTTTACTACTGGCCATTTCTAAACATTAGGCTTTTACCCATATTGCTCTCACATGGGAGAATTGTTTTAATAATTTTGATAACAAGATTGTTCAAGACAGTTAAGATGACACTGTTGTTATTGTGCACCTTCATGTTCATCAAGTACTCCTGGTACACTGACTGGGGGGAGGGGGCCTCAAATCACAAATCAAGGCAAGTGAGGGTCTTTCTAATGGCTGGATATTGGTAGGTAGCATTCCAGAGAGATTCATTCAGAACAAAGCTCCAATATGTGCATAATTTATGGCATGAGAATACAATGAGATAAATTACCATGGTGTTATCTGAATCCCAACATTTGCCATGCTGCATTACACAGGCTTTAAATAATCTTTCAGGATCCACGAGACCATACTTAAAACCTTATTTTGAAAGAACTGGGACAGCAAACGAATTCTCTGGTTTGAGTCTTTTTTTTTAAATGAATGGTTTCAATTCAAATTAAATCTTTAAAAACTCATTTCTCTAGTTGCTCTTTTTAAACTTTATCTCACGTTTTTTGTGAAGCACATTGGTGCTTGCAAAGAGTGATTTAAAAGACATTTTACAGGGGGACAAGCAGTCAAACCACAGATCTGAATACCACCCCAAACCTACAATTAACTCCTCAGCCAAAAACACCCCCAAAGTCAGAAGATTTGATGAATAGATTTGAATGGGAAAGATGCAGCTCAGGCCCATCTCTATTAAATTTGCCAGACTGAAGAGTCTCACTCACTCCACTCAATTACAAAGTCATTTGTGATGCAATTAGCTGCCTGATTGCCAGCGCTGACCTTCAAAGATACACAAGGCTCAACCTGAATTGCCCAGATAATGAGCAGGAGAATAATAAAACAAAATAAACATTTAAAAATAATCTCTTCTCTTTATCTACTGAATTTCCCAACACTACCTGCATCACGAAGCTTCTAAAGGCAATTTAAGTGTGTCTCTAAACTATCCTTTTCACTTAACTCAGGTTAGTAGGAATGCTTGGCGTACACCAGGAGTAATTCCATCATCAATCGAGCTACAGGGCATAAAACCTCTGATCAGTCAGAATCAGTCCCTGTTTACCAGGGGGTTAAACATTTTCAGCACTTGAGGGACATAGTCATATGGATTGCCATATGTTTCTTATGTAAACCCTATGGCTAGAAGTAGAACTGACTTACCTGGGATTTCTCATTGCAGGCAAATTTCAATATTTTGAAATTTCTAGAAAACTGGAAATTCCAAAATAATTGGAAACACCACCATGAAATGTACTCCACAACAGCACCCTGGCAGCTGTTGATTGAAATCACTATAATAGCAGTGGAGTACTTGTGGCACCTTAGAGACTAACCAATTTATTTAGTCTCTAAGGTGCCACAAGTACTCCTTTTCCTTTTGGGAATACAGATTAACACAACTGCTACTCTGAAACCTATAATAGCGGTGAAACTGACAAGAATGTCAATTTCAGTCAGCAGCTCCCAGGGTGTATGGCTCTGGGGCAGGCCCCCCGGCCCATACTCCCTGGGCAAAAGACCCCAGGGTCTTCAGACTCCAGACTTGCAGCCAGACTTTTCCCCAGGGTGCCTGCTCAGGATTCAGGTAGCACAGGGAGCTAGCTTGCCTGACAGTCTGGAAGGATTCCTGGGATCCTAGGGCAGTCTGCATGACAGGGCTCCCTTGGAGCCATAGATCCTGGAAGCCCATTCCAGGACTTCCAGGTTCCTGGCTTTATGGCAAGGAGACTTGGCTTGAGCTGGGGCTCTGCAGGGTTCCAGGCTCCCTGCCTGATCTGGGAATAGACTGCCAGCTGCAGCCAGGGCTCACAAGGCTGTCAGTCTCCCAGTTCCAGAGCAGGGAGCCCGAAACCCAGGCTGCAACGCAACAAAAAATAATGGACCCCAGGCAGTGATAAGCTGCCAAAAGCTGAAGAACCGGTTCCTTCAGTTGCTCTGGGTCTTCGGCGGCACTTCGGCAGCACTTCGGCAGCAGGTCCTTCAGTCGCTCAGGGTCTTCGGCGGCCCTGAATGACCTGCCGCCAAAGTGCCGCCGAAGACACGGAGTGAGCGACGGACCCGCCGCTGAAGACCCGGAGCACTGCCAGGTGAGTAAAAATTACAAAGGGATTTTCAGGGGAGCCTCCCCAGCCGACAGCTCAGGTGGGCCGGGCAGAATGGGCCCCTGGACTGGATGTGGTCTGCGGGCCGGAGTTTGTCCACCCCTTTAACAATCGGTTCTAAACCGGCTTCAAAATTTATCAACCGGTTCACATGAACCGGTGCGAACTGGCTCCAGCTCACCACTGACCCCAGACCATTTTCACAAGCCATTTTGGGGTTGACTAATTGGCTTTTCTGATGAAGCTTTTGTCAAAAAATTTCTGCCCAGCTTTAGCGAGAAGCAGAAGGAAAAGAGCTCTCTACTTCCTCCAGTCATGACAAGGTGACAGTGTTGCCATAATCAGCTTCATTTGCATAGGCTGCCTATCCCACAATTCCTCCAGTGACGCTTGGGAGGTCCCCATAAATATACATGAATTTGGATTTGGGCAGGGGGTGGGTGGGTAGTAGGCTCCCAAAGAAGCTCAGAGAGGGAAAGAGCTCCTATCTCTTGTTGAAGAGCTCATTACCAAGCAGCTAAGACTCTACTTGAGAGTCTGAAGTGCTCCCCACCCATAGTGACTTTGTTGTGAGAGAAGATGCAGAGGACTCGTAGCAAGAGATGGCATCAGTGGACTCAGGTGAGGCCCTATCTACTGAGCACTATAATAAAGGTGAATTACTAAGCTGGTTAGGTGATGATGCTACCAGGTCGGACCAGGCAAGTGACTCCTTTGGGACTAGAGACAGACCTAACAAGAGACACCTGGACTATTTCTACTTGCTGATCCAAACCATGAATGGAGTTTAATGGGGAAAGTGTGTGGCCAAGAGTATGACCTGCAGGACATTCTCGCCAGCAGGTTGGAAGGGAGATAGACAGACTGCTGCCAAGGAAGGTGGGGTTTTTTACTCTTTATTTCCATATCTTTTCTGTTGCTGCTTTTTGCTGAGTTTATAACTGTGTTCCCTGTCCCCTAATAAAGATTCCTTTGTTCGTAAATAGTCCCAGAGTGTTTGTGAGTGGGGAAGTTCTGCCTGTTAAGGACACCATGGGAGGGAGTGTTTAGTTTTCCCCAGTTCTGGGTGGGGACTCAACCAGTTTAGTTATTAAGAGAAACCCTAGATACAGTGAAAGCTGTGTTATCTGGCACTTTACCAACCGCAAAGCTCTATAAACCGGCATTTCTGATCTTCATTGAAAGTCTGGTTTATAGGCTGGTTGGCACAGGCCCGGCAGGCTCCATACCTGGCTTTGGTGGCTCCCCAGAAGCAGTGACATGTCCCTGCTACTCCTAGATGGAGGAACGGCGATGAGGGGTTCAGAGTTTGGGGTGTGGGCTCTGGGAGGGCTTGGGGCAGGGAGATGGGGCACAGCAGGGGTTTCGGGGTGCTGGATCTGGGTGGTGCTCACCTTGGGAGGCTTCTCGCAAACAGAGACATGTCCCTGCTGCTCCTCAGCAGAGGCACGGCTAGGCAGCTTGGTGCACTGCCCCCACCCCACTCCAAGTGCTGGCTCTGCAGCTCCCATTGGCCGGGAACCGTGGCCAATGGGAGCTGTGGGGGCCACACCTGCGCATGGAGATATCCGGACATGAAAAACAATTGATCACCATCATCTTTATAGATATTTCCCTTGGAGTTTTAAATAAGGTTTTGTCCTTATCTGTCTTGTCATATTGTTTGTTAATGGAAGAGAGCAATTCATGTGTGTGTGGAGGGTGCCCTAAGAGCTTTTCCTGTGTTGCTTTGATTTCTAATAGTCAACCAGCCAGCTCCGGTTGCAGCCTGCAGGCTCCAGTTCTCCCATAATTACTTCTGAGTAGGGATGATCAAAGTTTTGGAGAATTTTTTTTTTTTTTTGGCAAAAAGATTGATGATTGGTTTGTTTTATGAAAGATTGTGGTGGCAATACTATAGAAATTTTTCATTTCCAGAAAAATCCGTGATCAATAAACAAAAAAATGTGTATATCAGAAACCAGATTTTCAGTTAATTAACAATTTCAATATTTTTGATAAAAGTTTCCACACAAACATTTTAATGTCTCTTTTGAAAAAATGGTCCAATTCTGAACCTTTCAAAATGAAAAAACACTTAACAATTTTCCATTTCTCCCCCCCAAAAAGTACCTTTTCATTTTCCAATCAGCTTTATCCCTGTGATAGTTCCTCTCTTGTGCCTTTGGCCAGTCTCTTCCACAGAGGCCAGTGCAGAGATCTTTAATCATTTTCCTGTCCCCAACTAATCATTTGGAAAATGAGGCTGTATAAACATGGGTTGAGCCAACAGGAGGGATTTTAGTCTGGGAGCGTGTGTAATTCCCTGAGTAAATTAATGATAGAAAGGGAGATGTCATTTGATTAGTAAAAATCCACAGAATCATAATTTCAATAGTATTGTCAAGCTGTCTGCCAGTGTCACGGGTATCACTCCCTGCAGTGTTGAGGGGGGACTTGCTGCCCCCCCATGACCCTAGTTCTCAGCTCCTCAGGTTCTTCGGTTGGTGGAAAGTTTATAATACGTATTGTTGGAAATGAGTTAAGTCGGATATCCCTCAAAAGTCCTTTCTCCCACAAACACAATGGGATCAAACACGTCAAACCTAGAACAATCATGTAGATATATATTCGAGAAAACATTTAAAAATCAACATTTTGTAATTATACTTTAACACAGGCATGTCAAACTTGCAGCCCTCACAAGGTTAACCTGTGACCTCCACTGACAGTACGGTGCTATCAGTTAATGCTCAGAACAGGATACCTGATTCATTTTTTTAGTGTTGCAGACTGCTAGAAATGGAAGGAGTACTTCAAGTTGATTTGCAGCAAAAAGAAGTGGTTCAGTGATATTAATTATCAGGTTTTTTTTGTTATGCCAAAAGAGTTGTAATAAGGTACTGGTTAAGACATCAGCATCAAGCCAGAAATTACTAGGAGTCCTTGTGGCACCTTAGAGACTAACAAATTTATTTGGGCATAAGCTTTTGAGGGCTAGAACCCACTTCATCAGATGCATGGAGTGGAAAATACAGGAGCAGGTATAAATATATGAAAAGATTGGATTTCTCACACTTGGTAAGGCAACTCCCACCACAAATGGTATGGACAGAGTTACATAACAGAACATAATGAATTGCAATCCCCAAATTTATCACAAAATCCTTTTTTATTTATAACTTTGGTCTTGATCATTTTTCACCATCAATGGGGAGCTGAAGAGAATTGACTCGTAGCTGAATCTTCGGAGAATACTGCCGCGGAGGACTGGGTTAAACACAATGCTCTGTGCCATCTTAAATGCTATAAGAAGCGCACACCAAATCCAGTTTATGGAAGGTAGGAGAGGAAGTACATCGAGTATCAGGAAAAAATGGAAAACGTCATGACAAGTGCCAGCTGTGAGCTAAACCTGCCTTATAGTAGGTCCCAAGGGCTACCTATCGAGAAGAACACCTGCATCTTCTGCAAAAAGCCAGAAACCTGAAGGAATCCATTAAGCACAGTTTCAACAGGTGAGAAACTATATGAAGCAGTCACTCCCAGCAAGAATGTTGCATGGAAAGTAGAGTTAAGAGGATGCATTGACCCAAGAGACACACATGCATACAATATTGCATAGCACATCAAGTGGTACACCAAGAATGTCTGTAATGTGTTGGGTGAAAAAGTAAAAGCAACAGAAACAAATACTAATTTTACTACTGAAAACCATGTGACTCAGTTCATAAATTGCCTTGCAGAGGCTTTAATGAATGGAAAAGTGGTGGTGATGGCCAATATAGAGGCTAAGTACAGAGAAATATGTGCTTTTAGGGATCAAAGAGGAACAAATGCTGAGCAGAAAGGCTCTTAAAGCACTTATTGAAGATGAACTGTGAGATATGGACGTAGTTTTTAGCTATCGTATCCATAGACATGAATCACAGCGAATATCCTTAAAAGCTGCAAAAGACCTACCACTATGAAAAGCAGAAGAAAGTGCTGATGTCAACAGTGCTGATGTCCAGCTGCTAAATTTTTAGAGAACAGCATTCTATCCTGTAGTACGTGGGAGTTTCAGGGATCTACAGCTGATGCCCCAAACCTGACAAAATAACACTGTGTGACCTGTGCTGCTACTTTAAGTGGTGCATCGGTGGTCGCAGTGTCCTCAATACCAGCAGGTTTGCTATTTTATTTCAAATCATCTTCTACGAGTGTAGTGGCCTTTCAGAGTAGCAATCATAGATGGTCAGGCTGAGGTACAAGCTCTTGACAAACCAGAAACTGTTAATATCTGCTGAGATTTTGTTGAACCCTGAAGTATGAGGCTACAGAGAAAATACTAGACTATGACTAAGTCCACCTTGTGTTTGACATGTATGCAGAGGAATCAATTAAAAATATTACCAGAAAGAAGACTCCATGGTATTGCCACCTGACCAATACAAACTCATTGACTCCTCACACATCTCTCGTGTCACAATTAAGAAGCTACTGCCTCATACTTGCACGAAGGATGAGTTAACTGCACTCCAGAATGTGAAGAACTGCTCAAAGAATTTTGTCTCTGGAGATGGTCTACAGCCATTGCATGCTGGAAGGAATCCACAGCTCTGTGGAGGCAAACCCTGAATGAGGGCTCAGAGTTGACAGTAAGAGCCCCAAAGAGCACTGTCAGGGTCCCTAGGGAAGGCAGGCAGTGGGGAGCTCCAGGGAAGAAAGCTGACATAAGCCTCCAGACCAGAACATCTTACAGTTGAAGACTGCTCCTGGGAAGGAAGTAGGAAGGGGAAGAGTATTCTGCGAAAGAGGAGACCCAGGAAAGAGGAACGAAGAGGGTTCCCCCTTAGGAAGGGCCTGGGAGAACCTGGCTGGTAGTCCCCAGGGAGTGGAACAGAGTAGTCTCCTGTGTGGGTATCCCTGAGTTAGGACCTACAATGGGTAGAAGAAACCCACAGAGAGCAGGTTAGGCTCCTGTGGGCGAAGTCCTGAGATAGCGGCTTATAAGAGGGAATAGGGAGACCCCAGAGGTAAACTGCCCAAATCCTTGGGGAAGGATGGCAGTGGGAGAGTCCTGCTGAGGAAGAAGCAGCATCTCAGAAGCTTTGCAGTGGCCCAGAAGCAGAAGATTTCAATAGCCCAGGAGGCAAAGCAGAATAATGTATTAGCTTAGACTCTAGAGATTTACTTTGGACTTTCACTTGCAACTGTCTGTTACCCCGGAAGGGACTGAAGTTTTATGTGACTTGGCCAGACCCTGGAAGATCTCATGAGAGGCAGACAGCCTGCAGGAGGCACTGAAAATGAGAATATTGGTGATCATAAACCCTGATGCAAGGGGACGCTCTAATCTAAGGGTAAATGTGCCCCCATCACAAGGCCCTGGTATGCAATCTATGATTTTATCAGAGGGCCTGGGATCAAGGAGGAATACTGTATGCTAGCATCTACAGTGTCCATAGGCTGTCCTTCCACATTAAAGATGATGGTGGCTGCAGGGTGCATGGTAGACCTCTGTGGACTGCCTCTGGCCCAGGAGTGAAACTTTGGCCCACCCCAGTCTATTGCTCAAATTCACACGATGGATAGTTCTGAGTTTGTGGGTGGCCTCCCCTGAACTGCCAAAGAGCCCAGCCCACTGCAAAACAAAACCAGCACAAAACAAGGTTACAGGTTTCCCCCCTTTTTGTTTTTGCACTCGACCTTCAGCTCTGCTGGGCTGGAAGCAAACTGCAGATATATTTAGTGCTTTCTTATGCCACTGACATGTCTCCAACGAGGAGGAACTTCCCTAACTTTGTGTGTCAAGGAGCAAGGACAAAGGAGGATCAAGATTTCTGTAAACTCTTGATAAAAATTCCTTGCTCCAGCTACATGTTTAGTGTTTGGGGGCAATTTGCTCTGTCTATAGATTATAACACAGACTTCTAACGCCCTAAAAGAAAACAGCAACAGTTCTACCCTCTCACCTGCTTCAAGCCAGTTCAGCACCCAAGTATAGAGGAGAGCTGAAATACAGCACCAGTGCAGTGGAAGGGGAGTTAATCTATACACAAGAATGGTTTCCCCAGTGCTAATAGGTGCCATATAATACTGGCCGAGTAGGAGGATGAATCTTGCTTGGGCTTTAGTCCAGTTGGTTTCACATATAACAACTGTCCCTTTTTAAGAGGGACCATTTTATACTCCTTTCCCAGCAGAAAGCTCCTGTTTTTCTTAGACATTCTTTTTAAGTTTGAAGCACTGGTGGCTGTGGGCACTATTTTAGCTCCCAAAGTGGTCTCAGCCAACTGGCAAATGTAGGGTAATGTTTGTCATAAACATTATCAGCCACAGCTACTTGAGAAGCAATTAAGGGGAAAAGTCAGTCAACAATCCATTATGGGATACTTGACTAAACAAGTGATTATGGACTCTGGTAATTTTGACTGCATAGGGAAGATGGTACCCAGATGGAGACCTTGAACATTCAGACATACAAACCACAGTGCTGAACTGACAGATAATTCTAGCTGTGGTTAATCAAGGTAACTATGAGGATTCAATAGGATGCTTAGATTTCTTTACCTAGAGCTCACAGCTCAGATATTCAAGCACAAAATTATGTTTTTTCTACCCAGTATGGGCAAACAGAGGATACTCCTAACAAGTTTATAGATACTTGTTGGTCCAAAAGGCCTAATTTCACAAAGCTGAGAATGAGTGGAAATGATCAGGAAGAAAATTAGACAGAAAAATATGAATGAAAATCAGAGGTTCCTTAAGATGAGTTTATTAGATAGCCATGACTATACAATCAAGAAGGAGGACTTGGGCCAAAAGCCCATCCTGGTTAAGTGGCAAGGTAAAGGCCACAAGTCGAAATTAGAAAAACCCAATGTATAACAAATTGGAGAGAGGAAGTAGATAGAAATTGATATAAACTAAAAGTTATGAAGTATAGAAAATTGATAAGGGAAGCTAAAGACATCAAGGAAAAATCCATGGTTTGCAGTGTTAAGGACAATAAGGAGTTGAAGTATATCCTAACAATGGTATTGGTCCTTACCTAGTGCAGATGGTAAAATTGTTAACAATTATGCAGAAAAAGTAGTGTTCAGTAAATATTTCTCTTCTGTTTTTGGAAAAAAGTATGATGATATACTCATCACAGGAGGATGATGAACTGCTCCCCATTCCATTAGCGACTGAGGAGGAAGCTAAATAGCATTTACTAAGGATAAAACTCTTAAATCAACAGTTGTGGATAACTTGCACCCAAGAATCCTAAAGTTGGCTCCAGATCTCTCTGGCCCACTGATGTTAATTTTTAATAAATCTCAGAATACCAGGGAAATTCTAGAAGACTGGAAGAGTGCTAATGTGCCAATTTTCAACGTGAGCAAGCAGGATGACTCAGTAACTATAGACTAGTTAGCCTGACATCAAGCTTTGGATTTTTTGACCATGGGAGGGTGTTCCAAGAAGGAGGAGTGCTAGGCAGAGACGGGCTCCACCTAACGAAGAGAGGGAAGAGCATCTTCGCAAGCAGGCTGGCTAACCTAGTGAGGAGGGCTTTAAACTAGGTTCACCAGGAGAAGGAGACCAAAGCCCTGAGGTAAGTGGGGACGTGAGATACTGGGAGAAAGCATGAGCAAGAGAGCACAAGAGTGAGGGCTCCTGCCTCGTACTGAGAAAGCGGGATGATCAGCAAGTTATCTTAAGTGTCTATACACAAAGGCAAGAAGCCTGGGAAACAAGCAGGGAGAACTGGAAGTCCTGGCACAGTCAAGGAATTATGATGTGATGGGAATAACAGAGACTTGGTGGCATAACTCACATGACTTGAGTACTGTCATGGATGGATATAAACTGCTCAGGAAGGACAGGCAGGGCAGAAAAGGTGGGGGAATTGCACTGTATGTAAGGGAGTAATATGACTGCTCAGCACTCCGGTAGGAAACAGCAGAAAAACCTGAGAGTCTTTGGATTAAGTTCAGAAGTGTGAGCAACACGGGTGATGTTGTGGTGGGAGTCTGCTATAGACCACCAGACCAAGGGGATGAGGTAGATGAGGCTTTCTTCCGGCAACTAACGGAAGTTACTAGATCACAGGCCCTGGTTCTCATGGGAGACTTCAATCACCCTGATATCTGCTGGGAGAGCAATATAGAGGTGCACAGACAATCCAAGAAGTTTTTGGAAAGTGTAGGGGACAATTTCCTGATGCAGGTGCTGGAGGAACCAACTAGGGGCAGAGCTCTTCTTGACCTGCTGCTCACAAACCGGGAAGAATTAGTAGGGGAAGCAAAAGTGGAGGGGAACCTGGGAGGCAGTGATCATGAGATGGTCAAGTTCAGGATCCTGACACACGGAAGAAAGGAGAGCAGCAGAATACGGACCCTGGACTTCAGAAAAGCAGACTTTGACTCCCTCAGGGAACTGATGGGCAGGATCCTGTGGGAGAATAACATGAGGGGGAAAGGAGTCCAGGAGAGCTGGTTGTATTTTAAAGAATCCTTATTGAGGTTACAGGTACAAACAATCACGATATGCAGAAAGAATAGTAAATATGGCAGGTGACCAGCTTGGCTTAATAGTGAAATCCTTGCTGATCTTAAACACAAAAAAGAAGCTTACAAGAAGTGGAAGATTGGATAAATGACCGGGGAGGAGTATAAAAATATTGATTAGGCATGCAGGAGTGAAATCAGAAAGGCCAATCACACCTGGAGTTGCAGCTAGCAAGAGATATTAAGAGAAACAAGAAGGGTTTCTTTAGGTATATTAGCAACAAGAAGAAAGTCAAGGAAAGTGTGGGCCCCTTACTGAATGAGGGAGGCAACCTAGTGACAGAGGATGTGGAAAAAGCTAATGTACTCAGTACTTTTTTTGCCTCTGTCTTCGCAAACAAGGTCAGCTCCCAGACTACTGCACTCGGCAGCACAGCATGGGGAGGAGGTGGCCAGCCCTCTGTGGAGAAAGAAGTGGTTCGGGACTTTTTAGAAAAGCTGGACGAGCACAAGTCCATGGGGCCGGATGTGCTGCATCTGAGAGTGCTAAAGGAATTGGCGGATGTGATTGCAGAGCCATTGGCCATTATCTTTGAAAACTCATGGCGATTGGGTGAGATCCCGGAAGACTGGAAAAAGGCTAATATAGTGCCCATCTTTAAAAAAGGGAAGAAGGAGGATCCTGGGAACTACAGGCCAATCAGCCTCACCTCAGTCCCTGGAAAAATCATGGAGCAGGTCCTCAAGGAATCAATTCTGAAGCACTTCGAGGAGAGGAAAGCAATCAGGAACAGTCAGCATGGATTCACCAAGGGCAAGTCATGCCTGACTAATCTAATTGCCTTCTATGAAGAGATAACCGGCTCTCTCGATGAGCAGAAAGCAGTGGACATGTTATTCCTTGACTTTAGCAAAGCTTTTGACACGGTCTCCCACAGTATTCTTGCCAGCAAGTTAAAGAAGTATGGGCTGGATGAATGGACTATAAGGTGGATAGAAAGCTGGCTAGATTATCAGGCTTAACGGGTAGCAATCAATGGCTTTATGTCTAGTTGGCAGCTGGTATCAAGCGGAGCGCCCCAAGGGTCAGTCCTGGGGCCGGTTTTGTTCAGTATCTTCATTAATGATCTGGAGGATGGTGTGGATTGCACCCTCAACAAGTTTGCAGGTGATACTAAACTGGGAGGAGAGGTAGATACACTGGAGGGTAGGGATAGGATACAGAGGGACCTAGACAAATTAGAGAACTGGGCCAAAAGAAATCTGATGAGGTTCAACAAAGACAAGTGCAGAGTCCTGCACTTAGGACGGAAGAATCCCATGCACTGCTACAGACTAGGGACCGAATGGCTCGGCAGCAGTTCTGCAGAAAAGGACCTAGGGGTTACAGTGGACGAGAAGCTGGATATAGGTCAAAAGCGTGCCCTTGTTGCCAAGAAAGCTAATGGCATTTTGGGCTGTATAAGTAGCGGCATTGCCAGCAGATCAAGGGACGTAATCATTCCCCTCTATTCGACATTGGTGAGGCCTCATCTGGAGTACTGTGTCCAGTTTTGGGCCCCACACTACAAGAAGGATATGGAAAAACTGGAAAGTGTCCAGCAGAGGGCAACAAAAATGATTAGGGGACTGGAACACATGACTTATGAGGAGAGGCTGAGGGAACTGGGATTGTTTAGTCTGCAGAAGAGAAGAATGAGGGGGGATTTGATAGCTGCTTTCAACTACCTGAAAGGGGGTTCCAAAGAGGATGGATCTAGACTGTTCTCAGTGGTAGCAGATGACACAACAAGGAGTAATGGTCTCAAGTTGCAGTGGAGGAAGTTTAGGTTGGATATTAGGAAAAACTTTTTCACTAGGAGGGTGGTGAAGCACTGGAATGCGTTACCTAGGGAAGTGGTGGAATCTCCTTCCTTGAGGTTTTTAAGGTCAGGCTTGACAAAGCCCTGGCTGGGATGATTTAGTTGGGGATTGGTCCTGCTTTGAGCAGGGGGTTGGACTAGATGACCTCCTCAGGTCCCTTCCAATCCTGATATTCTATGATTCTATTATTCTAATCCTGGGCAAAATAATGGAAAAGCTGATATGGGACTTTAATCAATAGAGAATTAAATGATGAGAATATAATTGATGCTAGTCAGTGTGGTTTTATGGAAAATACATATTGTTAAATCTGATTTTTTGTATGTAAATATAAGTTTGGTTGATAATGGTGACTTCATAGATATAACATGCTTAGACTTTTATAAGGCTTTTGGCTTAGTATTGCACAACCTTCTTATTAAAAAATTTAGCACTCTACAATATCAACTGAGCACGTTACATGGATTAAGCATTGGCTGACATAGAATCATAAAAGTGTAGGACTGGAAGGGACCACAATAGGTCAGCTAGTCCAGTCCCCTGCACTCAAGGCAGGACTAAGTAATAACAACTAGACCATTCTGGACAGGTGTGTGTCTGATCCTTTCTTTGTTTCTTGCCCTATCCTCAGAGGTTAAGGAGGTTAACAATTTTTCACCCTCATCCTTGTAACAAGCTTTTATGTACTTAAACTGTTGTGTCCCTCCTCGGTCTTCTCTTCTCCAGACTAAACAAACTCAACATTTTTCAAATCTTCCCTTATAGGTCATGTTTTGTAGATCTTTAATCATTTTTGTTGCTCTCCTCTGGACTTTCTCCAATTTCTCCACATCTTTCCTGAAATATGGCGGCCAGAATTGGGCATAATACTCTAGTTGAGGCCTCATCAGTGTGGAGTAGAGTGGAAGAATTACTTCTTATGTCTTGCTTACAACACTCTTGCTGATGCAAAAAAAGTGAACATCATTCTGGGTTGTAACAGTGTTACACTTTTGACTTATATTTAACTTGTGATCCACTATGACCCCTAGTACTCCGCAGTACTCCTTCCTCAACAGTCATTTCCCATTTTGCGTGTGTGCAACTGATTGTTCCTTCCCAAGTGGTGTACTTTGAATTTCATCCTATTTACTTCAGACCGTTTCTCCATGTTGTCCAGATCATTTTGAATTTTAATCCTATCCTCCAAAATACTTTCAACCCCTCCCATCTTAGTATCATCCACACACTTTATAAATGTACTCTCTATGCCATTATCTAAATCATTGATGAAGATATTGAACAGAACCAGACCCAGGATTGATCTCTGCAAGACCCCACTCAATATGCCCTTCCTGTGAACTACTGCTAACTACTCTCTGGGTATGGTTTTCCAACCAGTTATGCACCCACCTTATAGTAGGCTATATTTCCCTAGTTTGTTTATGAGAAGGTCATATGTTACAGAATCAAAAGCCTTACTAATGCCGGATATACCACATCCGCCGCTTCCCCCCATCCACAAGGCTTGTTACCCTGTCAAAGAAAGCCATTAGATAGGTTTGACACTCTTTGTTCTTGACAAATCCATGTTGACTGTTACTTATCACTTTATTATCTTCTAGGTGTCGGCAAATTGATTGCTTGATTATTTGCTGCATTATCTTTCCAGGTACTTAAATTAAGCTGACTGGTCTAATTCCCCAAAATGTCCTTATTCCCCTTATTCCGCTATATTTGCCCTTATCCACTGGAATCTCTCCCATCTTCAATAGGTTTTGAAGATAATTGCTAATGGCTCAGATACCTCCTCAATCAGCTCCTTGAGTATTCTAGGATGTATTTCATCAGTTCCTGCCAACTCTATAATAGTAGTCAATGTGAAATCTCTGAATTGGGGTGTTTCTGGTGGGGTTCTGCAGGAATCAGTACTAGGCCCAACACTGTTCAATATTTTTATCAATGATCTGGAAATAAATATCAAATCACTGCTGATTAAAATATGCAGATGACACAAAGATTGGCAGAGTGGTAAATAACGAGGACAGAGCAATCATATAGAACCATCTGGATCGCTTGGTAAGCTGTGCCCATTCAAACAAAATGCATTGTAATACAACAATGGGGGAGAGGGGGAAGGATAGCTCAGTGATTTGAGCATTGGAATGCTAAACCCAGGGTTGTGAGTTCAATCCTTGAGGGGGCCATTTAGGGATCTGGGGCAAAAATTGGGGATTGGTCCTGCTTTGAGCAGGGGATTGGACTAGATGACCTCCTGAGGTCCCTTCCAACCCTGATATTCTATGATTCTAACCAAATGTAGTCATAGCTAGGAAAAAAAGAATGCAGTCCATACTTACAGGATGAGGAAAGCAGTGACTTTGTCCACTATACCCCTAAATCCTTTTCAATCAACTCAGCCTGCACTCACAGTGCAATGTTGTGGGGGGAAATAGCTAGTGCATTTCTTGGATTTGTAAGAGGGAAGTAGTGAGTAAGAGAAGAGAGGTAATTTTTACATGGGTATAAGGCAATTGGTGAAATGGTCCTGGAATATTGTGTCCATTTCTGGTGTTCACATTTTAAAAAGATTTTGGAAAAACTGGAGTGTGGAGAAGAGCCACAAAAATGATTTGAGGCCTGGACAAAAGGCCTGGTCTACACTACAAACTTAGGTCAACAGAAACCACCTTACGTCAGCCTAATAACATATGCGTCTACACTACCAGGTCCTTTCCGCCGACTAAACTCGTCTGTTATGGCAAACAAATTACCTCACCTCCATGAGAGGCATAGTACTTAATTCAGTGTTGATGGGTCAACAGAGAGGCAGCATAGATGCAGTATTGTGTAAGTCGACTGAATTGGCCTCCAGAAGGTGTCCCACAATGCTCCTCAGTGACCGCTCTGGTGATCATTTTCAACTCTGCTGCCCAGCAGTCAGGTACACAGGAAACAGCCCCTCCTCACTTAAAGCCCCAGGAACTTTTGAATCCCTATATCCTGTTTCATCAGCGTGGAGAGCTCACCAGCCCAGCTGATCAAGGCAACTCAATGCCCCAAACGTGCTCCACATTGTGGTACACAGGAGGTGGTGGATCTTATTGGTCTGTGGGAAGAAGAGTCTGTGCAGGCACAGCTACAATCCAGCTAAAGAAACGCAGACATCTACGAAAAGTTCGCATGAGGCATGGGGAAGAAGGGCTACACCCAGGGCGCGCAGCAGTGCTGCATGACAATTAAAGAATTGCGGCAGGCACAGCAGAAGACTAGGGACGTGAACAGTCATTCTGGTTCTGCACCTCAGCCATGCTGCTTCTACAATGAGCTGCATGTGATTCTCAGCAACCATCCCACCATTACTCCCAAATGCAGCATAGATACCTCTAGAACTCTGAGGCCACGTCTACCCTACTCGCCAGATCGGCGGGTAGTGATCGGTCTATCGGGGATCGATTTATCGTGTCTAGTGTAGACGCGATAAATCGATCCCTGATCGCTCTGCCGTCAACTCTGGAACTCCACCAGGGCAAGAGGCAGAAGCGGAGTCGACGGGGGAGCGGCCGCCGTCAATCCCGCGCCGCGAGGACGTGAAGTAAGTGATTCTAAGTCGGTCTAAAATATGTCAACTTCAGCTATGCTGAAGATACTAATTATGCTATTCTCGTAGCTGAAGTTGCATATCTTAGATCGATCCTCCCCGCCAGTGTAGACCAGGCCTGAGTCCCGGGCCACCTCAGGCAACAACAAGGAAGAGATTTTGGATGAGGAGGAGGAGAATGCGAGATAGGCAAGAGCGGGATCCATTCTCCCAGAGAGCCAGGTGCTATTTTTAACCTTGGAAGCAGTCCAGCTAGTCACAGGGGAAGGCACCTCTGGTGAGTATGCAATTCCATTCAAACTGTAGGAGTTACATGCTCTTATATTTTATGTTTAATCTGAAGAAAAAGTGAGGGGCAGTGGGTGTCTGATTCCCAGTGGCCACTCCAGCTGCGAAGAGGTTGACCCCCAGAAAAGACTGTTTATGTGCACAGGGATGGCCTGGGAATCTTCCGTGGAGATCTCCAGGAAACTTTCATGGAGGTTCTCTGCAATCCCTTGCAAAAGGTTTCTGGGGAGGGCTGCCTTATTTCTTCTAGCATGGTAAGATGCTTTCCCACGCCACTGCAGTATTAATTCCACTGGCATCATTGTGATACACAGCATTGCAACATAAGGATCAGGTCTGCACCGAGACGCTTGCAGCATCTGCTCCCTTGCCACCTCTGTTACCCTCAGGAGATTGATATCACCTAGGGAAGAGAGTGGCAGTTTTTATTACTAGTGCTCACACCACAACCAATAGAGCATGTGATCTCCCACCCATGGTGATTTCTGGGTCCCTCAACCGCAGTTTCCCGAACATGCTGGTGGTTTGGGTGGCAGGGATTGGCATTGACCTAAGCATCTGCGAACACAGGATGACTGCTACCAGCAGCATGAAGGGAAGGGTGGGGGTGGGGGTGGAGGGCTTCCTATGTTCTCTTGTAGCTGCAATCCTCCTGCCCCCTACACTACTAGGGCCCGCCTTGGACAAAGAACACACTTTGGGAGGCTCAATACTGGTCCCTGGTGTCTGCACATAGTCCATGTTGCTAAGGGGAGGGGGCACTGTTCACCTGTGCTCCCGACACAGCTTGCCCACAAGTTGCAAAGCAAAGGCCCATCACCCATGCCCCTGGGCCATACTCACCATGGCTGGAACAGCAAATCAGTTCATTGAATAGCTAGGGATACTAATTATGTTCTGGCTTGCACTTCAGTGGAATAAGGGGAATGATTTTTAACTAGCAATTTTTTACTAAACCCTAGGTATGCACTGACAGTGGTTGCCTTGTGTTTTGCATGCCTTACAATGGAAAGCTTGGCTTTCAACTGATCCTCCACACCAGCACAGAGCCTTTCCCAGATTAGAATACAAAAAAAAGAATGCGTGATGACATGTTCAACGAGATAATGAACACCTCTGGGACAGCCGACACAGCTGACACAAAGCTAAGAGCCTGGAGGATTTCACTGTCTGAAAAACTGGACATGGAGAGCATGAGAGCAGCCCAGGATCTCAAGCGTGGCATGCAGGATGAGATGCTGCAGATCATGAAGGACCTATCAGACATGTTGAGGCATCTGGTTGCACTTCAAGAGAAACCGCTTGAGGAGGCCATATTCCTAATCCCCCTCCCTGAAACATTCCATGAAGTGGGGCAGGGGACTTCTATTCAATACTGGATGGATGGATGCCTTGCTGAAATATATACTTTAAACAGAAGTTATTGGGCTCAAAACAAGGTGAAATTCTATTGATAGACAGGAGGTCAAACAAGATGATGGGTCCCTCCTGGCCTTAAAACCTATATTCAAACAAAGGCTATGCCTAGCCTTAGTGCTGGTGTGCGTTTGGGGGAAGGGTGCAAGGAATACTTTTCCCTTTCAGCCCTCATGCAAAGCCAGAGACAGTAGTGGTCCCAGAACTTGGAAGAGCACATAGCTCCCCTGCAAACCACCCACAAGGGGGAGGGCTAGCAGCAGGACCATTATGAATTATTTGTTTTGCAGTCATGCCTAGAAGCTCTAGTCAGCGACCAGGACTGCATTGTGCTAGGTGCTGTACAAACAGAATGGCACTGCCCCTCCCTCTGCACCAGCCTGCAGAACTGGTCAGACACCAGGGGCAGACTATACCATCCAGAGGGGAGATCCAGCCAGTGCAAACTCTGTGCTCCAGGGAGAACCAGAAAGACTTGTGCCAGCTGAGGGCCAGTATCTGATATAATCTGGCCCTAAGAAGTTATCCAAATACATGACTACTCTAACACCTTTATCGATTTCCCCAGAATCCCCTAATGAAGTTTGTGTGTTCTTTAACCAGGCTGAATAATCAATCCCCTCTGGTGTTAATGGTCTTGTATTTCTTTGGAGTCCATCTAATCAAGCCTGCTGATTTGGCCCTACCAGTCCAGCTTTGGAGGACACATTTGCACCCCAGAGAGGACGACTCAGCTCCTCCACCCAAAGGCAGGGATGGAACACTGATGTTGATGTCACTTTACATTCCCTGCCCCGCACCTTGTCCTTTCTGTCCAACAGGCTCACTGAGTTCCTTATTCATCCTGTTTATAGGGACAGTTACTATTCTCTAGTCTAACAAACCCGTTGTCCACAGACTGTTAAGACAAACAGCAGGGAACAACACTTGTAAATCGCAGGTGGCACGGAGAGGTTCACCTGCGTGGCTGCCTTTATATTATACAGCCTACCCAGTTTCTCATTAAATACTTACAGATCCAGATCCAGAGTTTGGATGTGTCCAAAACGGACTAGTAACTTGTCTAATAAACTGGATTTGCTTCCAGTTTGCTCCTTCTGTCAAACTATTGCTTGGCCTATCCCTCAAACAGGCATGGCCTCTTCATTATATGCTTTTAGTATTACAGTGAGGGGAAGGGGCTCTGTCATTTTCATTGGTTTCACATTAGCTGTACATTACTAAAAAACAGGCACCGCAAGCGTACAGGTAATTGTGTGTAAAGAAAAAGCCCACACTCATTACACAAAACACACAAAAACAAGTATTTCCAAAGCACACAGCTCCCGGATTATGCACTACCCCAACTACCAAGATTTCAGAAAATTCTTCCCCATTCGGTTTCTCTGAAGGTACTGGAAGGCCTGCACCTGTAGGAATCAACATCTCCACCTCCCCTCCTTACAGGGACAATAGAGGGGTTCGATAGAAATGGTATTTTTCCTAATTAAGGGCTTGATGCAGGAATTACTGGGTGAGGTTTTACGGCCTGTGTTATTAGGCAGATCAGCCTAGATGATCATTATGGTCCCTGGTGGCCTTAAAATCTGTGACTCTAACATATTGGCTATTCCTCCCTTTATTCAACGTCAGTATATCTGTGACCAGACTGAGCCCTTCCCCTTCTTGCGAGCCTGTTCAGGAACCAGAATTCCCAAGGCCTCACATTGCCCTACTTACACATTCACTAGCCGCTAGAACATGGTACTTGGCAAGGAAACTCATCCTGCACCCTATCATAGGTGTAGGAGGTGTCACTTCTATCCTCTGCAAACACAAGGTCTGCAACATCTGGTGTTGGTGTATGGCATAACCTCTATTGCCATGATGTATGGGGTAACCCCTACTGTGAACATGGCTATAAAAGCCATCAGTTAATTTGCTTTGGAGCTTGAATTAATTGATCTTTCACATATATAGCATTATCCTCTTTGAAATGACAGTTATTGGAGGCGGGGAGAGGGGCTTGGATTGTATTTTGTTCACTGTCCCTGTTGCGAAACGTATTTTGTGTGACAGAGTACCTGTTAGTGGCTTTCATGCCTAAAGAAATCTCAAAAGCCTTGCTTATTGTTTGTTTGTTTCATGTGCATAACACCAATTGTGCACTGGGCCTTGGGAGATTGGATCGGCTTCTGATTACTTCCTCTGAATAGATTTTTCTATGGGTATTCATATGAAATGCTCTTGAGGTACCTCATCTAATGTATACCAATCTCACAGTGCAGTGAGCTCAGCTGTGCTATGTACCAGCTGACACAGTTTAGAAAATAACCAGGGAGCCTGAAAGTTCCCCACAACAAGTAATGGCTTTGGCTGGAAAGACGTCTGAAGAACAGAGAAAGGTAATGCCTATCAGTCAGAGACACACTAATAGCCCTATCAAACTCCCAGTGAAGTCAAGGAAAAAAGACTCCCATTGATTTAAAGAAAGGCTAGATTGGATCCTTCACAAGCACATTACGCAATGAAAGATTTATTGTTTTGCCTTAAATCTGAAAAGATTACATACAGTGAAAGGGCGAGCAATGCTATAAAATATGGCAAGATGTCCTGGGTACTGGAATTTTACCACTAATAATTAAATATGGTACATGCAAGTCATGTAAATAAGAAAATTTGCACTCCTGTGCTTTCAAAGAAGTTTGTATTTGTGCAGTGTAATGTTGCTATCTTATATTCATAATTAAAGGATAATCTGTTCTGATTTTCTTAAAAGATAATAGTAAAAAATAGAAAAATGCTCAGTGAGTCAACTTGAAGAGTACTCCATTCACCCTGCAGACATGTAGATACTACTTGTAACTCCAATAAAATCCTCAATGGAACTCTTCCTGAGTAGAATTAGGGCCATAGCAGACAGATTTACTGCTGTAAATCAAGCTGGAGTAGCCTCAGTTTTAGGTTCTGTGTTCTCCAGTGGAGTTTGTACAGCAAATATTTCCTTATTAATCAATCATTCCAATCAAGATGACTGAAGCCAAATATGAAAGAGAAAATCTTTATAATGAAAAGGCAAAAGGCAGCTGCTCTGGGACCCGATAAATAAAATATTTCTTTGAGGAGAGAAAATGTGTGGACAGCAGACAAAGGCATATTAAAATAACCAGTTATGTACAGATATGGCAGTCCTGCAGAGACAGGCTTTGAACAGAAATGGATTCTGATAGGAAAAGCTGCACATTCAAAGCTTTCACACCTAGCCAGTGCTTTTCTCCCCAGTGACTTCTTGGACAATGCTCTGTATCCTCTTCCTCGCGAGGACAAACAAACATACAACACATCCTCTGACTCTCCCTTTAGGCCCCATCTACGCCAAGAAAAAGGAGTAATAACTTGAAAACAGTAATAACTAAGGGTATGTATCTAGGCTTGCTCAACTATGGGCAGAGGTTTAGTGATGAGCCCACCTAACTACCCCACTGTAAAAACTACAGAGCCTTGTCTCAACTAGGATTTTACAGTAGAGCATCCTAGTAACACACACTTTTTGGGAGGGTGGAGGGCAGTGAAGACAAAGCCTGGGAATGCTTTGCAAGCCACAGGGGATGGTTTCTATTATATGCAAAGTGACAATTAGAAACAATAGAACTGCTAATCTGTTAATTGCCATCTTCTCAAACATATTATTTTCCAGTTGGGACTAGCTCTGTAATTACTTTAATCACTTTCCCAGCTAGGAGGCTCATCACGAAGAAGTTTTATACCCTGGCTTTGCCTACATTAGGAATTTGCCAGAATTCTAGCCTTCAGTGACCAGCCACCACTGTAGACCTTGTGGACAAGGAGAGCTGTGATTTGTACTAGAGCAGCTTACTCCTGCTTGACACTGAAATAAGCTGAATCAGTCACAGCGTTGTTTGTCAGAGAGCCAACGTGTACATATTATTTTCTTCAAAACGTTAAGAAAAGCAAAAAAAAAAAATCACTTTTATGTAAAGTTTTGGATACGTTTTGAGGGTTTTTCCACAGGAAAAATGAAAACTGAGATTTTTTTCAAATGCCAGCTACTAAAACATTCCAGCTTTCATTTTTTCAGCAGCCTTCTTTCCCCCCACCCCACCCCACCAATCTATGAAATGGATCTTCTTGTAAAAGATTCCATCTGGTCTAAAAGCCACTTATCATAGAAGTCCGTTTCAATTAAACTGGCTCCAGCTTGCACTGGGTCCAGCTGCGCCTGGGGGTGGCCATTCATGGCTGATTTCAGGGCAGCTCCCAGCAGACACAAGATCTGCGGCAAATATCAGTAGTGAATTTGCTCTCCACCAGAATTGACAACTACAGTTTACGAGAGAGATGAAAGATCAGGATTCCTGGGTGCACAATCCACTCTAATGTCCCGAGTTGGGCAGGAAATCCCACTATATGGCCATTTTTCAGACCTTTTGCCACTATCCCTCCCAGCCAGTTTGCTGCTTTGCAATTTGGTGGCCACAGTGACATCTTCTCTAGCCTCCTGAGCTCCAGGGTATGTAGAGTTACTGTCTGTCTGTGGCATTGTGATTCCCTAAGATAGGGCTTGATTCTCAACAGTGGCAGTCTGTGTAAGTGCCAGGAAATCCATCACCTTTGTGCTCTGAGGAACTGCTCCCTGCTTACACTCTAGTGGCTCCCAAAGTGGATGGGAAGTGGCAAGGCAATGACCCGACACCTATGCCCTGGCCAGCCACAAGGGGCAAATAAATTGCATCACACGCATCCTTTGCACACACAAGGGGTGTGGCCTTTCAGGGCTCCTGTGGGGCAATGCAGCTCTGCATCACCCCGTCTGATGCACTGCATTTCAGTGGCACGACCTAGCCATTTAGCTGTGGGTTCCTTAGGCTGAGAGGGAGAAAACCAAAGCTGGCAGCTAACAGACTGAACACAGATTTGGGAACAAAAGGACTTTACTACCAGAGGATTATTTAACAGCTTTTGACCAACAGTGTGTGTCAATCATGCCCCCGAGATGCAGCGCAGGATAATTGCTCTGTTCAACACAACTAACCTTTAACAGAGAAGGGAAACGGTAGAACTCTGCCTGAGAGAGAGAGAACTTGGCCTGACACACGCCACAAATGTGATAAAATTATCCTGATTAAACAACTAGACCTATCTAAGCACAAGGACCTTGTTAAGATAAAGGAAAGCATTACTGCGCACTAGAGAGGAGAGAGCATTTTGTTCTGAACAACTCCAACCCATGTCTCGTCCTTCCCTAGAAGTATTTATTTCAGTCCAGATATATTTACACTTTGTCCAGACCTCCAGAATCAAACTGCATCGCCAGACTAATGCTACCAGAGAAATCCTGAGAGCACCAGTGCAGAACTGGAAATGGACCAAAAGCCTGTGCCATCGCTTCTGCATTCATGAGATCTGAAAAGTTAAACCACGGAGCAGACCCGCTGGAGACAAGACACGGAAATCCTTGAAGCACCAGAGGAGCTGTGAAGGGACACTCTCTCACTCTGGTATGAAGGAAGCTAACGAGCTCCTCTGCGTCTGTTCCATGCCAACAAGCCACGCCTGCAACGCTTACTCAGCTTGGAGTGGGAGGAGCTTAAAAAGGGAACTCACCGCAGGAAGGGCAGTGAACAGAAAGAAAGTTGTTCTGCCCAGGGATTGCTGGAGGCAGACTGAATCCAGCCAAGGAGGAGATAACCGTGAGACTCATGGCTCCCAAAGCCATCCTGGCTGACTGTATACAACAAGCCCTAGGAAGAGGGGTAGAAGCTAAACCCTGTGAGGGGGCAATAGACTCCATGGGACTGACCCCTTAGAGCTGACTCTCTAGGGGCTGCCTCAGAGACTGGTTCTTGTTCCAACCAGATCATCCCCCTTTTGCAGGGGAAGGGGAGGAATGAGAGCCAAGCCCCAGACTGTGGGCAGTGGCCTGCAGAGAAGTCCCCCCAAAGACTGCCAACTGGGGGAAAGGAGGGGGTAATCCAAAGATAGTGGGACCCAAGGACGGGGTCCAGAGAGTCCTTCCCTCCACCCCCCACCAAATTGGTGGAGAATGCAGGCACATTATGCTGGATACAAGGGGTCCAAAAAAAAAATCCAAAACAAAGCCTCTGAGGTGATAGAGCTCAGCTGCTCCACACAAGACTTCTGGGTCACCTGGTGCACCTCTGGGCCCACGGGGAGAGGCTGATGTTGAATCATGTCAATATTTAATGTCCTGACATCAGGCCTGGAGAGAGTGCATTTCTTTCAGCAGGTGTCCACCTTCCTTGGCACTTTGGATCCTCACAAGTGCCTGGTCCTGGGCGGGACCACTTGCGGACTGAGAGGAGCCAGGTTACCATGGGCGTCCTCGGGGAGATGGTTGCACCAGATGTCTACCAGGGAGCGGTGGTCTACAATCACCCACCTTTACTTATGTTGGGGTGAAGGGCGATCAGCTGTGCCACTCCTAGTTGGACCGCATTTATTTTTCCTCGTTTCCATCCTTTGCAGGCCCACTCCTCCAGCGGTCCAGCAGACCCTGTTCTTGGACCACTATTTGATGGCTGTGATGGCCTCTCTTACTATAGAGAGTCCAGGGCTGGCCTATTGGCATTTTAATAATAGCTTGCAGGAGAACATGGGCTTTGTGGTGTCCTTCCAGGAGTTCTAGCTGGCCTGGCAAGGGCAGAGGTGTTCCTTTCCCTCGATGCAGCATTGGTGGGATGTGGGGAAGGTTCATACCTGGCTTTTCTGCCGCGACTCCATCCAGGACGCCAGTCAGCGGAGGGATGTGGTGATAGAGCAGCTGGAGTGGGAGGTTTTGGAGGTGACATCTGGCCGCCAGCCCCAAGCATCCATCCCTCTGTGGAGCATGCTGGGAGAAGTGGGAGGAGCTCGAGGCCCTCAAGGACCACCAGGCTTAGGGCACCTTTGTTCGATCCCACATCCGTCTCCTTTGGGAGATGGATCATGGCTCCCGCTTCTTCTATGCCCTTGAGAAAAAGAGGGGAGCTAAGAAGCATGCCACCTGACTTTTGGTGGAGGATGCTGCCCCCCTCAGGTATCTGGAAGAGATGCATGGGAGGGCCTGGGCCTTCTACACCAATCTTTTCTCCCTGGATAGGACCAATGTAGATGTCTGCAGAGTGCTCTGGGATGAACTGACTGTCAGCGCAGGCAACTGGGACCGGCTGGAGCTGCCTCTCGCACTGACCGAGTTCTCAGAAGCGCTCAGTCTCATGTCTACACAGGCTGACCATGGAGCTCTACTGCGTGTTCTGGGACATCCTCGGCATCATCTGGGCCAAGTGCTTGTGGAGTAGGGTTCTCCTGCTGTCGTGCAGGCAAGCTGTGCTCACCTTGCTGCTGAAGAAGGGAGACCTCCGTGACCTTTGAAATTGGCATCCCATCTCTCCCCTCAGCACAGACTATAAAGTCATAGTGAAGGCCATCTCGCTGTGACTGGGGTCCATGCTAGTAGACATGGTCTACCCGACCACAGCTACACCGTCCCAGGCTGTACCATCTTTATCAACTTGTATTTGGTCCAGGACCTCCTGGAGCTTGGGTGTAGGGATGGCCTGTCATTCGCCCTCCTGTCCCTGGACCAGGAGAAGGCATTTAACAGGGTGGACCATGGGTATCTCCTGGGCCCTTTGCAGCCATTCAGCTTTGGGCCCCAGTTTGTGGGTTTTCTCCAGATGCTGTACACTTCTACAGAGTGTTTTGTCAAGCTCAACTGCACCCTGACCGAACATGTCAGCTTTGGGCAAGGGGTGCATCAAAGCTGTCCGCTGTTAGGCCAGCTTTATACTCGGGCCATCAAGCCCTTCCTCCATAGGAGGTTGACGGGGTTGGTGCTCCATGAACCAAAGTTGTGGGTGATCCTGTTGGTGTACTCTAACAACATGCTCCTTGCGACCTAAGGCAGGTGGAGGCTTGCTAGGCAATCTACTCAGTGGCCTCCTCTGCCTTGGCCAGCTGGGTCAAGAACTCTGGCCTGATGGTCGGGGACAGGTGGCAGGCAAGCTCCCTCCCACCCATGCTTCAGGCCATCTGGTGGAGCATGGGTCCACTGCTCTATCTATGCATTTACCTTTCCACATCCTTCTGGAGAACTGGCAATATTTGGAGGGTAGGATGGCTGAATGGCTGTGGAGGACAGGACCGCTCCAGTGCTTTTCCCTGCAGGGGAGGGCACGGGTGCTTAAACAGCTAGTTCTGTCCATGCTCTGGCACCGGCTCAACACCCTGAGCCCAGCCCCAAGTATCCTGGCCATCTCCAGGAGTTAGCTCTGGAGTTCTTCTGACCAGGACTGTACTAGGTCTCCACAGTGTTCTGAGTCTTCCCCTGGAGAAAGGAGGACAGGGCCTGGTCTACCTCTGCAGTCAGGTCCATGTCTTCCACCTCCCGGCCCTGCAGAGACTCCTTTATGGTGCATGTAGTCTGTCGTGGAGCGTGTTGGTGCACATCTTACTCCGCCGCCTCTGATATGACCAGCAGCAGTTTTTTCTCCATCCAAGGGGTCTTCCGCCAGACCACTCTGAGCTGCCGGTCTTTTACCAGGACCTCCTCTGGACCTGGAAGCTTGTCTCGACAACCAGGTCCATGGTGGTCACTCAGGGGGTAGATCTCCTCTCACAGCCCCTGCCACACAACCGCCACCTGCACACTGAGTTGTGCACCAGAGGTTGATCCTGGCAGGAACCACAAGGATCAGAGGGTCCTGGACTACGACCGGGGGGACTGCATGGATCCCCTGGCATTCAGTCAGCAGGTGCTGCTCTCCATCCCTCATACTCCAAAGCATGTACTCCAGGAGGTGAGTGCAGCCTTACTGCCCATCTCTCAGGCTTTCCTTGAGCACGCCCTGAAGGAAGGTGCTCCCCACCTGTCCCTCACCCCGGCCCTCCACATTGTTTCATTGGGCCCCCTGCTCTGCAAATTCCCCTGGATCCCCACAGCATAATCCAGCTGGCTCTGATATGCAGCTGGTTCATTTCTGAACCATGTCAAGGGCTCATGCTCCATACATTTCATTTCCTCACCCTCATGTCCCCCCCGACACTAAGTGGAGGGACCTTTTACCACCTGTGGAGCGTGAGGAACCCTGGTGGGCAGCCTGTGTTCCACCTTCATTCCATGGCCCACTGGGAATATCAGCAACTCCTTCATGGAGTCATGAGCATGGGCATATACCTGGCGCAGTTCACCCCTATTTCTGATGCCTGCCATTTCTGTGGCATGAGGGAGACTCTGGTGCACATTTACCTTCAGTATGCCAGGCTGCAGCCCCTTTTCTGGCTCCTCCAGAACCTTCTCTTAAGGTTCTGACTGCACCTTTCATCTATGCACACCCTGTCCGTGGCCCCATGAAGTCACTAGACCTCCTTGTCAACTTCCTTCTAGAGCTGGCCAAAGTGGCCATCTATATGAGGAGGAGGATGCAGGATGGGGAGGTGCTCAGTGACTGTGGGGCCTATTTCCATTTCAGCCTTGTTTCACACCTTTGGGCAGAGTTCACTTGCTCCCTAGACACCTTTGAGGAGCAGTGAGTGCTGTCCAGGGTTCTCTCCTCAGTGTCCCCCTCTGGCTCCCTGATTTTGTACCTGTGACCCTCACTCCTGACCCTGTTATTCATTAGTTGTCCCGCATCATTATTTGAATCCCAGGCCCAGTAGCTCCTCCATGTAGGGTGGATTAGGGGCCTTCAGATGCAGGTGGGCTTGTGCCTGCCTCCCTCCCAGACTTCAGTAGATGCTGCACCTACATGGAGGGGTTGATATTAATCTCATCAATGTCTATGCCCTGACATCAGGCCCGGAGTAGGTGCGCTTCTTTCGGCAGGCGTCCACCTTCCTCAGCTGCCTGGATTCTTGCGAGTGCCTGGTCCTGGGTGGGGACTTTAATACCACCTTCAAAGAGCGGGACCACTCAGGGACAATTCAGGTGCCTGACTGTTGCAAGCATCCTCAGGGATATTGTAGGCCACCACTCCCTGGTGGACGTCTGGTGCAACCAGCCCCCTGACGATGATTCCACCTTTACTTATGGTCCAGGGGAGACTGATCCGCTGTGCTACTCCTGGTTGGATCACATTCATTTGTCTCATTTTCATCTTTCACAGGCCCACTTCTCCAGCATTTGGCTGGCCCCATTCTTGGACCACCATCTGATGGCCGTGATAGCCTCTTTCACCATGGAGAGGCCAGGGCCAGCCTATTGGCATTTTAATAACAGCTTACTGGAGGACGTGGGCTTTGTGGCATCCTTTGGGAGTTCTGGCTGACCTGGCAAAGGCATGCCTTTCCCTTTGCACAGTGGTGGTGGGATGTGGAGAAAGTCTGCGCCTGGCTCTTCTGCCGTGACTAGACCCAGGAGGCCAGCTGGCGGAGGGAGGGGATGATAGGGCAGCTGGAGCAGGAGGTCTTGGAGCTGGAGAGGCATCTGGCTGCCAGCCACAGAGATCCATCCCTCTGCAGAACATGCCAGGAGAAGTGGAAGCAACTCTGGGCCCTCAAGGACCATCAGGCCCGAGGTGCTTTCATTCAATCCCACATCAGTCTCCTTTGGGAGATGGATCACGGCTCCCACTTCTTCTGTGCCCTAGAGAAAAAGAGGGGGCCAAAGCAGCATGTTCCCTGTCTTCTAGAAGGGAATGATACCCCTTCCACAGGTCCGGTGGAGATGCATGGGAGGGCTAGGGCCTTCTACACCAGCCTCTTCTCCCCAGAGCCAATTGACGCTGATACCTGCAGGTGCTCTGGGACAGACTCCCAGCAGTCAGCCCGGGCAACTGGGACCGACTGGCACTACTTCTCACTCTGACTCAGTTCTCAGAAGACCTCTATCTCATGCCCACAATAAATCTCCGGTCACAGACGGGCTAATCATGGAGTTCTACTGTGTGTTCTGGGAGATCCTCAGCCCGACCTTTGCCATTGTCTGGGCTATGTCTATAGGGGAGTGGAGTGCGCCTGCTGTTGTGGAGGTGAGCCATGCTGATGTGTCCCACCCCTACCAGACCTACGCTGTCCCAGGCCGTACTATGTTTGACAGCCTTTATTTGATTCAGGACCTCCTGGAGCTTGGGTGTAGGGATGGTCTGTTGTTTGCCCTCCTGTCCCTGGACCAGGAGAAGGTGTTTGACAGGGTGGATCCCAAGTATCTCCTAGGCCTTCTGCAGCCATTCAGCTTCAGGCCCCAGCTGGAGGGTTTTCTTCAGGTGCTGTATGCCTCCATGGAGTGTCTGGTCAAGCTCAACTGGAACCTGTCAACTTTGTGCGAGAGGTGCGTCAAGGCTGTCTGCTGTCAGGCCAGCTGTAGATTATGGCCATTGAGCCACTCCTCCATAGGAGGTTGATGGGGTTGGTTCTCCATAAGCCGGAGTTGTGGGTGGGTCCTGTCAGTGTATGCCAATGACATGCTCCTTGTGGTCCAGGAACCGGGCAGCCTGGTGCAGTTGGAGGCCTGCCAGTCCATTTACTCAGCAGCCTACTCTGCCCGGGTCAACTGGGTCAAGAGCTGTGGCCTGATGGGTCAGGGATGGGTGGCAGGCAAGCTCCCTCCCACCTATGCTTCAGGCCATGCGGTGGAGCATGAGTCCACTGCTCTATCTGGGCATTTACCTTTCTGCCAGCCATCCCTTCCCACTGGAGAGCTGGCAAGATTTGGAGGACAGGGTGGCTGAGCAGTTGCGGAGGTGGACAGGACTGCTCCAGTGCCTTTCCCTGCATGGGAGGGTGCTGGTGCTCAATCAGCTGGTCCTATCCATGCTCTGGCACTGGCTCAACACCCTGAGACCAGCCCCAGGAATCCTGGCTCAGCTCCAGAGGTTGGCTCTGGAGTTCTTTGGGCCAGGACTGCACTGGGTCTCTATGGGGGTTTTGAGTCTTCCCCTGGAGGTGGTAGGACAGGACCTGGCCTACCTTCGCAGCCAGGTCTATGTATTCTGGCACCAGGCCCTGCGGAGACTCCTTGGCAGTGCAGGTAGTGTGGCGTGGAGCGTGTTGGCACATGCCTTTCTCCACCGCTTGTGCGGGCTCTGTCATGCCCAGCAGCTTTTTTTCCCCTTCTATCTGAAAGGTCTTTCAAGAGACTTCTCCGAGCTTCCGGTCTTCTACCAGGACCTCCTCTTGGCCTGGAAGCTGAGTCTCGGCAACCAGATCTGTGGTGGTCACCGAGTGGGTAGATCTCCTCATAGAGCCCCTTCTACACAACCCCCAGCTTGGTGTGCAGGTTGCAGAGTCCTCCTCAGATCACAAGAGTGTGGTCCTGCAGAAATCACCAGAATCGGAGACCTCCTGGACGGCGACCAGGGGATTGGGTGGATCCCCTAGCACTTGACTGGCACCTGGGGCTGTCCACCCCTCATGTTCCCCAGTGCACACTCCAGGAGCTGAGGGCAGCCTTAGCGCCTGCCTCTCAGGTTCTCCTTGAGCGGGTCCTGAGGGAGGGTGCTCCCTGCCCACCCCTCACCCCAGACCCTCCAGACTTCTTCATCGGGCCCCTGCCCTGTGAGCCCCCTCCCTTCCACAACCCAAGCCAGCTGCGCACCCTGTAGCCAGTTCGCTTTCGAACCGCGCCTAGAGAATAATTCTACATGCGTGTGTGCCACACGTTTCACTTCCTCACCCTCGTGTCCCACCCCGACACCAAGTGGCAGGACCTACCACCACCTGTGGAGGAGGAAGAACCCTGGTGGGCCAGCCTGTACTCCACGCTGGTCCCACAGCCCACCAGGGATATGGGTTGGTGGCTTCTTCATGGAGCCGTGAGCATGGGCGTGTACCTGAGGCAGTTCACCCCCATTCCTGATGCCTGCCCCTTTTGCAGCGTGAGGGAAATCCTGGTGCATGCTTATCTAGAACGTGCCAGGTTGCAGCCCTTATTCCAGCTCCTCCAGAACCTCCTGTTGAGGTTCTGGCTGCACTTTTCCCCTAGGCACACCCTGTCCATGGCCCCACGAAGTTGCAAGACCTCCTCATCAACCTCCTCTTGGCACTGGCTAAAGTAGCCATCTAGAACATCAGGAGGAGGATGCTGGATGGGGAGGTGTTCTGCAACCGTGGGGCCTATTTCCGTTCCTCCCTTGTCTCACATATGCAGACAGAGTTCCTCTGGGTGATGTCCACTGGGTCTTTAGACAGCTTTGAGGAGCAGTGGACACTGTCCGGGATTCTTTGCTCAGTGTCTCCCTGTAGAATCCTAGTTTTGAACCTTTGACCTCCACTCCTCACCCTGTTATTCTTTAGCTGTTCCCTGTATTTAGCCGAGTCCCAGGTCCAGTGGCTCCTCCCACGAGGCTGGGGGAGGGGCCTTTAGAAGCTTGTGCCCGCCCACCTCCCAGAATTTCAATAAGGCCATCTGTGGAGGGTGAGGAACCCAGTGGACCAGTCTGTATTCCACCTTAGTTCCACAACCTTCCAGGGATATCAGCTGACGGCTTCTTCATGGATCTGAGAGCATGGGCATGTACTTGGCATGGTTCACCCCTAACCCTGACATTGCCTTTTTTGTGGCATGAGGAAGACACCAGCACACATTTATCTGGAGTGCACCAGATTGCGGCACCTTTTACGGCTCCTTCAGAACATTCTCCTGAAGTTTTGGCTGCACTTTTCCCTGCACCTCCCGAATTATGCATACCCTGTCCATGACCCAATGAAGTCACAAGACCTCCTCATCAGCCTTCTCCTGGCATTAGCCAAAGTGGCCATTTATAAAACAAGGAGGAGGATGCTGGAGAGGGAGGTGCTCGGTGACTGTTGGACCTATTTTTGCTCCTCTGTCCAATCATGCGTCTTGGCAGAGTTCCTCTGGGCCGCGTCCGCTGGCTTCCTAGACACCTTTGAAGTGCGGTGGGCACTGTCCAGGGTTCTCTGCTCGGTGTCCCCCTTTGGTTCCTTGCTCAGGGCCCTATGACCTGACTCCTGTCCCTGTTTTCTTATTAGTCATTCCCCAGAGCTATTTGAGCCCTACGTTCAGTTGCTCCCTCCCTTAGACTAGGAGAGGGACCTATATAGATGGGCGGGCTTGTGCCCGCCTGCTCTCAGATCTCAGTAGGAGCTCCACACAAGATGGAACCAGAGAAGTGGTATAGGTGGGTAAAGGAAGTGCAGCAGCTCACCAAGATGGGTCTGGAGGATGATCCTGAAGCCTTTTTAATCACATTCAAGAGGGTGGCACTAGCAGCCCAGTGACCCCCAGAATGATGGGCCTCAATCCTAGCCCTATACCTGATGGGTTCAGCACTGGTCACCTACCATACTCTGGACTCGGAACGGGTGAAGGATTAAAAGCAAGTGAAGTCTGCCATTTTAGACTATCTGGATATTTCAGATGAAACTTACCGCCAATGGCTTAGGGCAGAGAGATACCCAAGGGGGCCTGACTGTGCATGGTAGTACAGTGGTTGAAGGAGCACTGCTGGAAGTGGCTACACCCAGAGGAACACCCAGGGACCCAAATGGCTGAGGCCATTGTAACAGAGCAAATTAGAAAGATATTGCCCATGGAAGGCAGGGAATGGGCATTATGGCATCGCCTAGGGACACTGTCAGAAGAAGTTAGGTTAATTGTGGATTTTGTACAGGCAGAAGAGTCACTCAAGGTAGAGTCACCCCAGACATCAGCAGGGGTGAGCCAGTGCCCACCGCAGACCCTTTCAGGGGATGCGTCTAAAAACAGGTCCTCTCAGGCAGGTAGATTGCACCTTAAGACTGATGCAGGCCTAAGAGGGCTAGGAGGCCAAGCACAAGGGCCACGCTGCCCATGAAACCACCCGGTACCCGAGACGATGGAGGCAGGCCTCACAGGTGGAGGTCTGGCCAGCATCAGGCCTCCCTATAATTAGGCAGGAGGCCAGTGACCCAGCCCAGTAACATGCCATTCTTGTGGGCAGAAAAGGCACATAAAGAGAGTGTGTGCTCACTGATGGAATGTGTGTATGCTCAGAGCTGGACAGCAAAAAACTGGCCCTAGAAAAAAAACTTCTCCTAAGTTGATAGTATTGGTAATGATCCAGAAGAAGCTGAATCAGGGACTCTTGGACTCTGGCTGCAGCCAGACGGTGGTCCAAACTTCCATGGGGGGAAGTGATGCCACTCCCAAGAAAATGATCCAACCTCAATGTATCCATGGCGATGTCAAGACCTACCCCAGTCAGCGGCTATAGCTGACGGTCGGAGCCCATACTGTCCTAGGGGACAGGAATTTCATGGTAGAACAAAGAAGTGAGTCCCTTTGATTCCCTCAGGGAACTGATGGGCAGGATCTCCTGGGACAATAATATGAGGGGGAAAGGAGTCCAGGAGAGCTGGCTGTATTTTAAAGAATCCTTATTGAGGTTACAGGAACAAACCACCATGGTGTGTAGAAAGAATAGTAAATATGGCAGGTGACCAGCTTGGCTTAACACAAAAAAGAAGCTTACAAGAAGTGGAAGATTCGACAAATGACTAGGGAGCAGTATAAAATTATTGATTGGGCATGCAGGAGTGAAATCAGGAAGGCCAAATCACACTTGGAGTTGCAGCTAGCAAAAGATGTTAAGAGTAACAAGAAGGGTTTCTTCAGGTATGTTAGCAACAAGAAACAAGTCAAGGAAAGTGTGGGCCCCTTCCTGAATGAGGGAGGCAACCTAGTGACAGAGGATGTGGAAAAAGCTAATGTACTCAGTGCTTTTTTTGCCTCTGCCTTCACGAACAAGGTCAGCTCCCAGACTGCTGCACTGGACAGCACAGCATGGGGAGGATGCGACCAGCCCTCCGTGGAGAAAGAAGTGGTTCAGGACTATTTAGAAAAGCAGGATGAGCACAAGTCCATGGGACCGGATACACTGCATCCAAGGGTGCTAAAGGAGTTGGCAGATAGCTCAGTGGTTTGAGCACTGGCCTGCTAAACCCAGGGTTGTGAGTTCAATCCTTGAGAGGGATATTTAGGGATCTGGGGCAAAAATTGGGGATTGGTCCTGCTTTGAGCAGGGGGTTGGACTAGATGACCTCCTGAGATCCCTTGCAACCCTGTGATTCTATGTGATTGCAGGGCCATTATTTTTGAAAACTCATGGCGATCGGGTGAGGTCCCAGAAGACTGGAAAAAGGCTACTGTAGTGTCCATCTTTAAAAAAAGGGAAGGGGGAGGATCTGGGGAACTACAAGCCAGTCAGCCTCCCCTCAGTTCCTGGAAAAATCATGGAGCAGGTCCTCAAGGAATCAATTCTGAAGCACTTAGAGGAGAGGAAAGTGATCAGGAACAGTCAGCATGGATTCACCAAGGACAAGTCATGTCTGACTAACCTAATTGCCTTCTATGACGAGATAACTGGCTCTGTGGATGAGGGGAAAGCAGTGGATGTGTTATTCCTTGACTTTAGCAAAGCTTTTGATACGGTCTCCCACAGTATTCTTGCCAGCAAGTTAAAGAAGTATGGGCTGGATGGACTATAAGGTGGATAGAAAGCTGGCTAGATCGTCAGGCTCAATGGGTAGAGATCAATGGCTCCATGTCTAGCTGGCAGCCGGTATCAAGTGGAGTGCCCCAAGAGTCTGTCCTGGGGCCGGTTTTGTTCAATATCTTCATTAATGTTCTGGAGGATGGAGTGGACTGCACCCTCAACAAGTTTGCAGATGACACTAAACTGGGAGGAATTGTAGATATGCTGGAGGGTAGGGATAGGATATGGAGGGACCTAAACAAATTAGAGGATTGGGCCAAAAGAAATCTGATGAGGTTGAACAAGGACAAGTGCAGAGTCCTGCACTTAGGACAGAAGAATCCCATTCACTGCTACAGACTAGGAACCGAATGGCTTGGCAGCAGTTCTGCAGAAAAGGACCTAGGGGTTACAGTGGACGAGAAGCTGGATATGGGTCAAGTGTGCCCTTGTTGCCAAGAAGGCTATCTGCATTTTGGGCTGTATAAGTAGCGGCATTGCCAGCAGATCGAGGGAAGTGATCATTCCTCTCTATTTGACATTGGTGAGGCTTCATCTGGAGTACAGTGTCCAGTTTTGGTCCCCACACTACAAGAAGGATGTGGAAAAATTGGAAAGAGTCCAGCGGAGGGCAACAAAAATGATTAGGGGACTGGAACACATGACTTATGAGGAGAGGCTGAGGGAACTGGGATTGTTTAGTCTGCAGAAGAGAAGAATGAGGGGGGATTTGATAGCTGCTTTCAACTACCTGATAGGGGGTTCCAAAGAGGATGGATCTAGACTGTTCTCAGTGGTAGCAGATGGCAGAACAAGGAGTAATGGTCTCAAGTTGCAGTGGGGGAGGTTTAGGTTGGATATTAGGAAAAGAAATTTCAGTAGGAGGGTGGTGAAGCACAATGCATTACCTAGGGAAGTGGTGGAATCTCCTTCCTTAGAGGTTTTCAAGGTCAGGCTTGACAAAGCCTTGGCTTGGATGATTTAGTTGGGGATTGGTCCTGCTTTGAGCAGGGGGTTGGACTAGATGACCTCCTGAGATCCCTTCCATCCTTGATATTCTATGATTCTAAGTGACCCTATGCTAAGCTGTGCATACAAGCAACTGACCCCCATAGATGGAGAAGTGACAGTCCCAGGGAGGCAATCTATTACCACACTTTGAACTCAGGAAGAATCAAATGGGTGCTGTGGGACCAGCTGCTAATACCGCACTGGTACCACTGGGCCACATTGCAACTGGCACAGGACGTGCCCTGCACGGGTTACCTGAGAAGAGAAAAGACATTGGCCTGGGTCTTAGCTTGATTTTACCAGCCAGATGTGCACCATGAAGTGAGAGAATATTGTTCCTCCTGACCGGAATGTCAACTAGCTTCTATAGTCACTAAATCTGAAAAGTTAATCCATGTAGCAGACCTGCTAGAGACAAGACACTGAAATCCATGAAGAGCCAGCGGACCTGTGAAGGGACAAGCCCTCACCCTGGTATGAAGGAGGCTAACGAGCTCCTCTGGGCCCGTTCCACACCAAAAAGACACAACTGCAAGGCTTGCTCAGCCTGGAAGGGGAGGAGCTTAAAAAAAGAGGAACTCACCACAGAAAGAGCGGTGAACAGGAAGAAGGTTGCTCCACCCAGGGATTGCTGGTAACAGAGGGAATCCAGCAAAGGAGGAGATAACCGTGAGAGAGACAGCTGCTGAAGCCATCCTGACTGATGGGTATACAACATGCCCCACATGCCCCAGGAAGAGGGGTAGAAGCTAAACCCTGTAAGGGGGCAATAGACTCTGTGGGACTGAGCCCTTAGATCTGACTCTCCTGGGGCTGCCTGAGAGACTGGTCCTTGTTCCAGCCCTATCTCCACACACACACACACACACACTTACAAGGGAAGGGGAGGAACAAGAGCCAAACCCTGGCCTATGGGCAGCGGCCTGCAGAGAGGTCCCCCAAAAAATGCCAGCTGGGACAGTGGAAATGACACATAAAGGACAAAGGGACACAGGGGATCCAGGGAGTCCTTCCCCATCCCGCACAGGACCCCACTGATGCCTAAGAATCATATCCCAGGAATCGGAAGGGAGAAATGGTGAGAATTGACCATTGAAGACCTAGAGTTACTACTTTGATCTATGACCCGGATATCCGTGGTCATCTCTCCAACCCGTCCAAGACCAACCAAAAACTTAGAGAGAGACACCTGTGATGAGCACAACTTCCCTGTGCACATAAGACTGAAAGTTTCAGCTGAGGCATAGTTCATTCAGAATGATTAACTGGATCATCTGCTGAGCAAATGGAAGTGCACTGTAAAAGGCACCATGTTATCTATGTGGTCTGCTCGTTTAATGATACAACAGAGCTTGTAACATGAGAAGGTCTGTAAGAGTCTGGCTGCTAATTTAATTCAAATCATTCACTGATGATGGATCCATATGTTCACTATGTGCCATATTTAGAGGAGCTTTTAATGGCAATCATGCAATGACTTGAACCATAACATCTATCATTTGGGCTGTTTTTTTTACCACAGTCAGCAGCTTCTTGGAAGCTGCTACTTGCAACTTAAAATGGTCAATGATTTTTCCACTTAGGAGTTTTCCTGGGGTGTCAGGAGAGGGAACAAGGTTGGGATCACCACTGGATGGAGTAACCAGTGAGTGCAGACTAGCAGCAGAGCTGAATTCATCTCAAAATGCTTCTTTGTTGGGAGCCATATTCTGCTCCCAGTTATGAAGCTATCAACCTTCAGAAACTTCATTGGCTCCAGTGGAGACCCTGTGAATTTATGCCGGTGTTACTGAGATTGGTATCTAGCCTTTTGTGAAGCTTTTCATAGGTCAGTTGGTCTGGTAACATTAGTACTGGAGGATCTGACAGCAGAAATCTCACTTTCAGAGTTGCAGTTTGAATTATTTGATGGTGATTTACGCCATTTGATTATTTGTGCTGGTTTTAGGGGAGACTGAATTCATACCTGATGAGGATCTGGCCCATCACTGCTTTGAGCTGATTTACTCTGTGGCGATTTCCAAGGCATACTGATGCATTATGTGATTAATTCTGGTGAGCAATTTAAACTCCAGTCTTTTGTGGCTAACTTGGAGATTAGTACTAGAGATATTATTTCTGTATAACCTTCTCCTCCGCACTGCTACATTTGTGACAGCATTAAAACAACCATTTCTTAGCTGAGTTTAACAGTTCTCTACCTAATCCCAACTTCCCTCTCCCACTTACACCTCAAAATATTAACCTTGCAACTACTGCAAACTAAATATTCTCAATTAAAATTTTTTTCCTCTGGTTCCTTCCTCTGTAAGTGGGTCCTCAATTCTGTACCAACTTACTCCATTTAAAGACCATTACTTTCTTTAACACTGTTCGCTCACATTGATACAATGACCTCATTGTGCACAGAATCACTGACTGGTGCATTCAGAAGCCATGGATTTTGCTGGCTTGAGAATCCATCATGAGATCTGGAAATAACAATAGTTAATGTTTGCAAAGTGCTTTGAAGATGCAAAGCATCATATCTTCATAATCTTCAAAACATCCCTTTCAGGTAGAAGAGTATTATTATTATTCCCATTTTACAGATGAGCACAGAAAGGGGAAGAAAGTAGATTAGAACTCTCCAGGTTCTCAATGCCACTTTGCATATTACACATGATACAATCTAGAATACTAAGGTTTAATGTTAGATTTTAAATTGCCAAAAGCAACCCATGCTCCTCCTTAGCCCTGTGAACTCCTCTTCCTCTCTCTCCACCTCCCAGCACAAGCGTGACAGCTGCCTTGTGGCCGACACACTGGAGGTTGGGCCAGGGACCTCCAAAATTAAAAGCATAAGCTGCTACATCTTGAGCTAAAGCTTTTGATCTGGGGCCTGTCACAATTCATATCCTTTGTGGATTGGCACAGCGTGGCACCTGTAACATACACTCATCAGTGGATTACATCAGGGGTTCTCAATCTTTCCAGACTACTGTACCCCTTTCAGGAGTCTGATTTATCTTGCATACCCCAAGTTTCACCTCACTTAAACTACTCGCTTACAAAATCAGACAAAAATACAAAAGTGCCACCGCACATTACTGACAAATTGCTTACTTTCTCATTTTTACCCATAATATAAATATTGTGCTTACATTTCAGTGTGTAGTATATAGAGCAGTATAAACAAGTCATTTTCTGTATGAAACTTTAGTTTGTATTGACTTTGCTAGTGCTTTTTATGTAGCCCGTTGTAAAAGGAGGCAAATACCTAGATGAGTTGATGTACCCCCTGGAAGATCTCTATGTATCCCCAAGGGTATGTGTACCCCTGGTTGAGAACCACTGAGTCACACAAGCAATTTCCTTTATTCCATAAGAGACCATACCCATCTCTAGCTCCAATCTACTGTGTCCTCATTTCCTCCCTCAATCCATTTCAGCTTCCACGACTTCTGATATCTTTACAGTAAACAGAAGCACCTCAGATGTGTCATGTTTTTGTTTTTTCCACTTTGTTTCTCCTTGTCCCTATATGGCAGCAATAACTTAATCAGATGCCACTGATATCATATAAGTCATCCCTCTTCCTCAAAATACAAATACACACATACACACACCACAATTACCTGAGCTAGCAAAACCTTGATCATTTCCAGCAGGGCCTTTGCCTTCTTCATGGCACTGAAACCTGCCCTCCTATATGCAGTCAGTGATTTTCTGTCATTAGACCCTTGGTTTCTCTGTCTTCATCTCAGTGGTGCATTATATACTATCATGCCTGGACACTTGTCTGTCTACTTCTTTGGCTTCTTAGTTTGCCTGTCTGTCTTTCTTCTACCTAACCACTAGGGTTTGTGGTAGGTAATAGACCTCCACTTCTTGAACACTAATATGTTGTCTCCCAGGGTGCGGTCCTGGATTCTGCGAGGCATCATCCCAGAATGCCATTTCTTTTCTTGTGCAAACTGTGTATATTGATACCCAAGTCTGAATTCCTTATTGCTCTTTCAGGCTTTTCTTTGGTTTCTGCTGGCCCATACGCTCCAACTCCTGCCTGAGCTGTATTTCCACAACGGATATTCTTGTAGCGGATAGAGAAAATCCATTCACTCAACTTTTCCATTTCCTACCTCTATTCTAATCTTGTATCCCCCATTTACTGAACTGGAAAGGAGAGAGTTTAGGGTCAAAGTCAAACTCCTTCATTCCTCACAGCAATCTGCCTCTTAAAATTCCTAATCTCACAATTGTAATGACTTCTGCTTCTTGATCCTTCAGTGAAACCATAATCCTGCATTTAGGCCCATAAATCTCTTACCACAACCACCACTTTAATGTCACAGAATCTGGGCTGTGATTTCAGTACAAGCTTGGGGAGGTGGTGAAGCTGGGCTGTAAAAGAGAGCACTTGATTGTTCAAAAATCTCTAATAAATTGCCAGTGTGGCATGTCTACGAGTCATTCTCAAAACAAGGTTTCACTAGAAGCCAGTGTGTATCATGGCATTTGAAATGACTGGGAGACTCCCAAGTCTCTGTTGGGAGACTCCCAATGCCCCTCATCCACTGGCAACACACAAGTGGATTTCTGGCTACGTTACATATCATCGGGCTTTTCCCGCCAGTGCAAGGATCCCTCTTTAGCCAGCATATCGTTGATTTAGATTTCCTTTTCTTTTAGGACTAGTTATATAGAAATGTTAATAGTACACCTTAATCAACAAAAGAACGTTATTCTTGCCTGATAGTGGAAATAAAGGTCCTAATGACAACTATCAGTTTAACATGTTCCACTTTAACAAAGAAAACTAAGTGGCAAATGAAAGTAACTTTGATCAGTTCATTCAACAATGTAAAAAACATTTTCTATCCACTAATGCAAGAGCAAGCAGAAGCTTTGAAGTTGGGTTCCTTCAAGGTAGAGGCCCCACAGTGAGTGGTGATAATTCTGAACACTCCCTGTATGCCCACTCCTTTGCTTGCCAATGGAGAGGGTTAGAAGGGGCAAGGCTTGAGGGAGAATGGGGGAGACATCTATGTTTGCATATGACATATATGCCTCAGTGTGCTAGTGACTACACCATTCCTGCGGTATTCTTATTCCTGCCACAGGGTTCTCATCACAGACCTGATCTCTGTGGTACTTGAGTAAACAAGGAGACACTCCACCAAAGCCAATGGAGTTACACTAGTGTGCAACAGAATCTGGCCCCACGAGTTACTTTATTTATTTACTCTTTTGATGTATATGAGACGTTATTCTGCAAAGAGGCACCCATCCTGCACTCTGACCGATTACGGATAGGAGAGCGCGGGTTGTTTCACCAATACAACAGACTGCTCATGCTCAGTCCATCAAAGAGAGAGAGAGAGAACAGCTGACAAATCCATGCTCCTAGAAGTAAATAAACTTCCCACACAAGCTTCCCCCTCCCATATGTTCTTAATCTAAACCGTTTAAGTTGTTCCCTGCAAAAGCATCATTGTGACAGGTGCCTTACAAATATGTGTTGCAATAATATCCTTTAGGGATGGTGTGAAGACAGCTTTACCACTTTCTGTGTACGGCAGACTTGGGGCATGTGGGTAGACAACCAAAGTCATCTGAACGATGCTTGCATGGGCACCAGGTCTACTCTGATTCACCAGGTACGCATAGTGCCAGTCAAAAATGAGCCCTAGTCAAAAAGACCTGGGCAGACTTGCAGAAACATCAGTGGAGAACCCCAGTGAGGAATGCCAAAAGATTTCATGTGTGGGAACAATGGGGAAATATAGAGGAACTTAAAATAAATTGCATGCAGCAAAAAGCTAAGTTGGATACATCCCAAGTGCCACTCTGACACATTGCACCATTTACTGCTAATATTTCTGAAGGCAATAAACTGTAGCATTTCTTCTCTTTTGATTTGGTTCCTGATATGCTAATTCTCTTTAGAGAAGCAGGCAGGTCACTTTGCTAATTTACAATTCTGATTCCACTAAGCTTTCCCCTGCAAGCTAGCAAATGTATTTGGAATGCTTGAAAGATAAGCTTAAAAAAAATATTTTCACCATTGTCTATGAATGCTTACTATTAAAATAGTGTCAGTCTTCTGGCAAACGCTTAAAGGGGAAAGCTTACAAAATGATTCCACCTTAATGAGGTTGCTTGTTGAAAAGAGATCTATGGATAGGTTGCTTGTTTAATGGATGGGTTGCCTGTTTAATGGATGATATTTGGAAAGCGTGGTTTAATGGTTAAAGCCCAGGACTGGATGCTGGGAGAGTTGGTTGTGTTCTGTTACACATTTCCTGGGTGACATCTGAAAACTCCATCGTAAGTGGAGCTACCTAAACTGCCATGTGACTGTAGGATACCCAGCACCACACGTCTTGAGTCTGATTTTGAGCACCCACAGCTCCTGTTGGCCTCCATAGCGGTTTTGTGGTTGCCTATCGCCTCTGGAAAAAAAAAATCAAGCTCTGAGCATACAGTAAGGCTAAGGATACATTAAGGGTCTGAGTCCCCATTTCTGAAAATAGCCCCAGACAAAGAGCATCACACAAGAAGCCATTTGCTCTGCACAAGGAGTAGTTTTATTGGTCCTGCAAAACCCAGGAACTATGCCGTGTATTGCTGAGTGCCACCTTCTGGCCCTTATCTGGTTACATAGATTCAGACATCTGTTTTACAGAGCATTCCTGCACAGATATATTCCTATAAAGGAAACTGAATCATCCCATGTCTTTGAAATGAGTAGGCAGCTTTGCTGCTTGCCGTCTTTTGTTCTTTACACAACACACAAGAAGAAGGAACCATAAGGGCACAGCAGTGTTCAAATAACCGTGTTGACTAACCATACACAACATACAAGGTACATGCACACTGGTGCTCTGGCAGGCTTCTGAAACACTGACGGTAGTGAAGGTGACCAGAGAGTTCACAAACTATTTAAAGGGTTACTACCAATTCCTATACACTGCACTGCTCTGCTGTTCCACTTGGAGTGGTTTTATTTTGGATCCCTTCCTTCTCTTGCCATTGACCCACAGGTGATTCCTGTGTGGCTAGACTCTAGACTTTACCTCTGCCATCTCCCGAGGCAATCATTGCCAGTTTGTCCGGTATTTGCATATGTTATGTTCACAGCATACACACAGAGAAGTTAGAATTCAAAAACCTAAGAAATAAAGTTGTGGTACACTGCAAACTTCCAGCAAGAGTACTTTCTTTCTTTCGTTCCGTCCTCCTTTCTTTCTTGTTAGATTAAAAACAAGGGACGGACAAAGGAAAAGGAAAAAGAAAGAAAGGAAAGTTCCTCCCTAAAACAGGTACAACTCACCCCATTATTCTAGGCTGGCTCTCTGCAGAACTGACTCTGATCACACACCTCCTACAGAACTCCCTACCTTGCAAGCAAGACCAGGAAAACCTTTAGGATTTAAAGTAACTGCTTGTAATTTTTTTTTTTTTACACAGTTGAATATACCACACTTCCCTGTGTATTCCTCAGTTACCAGACACACACACAGAAAATCACAAGTTTAATCGGATTTCGCTGTGGCCAGTGGTGCCTGTCAGGGAGAGAAAGTGACACCCGACCTTTGTCTGGTTCCTTACTGATACTTGTTTGGGTCATAGAATCATAGAATCATAGAATATCAGGGTTGGAAGGGACCCCTGAAGGTCATCTAGTCCAACCCCCTGCTCGAAGCAGGACCAATTCCCAGTTAAATCATCCCAGCCAGGGCTTTGTCAAGCCTGACCTTAAAAACTTCCAAGGAAGGAGATTCCACCACCTCCCTAGGCAACGCATTCCAGTGTTTCACCACCCTCTTAGTGAAAAAGTTTTTCCTAATATCTAATCTAAACCTCCCCCACTGCAACTTGAGGCCATTACTCCTCG
Organism: Eretmochelys imbricata; assembly: GCF_965152235.1. Taxonomy (NCBI): domain Eukaryota; kingdom Metazoa; phylum Chordata; order Testudines; family Cheloniidae; genus Eretmochelys; species Eretmochelys imbricata. The sequence continues at coordinate 127,120,029 of NC_135575.1, forward strand.
TTCTGTCATCTGCTACCATTGAGAACAGTCTAGAGCCATCCTCTTTGGAACCCCCTTTCAGGTAGTTGAAAGCAGCTATCAAATCCCCCCTCATTCTTCTCTTCTGCAGGCTAAACAATCCCAGCTCCCTCAGCCTCTCCTCATAAGTCATGTGTTCTAGACCCCTAATCATTTTTGTTGCCCTTCGCTGGACTCTCTCCAATTTATCCACATCCTTCTTGTAGTGTGGGGCCCAAAACTGGACACAGTACTCCAGATGAGGCCTCACCAATGTCGAATAGAGGGGGACGATCACGTCCCTCGATCTGCTCGCTATGCCCCTACGTATACATCCCAAAATGCCATTGGCCTTCTTGGCAACAAGGGCACACTGCTGACTCATATCCAGCTTCTCGTCCACTGTCACCCCTAGGTCCTTTTCCGCAGAACTGCTGCCTAGCCATTCGGTCCCTAGTCTGTAGCGGTGCATTGGATTCTTCCGTCCTAAGTGCAGGACCCTGCACTTATCCTTATTGAACCTCATCAGATTTCTTTTGGCCCAATCCTCCAATTTGTCTAGGTCCTTCTGTATCCTATCCCTCCCCTCCAGCGTATCTACCACTCCTCCCAGCAGAATCACTCCCAGCAGAATCACTTGCACACTCTCTCCCTCGCTCAGCCACCATCTTCTGGCACCACCAGCACCTCCTCCTCTTCCTCTCGGCAATAAAACCTACAACCATTTTAACTGACTTCAGGGGCCACATCCTGTAACCATATCAAGCTTTCATCTGGTGATTGATTGGCTTTCCCTCGATTTCGAGGATGATCTCTGTTACGGATTTACATAGATGACTCAGGAGTCTGATCCTGGAACCGCAAATCCGCCCACAGTAGGTACAGACATTTTGTGGCAGACCAGAAGCCTGCTGGGAGAAAGTTATTTCTTTTTCCTTTCTCCTCTCTCTCTTTTCAGCTTTGAGGTCAAGGCACTTCTCCACGAAGCGGGCCACTGTCTGTTGGAGGATATGGCATCATTGGGGTCGGTTGGTGGCTTGCTCTTTCCAGCTTGCGATGTCCACATCAGTTTTCTTAAGATACGCTTTCAGTGTGTCTTTGTAGCGTGTCCTCTGACCACCAAGGGATCTCTGATCAGGGGTGAGCTGAAAGTAGAGGGCTTGTTTTGGGAGGTGAGAGTCTGGCATCCACACACAATGTCCAGCCCAGCAAAGTTGGTGCATGAGGATCATTGCTTCAATGCTGATGACCTTGGCTTCAGCAAGGATTCTGGTGTTAGTGTGGCAATCTTGCCACTTAATGCAAAGGATCTTCTGGAGGCATCATTGGTGGGACCTCTCCAGACTCTTGAGGTGCTGTCAACAAAAATGATTAGGGGTCTGGAACACATGACTTATGAGGAGAGGCTGAGGGAACTGGGATTGTTTAGTCTGCAGAAGAGAAGAATGAGGGGGGATTTGATAGCTGCTTTCAACTACCTGAGAGGTGGTTCCAGAGAGGATGGTTCTAGACTATTCTCAGTGGTAGAAGAGGACAGGACAAGGAGTAATGGTCTCAAGTTGCAGTGGGGGAGGTTTAGGTTGGATATTAGGAAAAACTTTTTCACTAGGAGGGTGGGGAAACACTGGAATGCGTTACCTAGGGAGGTGGTAGAATCTCCTTCCTTAGAAGTTTTTAAGGTCAGGCTTGACAAAGCCCCGGCTGGGATGATTTAACTGGGGATTGGTCCTGCTTTGAGCAGGGGGTTGGACTAGATGACCTCCTGAGGTCCCTTCCAACCCTGATATTCTATGATTCAATAGGTCACCCAGGTTTTGCATCCATAGAGAAGTGTAGGAACAACAATTGTCTTATCGACCTGGATCTTGGTGTCCTGCCGTAGGTCACGGTCCATGAAAATACGTCGGAGCAATTTCCCAAAGGAAGCACTTGCACACTGGATCCTGTGCTGGATCTCACCATCGACTTTTGCATTTTGAGAAAGTTGGCTATCAAGGTAGCAAAAGTGCTCAACTGTCTCCAAAGTCTGACTCTCGGTGGTGATTTGTGGTGGGTCACGTGCAAGGCCTGAAGCAGGTTGATAGAGCACTTTAGTCTACTCAGTATTGAGTAAGTCCTAGGCTTCAGTAAGCTTGTGCAAGAAAATCCAGTATGGTCAGTGCGCGCGAGGATGACAATCATCAGCGTACTGAAGATCAGTAATGGATGCCCTGAAGACTTTAGACTTCATGCCGAGACATCAAAGATAAAACAGCCGCCCATCTAGTCTATATTGAATGTTAACTCCACTGGGGAGGTGATCTTCAATGAGGACCAGAATGACTGCTAAATAGATAGAAAACAGGGTTGGGGCAATAATGCATCCTTGCTTAACCCCAGTTTTAATGATAAAAGGTTCCATCTCAGGGCCATTACAGAGAACCATGGCAATCATCTGATCATGGAGAAGCCTTAGGACCTTAATAAATTTTGGAGGGCAGCCAAATCTGGCCAGCACCTTCCACAGGGTTTCGTGATTGACAGAGTCAAAGGCCTTTGTCAAATCGATGAAAGCCATGTCCAGATCCTGAATTTGCTCCCGAGACTTTTCCTTGATTTTACAGGCAATAAAGATCATGTTGATTGTCCCATGGGATAGTCTAAATCCACACTGAGATTCCGGCAATATTTCCTCAGCAAGGGGAAGTAATCAGTTGAAGAGGATACGGGCAAGAATTTTCCCTGCTGCAGATAGCAAGGCAATGCCTCAATAGTTTCCACACACTGATTTATCTCTTTTCTTTATCTGGTAACAGTTGATCAATGTGCCTCTTCATTAACTCCCCTTTTACCTCTACCAAATGTGTCACTGGTCCAAATATCTGCTTTCCCACACCATCCCCCCGACCCTCTTCACCCACCCACTGAGTCTTTTGAGTGGTAGACTGGAGTAGATATACATGTAAACAAGAAAGTTGCAATGCAATATGGCAGGGGTCTCCCATCATTTCGGTCTAATGTTCATTTCAGCTTCTGCACAAAATACTGTGTCAATCAATTTGCGGATGGGTGATAAGCAGGTGATCTAGACTGTTTCACCCAATATTGCCATAGAAATGTCTGACATTCCTCAAATTGTGGAATGTTATCTGAAACAGCTCCTTAGGTAACCCACAGGTTACCAACATATTGCAAAGCACTCCATTGTTTTTACAGAGAAAGTTGTCATGCACACCACCTCCAGCCTCCAAGAATAAGCATCAACGGATGACTAAAAGTACATGTACTTTTTTTTCCTGCAAAGACCATGTGCAGCTCTGTAGCTCACTTCAATGGGTGACACGGTGCCATTTCCGGCCTGTTTCAGTGGCTATTATAGAAGTCACAGTAGCTGCTTTCCATTTCTACATCTCGATCTGAAACCAGCCACTAAAAATAACTTCCAGCCACCCCTTTCATTCACACCACTTCTTGGTGCTACTCACGTATAAGCTCCTTGTTATTACTTAGTCCCCATAGCAAACGGCCATTGTTCAAGGATAGTGTTTCAGGAAACTGGAGTTAAGGACTAAGGTTCTCTTTGGTTATGTGATTTGGCCATTCTGGCAGCGTATAGTGCATCATCTTAACCAAAAGGGGGTCTCTTCTTGTTTCCCAAGCAGTTTCCTTACTTGGATTAGCGAGGTCATCTAGGAAAGTGATTCCATACACAGAATTTACTTTGGTTTCCCCATGTAAAGGGGCAAACAGGACAGTGCATCTGCATTAGTATGGTTTTTCTGGTGGTCAGTAATAAATGTCACACTGATAGGCAGCTAAACCCGCTCCCGTTAGCCGGGGAGTGCCTGCCTGTAGGCCCAGTATTTTCATCAGTAGTTTACAAATCAGTGATGAGAGTAATTTCCCCCCCCCCCATAGGTATTGGAAGAATTTAACCTCCAAAATGATGCCCAACACCTCTTGTTCTGTTTGTGAATAGTATCTCTCAGCCATTGATAATATTCTGTAAGCAAATGCTCTGGGTTTCTCACTCCCATCTTTACCCACATGTGCAATGACAACCCAACTCCTCCGGGGGAGGCATCACACCCTAGTGTCATGGGAAGCTCCAGGTTAAAATGTGCCACTAGACTGGAAACTGCCGAGTTCCTTTTTTGCTTCCTCAAAAGCCTTAGTTTAATTTTCTGTCCAAATCCACATCAATTTTCCATAACAGGGCTGCCATCAGGCAGGCTGATGGTGAGTTTGGAATGGATTTTCCACAATTGTTTCTGGGCCTGTTATACTATCTAAGCTCCAAACATTCTGTGGTCTGGTGCATTCTCAATGGCTTTTGTCTTCTCTTTTAATGGACCTGCTGCTTCTGCATCTATACAATGCCCCAAGTAAGTACCCTGATTTTGGAAAAAAGCGCACACAACTTTAAAACCAAAAAAATTACAGTCTTTTTAGAACCTCCTCTAAGTTTTTTTTAAACGTTCCTTTGAATTACTCCCAGTTATTAATGTCATCCAAACAGACAACCACCATTAACCCCCTGCAGTACCTGATCCATTATTCTTTAAAACCCAGCAGGTGAACTGACTACCCCATAGGTAAACTTTCAGACCTAAATAGCTCCTTGTGTCTGTTCATGGTCAATTTTTTGAATCTGGCTCCAATGCCACAGATTTGTAGGCTTGGAACAAGTCTAGTTAGGTACACTTCTCTCTCCCTGCCAGTTTTGCCAATAAATCTTGTGGTTTTGGAATTGGATATTGGTTCATTTCCAGCCAGGGGTGTATGACCTTATAGACACTACAAATTCTTGTGCTGCTGTCACACTTTGGGATACACACAATAGGAGCATTCACTGAACTTCACAGGTGAAATTATGCCCTGCTTTTGTAGTTTATCTAGTTTCTTTTCTGCAGTCTCTCACAGAGTATATGGCATAGAAGTTTAGCCGTCAGGAACTTGGGCATGGCCTTGTCAGACACAACTAGCCTTGCTGGTATGCCTTTTACCACATCCATGTCTGTACTAAATATGGCTTTATATTTTTCTTTCAGTTTTCCCACTCTGTCTGGTATGCAGCATACTGCACTCGAATCCCATTTAAGCTTGGATAACCAGCGTCTGCCCATTAGTGGAGGGCCATTTCCTTCAGTTACAATTAACTAATGGTAAATAGATAAGTTACTGTGACAGGGAAACTGCCAATACTCCTATCTGCCTTTTACTATAGTTCTCTAAAAGCACATTTAGTTTCTTTTAGTCTTACTCCAGGAAATGTTCTTTGGTGCACTCCTTCGGAAATCACAGACATTGCTGCTCCTGTATCTATTGTTGGCAGTGTTGTTGTAGCCTTGTTGGCCCCAGGGTATTAGAGAGACAAGGTGGGTGAGGTAATATCTTTTAGTTGATTTGATAAAAAAATATTACCTCATCCACCTATTTCTCCTGCATCTATTTCCATTCTCAATGTCACATCATTTTCCTTTACATTAGCATAATTGGGGGATATGTATGTTCATTTTCCACCATAACAAGCTGCATCTGAGTCTGACTCCTCCACAGTCACATAACTAGTTTGGTGGCTCCTACTTGTAGTGCTGCCTGATTTTAGAGGTTAGTATATTATAAAATAGGCTCGCCAATTGATCTGACCAGAAGATAATAAGATTCTTGTCCCGGTGTCAGACTACACAGAATTAAATGTAGTGAGTTCAATATCTTGTAGGGACCCTCAGGGGGTATGGCAAGAACACTCATGCTGAGGACAAAACATGGCCTTAGAGACTTATTAAAATAAATGAAAAAGGCTGTCAAAGCTCCAAACCAAAAGGGGCATTCTTTACAGAAGCTTCCTAGATTAGCACATACTCCCTTCCTTGGGGAGCTGGGGGTAAGAGGCAAAGGACCGTCTGCATCCCTGACATGCCAAATGACTCTGATGGTCCAGGTTCCTCTGTGCTGTGGAGATTGATGGTGAATAATAGAGCAAAAGTGTCAAATACCAAGTAGGTAAGTTAACAGACAGCCAAGAAACTCAAAGGCTAAAGGAGAAAAAGGCTGACCCGACATGGTGGTTTGCCCTGTTATAGGGCCTGAGGACTATCCTGAATATTCATGCTAATAACCATGCCCAAATCTAACTTCCTCACCCACATAAGATTGAGGTACACTTATAGGGTAGCATATTCATACATATTGTGGCAAATTGCTGGCATGCTTATGATGGGTCCCATGCTTCCTCTTCTTGTGGGGGGGGGGGATGTTAAGGGGCAGGAAACTGGACCCTGAACTAGGGTATCTACTGTCCCACTAGTAACCCAGAGAAGGGTAGTGGAGAGGGAGGGACCCGGGCCCACCCTCTTCTCCAGGTCCCAGCCCAGGGGCCCTAGGGATAGTGGCAAACCACTTGAACTAGTGCTTCCCTCCACTGGGCTACTTCCCTCTCTTGCTCTTCAGCTTGTGGGCTTCCTGCCCTCTCTCTGCACAAGCTGAGTGTCTCTTTACCTAGGGTCTTGGTCTTCTAGCCAGCCATGGCACTTCTCCAAACTCTCCTCTGCTCCAACTCTAAACCTCTCTGCTCTAACTCCTTCACCTGGAAGATTGAAGCAGGGGGTTTTTAATCAGGTGACTGGCTTCAAGTGCTCTAACTGGCTTCAGGTGCTTTTAATTAATCTATAGAAACCTTTCTTCTCTCTACAGAGAATAAGGCTTCTCCTCATCCTGGGACTTACACCTCTCTCTTATATCACTCTCCTGCTGCCTTCTGGCCATGCTGTATCACAATATTAATTCCAATTAGATCATTCTCAAACCTATTATTTCTTGCCCAAAGTGGTTTATGGTTGTCACTTCCATGTTTCTGTGGTGTACCCTGTGATTACCATTAAGTCCAGACTTTCTTAGGTAAACATATCTAGTAATTCAATACAAAAATGCAAACCAAATATAATAAAGCAAACCAGTAAATAAAGGCAGAATATAATGAAGTAAGCCAGCAGGTTAGCCCTATGGACTACAGTAGGCATAGGTGCTAATTAGCAGGTGCTTAGCTCCCCACTACCACCCAGCATCTCTCCTCTGTTGGTGGCCCCACTGATCACTTCTTCCCCTCCCTCCCAGGGCCTCCCGTCTGCCGCGAACAGCTGTTTTGAGGCATACAAGTTGGAGGGGGAGGAGCGGGGGCAGAAAGAGGCAGGGAAGAGGTGGGGCTAGGGCAGAGTGGGTCTCGGGGGGTTGAGCACCCCCCGGGTACAGGGGAAGTCAGCACCTATGACAGTAGGCACGGATTCCTTCATCTCCGCATATCCTCTGGTGTACTGTGGCAAGCCCAGCTGGCATGTCCCCATTACCCCATTTATTGCACTGCAGCTTGTTAAAGAAACCTTGCTCCTGCCAGTAGGATGTCCCCAAACAGTGGAAACAATGCTCCCTCCATTTTGTTTGAATCTTCTGAGTAGTGCTGAGCAGTTTTGTCCTCTTTCACCCCTTCCTGAGGGCCTTCTTCCCAGGCCTGGCACAATGGGGCCAGATTGTTTTCAAGTTTGGCACACTTTTGTAGATTTTAACAGAGGAGTTTCCACAGCTTTCTCGAGTGGCAGTTCCTTCTTATACCCAACATTCAACAGCCTCCTTCTCTCTGAATTCAGGGTGTTTTACTTCAAAAACAAATTGATCTCTGAGAGCCTCTTTAGAAAATTACCAAACCAACAAGTAGCAACAAGAGTTTTTTCAGGCTTGCCAAAAATTCAGAGATGCTTTTGCCTTCTGTTTGGCTTCTCTGTTAAATTTATGGTAGGCGCATAATGCTTTTTTAAAAGCTCTATTCTGTACTTCTCCAACTCACCAGGTTTTTGTGTAAAACAAGTCTTTAAGCACTGAAAATGTGGTTTTTACAACCAGTGTTAGGCAAATATCAGTATCTTCTAGAGCATTTTCATAAAAACATTGCTCAAGTCTGAATATGTGCCACAAAATCTTCCGCCTTTTCCTTAAACTGGAAACTGTCCATATTGCCATATGTAGCAATTTTATATCTTTTTTTCCATAATCCCATCCTTGTCGCCAGTTTCTGTTATGTTCCCAGCATTCAAACAAAGTTAGGTAAAAATACTCTTGCTGGAAGGTTGCAGCATAACACTACTTAACATTTAGAACCCTAACACACAAGACCCCAGATACAGAGACAGACAAGCAGGCTGCTCCCTAAAACAGAGAGGCACAATCCAACTCCCTTTACTCTAGGCTGGCTCTTTGCAGAACTGACTCTAATCATGTTTCCCTAGAAAATTCCCTAGTCTGCAAGCGGCACCAGACTCTGAGGACTTAAATTATAGCTTACAATTTTAACAGTTTTCAATATAGCACACAGGTGAGACAGACTAGAGGATGCAGGTGGGGAGGAGAGAAACTGACTGAGTGTTTGGCAGGGAAGAGGACTGGGTCTGAGAGCTGGAGGAGGCAGGCAAACAGACTGGTGGCACAAGACAACTGGAATCCAGGGGGAATTAATTCAGTCCTTCATGTATGTATTAGGATATTGTCTTTAATTACATGATCACTTACTATTTTCTCCAGAGAATGCCTGCCTCACTCTGTGCACAGGATGGAGCTACTCTAGAGATAATCAGGGTTGTGTAGTAAAGGAAGCTATTGTCTGTAGGACCCCTGCCTCTCTTGCTGCAGAATTTGGAAGGTGTGTGGTGAATGAGGCAGGGAATGACTGGAAAATAAAGGACCGTCTCATGATTAAGGCAGTTGAATTCTATCCTGGAGAACTGGATTCAATCCCTGCCTCTGCCACAGAGTTCCTGTGTGATGCTGGGCATGTCACTTAAACCAAACTTTTCACAGATGGCCATGAATTGCATGCTCCTCATTTTCTCAGTGCCTGACTTGAGACCTTGGGATCAGATTTGCAGAAGCAAAGAGCACTCCCAGCAGCCACTGAAGTCAACAGAAGCTTTGAACATATAACATGCTACATAATGCTAAATACTCTGGAAAAAAATCAGATCCCAGGTATTTCAGATTGGGTACCCAAAATTAGCAGGGTGCGGGGGCGGGTTTTAATCTTAATCTCTCTGTGCCTCAGACCCTCATCTGTCCAATGGGGACAATATTCCCCCATCTCCCAGGGGTACTGTGGAGAGAAATTAATGTTTGTGAAGCAATAGGATAATCTAATGATGAGCACCATACAAAAGCCCATGAGGAATTCATAACTCTGACTTCAAAGCAGGGATTGAATTGGGTAAATAAGGGCTAGGGTCACATAATGAATAATAAGGAGAAAACAAAATATTGAATACCAGCTCGCTAACTGAGCCCTGTCCATCCTGCGTGAATGAAGCAGGGGTCTTGTAGAAAAACAGTATGTGATCATGTATAAGGGGGCCAAATTAAAGTTGCACAGGAGCTAATTCTGGCATTTCTTAACTTTTGATTGCTTGACTTTGCAACTGCTCTTAATGTAGTTTGTGTGTGTGTAATATATATTAGAGAATTCCTAAAGAGCACTCCTGTTAACAATTGCCTTCCACCTTGTGTAGTTATTTGCACAAGTGAAAAGTGAACATAAAGTGCATATAAATTGCCTTCCATTCTAATTTCATAAGCTTTCACCTCCCCAATTTTCACTGGTGTGGATGCAGGGCAGTGGAGAATCAGACCATCTGCATCTGAAATTGGTAACTTGGTTTTTGGAGGTCTCCAAAATCAAGAGGTCACATTTGGAAGTTTGGGTCTTAACTTCATTGTGCCTTAGTTTTGCCAGTCATACAATAGGTACAGTAATATCTATTTTCCCAGGGGGGCTTGAGGCCTAGTTAATGCTTGTTTGTAAAAGCCTTTGACATCCCTGGATGGAAAGCATTATTACAGCACAAATTATACTGTCTCAATTCAAGTCCCCAATCCTGCAGTATTTATTCTTATTTCCTGTTCTCATTACCCTACAGGGTGTATGCAGCTCCCCACACAAAGAGTATGGCAAATACAAAAGCCAAAGCACACATTAATTCTAGGCAAAATGATTAACTACTGATCTACCCCAAATTACCTACTATTGCTTTATGTTATAGAATAGGAAAATCCCCCTCAGATGACAACGCACTCGGTCACTGACCACTGATAACTACAGAGGGGAAAAATTAATGCATCAGTGTCAGATACTTAACTATCAACGAAAGAAAGTAAAAGAAAATGAGAAGGCCAAAGGCAGGAGCATAAGAAAGGAAAAGATAATTTAAGAGAGATTGTCAGTTAGTTATTGTATCTTCAAGACTGAACTGAACTATTCAAAAGGGTCTCAGATTCAAACAAAGACTGCTATTACCTTCTCTATGAGTCAATCTCTTAAGAGGCCACAGTTTGTATTGTTTCAGAGGAACAGCCGTGTTAGTCTGTATTCGCAAAAAGAAAAGGAGTCCTTGTGGCACCTTAGAGACGAACCAATTTATTTGAGCATGAGCTTTCGTGAGCTACAGCTCACTTCATTGGATGCATACCGTGGAAACTGCAGAAGACATTATATACACAGAGACCCTGAAACAATACCTCCTCCCACCCCACTCTCCTGCTGGTAATAGCTTATCTAAAGTGATCATCAAGTTGGGCCATTTCCAGCACAAATCCAGGTTTTCTCACCCTCCGCACCCCCCTCCCCCCACAAACTCACTCTCCTGCTGGTAATAGCCCATCCAAAGTGACCACTCTCTTTAAAATGCGTATGATAATCAAGGTGGGCCATTTCCAGCACAAATCCAGGTTTTCTCAACCCCCCACCCCCCTCCAAAAACCACACACACAAACTCACTCTCCTGCTGGTAATAGCTTATCCAAAGTGACCATTCTCCTCACAATAAGAAAAGGAGTACTTGTGGCACCTCAGAGACTAACCAATTTATTTGAGCATGAGCTTTCGTGAGCTACAGAGTACTCCTTTTCTTTTTGCGAATACAGACTAACACAGCTGTTACTCTGAAACCTCTCCTCACAATGTGTATGAAAATCAAGGTGGGCCATTTCCAGCACAAATACAGGTTTTCTCACCCTCCCACCCCCAAAAAAACACACACACAAAAACTCACTCTCCTGCTGGTAATAGCTTATCCAAAGCAACCACTCTCCCTACAATGTGCATGATAATCAAGGTGGGCCATTTCCAGCATAAATCCAAGTTTAACCAGAACGTCGGGGGGGGGGGGTAGAAAAAAACAAGGGGAGATAGGCTACCTTGCATAATGACTTAGCCACTCCCAGTCTCTATTTAAGCCTAAATTAATAGTATCCAATTTGCAAATGAATTCCAATTCAGCAGTTTCTCACTGGAGTCTGGATTTGAAGTTTTTTTGTTGTAAGATAGCGACCTTCATGTCTGTGATTGCGTGACCAGAGAGATTGAAGTGTTCTCCGACTGGTTTATGAATGTTATAATTCTTGACATCTGATTTGTGTCCATTTATTCTTTTACGTAGAGATTGTCCAGTTTGACCAATGTACATGGCAGAGGGGCATATATGCCATTATGTGCCAGCAATCACATTGGTGGATGTGCAGGTGAACGAGCCTCTGATAGTGTGGCTGATGTTATTAGGCCCTTTGATGGTGTCCCCTGAGTAGATATGTGGGCACAGTTGGCAACGGGCTTTGTTGCAAGGATAGGTTCCTGGGTTAGTGGTTCTGTTGTGTGGTATGTGGTTGTTGGTGAGTATTTGCTTCAGGTTGGGGGGCTGTCTGTAGGCAAGGACTGGCCTGTCTCCCAAGATTTGTGAGAGTGTTGGGTCATCCTTCAGGATAGGTTGTAGATCCTTAATAATGTGTTGGAGGGGTTTTAGTTGGGGGCTGAAGGTGACGGCTAGTGGCGTTCTGTTATTTTCTTTGTTAGGCCTGTCCTGTAGTAGGTGACTTCTGGGAACTCTTCTGGCTCTATCAATCTGTTTCTTCACTTCCGCAGGTGAGTATTGTAGTTGTAAGAATGCTTGATAGAGATCTTGTAGGTGTTTGTCTCTGTCTGAGGGGTTGGAGCAAATGCGGTTGTATCGCAGAGCTTGGCTGTAGACGATGGATCGTGTGGTGTGGTCAGGGTGAAAGCTGGAGGCATGTAGGTAGGAATAGCGGTCAGTAGGTTTCCGGTATAGGGTGGTGTTTATGTGACCATTGTTTATTAGCACTGTAGTGTCCAGGAAGTGGATCTCTTGTGTGGACTGGACCAGGCTGAGGTTGATGGTGGGATGGAAATTGTTGAAAACAAGGTGGAATTCCTCAAGGGCTTCTTTTCCATGGGTCCAGATGATGAAGATATCATCAATATAGCGCAAGTAGAGTAGGGGCATTAGGGGACGAGAGCTGAGGAAGCGTTGTTCTAAGTCAGCCATAAAAATGTTGGCATACTGTGGGGCCATGTGGGTACGCATAGCAGTGCCGCTGATCTGAAGGTATACATTGTTATACTAGTTAAACTTAGATTTGTGCTGGAAATGGCCCACCTTGATTATCATGCACATTGTAAGGAGAGTGGTCAGTTTGGATGAGCTATTATCAGCAGGAGAGTGAGTTTGTGTGTGTATGGGGGTGGGGGGGTGAGAAAACCTGGATTTGTGCTGGAAATGGCCCACCTTGATTATCATGCACATTGTAGGGAGAGTGGTCGCTTTGGATAAGCTATTACCAGCAGGAGAGTGAGTTTTTGTGTGTGTTTTTTTGAAAAAAAAAGGGGGTGGAGGGGTGAGAAAACCTGTATTTGTGCTGGAAATGGCCCATCTTGATTTTCATACACATTGTGAGGAGAGTGGTCACTTTGGATAAGCTATTACCAGCAGGAGAGTGAGTTTGTGTGTGTGGTTTTTGGAGGGGGGTGGGGGGTTGAGAAAACCTGGATTTGTGCTGGAAATGGCCCACCTTGATTATCATACACATTTTAAAGAGAGTGGTCACTTTGGATGGGCTATTACCAGCAGGAGAGTGAGTTTGGGGGGGGCGGCGGGTGAGAAAACCTGGAGTTGTGCTGGAAATGGCCCAATTTGATGATCACTTTAGATAAGCTATTATCAGCAGGAGAGTGGGGTGGGAGGAGGTATTGTTTCATGGTCTCTGTGTATATAATGTCTTCTGCAGTTTCCACGGTATGCATCCGATGAAGTGAGCTGTAGCTCACGAAAGCTCATGCTCAAATAAATTGGTTAGTCTCTAAGGTGCCACAAGTACTCCTTTTCTTTTTACCCTGTAATGTATTTTTCAGCCTGTCTTGTTACCTGCTGGGTTCACCAGACTAGACTGTCTTTGCTGCCTGGGCAGGGCTCCTGGGGAGCTAGCTGGGTAAATTATGGGAAGCATTTAGCAGGGAACAACATTTTAGAGAGTCATAGATCCAGGAGCATTTATTTTACTTTATCCAGCACAGCACTAGATTAAATGGCTGAGGCTGCAGAATAAACCACCAACTCACATTGTGACTTATCACACTGCATCAAAGTCTAACCAGTGCATGCATACTGGGCCAGGGTAGATCTCTCTTCCAATCTTACCTTGACAAGGAGCCTGACAGCACAGTCTGGAGTTCCAGATTCCTGCCTCTGTTAACAGGGCCACATCCTGTTAGGCTGCAACATCATTCTCTCTTGACTTTCAGATTTCTGGGAACCTAACCATGCTAATAGTGGAATCTTTCCAGCTGAGAGAGAGCTGTATTCTCCACAGCACAGACAGATTATGATTGCATTTTATTTTAAAGTCCCTTCCTGCTGGAGCAGCATGAGGCGCAATAAAAATGTAAACAGCCTGAAGTTCCCCCTAGTGTGAGAAATAATTTAAGTCGGCTACCAGAGAAAACTTTCCAAGGTAAAGAGTTGTGCTCCCTGCTGACCTCCAGTGGTGTCACCCTATAATTGCATTTGCTCCTTATTTGCCTTTGAGCTCCAAAAGAAAGGGGGTGGGAAGGAGATTGAGGCCAGGTCTACGCAAGGATAGATCTAAGTACAACACCTGGATTGTGAACTCCCCAATGGCTACTTTGGCCCATAATAAAGGTTGGGATTGCAAAATTAAATCAAAGCTGGGCTAGGTTGTCTGCCTCCAGTCTCTCCCTGAAACAAACACACACACACACACTTACTTCAGGCGTGTTCAGATTTGGTTGTTTGTTTTTTTTCAGATCCATTGATGTACTCTCAAATATGTTTTTTTCATGTTGCAAGAGCTTAAATATTTGTGTAATTAACAAATGAAGAAAAGAATGATAGTGAGTTATTGAGAAATTCTCCACCAACTACCCCTCTGTCTAGCCATTATAGGATGGTAAATTTCCTGTGGGTGTCATGGAGGAAGTGGATCTGGAGGAACGACTTGGAGGAGGCAGGGACCACCACATTGCTGTTTGGATACAGAGATTAGAAGCCATGAAGATCTGACATTACTAAGTGAAGATGGCATGTTTGAGAGTAACTGACTCATTTAAGTGACTAATAAGGAAAAGAGCCTCGGTTATTATGTTGTGGAGCAAATACATTCATCCACTTTAACGGTAAAAAGAAGGATTATGCTTAATTCATGCACCTTTTAGCTCCTACTGATGAGGATTCAGGGATTACTCCAAAACATACCGCCTGAGTGAGCACTATAATGTATCTTCTCTTGTAAAACATGCCAAAGGTTGTGACAAATTACCTGCAAGCACATGTTAGAATAGGAAAATGATGCACATCCAGAGTAGGCTGCATCCCACAGGGTTTGCTTTGAACAAGGAATTGACAAAGTCATAGTGATGCTGTGCAGTTTACACACGCTTTCTGATACATATCGTGACCTACATTGCTTCACACAAATGATCTTTTCCACTCTTTGGAATGATCATTTATTCAAATCCAAATGCACTGAACTGGGGGGGTTTAAATGGTATTTTCTGGTGTAGCACATGGCATCGGACCCTGGAATAGCATTTGAAACACCACCCAGACTCTGATAGAGGGGCCTACAACAAAAGGGTTTTATATTCTGTGTGAACAGGGATGTAACGTGGATAATTCTAGGCCCTCTTCTGGGCGTACTTTATGGACATCAGTGAAGCGTCAAACTTACACCACAGGAAGTGAAAGCAGAACGAGGACCTCCATTTTTGGGAAAGAAAACAAGCTGGGAAGAATTGCCCAACACCTGGTTTTTCATATGAACCAGAGAAGTGGCAAGACATTGCTAAGAGCTAATCAGGTAAAGAACATGGTCTTTGGTTTACACAGCTTCCTCCCTATGGAATATAGAACCATAAAAATATCAGCCCAACCAGCCAACTGCCAAGGCAGGATGGGTCTGTATCAGATAGTCTGTTCTCCAGTACTTTGTCCAGACTAGTTTCAAATGATTCAAATGGGACCTCCACCATTTTCCTTGGGGAGGCCGTGCCTCGGAGTCAGACAGCTCCCTGATCAGACAGTGTCTTGCTATATATTCCATCTAAGCGTACCTCCATTACTGTATTCCTAGTTACAGCCCCACCCTGCTGGTCTACCCGAAACAAGTCCTATTGTCTCGCAATATATGCAGAAGGTTCTCATTCCTCCACCCCCATTCCTAGCAGTTAATGAGTCAAGCTACACAGGGTTTTGTTCTGTAAAATGTTTTCTTAAAAAACAAAACAGGCCTTCCAGCCCATTGCTGGCTGGCCTGTGGTACTCTCATGCTCCGCTTTGAGTGCGAGCAGTTGTCAGCAAGTTAAACCTGTCCAGTTAATTGGCTTGAGAACAGATGCCTTGTTTCAATAACCACTTGAACCCTGCTGGCCATTCCAGGTAGTGCACCCCTGTTATGCAGCTGAATAGATCAGGGGCTGCCAGGAACCATAAAGCTGGCCTGACTAGCCTGCTGAGGGTTCCCCCTGCGTAGGCAGTGTGGAGCTGGTGTACTCCACTCTTGTCATGGACAAAGCATGTCATGCAGGAGAGCATCTATGTGCTCCACCCACTGGGGGGTGGATACCAGCCAAATGTAACTTAGAACAGCCCTGATGCTCACTTGATTGATTCCTGGGGGCAAACCAGCCCCTGGCTGGCCCAGGACTGGGGGAATACAAAGGTTGTGTAAGCCACAGATGCCTCCATCACTTCAGGTACCAGGCCAAGCACAGCTCGTCTGGACCTGGGAACAGGGCCTGAGAGTTTATTAATTCTCTATTCAGAGAGAACAGCAGCCTGGCTGTTGGGATGGATAAGCCAGCAGTAGATGGGTTAAACCTACAAATTCTTGTCATTTGCAATTGCCAGGACCCTAACAGTTAAAAAAAGGAAGCTTGTGGAGGGGAAAACCCCTCAGCTTGGAAACACTGATGCATTTTGCATTCAGACTGTGCTGTGTGCAAAACATGTATCCAAATGTAAGCAGGGTCCGAATGAGCTCTCCCCTGACAGCTAGCTGGGGAAGGGAAAAGGCGTCAGGACAAGACTATATTTACATGAACACACCCACTCTGCCTAGGTATCCAGCAGGTGGAGCTGTGTTGCCAAAGTGATCAGCTTCAGTTGGTGTGAGGTTACCAATCACTTTAGTAGGATGGGCAAACATACCAAACATCTTGGCATGGCAATGGATTTTCGCATCCAGCAGACACCTGAGATACCATTGTGGAGATCCTACGGGATGTGGCCAAGATCAGCTCCTCCCTATGGGCACCATGGTAGAAGTTCAATGCCTAGAACTCCTTCCTGATCCCCCGTATTTCATTTGTCCTGAGGGGATCTGCAGTGGCGAAGATGTGGCTCAACAAGGCGGACAACACCATAAGACAGTTAGTGAAAAAGTGGATGTTCCTTCCCTAGAGGGCCAGTAATGAACTGGTGTACATCTCACACAGGCAGGGCGGCGCCAACATCCCTCGAATGGGTGATCCGTGTGACGTTGCAGTGATTACTCATGCCTTCCACCCTCTGACTTGCCTGGATGCCATAGTGTGGAACATCACAGCGAGTGCTATGCATGATGTCATCAGGAAGCGAATCACCAGGACCCCTCTGACCGAGATGTCGCCACCAACCTGAGCGGCTCCCTGGACAGCAAATTTGGGAGAGACAGGGGAGACTTTGCTTCATTTTGGATTTGTGCCTGCAATGCTACGTGATGGCGAGAGAAGCACATCGGCTGCCACTGGATGTGGTGAGGAATGTCAGGAGCTGGGAGTCTTGGTACCACAGGTCAAGAATACGGAGCACACAATCATCACTCCGAAAGCTAGAACCATGCTGAAGAGGACTCTGAAGGATGCCATCCATTGGCAGCACCTGAATACGGACCAGGGCAAAGCCTTCGAGGTGACATGCAAGTGGGATGCCAGCAACCACTTCCTCCCTGGAGGCAGCTTCACCCAATTTGCCAACTGGAAGTTCATCCACAGGGCCCGGCTCAACTGTGTCCCACTGAATAGAGCCGTCCGCCACAGGAATTGGGACAAGCAATGTAGGAAGTGCGGCTATGCCAATGAGACACTACGGATGCAGGTGGGGATCCAATTCAAAATCCTCTGAGAGGACACCGGGAGACCCCTCATCCTGTCAGCTACCACAATAAAGAGCTGGGTGAATCTGTGGAAGAGCTGGGTGCACTCCAGATAGAAAGCCAGGGTGTGCCTGACATCTAGAGTGCGCAGCTGCAAGCCCCATTCCAGAGCCTGGCAGTTGTGACAATGCCACCCAGCATCACTTAGTCAAACCTATCCCGCCACCTGTGGGGAAGGTTGGCATGAACTCCGCTATCCCTGGAACGGACAGTCAGCTACAACCGGACATCATCACGAAAGAGGAACAGAAGAAAATCATCATGGTGGATGTCAGACCCCCTTTGAGAACAGGACCCAGGCCTTCCACAATGCCTGAGCTCAAAAGGTGGGGAAATGCACCTCCTGGCCGATGCCTTGAGAGCTAGGGGTTATAAGGTTCAAACACACAGGCTGATCATCAGAGCCCTGAGCACATGGGACCCCAGTAACGAGCAAGTATTGCGGGAATGTGGAATCGGTCAGCGCTAAGCTCAGCTGATGCAGCAATGGTATCAGATGCCATCAGGTGGTCAAGGAACATCTATTTAGGACACATTACCAGACATCAGCAGTACCAGGAGAGATGCGCTGGAGTGCCATTGAGAAGTGAAGTCAGGAAAGTAACAGAAATACTTTTCTGATGGATTGTATTTACTGAGGGACTACCTGTCCTAAATTCTCAATTCCTGAGGGACAATCTACACTCATTGCTATATTTGCTTTCCACAAGCTACTCTTAGTATGATTTTTATGAGTGATGTACCTGAATTTTGGATGCTAATATTTTAACTATCATTAAATTTATTCACCTTAATTTGGAATATTGCAGATTATATACTGTATGTATTTGAGTTTTAAACTAAACTTTGTACTTTGGGATAATTTAAGCATTATACCCAGATGTAGACTCTTTCCTTAACCTGTGCATTAGATAATTTTAACATAAGCTTGAAGAAAATTTGAATGTAGGGGTAATGAAAAGTTGTTATCCTTATTGTAAAAAGAAAAGGAGTACTTGTGGCACCTTAGAGACTAACCAATTTATTTGAGCATAAGTTTTCATGAGCTTCAGCTCACTTCATCGAATGCATCCGATGAAGTGAGCTGTAGCTCACAAAAGCTTATGCTCAAATAAATTGGTTAGTCTCTAAGGTGCCACAAGTACTCCTTTTCTTTTTGCGAATACAGACTAACACGGCGCCTACTTTGAAACCTATCCTTATTGTATGAGTAAAGGGCAGCCGAACTGTGCTTAGCCTGTCCTGATTGAGGGCAGCCACCCTCAACTGAACTGAATGCCAGACCCCTGTAAAAGTAGAGGGGGTGGGGACAGATCATAGACTAAGGTCAGAAGGGATCATTATGATCGTCTAGTCTGACCTCCTGCACAATGCAGGCCACAGAATCTCACCCACCCACTCCCGTAACAAACCCCTTACCTATGTCTGAGCTGAAGTCCTCAAATCGTGGTTTAAAGACTTCAAGGTGCAGAGAATCCTCCAGCAAGTGACCCGTGCCCCACGCTGCAGAGGAAGGCGAAAACCCCCCAGGGCCTCTGCCAATCTGCCCTGGAGGAAAATTCCTTCCTGACCCCAAATATGGCAATCAGCTAAACCCTGAGCATGTGGGCAAAACTCACCAGCCAGACACACAGGAAAGAATTCTCTGTAGTAACTCAGATCCCACCCCATCTAACATCCCATCACAGGCCATTGGGCATATCTACCACTAATAGTTGAAGATCAATTAATTGCCAAAATTAGGCTATCCCATCATATCGTCCCTTCCACAAACTTATCAAGCTTAGTCTTGAAGCCAGATATGTCTTTTTCCCCCACTGCTTCCCTGGGAAGGCTGTTCCAGAACTTCACTCCTCTGACCCTTAGAAGCCTTCATCTAATTCAGGGGTTGGCAACCTTTCAGAAGTGGTGTGCCGAGTTCTCATTTATTCACTTTAATTTAAGGTTTCGCGTGCCAGTAATACATTTTAATGTTTTTAGAAGGTCTCTCTCTCTAAGTCTATATATCATATAACTAAACTATTGTCGTATGTAAAGTAAACAAGGTTTTCAAAATGTTTAAGAAGCTTCATTTAAAATTAAATTAAAATGCTGCTCTTACGCCACCGGCCGGCTCAGCCCACTGCCAGCCTGGGGTTCCGTTCACCTAGGCCGGCAGCAGGCTGAGTGGGGCCTGCGGCTGGGATCCCAGTTGGCAAAGGGCCGGCAGCCAGAACCCCAGACCGGCAGTGGGCTGAGTGGGGCCAGCGGCTGGGACCCCAGACTGGCAGTGGGCTGAGCGGCTCAGCCTGCTGCCACTCAGCCCGCTGCCGGTCTGGGATTCGGTCTGCTGGCTCCTGCCAGCCAGGGTTCAGCCCGCTGCCAGTCTGGGATCCCGGCCCTGCCCACATAGTGGGTACCTACCTTCTCCCTGGTTCTAGCCCATTCTCTTCCTTTCTCTCTGCACTGAGCTGAGGGTGGGAGTGCACTGAGCACAGGGCTGCGGGTGAAGGAGCAGGCTGGGGGTTGGGGTGTAGGGTCTGGCCAGGAGCTAGAATGAGGGAGGGGGCTCAGGGTTGGGGTTTGGGTGTGGAGTGTGGAGTGCTTACCTGGGCAGCTCCCATTTGGTGCAAGAGGTGCAGGTGGGAAGGTGGCGGGAGAGGGTGCAAGAGTCAGGGCATGGAGGGGGGGGATAGATATGTGGGGGGGGTACTGGAGGCAGGGCAAGGGTCGTGGGTGTGTGTGAGGGGGGTGCAGGGCTCAGGGCAGGAGGCTGGGGTGTGGGGGGGTATAGGAGTCAGGGCAGAGGGCTGGGGTCGTGGGGGTGCTCCCAGCCCCCTTTCCAGAGCGGCTCACGGCAGGGGGCTGGAGGGGATATGCCCTGATTCCACCCGCCCCTTCTCCAAGGCCCCGTCCCCACCTCTTCTCCACCTCCTCCCCGAGCGAGCGTGCTCCTGCTCCACTTCTTCCCCTCCCCCGCAAGGGCCATCAGCTGATCGGCGGCAGGGAGGGAGGAGGGGCAGGAACCGAGCATGCTGGGGAAAGAGGCAGGGGAGGGTGGAGCTTGCCTGCTCTGCAGCAGCAGCAGGGAGTGGGGAGGGCGGAGAAGAGCGGGTCCACTGAATGCATCCGATGAAGTGAGCTGTAGCTCACGAAAGCTTATGCTCAAATAAATTGGTTAGTCTCTAAGGTGCCACAAGTCCTCCTTTTCTTTTTGCGAATACAGACTAACACGGCTGCTACTCTGAAACCTATAGTATCTGGTTTCACTTCCTGCACCAGTTGCTCTAGTTCCTCCATTTTGTTACCTAGGCTCCTCGCATTAGTGTACAAACATCTTAATTACTGCTGTTTGGCCTCGTTCACATTCTTTACCTGATTAGGCACAGACATTCTACGGCCAGTATCACCTATTAGACTGGTATGTACAATACCCTTCCTCCTCATGTCCATTCTCCTACCCACGGCTGTATCCTTTCTTATTTCGTTTTCTTCCCTCTCACCGTTAAAATCCAGTATGGAGATTACCTGGACATTTCCCAACCACCTCCCCCAGATTCCTAGTTTAAAGCTCTCTTGATCAGTTGTGCCATCCTCCATCCTAGAAGTCTATTTCCCACCTTACTCAGGTGAAGTCCATCCCGAGAGAACAGTCCTCTGTCCTTGAATGCTTCCCAGTGGCCATATATCCCAAAGCCCTCCTTATAGCACCACTGCCTGAGCCATCTGTTGAGCATCATAATCTTGTCACACCTTTGTTGCCCTTCTCTAGGAACAGGCAGAATCCCACTAAAGATCACCTGAGCCTCGATTTCCTTAAGCATCTTCCCAAGCCTGGCATAGTCTCCCTTGATACATTCCAGTGAGAATCTAGCCGTATCATTTGTTCCCACATGAAGGACAATCAGTGGATTCTTTCCCGCTCCAGTTAGGATCCTCTCCAGCCTCAGGTCCACATCCCGTATCTTAGCACTTGGCAGACAGCACATCCTTCTGTTCTCTGGATCAGCTCTTGTTACAGGCCTGTCTATTCTTCTCAGTAAGGAGTCCCCAATCACGTAGACTTGCCTTTTCCTGGTGATGGTGCGATTCTCCAGTCTATCCTATGTTCCCTCTGGCTGCAAGTCCTCTCGATTCCTATTGTCCCTTGCAATCCTCTGCAACCCATCCCATATCCTCCTGGGGCTCATAATTGGTGTTATGTCCATCGACTCTTGCCCTTTTCCTATAGGACTAGCTGCTCTTCTCTTCTTCCTTGCCCTCTCACCTTCAGTGACCACCTGCTGTGCCCTTTCTTCATTTTCCAACTCCGCAAACCTGTTCCTGAGCTGTTTCTCCTTCACTAGCCCGTCTTTTCCTCTGCCTGGTTCTCTTAGTCACAGATGTCCCTGCAGGGAGGTGTGGGCTCTGCCTAAGATTCCTGGACATAGTTTAACCTGTCCCTCCCCAGATAGCGCTAATAAAGACTCAATTGGGAGTCTTTTGTTTTGTTAAGTGATCACTAGAGCTGAACTCACATGTTGTGGGACAGCATTTCCATTCAGCCTGCTTCAGCGGTCAAGTTCCCCCACTGAGAGCTGGAAATCACTAAGAGCTGGGTGGAACCTCAAGAGACTGACCTTCAGAGGTCACAGTAGCGAAGCAGATAGCAGCTGAAGGTGATGTGTGCATCAGCCAGCGGCTGGCGGGGCGGCCAGAGACGCGGTGAGTGGCTGGCAGAGCGAGCAAGTGCCTTCTCTTCCCATCTCCCCCCTGTGGTGGGACCTAAACTCACACAGATGCACCTCTGAACTCTGGGTCTTCGTTGACCAAAGACAACCACTGTGAGTGGGGTGTGGTGGAGGGAGAGCGACACATTAAAGGATTTTTTGGTTGTTGAACTCAAGAACCTGAGGCAAAAGACACTGAGCAACATACCCTGGGGCAGATGTTTTGCTCAGGGCTGAATCGTGCTTGCAGCATTTTCCCAAACAGCACTCGGTGACTTCCCTCCTTTCATTAATAGTTTCTTTTCTACACTCAGACTCTGCTTGCGAAAGGGGAACTGTTGCCTCTTAATTATGCCCAGGGTGTGTGTATAATGTTCCCAGGTTACTGGGCGGGGGCTCAAGCCGGTTCTGTGTTGCATTGTTGAAAAGAAATCCCTAGATCTTGAACCCAGCCCTTGCTGCTACCAAGTCCACTTGGCAAAAGGGTTACACAAGCAAAGTATTTCTTCATAATAAATTGAACTAAGAACCAGGAATAGAACACCTGCCTCCTAAGTCTGCCACTGCCCACTGAGTGACCTTCGGCATGTAACTTTACCTTTCTATGCCTATGTTTTCCCTTTCTGCCTGCCTTTTTATTTAGATTGTGAGCCATGTGAAACATTGCATGAACAAAACATTTGAAGATGGGAGCATTTTCGTTCCAATTTTTATTGTTTTTTTTTAATTATTTTTTCGTGCTTTTATTCGCTACAAACTGTGAAAATGCTAAATTTTTAAACCTCTCGAATTTCATTGCAAATACACCGCATGCTGGTAGCGCTGAGAATAAGCCCAGCCCCACTTACTGCAGAATTGTGGGATCCCTGAAAAACTAACATCTCTTACAGTTTGGAATCATATTTGAAAAATAATTTTTCATTAACAGTGGCTGCTGTCATCTCTCTCCCTGGCTCCTGTCACCAGCATTTTTCTGAGAGAGAGTTTGGTGGGATTACGCACCATCTTGAGTTTGACATAGCATAAAGCAGGTGCCATTCAGAATCACTCACCCCAGTTTTCCTGTGGTCCAGTGCTAGGCCTCTCCTGAGCAAAGCCTGCCAGTGGTGGCAGACCAGTACAGAGTTGTTGGCAATGGCCAGCGGGGATGACTGTTTGTGAGCTGAATCAAAATTTTAATTCTGGTCTGGAAGTAAAGGGCTTGTGTCTACTACTGCACAGCGGCATCCAACACAGACACCATCTTCTGGAGAAACCCCCCTCATCTGTGATGTTGTCTGCATTGGGGCTCAGCGGGATGTGGCAAACCCATTTCCCTCTAGCTTACATCGCGCTTTACCAGTCTAATGAAACATGTTAATGGGGCAGGGGGGACATAAAATATTCATTTGATAACAGTTATCGTTCAAGTTCTTCTGCTTGTAAATCCAGCGTGAGCACAGGATGGAGACTAGGGCCATGTCTACACACTAGAAGCATTTTACTGGTATAGCCATAAATATACCATACCAGCGGAGTGCTCTGAAAATGGATGCAGCTACACTGGCAAAGCTGTGCTTTGTACAGCTACGCTGGCAGAAGAGCAGTTTTGCTGGCATAGCTGGGTCTGCCCTAGGAACATCTGTCAGCATAGCTACGGCAGTCCGAACTCACACCCTGACAGAGATAGGTATGCCAGCAGAAATCTGTAGTATAGACCTGGCCTGGATTAGAACCCCTGACAACAGGTTCCCTGGTTGCAATTGCCCCAAATGGTGCTGTTTTGTGGTTAATTTTTAAAATAATTTTACTGGGAGAGCGGATTCCTCCTATTCTCCTTTCCTCTGTTCCTCTTTAACAGCTCAATGTTGAGCTAACCTGGATAAGGAGAGCTCCCTTTGTAGCTGGTTAATGACAGTCTTGGGCTGGCCAGAGGTTGATGGGCAAGATCTTCAGCATGTTTAAGTTGTCACAGCTGCAATGAAGTCAATGGGGATGATCTACTGGGAATCAATAAAGCTATGCCAGTTTACACCAGCTGAGGATCCGGCCTATTGCAAGGGTCTGTTCCTCGCCGCCGCCCACACTGTTCAAATTGCTGTCTGACATCAACTGCCAGCCTAGCACTCTGGGTCCCTACCATCCTGAGGAAGTGAGGCAAAAACTTTCATTTTAATTAACCACATTTCAGCTATATTTCAGATCTCAGATGCGGTAAGAAATGCATCTCACTAGCAACCTTTTGGAGATCTGTGCCAAGCGGAACCAAAGCAGACAAGGAGAACGGTCTGGATGTGTTTGGAATAAAGATCCGAGAACAGGAGGACTTTAAATAGACAAAACCAGAAGAGCTCCTGGGGCAAGTGGATTCTTTCCAGTACTTGGACTGTTGCCAGGCAGATGGGTGTGCTATAGAAGTGCAGTACATGACACAGTCGACATTGCAGACACTTCCTCAGAGATAACCCTGTCGGAAAGAGCATGCCAGCTAAGCCACAATTTGGGACCCAGCTCCAAACAAAGCAGCATAAGGATTTCAAGTTTTTCATGCACTGTGCTGCCTCCGATTACTCACTGTGTGCTACAAGCTGCAATAGAGTTTGAATACTGACCCATCAACTGTACCGATTTACCCAGGATATTTGAAAAGGCACTGGATTCTGCTTGCCAGCACCAACAGGCCTGCAGCCCCAGCAGCCAGAATAAACTAAGGCGATTGAAGTCCCACCCTCTCTCCTATCCTGCTTTCCAATTGGCCAGACATCTTGGGGGAGGAGCAGCAGCAGGTGAAGAAATTATAAATGCAGTGGACTGGAGCACCAGGGAGTGGGGAGATCTGAGATGGTTACAGCGAGTTAGTATAATGGCCTCTTCTGCAGGGACATGCCATGCTATCAGAGCTGATGCTGAAAACACCCACAAGTGACTTCTTTTAAGCTGGTGTCCTGTGGGTTTTCCTCTCTGCTTCCACAGTGGCTCCTGCTGCAACCACCCATGGGGTCTATTCAAGTAGCTGCCTCATTTATTCTTCTTTGCTCCCCCTGAGAATATCCATAGTCTTAGACCTGCTGTCTGATAACAGAGACAGGGCAACACAGGCAATAGCAATCAATGGCTAGAATACCAGGGAGTGATCCAGGGATAGAGAAAGGACAGAAACTGTAGGAGACAAAAGGCAGCATACTGGGGAAACAACATACATAGTTTTACCCCTCTGATGTGTCCCATGTAAGTGTCCCATATTGCAGAAAAAGGCAAAAACTCTAGGGTCTCCGCCAATCTGACCTGGGAGAAATTCCTTCCTGACCCCAAATATGGCAAATCATTTGGACCCTGAGCATGTCAGTAAGACCGACCAGATACCTGGGAAAGAATTCTCTGTAGTAACTCAGAGCCCTCCCCATCCAGTATCCCATCTCCAGCCATTGGAAATATTTGCTGCTAGCAGTCACAGATTGCCTACAATGGCATGTGGTCTGTCTCATTATGCCATCCCCTCCATAAATTTAGCAAACTCAGTCTTGAAACCAGTCAGGTTTTTTGCTCCCACTGCTCCCCTTGGAGGGCTGTTCTAGAACTTCACTCCTCTGATGGTTAGAAACCTGTCTAATTTCAGGCCTAAACTTGTTGATGGCCAGTTTATATCCATTTGTCCTTGTATCAACATAGTCCCTTAATGTAAATAACTCCTCTCCCTCTGATGTATTTATAGAGAAATCATATCTCCCCTCAGCCTTCTTTGGTTAGGCTAAACAAGCCAAGCTCTTTGAGTCTCCTCTCACAAGGTAGGTTTTCCATTCTTCTGATCATCGTAGTGGCCCTTCTCTGCACTTGTTCTTTCTTAAAGATGGGAGACCAGAACTGCACATAGTAATCCAGATGAGGTCTCACCACTGCCCTGTATAATGGTACTAAACTTTCCTATCAGTATTGGAAATACCTCGCCTGAAGCATCCCAGGAATGCATTAGCTTTTTTTCATGGCTGCACCACACTTCTTAAAAATTGCTAATCTAGTACCTATTAGCAATTCTCCAGTCATAGGTATGACCCCCAACTTTACAAAGTCATTAAAAATCCTTGCTATTGGGCTTGCAATTGCATCCTTTAATGGGACTAAATTGCGGGGCCTGGATAATCTCCATCCAAGAATATTAAACTGTTTGAGTTTGACTTCCACCTCAGCTGTGGTAATTTCTACTTCCATATCCTCATTTCCATTAGTCACCTTGCCACTACTCCTAAAGTCCTTATTACTCTTATTAAAAACTGAGGCAACGTATTCATTCAGGTTTTGGGTTGTGTCTAGATTATCTTTAATTTCCACCCCCATCCTCAGTGTTTAGTGGTCCCACTTCTTTCCTTGTTTTCCTTTTATTTATATGGCTATAGAACCTTTTACTATTGATTTTAAATTTCCTTTGCAAGGTCTAACTCTGCTTGGCTTTTGGCAGTCCTCACTTTTCCCTACACTTTCTGACCTCCATATTTGAAATGAGTGGAGTTGCACTTGTTTATGCCAGGTTTGAATTGACCCATAGAGTCTAATCTTGCCTGCCTGATTGGAAATTCTGACAGTATTTTACAGAAATATAACCTTGCAGTGGCGCTAAGCAAATCAGAGAAGTCCGTTCTGAAGGGGCCAATGACAAACAAATGGAATAGTTTCGCTAGTAATTTACTGAATAAATAATGTCCCATGTCTCAGATGGAGAAATTGGTTTGAAGAAATAAAGTGCCAACTAATGAAATGCCAAAAGTCTCCCACAGAGCAAAACAGAAAAACTTGCGAAAAGAAAAGATTACTTGATGGTTGCTGATGAAAGGAGGTGTAGAACATAGTTTAGACTATTGGGAATATGCTAAACACAGAGAAAGGCAAAAATCAGAAGTGCAGTGAACTGCTAGACAAAATGAGGCAGCCAACTTTGAAAGAGCTAAACAACTCCCAGAAAGTTTCTCCAAATACTAAAAAGAGGAAAAGCTCTGTCAGCCATGACAGCTAATGCAAGTTGTAATTCTCCAGGGAAAAAGGGTAAAGGGGGGGAGGGGACCAAAAACAGAAGGTGGTAAGAGAAAGTAGTGACTAAAACATTTTGTAAAAATATGTCAAGAAAAACATCCTGGATAACGAACATGGGGGAGGAAGGAGGAAAGCATGATACGAGTAAGGAAACAATCAGAAATGAATTCTAAAATGGGACGGGAGGAAGCAGTGTTCTGATTAGATTAATGAGATTTCAAGCCATGTAATTATATTCCAGCAAACACAAAGATGGAGACTCTACCATCTCTTCTAGAAAGCCAGATCAATCCATCACTCCAGAACGCCCTTTCAAGCAGCCCGTTCATTTTGCCTGTTGAAATGCAGTAGAAGGCAGGGGAGGTTTTTTGGGTTTTTTACCAAATAGTATCAGCTGCAGAGGGAGCCGATTGGGGTAGACATTCTGGGGAGGGGAGGGCCAAGGTGTGGGGGGGGGGGCAGAGGACAGGCTTTACCAGATCAGATCCTGAGCCACAAAGTTGAATTGGTGGGCAGGGATGGTGCTTTTCTAAACTGTCCCTCCTCTCCATGCTAGCGCCCCCTGGTGGCTGGGCTGGACCCTTCACTCTGGCAGACGCATGGGGCTGAGCTCGCCTGGCCCCGCCTCAGGTGTTCCTAGGAGACAGCGGTTCCTGTGAAGGCTGCACAGTAAAAAAGGCTTGGCAGCGCCAATGCCATTCGCCAGGCCACCACAGCCCCCTCCCAGGAACCAGCACCCCCGGGGTCAGCTCCTCAGCATCCCCCCACCCCGTCAGCACCCCCAGAGCCAGCTCTGAGTCCTCGGCATCCCCCAGGGGCAGCATGCGGGAAGTCCTGGAGAGGCAGTGCTGTCCTCACCAAATGACAGCAGTAGCAGCCTGAGCTTCTCCGCCCCTGCTATTCTCTATGGGCAAGGGGAGAAGACCCACCAGCTCAGCACAGCACGGCCTCAGAGGCCACAGCAGCAGCAGTGCTATCGGCCAGCAGATAAAATTTTACCAGATGTGGTGGGAACAGGCAAGGGGGCTTCACCCCTGTCTGCTACGCCCTTGTGGTGCCCCTGAACGCAAATAGGGATTACAAAGAAACTTGCCCTAAAATGACCGGTGCAGCAAAGCCAAACAGTTTCTTTGTACCATGGCACTAAAGTATTAAAACAAAAAGTCCAAGTCAATTTTTATTACAGTATTTTGAGCACGCACATCCTATTTTAGTTTTATCAATGTCAAAGTGTTGGCTGCAACACCCACTGGGCTCCCTTGTCAGAACCAATACAGAGATCCTTAACAGGGGATACGACCATCCGTCAACGGCTGTTCACGCTGATCAGAGGCTCATTTGACTTTGTTCTCACATCTGCTCAGCACATGACACAGGTCAGGTTTGTTGTCAGTCCCCAGTAACAGTCCCTTTCTCCCAGGTACTGTTTCACAGCTGTCACAATCTTCATTCTAGAGATGGAACTTTCTTTGAAAAGCCAATTTTGTGCTGCTGTTCCTTTTATATAAGCATCTTCAAGGAACTGAATCATAATGGCAGCATTGCTCATATATGCCAGGTCTTTTGAGTCTCTGCTTTGTATTGCTTCCATAGCATGAACAGTCTTGAGCAAAGATAGAGCTGTGTCTCATCTCATCAAAGCTACCGTTCATAGTCATGGGACCATAGAGCTAATGGTGGGGTTTCTGTGTTTGTTAATGGAGGCACTATTGCTTTAAATACCTGGAGGAAGTAAAGCAAGGATGGGGAAGTCTTATGTAGTGCAGCTCTAGACCATCTTTCAAGTTTAAGAGCATAGAGTATGTTTAAGACAAAACAGGTAGTGAGATTTTTGAAAAAAGCTTGGGTCCATGCATAGCTATGCATTTGCATTTGCGCATCCATAATTGCACACATGCAAATGGGTGTTTAGACAGATTTATTGGTATGCCCAGCTGCAGTAACTTCATGTGCATTTTTTCGGTTACATTGTATATGTATTTTTTGTGCACAGACTGCAAATTTTCAAAAATATAGTTTCTTAAAACCATCTGTCCCAAGTTTCTATCAAACTTGTAACTTTAACAAGGGAAATTGTTTGCATTTTAACTGGGATTGCTGGAGAAGAGGGGTCAAACGAAAGATGGGCCTAAGCACAATATTTTGATCCGGACTGCAAACAATTCAAAGTTTGGGCGTTTTAGGATCCAGGGATTTGGTTTGGGACCCTCTCTAGCTGACACAAAAGCGGGAAAAAGATTTGGATGAAGGAACTTTTCACAATCAAGTAAGCTCTGAAAAGATCCTTTTGAGTAATTCTAGTAAACAAGGAAATCCCTGTACAAACCATTTGGAAAGGGCTTTAAGTCTGGCATTGCATCTGATGAAATGAAAACACGATTGCTGCTTTCCAGTTAAATATTCAGAGTTAAAGGCTTTTGGCCTGATCCAAGCTCCAATGACCAAAACTGGTCTTCTTGGGCAGTGTGCAGACAGATTTAACAGACCGGGAGCACCACTTCTGGGTTTGTTGAGAACCAGGCCAGCAAAATAAAAGCTAGAAAGAACCAAGTGGGAAGCTAGCAGACTCTACGTGGATGGCGGTTAGGCGAGTGACGTTCTGCGAGCGCTGCTTGTCATGTTTAACGGTATTGTCATTGCTTCCTTGTACTCCCTCTGTTTGTTCTGTCCCTTTGTTGTCTCATCTTCTACTCAGAAGTTAACTGTTTATCTAGATAGTGCGCAGAAGCTGGGCTGTAAAGTTACAGCACACTAGGGCGCTGTGCAAGAACTGACTATATGGACCCTACTACCATGCATTAAATATTCCCTGACCTACTACAGTTTCAAAAGCAGAGTAGATCCAAGTGCACCAAGGATCTTTTAGCGTGGGGTAGCAGCGTCCACATGGACAGTTCTTGCACAGCACACAAGTGCCATGTAGATTTATACCCCTGCACTAACTGTTCATCTAGAAAGAGCCCTTAGACTGTAAGCACCTTGGGACAAGGGCCCTGTTTTAGATCGGTTTGTAGAGCACCTATTCCAATGAGGTACTGCTCTATGATCGTGGTCCCTAGGCGCTACTGCAATACAAATAATAATAAAACCACCAAAAGCCCAGGCAGCCATTTAAACAAAAGCAGTAGATTGCTGGTGAAAACAGATCATTTCGTCATGCACAGTTGCACGAAGTCCAGCCCAGGATTCTATTTAAAGGGGTGACTTCAGCCCAGTCTTGAAGTGCTGAGCACCCTCAGCTTCTATTGAAGTCCAGGGTAGTTGAGGGTGCTCAGCAACTTCCAGAAGTTGCTCAGCCCCTAGCAGGGTTGGGCTCAAATGGATTGTAATTGTACAAATTGTAATGCTTCTGGGTAGAGGGACACACATTTATTATCAAGGTTCTGCATATATTGGATTAACCCAGAACATGATGGTAAACAAAAGAGAAGTCACACATTACATCATGAGGTGGTTTATGTTTTACAGGAACAATTTTTGAATAGCTTGCACGGTTCCTGACTGCCCTGTTCTGAGGGCAAAGAGAAGGGTTGTCAGTCTGGCATATCTGAAAGTTAGTTTGCCAAAACCTGGGGTTGAGCAGGTGGAGGAAGGGTGGGGAGGAGAATACCCAACCATCCATTTTCTTGTCCTCTTAAGAGGACATACTGACTTTCCATTCTGTATTCTTACATGCTTCCCCGTCTCTCTGCAGCTTTCCCCTTCGTTGCTTGGAGGCATGCAGAAGTTTGAAAAAGATTTGGCGCATGCTATAAACTTCCTGCTCACACAAACATGGACACACACGTGCCTGAATTAGACGTGGCCAAGGAGAGCACTTGGTATGACAGGGATAGCAAGACCCTGAAACTTTTGATTAAAATTGAAAGAGGCTTTGGCAAGCTCCATGAAGCTTCAGAGCTGTCTGAAGTGATGACTTTGCACCCTGTCAGAAAGCACTGACTATGCCATTCTCAATACCATTTCTAGTGGCTTTCAGGAAAACAAATGCCAAAGCCAAGAGAAAGATTGTTTGTTAGGTCTGATCAAGCTGAACTGCTATGAAAGGGGCTTCTGTGGGAGAACACTAGCCTGAAATGAAATATTCACAATATGGCTAGCAAAAAAGTACGTTGATAATTAACACTTTATTCCATCTGTTTGAGAAGGCATTTTCCAACCTAGCGGCGAAATCATGGCCCCACTGACGTCAACAACGAAACTCCCATTGATGTCAATAGGATTTCACCCTAGAATTTAACATATGGTAAATAAATAAGCCTGGCTCAGCTTAAACTCAGACCCATCCTCTGCCCTTACTCATGCACACGCAGTGCCACTGATTTCCTGCCAGTCGGTTTGCATAGGTATAACCCAGGGCAGAATTTGTCCCATGGACTGTCAATGGGTCAATCACAATTAGATTCAAATATGTTGCACTGGCAGAGGGACAGTGTCATAGTATCTCTACAATGCCACCAGGTGGCAGTGCTTCAAAACGTTACTGTTATTACTGAACACAGCCGTTGTTTAGTAATAAATTATTACTTTTTGCAGCATGAGAGGTAAAGAGGCACAGTCAACTTAAAAAGCACATGTTGAAAATAAACATATTCCTTAACCCATCTGAACACCACTTCAGATTATTAAAAGTACAATAATTTAAAAAATCCCAGTTCACCTGTCACTATTTAGACACTCCCATATGATGCTGATGGCAGGCATATAAATATATAGGTAGACTTCGCATTGCTCTTCTCTTAGGCAATGGAAAATCAGTTGTCAGTTTCACTTATGTTTATAGTCTATTTCATTTGCAGATTCTCAGTGTTGCAAAGGTTGGGTTTCAAACACTGAAGTGGAGAGTTCATTTAAGAAAACAGTTTTCATTGTATTTTTAAATTATGGAAACATTTCTATTCTCACTGTCCCTTTAAATCTAAGAGGATATTGCCCCTTTAAAAGATCAGCAAAAATGATGTACTGTAAAAGAAGTGTTCCCATCAGAGACATAAGGAGTAAAATATTTTCAGTGGTCACAGTCTAAGCAC
The DNA here is from genome assembly GCF_965152235.1 of Eretmochelys imbricata. Lineage (NCBI taxonomy): Eukaryota > Metazoa > Chordata > Testudines > Cheloniidae > Eretmochelys > Eretmochelys imbricata. The sequence goes on from NC_135575.1 coordinate 127,152,256, forward strand.
ATAGCCCTTTTAAGAGAAAACTCTGTACTAAGATGGCTGGAGCAAGAGGTGCATCAAATCAATAGAAGGTCTAGAGCTGGCAGCCAGACCACACTAACTCCGGAGGGGTCTGCTGCTGTATAACAGCTGAGGCATCCCTGAACTCCCGAACTTTATGAGGGGCAAAACCCCTATATGAACGTTGTTGGACTTAGTTTTCTTGCACCTTTGTGTTAGTTATGCTTGAACCTCAGGAAAACATATGACTGCTGTGTCCAAAGCACGCAGTAAATGGTGAGCCTATGGTTAGAGAGGAAGGTTGATCCAAAGGTTAAGGCACTAGCTAGGATTTGGGCTCAATTCCATGCTCTGCCACAGACTCTCCATGTGACCATGAGCAGGTCATTTAGTGTCTCTGTGCCTGAGTTCCTCAACTGTGAAATCGGCATATCACTTTCCCACCTCACGGTGGAAGGATAATTAATTACATTAAAGATTGTGAGGTGCTCAGATCCTATAACGATGGGGGCCACATGGGTGCCTAAGACGGACAGTCTGCAGACCGGCTATCACAAAGGGATTCAGCCCATTTGTCACAAGTAAAGGCTTATTCATCCCTGTGCCAAGGGTGAGCACAAGGCCCATAGGCATGAGTTAAGTCCCCTTTGAGGGTTTAAATGGTGCATAAGCCTTGAGCTGTCTATTCACAGGAATGCATGTCACCCTCTAGTAGCTGCCTATGGTCTGTCGGTGAGATAGCCCCCATAACACTGGCAGCACTGAGTGTGGTGTAACAAAAGACAACTGTGAGGATGAATGATGGCAGTGTGGTTGACCCCATCACTATCATCCTACCACCAGCAAGGCCTCTGAGGGTCCTGACCTCTCAGCGTTTACCTGGCAGCTCTCAGTCTCAAGATGGTTGCAGATTCACTGGAGAAAACCTTTTGTCACCCCTCTATTGTCTCTGCAGAAAGTCCAGAGAATATTCTATGCAGAGATGTAAAGAGAAGCGACATCTAACCTCACCATAGCATTCTTGTTCTGGTTTCACCTAGAACCATGACCAAATTGCCTGGTAATCTGTGTAACAGCCTCCACTAGGGTCCGTGGATACCAGCCTTTGCCACGTAAGAGGGGCATAACCTTTTGTAATGGGAATGGGAAAACAAAGACCCGTCACCTGCAACACTCTGGTGCGTCACACCCTCATTGCAGGCTGTAGCTCACTGTGCGTCAGCCAGTTCAGAGAGAGAACAAGCTCTTACTCAGATTTTCTGCTGAAGAAAATGGTTTGATGTTGCCATAGGGAAAGGCTCTTCACATAGCACCAGCCAAGAGAAAACAACAACATTAGAGAGTGTCTCTCAGTTGGCCCTAGTGGACAACTGTGCCCATAATTACAGAGATGCCTGAAATCCATCCCTGGCCACTTCTGGCATGGGGAAATTGCAAGCCTCAATAACCTGGATGAGTGGCTATAAAAAGGGAGTTACTGTGAAGAATTGGCAGCACACCAAAGTGTTATGCAATTGTTTAAGGGAGGAGGGAAGACATTAAATCCAGCCATTGTCTTATTGGAGCAGAGCCCATTCTGTAGCTACTCATTGCTTGTTTAAACTTTTAAATTAAAGTTAACACATCCACATATTTCTGGCGATGCATCTGTCTAGTTTTGTATAACATGCAGCATAAATATCACAACTTCCTACTAAAAAGAGACACCTGGTTAGGTTTCTAATATTTTTGCCAAGACATTATCCTCTGCCTTTCCCAAAAGAACTTGGCCCATCAGTGCACCCTGACATTCTTCCTGAGCATCATCAGAGATTTCAGAGCTTAAGTTGCTGAACAGGGCAAGTTCCGGTCCCCCCAAACATTTTCTAAGCACTGAATTTCCTGAGCAAAAAGGTTTACGATGAAGATTAGCAAAGGGTAGAGCTCCTCGCACTTGCACTGCTACTGCCCAAGGACTGTTTGTGGGCTGTATGGGTCTCTTAAGAAAAGCAGCAAATCTGCAAAATTTTGGCATTTGTGCAGTTTTGCTTTTGCTAACCTGTCTAAAGAGATGCAAATTTGATTCACCCTGTCAGTGTGTGGGTTTAAATCATCTGCTTGGGGTGCTTGTCTCTTTAAGAGACTGCCCCGTCTGTAACCTCCTGAGCCTGCCTCCCCAAACAATCCAGGCAGTTGCATCTGGGCAGCACAGACTAGATGGGGAGCTTCTCTTCTGGAAGTGTTTAACCTGGATAAGCACATCCCTGTTGTCATCCAAGCAGAATCTGCTTGGTGTGTTCCCCAGCTCATGCAGAGTGGGACCCTGCACTGGTGGAGAGATTCCCAAGCTGAATGACCCCCTTCTCACTCACAGAATCCCTGTATCTGTCTGCCCAAAATCCATGTAGCCCCTGGATCACTAAGAGAAGTGAGCCTGGAACCTTACTAAGCAGCATATGATTTACAGCAGATCCACAGGTGAAATCTGCAGAGACAGCCCCCTGTGCAGTCACAGTGTAATGCAGGGAGGGAAAGAGAGGGGAGCCAGGGGCAGGAACGCAACTGATTGTGCTGTACTGCTGTGGCTGGAGGGGTAGTTGGCTACGTGGCCCTGTAGACAGGGAGTCCCTCATTGCAGCTGGGCAAGGGTGGGAGCCAGTATCAGTGGGGATCCCTAGCCCCACTCCCTTTTCCAAACTTCTGTTTCATACCCACCAATCCTTCTGACCAGGAGGATGGAGGAGAATGTGTGGAGCTGTTCGATTTTTCCATTACTTTGTTCCTTCAGGACAGGAGTGGAGCATACATGCCTCTAACTGTAAGAGGGTGGAAGGCAGAAAGAACTACTGTTTACTTAGGTCTGCAATAGCATCGGCAATTCCTGGGCCAGCCCAAACTAGCCGTAGAATACAAACGCTATTCCCAGCACTGCATGAACATTCTCACGCATGTACATAGTGATCCCAGCTCCACTGGAAGTAGCAGGGCTTGCCAAATAAACTGGTTGACAAACTTGGATTGGAGTCTGCCTCCTTTGGGATCAGTGGGTGTTTTGCCACCCATGCCAGTGTTAGAAGATTGGAGCATGGCAGTGAGAGGAGTAAAACAAACCCAAACTAAATACTTGCTAGCGTCTCTTTTTCCAAGATTATTGTGATTAAAGATGAATTCCCATGTTGTTTAGTCTGAGGTTGACCTGTTGCCACATTATATCAGACACATCATTTGAAATTTATATTTGGAGGGATGGAAAAAAAACCAAGAGCAAAACCCTGAGGGCCTCAGATTCTAAAATACAAGATCTATGAAACTATAATATTTTGCACTTCTGTAGCATCTTCCATCTGAGGATCTCAAGAGATACAGAATGAGAACTCATAACCCCCCTGGCCAGAAAAGCTTGGCTATCCATCATTTTACAAATGTGCACAACCACGGCACAGAGAGGTCCTGTGACTTTAGGCCACGCAAGTAGTGTTGAGAATAGAATGCAGATCTTGACCCAACCCTGTGCTTTCAAGTCCCAAGAGCATCTGTGACAGTTATTACAGTTTTGTTGTCTACAAAGAGATTTGGGAGTCTGGCTAAAAATCTGATCTTGGCATAGGTTTCCCTGAGGGAGGTTTGTACTGTATGGATGGGATAGATTCTCTAGGGGCCCAGAAAGACTATTGCTGACTCTCTCATGGGACCCAAGTGGGAGACCCAGGAGTAGGACTGAAAGGGAACTATGGGAATTGCCTTAAAAAGTCAAATAGGAAAACTGGCTAAAGAGAGCTTTCAGGGATGCTCAGTTTTCAACCAGGGAGAGAGAGTTATCTGAGAAACCAAGACCGATCAGCTGTTAAGAGTTCTCAGTGGTAGTCCAAGATTTTGGAATATCTATTATCTGCTTGTATCTCTTTTGCCAAAATCCATATTTATATACATTCTTGCTAAGCCTGTTTACATCATGTTTTTGTAAGTTTCTCTGCTGCGGGCTTGTATTAAAGTTCTGTTTCTGTTAAGCTCTGTGCTGAACAAGAGTCAGTAGGGGAGCTTGAACTGAAGCCAAGCCTCTTTCTACTACAATGCATTATTGTATTGTATGAGCACATTTCTTGCCTGTGAGCATATGTCTTGCTCAAGCTGGAACCTAGGCTCCGAGTCCCTCCTCGCTTGCAGAATTCAGAGCCTGAGCTCCAGCCTGAGCAGGACCATCTACACTGCTGTTTTTAGTTCCATAGCGCAAGCTCAATTCAGTTGATCTGGGCTGTGAGACTTGCCGCTGAGAGATTTGGGAGGGTTTGTTATTTATTTTTGCTATGTAGACATACTGTTAGTGCCCATGGCTCAAGCAGAATACTTGTTAACTTGTTACCACCAGTAAAGATATCTATGCATTATACATTTTCATTCTAGAAAGGCAGAACAAAAAAACATGAAAGTCTGAAATTCTCATGTTAGTTACATATAATTTGTCATTGCTTGTAAAACCACCACCTTCTCTCTCCATTCTGATTATTTCTAGCATTACAGTATCTCGTAAAGGCCCAAGCTAACACAGGGGACCCATTGTGCTAGGTTTTGTATGTTCACATAGGAAGATGGACCTTGCCCCAAAGAGCTTACGATCTCCTTAGATAGGACCAAGGCAGTGTTACTAGCCTCATTATATTGATGGGGACCTAAGGCATAAGAAATTACGTGGCTTGCCTAAGGTTACATGGGAAGTCTGTGGCAAAGCCAGGTATTGAATCCAGATCTTCTGACCCCCATTCAGTGACCACCCTTCCTCTCAACAGTAATCTGTAATCTGGAGTAAGTGTGGTCTGGGTGTGCAGCATTGCACTTGTTCATTACTTTTACCTCCCTCATTTACACTAAAAAAGAAGAATCATTGAGAGTGGGGGCTTTTCATTATGTTTGTAGCACTTGTTTCACAAAAAACTGTTTTCTTATTGCCTGTGAGTGTTCCAGACTTGAATCGATGTGTTGTCTGTATTAATCTTTAACTAGCCTACACACCAAATGGACTGATCAGACAGCTTAGAGAGGAAAGAGGAGAGAAAATACAGCCATAAGGCAAAAAAAGCATGTAGGAGTTTAGTTTACAAAGCAGTCAAGCAGATCCATGGGCTATAAATCAAGATTAAGTTAACATGCCTTGGTTTAGAAGGACCCAAGCATTAAATAAAATAAAATTAAGTCCTTTATGATTTGAACATAATAAAAGAAATCTGCTGGCTGGTGTGACAGCAGAACATTGCTGGGAGGGTTTGTTAGATCTGTTTTGTTAAGGACCCAGTGGTTTGATTCTTAACATCTCTGAGTAAGCAATGTTCACACCAGGAAGCTGTTTGATCTCAAATCCTCTTAGCTTTTAGGAAACATCTGAAGTTGAGTCCTTTGCCATCAGGTTTCTGAAGCAATTCAGCTGGGTTTTGATTTGGATTGTGGGGAGGATGCATGACCCCTGAGAGTTCTGGGCTGCACTGACCAGACTCCACAAGTAGCTGGGGACGCACTGGTTTGGCATTAATGGTGATCTTCAGAAACCAAGGGAAAGTGCCATGTGGTGTTTCTTAAGCATAAGGATGAGAGCACATCATTTGGGGCTGATTCTGCCCAAATAGAATGATGGCCTCGCTACACTGTCAACCTACAACAAATAGATTTCTGCTGCCTATAAAATGGAGTAGAATTTCAGATGCTTTAGATATGTTGGCCAGTTGTAACTGGACTGAGGATTTCCTCTCATTTTTTTCCTCCTTGGTGCCATAGTAATGTTTTATAGCAGGTTCTTTGTTCATGTACAGTGTGACATTGCACCCCATAAGGAAATGGAAATATGCTTATGAATGTATATGACATAACTGGAATATGTTTTATGCTACATATGCCATGTAACATATCTTTGTAAAGGTTATGATCTACTGAATCTATTCTTCCTATTTGTATGCATGTATCATTTCTGTGTTCTAGGTTATGAATATTGGCTGTGTACCTGCTTGATTTCTAAGTAGCTTTAGTAAAGCATTAGGTCAGCGAGAAAGGAATGTGCAAGTTAAGTGCCCAATCAAGAAACACTTAGCGAACAATGGATCTTGGAATGCTCCAATCCACATAATGACAGGTTTCAGAGTAACAGCCCTGTTAGTCTGTATTCGCAAAAAGAAAAGGAGTACTTGTGGCACCTTAGAGACTAACCAATTTATTTGAGCGTGAGCTTTCGTGAGCTACAGCTCACTTCATCGGATGCATACCATGGAAACTGCAGCAGACTTTATATACACACAGAGATCATGAAACAATACCTCCTCCCACCCCACTGTCCTGCTGGTAATAGCTTATCTAAAGTGATCATCAAGTTGGGCCATTTCCATCACAAATCCAGGTTTTCTCACCCTCCACTCCCCCCCACACACAAACTCACTCTCCTGCTGGTAATAGCCCATCCAAAGTGACAACTCTCTACACAATGTGCATGATAATCAAGGTGGGCCATTTCCTGCACAAATCCAGGTTCTCTCACCCCCTCACCCCCCTCCAAAAACCACACACACAAACTCACTATCCTGCTGGTAATAGCTCATCCAAAGTGACCACTCTCCCTACAATGTGCATGATAATCAAGGTGGGCCATTTCCAGCACAAATCCAGGTTTTCTCACCCCCCCCCCACCCCCATACACACACAAACTCACTCTCCTGCTGGTAATAGCTCATCCAAAGTGACCACTCTCCCTACAATGTGCATGGTGCACATTGTAGGGAGAGTGGTCACTTTGGATGAGCTATTACCAGCAGGAGAGTGAGTTTGTGGTGGGGGTGGGGGGGCGGAGGGTGAGAAAACCTGGATTTGTGCTGGAAATGGCCCAACTTGATGATCACTTTAGATAAGCTATTACCAGCAGGACAGTGGGGTGGGAGGAGGTATTGTTTCATGATCTCTGTGTGTATATAAAGTCTGCTGCAGTTTCCACGGTATGCATCCGATGAAGTGAGCTGTAGCTCACGAAAGCTCATGCTCAAATAAATTGGTTAGTCTCTAAGGTGCCACAAGTACTCCTTTTCTTTTTCCAATCCACGTAAGAAGTCTACCTGAGGACATTCAAGGCAACATGTGAACCATGGCTGCTACCTGTAAGTTCTGAGTCATGCACAGAAGTGAAAGTAAACTGGTACGGCCCGGTATGGTGTACCGGCAAGAGCCAGTATGCCAGACCGGACCGGTTTCCCCAGGCGGCAATTTAAAAGGGCCTGGGGCTCCCAGCAGTGGCTGGAGTCCCAGGCCCTTTAAATTGCCGCCAGAGCCCCGCTGCCGGAGCCTCCGGGTAGCAGAGGTGGCCGGGACCCCCAGGGCTCCGGCTGCAATTTAAAGGCCAGTTGAGGCCCCGCCCCCTGCTCAGGACTCCTGAGTACCAGTAAGTCCTTTAAGTTACTTTCACCCTCTGGTCATGAATGGACATGTGACTTGCCCATGTGACTCCAAAACTCCATATTGTAGCAGTGATTCTACACAGAGGGAGGGGTGTCCACCCACAAGAGAAAGTCTATTTAAACCCTGGGCAGACCCCTCCATTTTGTCTTCAGCTGGGTCAAGAGATATCCTTTGGGGGTGGAGAGGCTACCTCAAGGAAACTGGAACAAAGGACAGTAAGCACAGGGATTCATAGATGCTAAGGTCAGAAGGGACCATTATGATCATCTAGTCTGACCTCCTGCACAACGCAGGCCATAGAATCTCACCCACCCACTCCTGCAAAAAACCTCACCTACGTCTGAGCTATTGAAGTCCTCAAATCATGGTTTAAAGACTTCAAGGAGCAGAGAATCCTCCAGCAAGTGACCAGTGCCCCATGCTACAGAGGAAGGCGAAGACCCTCCAGGGCCTCTTCCAATCTGCCCTGGAGGAAAATTCTTTCCCGAAGCCAAATATGGCGATCAGCTAAACCCTGAGCATATGGGCAAGATTCACCAGCCAGATACTACAGAAAATTCTTTCCTGGGTAACTCAGATCCCACCCTATCTAACATCCCATCACAGGCCATTAGGCCTATTTATCATGAATATTTAAAGATCAATTAATTACCAAAATCATGTTATCCTATCATATCATCTCCTCTATAAACTTATCGAGTTTAATCTTAAAGCCAGATAGATCTTTTGCCCCCACTGCTTCCCTCGGAAGGCTATTCCAAAACTTCACTCCTCTGATGGTTAGAAACCTTCATCTAATTTCAAGTCTAACTTCCTGGTGGCCAGTTTATATCCATTTGTTCTTGTGTCCACATTCGTACTGAGCTTAAATAATTCCTTTCCCTCTCTGGTATTTATCCCTCTGATATATTTATAGAGAGCAATCATATCGCCCCTCAACCTTCTTTTAGTTAGGCTAAACAAGCCAAGCTCCTTGAGTCTCCTTTCATAAGACAATTTTTCCATTCCTCGGATCATCCTAGTAGCCCTTCTCTGTACCTGTTCCAGTTTGAATTCATCCTTCTTAAACATGGGAGACCAGAACTTCACACAGTATTCCAGGTGAGGTCTCACCAGTGCCTTGTATAACGGTACTAAAACCTCCTTCTCCCTACTGGAAATACCTCTCCTAATGCATCCCAAGACCGTATTAGCTTTTTTCACGGCCATATCACATTGGCAACTCATAGTCATCCTACGATCAACCAATACTCCAAGGTCCTTCTCCTCCTCTGTTGCTTCTAATTGATGCGTCCCCAGCTTATAACTAAAGTTCTTGTTATTAATCCCTAAATGCATAACCTTACACTTCTCACTATTAAATTTCATCCTATTACTATTACTCCAGTTTACAAGGGCATCCAGATCCTCCTGTATGATATCCCGGTCCTTCTCTAAATTGGCAATACCTCCCAACTTTGTATCATCCGCAAACTTTATTAGCACACTCCCACTTTTTGTGCCAAGGTCAGTAATAAAAAGATTAAATAAGATCAGTCCCAAAACTGATCCTTAAGGAACTCCACTGGTAACCTCCCTCTAGCCTGACAGTTCACCTTTCAGTAGGACCCGTTGTAGTCTCCCCTTTAACCAATTCCTTATCCACCTTTCAATGTTCAGATTGATCTCCATCTTTTCCAATTTAACTAATAATTCCCCATGTGGCACGGTATCAAAAGCCTTACTGAAATCTAGGTAAATTAGATCCACTGCATTTCTTTTGTCTAAAAAAATCTGTTACTGTCTCGAAGAAAGAGATCAGGTTGGTTTGGCACGATCTACCTTTTGTAAAACCATGTTGTATTTTTTCCCATTTACCTCAATGTCCTTAACTACTTTCTCCTTCAAAATTTTTTCCAAGACCTTGCATACTACAGATGTCAAACTAACAGGCCTGTAGTTACCTAGATCACTTTTTTTCCTTTCTTAAAAATAGGAACTATGTTAGCAATTCTCCAGTCATATGGTACAACTCCTGAGTTTACAGATTCATTAAAAATTCTTGCTAATGGGCTTGCAATTTCGAGTGCAAATTCCTTTAATATTCTTGGATGAAGATTATCTGGGCCCCCCGATTTAGGCCCATTAAGCTGCTTGAGTTTTGCTTCTACCTCAGATATGGTAATATCTGCCTCCATATCCTCATTCCCATTTGTCGTCCTACCATTATCCCTAAGCTCCTCTTTAGCCTTATAAAAGACTGAGGCAAAGTATTTGTTTAGATATTGGGCCATGCCTAGATTATCCTTGACCTCTACTCCATCCTCAGTGTTTAGCAGTCCCACTTCTTCTTTCTTTGTTTTCTTCTTATTTATATGGCTATAGAACCTTTTACTATTGGTTTTCATTCCCTTTGCAAGGTCCAACTCTACTTGAATTTTAGCCTGTCTCACTTTATCCCTACATGTTCTGATCTCAATAAGATAGCTTTCCTTGCTGATCCCTCCCATCTTCCACTCCCTGTATGCTTTCTGCTTTTTCTTAATCACCTCTCTGAGATACTTGCTCATCCAGCTTGGTCTACAACTCCTATTAATTTTTTCCCCTTTCTCGGGATGCAGCCTTCTGATAGCTTCTGCAGCTTTGATTTAAAGTAATCCCAGGCCTCCTCTACCTTTAGATCCATAAGTTCTTCAGTCCAATCCACTTCCCTAACTAATTTCCTTAATTTTTGAAAGTCAGCCCTTTTGAAATCAAAAACCCTAGTTGCAGATTTATTTTTGTTAATCCTTCCGTTCAGTTTGAACTGAATTAGCTCATGATCACTTGAGCCAAGATTATCCCCTACAACCAATTCTTCTATGAGGCCCTCACTACTCACCAAAACCAAATCTAAAATGGCATCCCCTCTAGTCGGTTCAGCAACTACTTGATGAAGGAATCCATCAGCTATCGCATCTAGGAAAATCTGAGCCCTATTATTATTACTAGCACTCGTCCTCCAGTCTATATCTGGGAAGTTAAAGTCTCCCATGATCACACAGTTTCCACTAGTATTTACTTTATTAAAAACATTAAAAAGGGCTCTATCCATATCCAAATTAGATCCCGGTGGTCTATAGCACACCCCAAGCACTATCTTAGGGGAGGCTCTAATAGTTTTCTTCCCCAATGTAACTTTTGCCCAGACGGACTCTGTCTTATCCATTCCATCGCTTCTTATTTCTTTGCAGTCTACCTCATTGATATACAATGCTACTCCACCACCTTTACCTTTATTTCGGTCTTTCCTAAACAACACATACCCTTCAATACCTGTAGTCCAGTCATGACGACTATTCCACCATGTTTCTGTTATCCCTATAATATCTGGTTTCACTTCCTGCACCAGTAGCTCTAGTTCCTCCATTTTGTTGCCTAGGCTCCTCGCATTGGTGTACAAACATCTTAATTATTGCTGTTTGGACTCGCTCACATTCTGTACCCTATTAGGCATGGTCATTCTACAGCCAGTATAACCTATTAGACTGGTATCCACACTGCCCTTCCTCCTTATATACATTCTCCTACCCACGGCTGTATCCTTTCTTACTTTGTTTTCTTCCCTCTCAATGCTAAAATCCGGCGTGGAGATTACCTGGACATCTCCCAACCATCTCCTCCAAATTCCTAGTTTAAAGCTCTCTTAATCAGTTGTGCCAGCCTCCATCCTAGAAGTCTATTTCCTTCCCCACTCAGATGAAGTCCATCCTGAGAGAACTGTCCTCTATCCATGAATGCCTCCCAGTGGCCATACATCCCAAAGCCCTCCTTATAGCACCACTGCCTAAGCCATCTGTTGATAGTCATAATCTTGTCACACCTTTGTTGCCCTTCTCTAGGAACAGGCAGAATCCCACTAAAGATTACCTGAGCCTTGATTTCCTTAAGCGTCTTCCCCAGTCTAGCATAGTCTCCCTTAATACTTTCCAGCGAGAATCTAGCCATATCATTTGTTCCCACATGAAGGATAATTAGGGGATTCTTTCCTGCTCCCTTTAGGATCCTTTTCAACCTTAGGTCTACATCCCGTATCTTAGCACCTGGAAGACAGCACACCCTTCTATTCTCTGGATCAGCTCTGGTTACAGGCCTGTCTATTCTTCTCAGTAAAGAGTCCCTGATCACATAGACCTGCCTTTTCCTGGTGACGGTGCTATTCTCCAGTCTATCCTCTGTTCCCTCTGGCTGCAAGTTCTTTCCATTCCTATTCTCCCTTGTAATCCTCTTCAACCCATCCTGTATCCTCCAGGGCCTCATATTTGGTGTAGTCTCTATTGACTCTTCCCCTTTTCCTATAGGACTAGCCGCTCTTCTCTTCTTCCTGGCCCTTCCACTTCAGTGACCGCCTGCTGTGCCCCTTCTTCATTTTCCAACTCTGCAAACCTGGGATGTGAGTGATTGCTGGACCAAGACTAGAAGGAGACTAGTCTGTAAAAGAAAGCTTACTGAAACACCTCTGAGGGTGAGGTTTTATCTGTATTCAGTTTTCTTACTGTATTAGGCATAGACTTGCGTGTTCGATTTTATTTTGCTTGGCAATTCACTTTGTTCTGTCTGTTACTACTTGGAACCACTTAAATCCTACTTTCTATATTTAATAAAATCCTTTTTACTTATTATTTAACCCAGAGTATGTATTAATACCTTGGGGGGTGGGGGGGCAAACAACTGTGCATATCTCTATCAGTGTTACAGAGGGTGAACAATTTATGAGTTTACCCTGTATACGTTTTATACAGGGTAAAACAGATTTATTTGGGGTTTGGACCCCATTGGGAGTTGGACATCTGAGTGTTAAGGATAGGAACACTTCTTAAGCTGCTTTCAGTTAAGCTTGCAGTTTGTGGGACACGGTTCAGACCTGGGTCTGTGTTTGTGGCTGGCAAGTATGCCTTGCGCAACCAGGCAGGGCTCTGGAGTCCCAAGTTGGCAGGGAAAGCAGAGGCAAAAGTGGTCTTGGCACATCAGTTGGCAGCCCCAAGGGGGTTTCTGTGATCCTATCCATCACATACAGTAGCTGCCAATTGTGGCATTATGTTGCTGCTTAACAGCATGGACAGTACAGGCCAAATTCTGCCTGAGTGGCAAAGTCCTAGAGGTGGGAATGGAGAGGAGCTCCAATGCAATGGTTCCTTGAGTCATTCTGCCTGGGCAGGGCAGATGTAGGTTGAATATCCTGGTATCTTCTGGGCGAGAGGCCTTTTCCCTTCATCTCCTGCCCTCTTCTGAGACTGGAACTGTGAGCAGCATGATCTGCATAGCACCTTACCACACCATTACGAAGCAGTAAGGTGCACTGCCAACTGCCATGTACATCAAATACATGGGTAATAGTTTGTGTGTTGTCTACAATATCTAGATGTTCTTCCCATATCCAGGGAGGCCACTTTATGAAGTAGTCCCTCTCTCCATAACACACTACAGGCTTTTTCTATCTCCAGGAAGGTTATCATCATGAATTCTTTGGTTCTCATGTTTTGTGCTTCTGTCGCTATCCTTACAACATGGTCAGTCGCACTCCTACCTCTTCTGAGCCCACTTTGAGTTCCATCTATGAACCTATTTCTTTCTCGGTGTGCTACTAATCCCTCTGTTACCATTCTATGGTTTTACCTAAACCTGCTGTGAGGACAATTGATCTGTATGCCTCAGGTCTTGAGCGCAACTTACCCACCCAGTTCCTCACTGGGACAATAATTGCATGGCCTTAGATTTCACCTTTTCGCCATATATGTTATTATATAATTTTAGTGTCACCCTCCAGCTTCCTTCACGTCAGTGTTTAAGCATTTCAAAGGTTATTTCATCCTTGCCTGGTGCACTGCTTTTGCTCACCACCACTTTTTGGAGATCTCGCATACTAAAATTTTCATTTAAAATAACCTCCACATTCTCCCCCCCACCTATACATCATGTCATAATTATCCTTAATGAATCTTCATTTCCTCTCCTTAATTTCTATACTCTCATCCTCATCACTATTGGCCTTTTTATATAGTGGCCAGAATTTTCGCTTATTACTCCTATGCCCTGCAACTACAAGGCTTGTATGATGTGGCTGTTATGAAGAAAATGAATGGAATAGAGTATGTTTATATACCTCTGCTGTACTGGTATCTTTAGCTTTCCCACAATATATTCTCCAGCTGTCTTTGTGTCATTTTATAGCCCTTTGTGAAACTTCCTTAAATAGTGAGGACTTATGAAATATTAAAAATAAGTAAGGATTTTTTTGCTGCCTTGTGTGCCTTATTCCTCTCCTTAATTACCTTTTCACATTCCTTGCTCCACCATTGACCACTTTTCCTATATAAGTAGGATCGGTATCCTAGGAATAGCTAGACTGGCTGTCTTTATGATTCCCTTAGTAACATTACTATAGAATTCCTCAATATATACATTGCTTCACTTTTGTTTCTAAAAGCGTTTCCAATTTGGGTTGTTTGTTTAAGATTTTCAAGTGGGGATATTGTCCTTGCCTTTGGAATTTCCTTCTCCTTGATATGTACTTAATATCAGGAAGTAGTAACTATCTACTCCCTCCTCGCTGTAAATCTCCCAGATACGTTTACTTGCTATGGTGCTAGAAGCAAATTTCCAGATTCAGGCACGAGAAGCTTCCATCAGCTGTACTGAGCCTGGTAGGTGCTCCATCATTTAATATTGATCAATTATTCTTTTTAAAGAATTGCTCTAAACATTTTCCTTAGTTCCCCACTATCTGTTGTGACTATTCAGATCACCACAGACAATGAATGAGCATGTGACATCTGCAATTCTTTCAGGTCCATAGCCTCTCGTTTCCTGCCTGGATTATAAACACGACAAGCTTTTAAAGACATAGGATTGTTTTAGATTGGTATCAATAGCATTATCCTTAATATTTAGCTTTTTAAATCTACTTCAAGGTAGTTCAGTTTCTTTTTAATGAAGGTGCAGACAGAGGAATAGGAAAGCGTGGGGCTATCATGTCTATATATGCCATGTCCCAGGATTTTATAGCTTAGTTTTTCCCTCTTAACCAAGTCTATTGCATGCATATCATATCAGGCTTTGTTTTCACATCACTAATATTTCTTTAATTCCTGCCCATGTGGTATTAGGCTCTGGGCAGTCCAGCCAAAAATAGTCACCATCATTCTTTCAAACCTTCAATATTTCCTTCACTCAGGAAAGTTTGAAGGTATTCCACTAATAGGTTGCTAGCCTGTGCAGCAGCTATAATTATATATTTCTCATTTTCTGTTTTCATCTCAAACAAGCAAGAATTACTTCAATCATATGTTTAATCAGTCTCTCTGTTTCTGTAAGTAGTATGTCATCTCCTTTTACCACAGTGTCACTTCCTTCCCATTAGTTTGTTGCTGGCTGTTCCCTTTCCCCATATCAGGTTTACCTTTTTAAAAAACAAAAATGAACAAACAAACAAACAAAAAACCACACACCACACAGGGGGGAAAGTATCTCCGAGCAGCTTCTGCACGAGACGTTAGTAATTTTGTTGGATAGGTATCTATCTCCATCCTCTGGCTTGCTTTGCCTCAATGCCTGCTCCACATGCTGAGCTGTGTTTTTCTCCACAGTTGTAACATTTTTGTTCTATTCTTTCCTCACAAGGATTGTATGAACATTCACCTCTACAATTACTGCACTGTGTTTTTTCTTCACCATTATTTACTATGTGACCAAATCTTCGGCACCCATAGTCTGCGTTCCTTCTCCTGTGAGATGCTGTCAGATATCCTGAAGTCACTCTGTCTGGTAACATTCTTCCCTGAAATGTGTCCAGCACAGCTGTGGAAGACTTGCTAACATCTCTTCTGCTAATTAGCCTCTTAGCAGTTTTATCTTCATCTATTGCTTGCTTTATATCCTCCTCTGCCATTTCAGATAGTACACCATGTACTACCCCTCTTGTTTCTGTGAGTAATTTGGGTAGCTGACAGGTTATTTTTATTTTATCTAGCACCCTTGTCTAAAGGAGCTTCCCTACTTGCTCTTCATTTTTATAATCTACTAGCAAGTCTCCACCAGGTAGTTTCTTAGCTCTTAATGTATCTCTAGCCTTTTTTTCCCCTCTGATCCACTCTGCAATCCTCAGGGATTTAGATCCCCTATCTTCTTGTCCTTACCTAGGGATTTTACTATCACGTAAGTTTTCACCATTTCCCTTTCTTGCTCTCCTATTTGCTGCTCTTTTTTCTGGTTCCAGAGAATCTACCCTTTTCTTTTTCCCTGTTTGCATCTAGTCTTCCTCAGTGTTTTCCCTATCCTCATTGTCAAGTCTGGTTTCAGTATCATTTATTATTTCTTCCATCTCACTCTACTTAGCCTGCCAGCCAAAGCCTTAGCCTACTAGCTTGCCACAGCTCAGCCAGCAGCCCCATCCCAGCCCTTCTCTCACTACATCTATCTTCTGCTCCAGACATCCTTTCTTTATAGTCATCACCCAACTCCCTCCTCAGCTGAGCTTCATCCTTAACTTAGTCTGGCCCATCCTTCAGGTGCAGCCAGTTGGGTTAATTGACGTCTGAGACCCACATTAACCCCATCACAATTGTATATTCAATGTTGTTTCAGTTTTGAAAGGATAAATAAACTCCCTCCATGCTTTGGTTGAAACTTTGACCTTGCTGTATATCTGATGCTCCAAAAATGCAAGGAGCTAAAAGGACTTTGGAGGAATGGAACTTAGTTTGCTGACATCATCAGCTTAGCTACCACATTTCATGCAGCTCAATGCACTA
This sequence comes from Eretmochelys imbricata, assembly GCF_965152235.1. Taxonomy (NCBI): domain Eukaryota; kingdom Metazoa; phylum Chordata; order Testudines; family Cheloniidae; genus Eretmochelys; species Eretmochelys imbricata. The sequence goes on from NC_135575.1 coordinate 127,168,422, forward strand.
TATTTTATGCAAGTTATTTTGAGTTAATTTGCATAGTTTACATATCATTTGCATTTGACCACAAACTTCAGCTTCTTGACGATATACCCTTCCCCAAGCAATGGCAGAGACATGGAGCTGCACAAAACTTGTCATCTCTGAGTATCTAGGGGTGCTGGGATAGGCGGGAGGAGCTCTAGAAGGTGTCCGGGATTGCCAGGTCTGATGGGTGGGTGCTAGGTTCAATGGGTGCTGGATGTGCTGATTGCTGCTTTGTCTGGGGTAACTGAGGGGTTGGGTGCTGTGAGGGGGTGACAGGGGTAGGTGCACGGCTGCTACGGTGTCTGTGCTGAGGGGTAGGTCTGGGATCAGGGTACTCTTGGGACTAAGTGAGTGCTGGAATAGGTTGGGAGGTGTTGTCTGGGAGGGAAAGGGATCTGGCTGGGGTTGTAGGCTATGGCTGGGTTACTGGGAGCAGGGATTGGGGTTTTTCTGGAGGAGCAAGGAGTCTAGCCAGGGCAGAGATTGTGAGCTCCTGAGGAACACCCCACCACCACCACCACCACCTTCTGGAGCCACCTCTTGCAGCTGCTACCTGCACCCTGCTTGGATCTAGCAGAGGGAGCAGCCACAATGGGGGAGAGAGGCACATAATCTGGCTATCTGTAGACAGGCTGCACAATGACTTTTAGTGGCATCAGAGGAAGTTACAGGTGAGATTCATGCTGTGTGGCAAACAGGTGTGACAGTGCTGCCAAATGTGTGATACCCAGGAGACTTGTCAGTGTGGCATCACTATCCCAGGGTCCCTGCTGAGACTGCTCTTGGTGGCTTTAGTTTCCCAGGTCCCCAGGGGAGGGGGAGAGACGACCCTGTGCTGGGTCCTCTCTCCCCCTCGCTGCAGTGCTTGCTGAAGCTGCTTCTGCTCCTGCCAACTTGAGTTTCTCTGCACCTGGGGATAAATTTCCAAACAGGAAAGCTACTGGCTCTGGGGGCAGGGCACTTGTAGTGCCCCCGGAGGAGGGGTGGAGACAAGCCCTAGAGTCCTGGAGTGATGGAGGGGAAAATAGGGGACCAGGCAGTCTGATGATACAGGACAGAAAAGAACCCTCCTCCCAGGGCTATGCAGGTTCTGCAGGGCTCGGAGGAGCACATAGGAGTTGTCACACTGGGTCAGAGCCATGGTCCAGCTAGCCCTGTACCCTCCCTGCATAAGGGGCTGGCACCAGCTGCTTTAGCGGAAGGTGCAAGAAACCCTGCTGAGGGCAGTGAGGGGATAACCAGCCATCATGACCAACCCCCAATAGTTAACGAGTGGTTTAAGCCCTCAGGGAAGTAGTAAAATCTTACTTTTTCCCGCTAAGGTCAGTGGATACGAGCCTGACCACTCACAGGGAGTAAGAAAGTGCCTTTGTGACAGTTGCTTTTCAGAGCAGAATTGCCCTTTTCCTAAGCAAAAACAAACCGCAACCCTAATATTCTGCATAGTTCTGGACCAAGCCAAGCCATTATTGGCAGCAAATGTGCTCTCATTGCATAAAGGGCTCATGATTATGTGGTTTAATGATTTCTGTCAAGGGCCGCTGCAATTAAACCATTCATGGAAAATTAAATTGAATACTTGTTTCAAAACACAATATGTTTCACTGTCATCTCAGAAGGGAAACTAAGGTCTTTATGGGGGCATAGGTCTTACAGCTCTTATAAACAGGGACTCTGTTGTTTATTTTGAGTGTTTCCTTTTAACAAATGTGCCTCCCATTTTATAATTTATACTCAATCAATATGGAGCAGAGATTCAGAAGTGCTCAGAGCCACCTTTCCAAGTGCTCAGCACCCACCATCAGGGCCAGATTTTCCAAAGATCTCAACTCCCATTTAGGCACTTAAATAAGAGCCAGACTCCGGAAATGCTCAGCCCTCAGCAGCCCCCATTGCAACATTTATGGCCTCCAAGTCCAGGTCTACACTAGAAACTTGACAGTGTAGCAATGTCGGTTCAGATGAGATTTTTTTTTAACTTAATTTCTACACCAGCGAAAGGCCCAGTGTAAATGTAGTTATACCATCAAAAAAGCCCTTTTGCCAGTATAGCTAATTTCGATCAGGGAACCAGTCTAAGTAATACTGACAAAAGCACGCTTACCATTATAAGCTACATCTCCACTAGGAGGTGTGTAGCTATACCAGAAAACCCTTTCCAACATAGAGTAGGCCTTCTTCTGATGCCTAAGTAGGAGCTGGGCAGTTTTGAAAAACTAGCACTAAAACAGCTTTGGAGACAGTGGATCAAGTTTACTGTTTAAAGTTCAAAGGTAAGAATGAGTCACAAAGAGGACAAACGAGTTGGAGAATTAAGCTGGGAGAGCTGGTGGGGCACAATGCTACAAATGTATTCCCTCTGCATGCTTGGGAGCTCTGGAAGGGATTGTGCTTCTGCGAGGTGCGGTGCTTCTGCATTGTAGACTCCCAAATCCGTGTCTATGGTCACAATTGACAAGTGGGCATTAAGGACCTGAGCCAAAACTCTTTGAAATCAAGGGAATCGTTCCATTTGTGAGACAGAGGCCCACTGGTGGTTCACTGGTCTGTGTCAGCAACTCTTGCCAGGCCTGACATGTCACACACAGGTGTCATGACAGTTATTTAAAAGGTGACGAGTGCTATACAGTTTGAAATCTGATAACACACTGGTCTTTTATGTCACTATGGCATGTTGGTAACAACTCTGTCGGTGACATGATGGATACCCTCTGATATTATGGTGTGACGTTATTGACTTGAACTAGGACCATATAGAACATTGTTGCAACCAAGGTCTTGTATAAAGGGGGAACCAAATCTTGTATAAAGGGGGTCAAATAAGGTGTCTAAGACAAGGTTATGGTTTGCTGGTTATGATTATGCTATCTATATGCATGTATCATTTTTGTATTTAAAGTTATAAGTATTGGCTCTATACTGTCTGTAGTTCAAACTTGTGCTATGCTTCTGGGTAACACCCCAGACAAGTTGGTGTCAGCTCTGCCTAGCCTGCTTGATGGCCCATTAAGGACCATCAGCTATACAACTGACCCATTGAGAGAAAGCAGACACGCCTTGCGACTCAGCAAGGTATGCAGGGACATGCCTATGGGCAGAACTCTGAGGTGTTTCCAGGCCATGTGATGGACAGCTTGTCTTTGGAACAAAGAAAGAAAGACCACATGGCAAGAGAAATAAAAAGCTGCTGCAGCTCCTCCATCTTGTCTTCAATCCTGCCTCGGGAGGGACTTTGCTACACTGAAGCTTTGAACCAAGGACTGAAAGACCCATCCCAGCTGTGGATGTTTGTACTCCAGAGATTTGATTTGAGCCTGCAGTTTATTCTACCACTGCCGCAAGCCTGAACCAAGAACTTTGCCATGACTGTATGTCATTGATTCCATTTAACCAACTCTAGCTCTCATCTATATCTTTTTTCTTTTATGAATAAGCCTTTAGATTCTAAAGGATTGGCAACAGCATGATTTGTGGGTAAGATCTGATTTGTATATTGACCTGGTTCTGGGGCTTGGTCCTTTGGGATGGGGAGAACCTTTTTTCTTTTACTGGGGTATTGGTTTTCATAACCATTTGTCCCCATAATAAGTGGTACTGGTGGTGATACTGGGAAACTGGAGTGTCTAAGGGAATTGCTTGTGTGACTTGTGGTTAGCCAGTGGGGTAAAACCAAAGTCCTCTCTGGCTGGCTGGTTTGGTTTGCCTTCATGTGCACAGAAACCCCAGCCTTGGGCTGTAACTGCCCTATTTTAAGCAATTTGTCCTGAATTGGCACTCTCAGTTGGGTCCCACCAGAACCAGCATTGTTACATATGGCCTGGAGACTGTAAACAGACAAAGGTGACAAAACAAGTTTCTTCTGCATAAACGGGAAGGAAAATATCATGGCAGATGCCCAGTCCTGGAAAGAGGGCTTGGACCTGCTGCCTCCGGGTCAGCCAGTGGCTAACCCTCCAGGCGCTTTGTAAGCGGGGGGAGGTGTGACCCTAAGAGAATCTGAGTGCCATAGGACCATGGGCTCACTAGTGTCAGGTAATGAGTTGCAACTGGCCTGAGCAATTCAGTGGACCCCAACTCACTGTGGTTATAATCTGTGTCTAAAAGGTGTCTTGTAATATGGCTCTGGAAGACAAATAATTTATTGATCATTAACATTCTTGCATGATGTATGTATGGGGTGTGTATTAAGAGTTATAGATATATGTCAGAATTATGACTAAAATGTGTTTAAACCAGGGATGGTAGGGGGAGTTGGTAAACAGATTGCCCTAGACAAAGGAATGTGTATTTGCTTCTCTGACCAGCCTGGTCATCAGGCAGAGACAATGAAGGTACATTTACATGTCAGGCAAACAAAGCTATCAAATTAACAAGTGGGGTAGGAGACAGCATGGCAGGTAGACCCCAGAAGGAGAGAGAACCTTAGTCTGAGTTTTACCTTTCAAAGAATACATTGCAAAGGTTTACTGGTCTATAAAGATGGGGAGGTGGTGGGGGCAAACCTCAAGTGATAAGCAATTGAATCAACTGATTGTATACAATATGTATACAATATCACTGTATTATAGAAGTGTATAGACTGAGTTCTTTTCTGAAAGACATACCAGTGATTAATGTCATTGTGAAATGTATGTATTAACACTATATGAAGAAATATGGATACTTAATTATCTTATGCTTTAAAGTTTGTGACCAAACAGGTTTCCTCCCTGACAGGAGAGAAGGCAGCTATCTACCTATCTTCAGTGAGATTAAGCAAGGTGTGACCAAAACCAGTGGAAGCCCCATTTACATAAAAATCAGCAAAGGGAGGGGAAGTCCACAGGCAGGGAAGAACAGCATGATGTCATCCTGCCTCTTGAAACATGGTCATTGAACTTTAGAAGATATAAGCAAAAAGAGAAGCTATCTGTGGCATCCATCACTAGACAGATAAAAAGGGCCAGAGCTTTTGCAATCTGAGAAAAGATGGGTCCTTCAATAAACGGGGAGGGGGTGAAGTCTCTGGAAACTGAATATACATGAGAAACCTACTTAGGCAAAGATCTTTCACATAGGAAGATAAGGAAAGCCAGCACTTTGTACTTCTGTGGAAAGTCCTGACAAGGGAAAGTCAGCCATAGCTGGAAAGAAGAATGACTGGTGAGAGAAACCATCTTGAACAAAACCTGTACCTTGCTAGATTAAGTTTTAGAGGTTTAGGTGTATGTTTTTACTTTTATTTGCTTGTAACCATCTTTATTTTTTTCCTTTTACTTGGCATCACTTAACCAAAGGGGGTTGGATTAGATGACCTCCTGAGGTACCTTCCAACCCTGATATTCTATGATTCTATGATTAACCCAGGGCCTATTGTTAATAAATTTGTTTTATTTTTTCTATAAACCAGCTCAGTGCTGTGTTTTCAGGGAAGGGTATATTTACCCTAGTTAAGTTCATCAGCTGTGATGTGCTTTTGTCTCTTTAAAGGAACAAACAAAACTTATTATTTCTCTGAACTGTCCAGAAGACGGCTGGACACTGCAGAGCACATGGTTGGAGGACCATTCAGGACTGGGAGTGGGTAGGGTCACCTTGCTGGTTGTAACCCAGTCTGGTGGAAGCCAAGGTGGGGCTGTAGACAGGCTGTTGGGATTGGAGATGCTGAACCAGGGCTGGCTGCATAGCACACGGACACTCAGGGTGTGACCTGCATGCCTGTCTTCTGGCTGCTGCCATTGAGGTTATGAACCACAACAGTAGGGCACATCAGGCACCCAGGTTTACAGAGCAGGGGGGGTGACAACCCCTCATTGGTCTGAATTGCACCCCACTCCGTGACATCATAGACTTTGATGTTTTTTGGATCAAACTCTAAATGGGGTACAGGAGGGATGGGAAGCCTTGAGAGAGATTAACTTCTTTCTAGTCCCGATTGAAAACAACCCCAGTCCAAAGGAGAGAACGGAATATAGCAAAACCCATCGCAAGCCATCACTGAAGGAACTGACAAATCAACTGCATCACACCTACCCAAGGGGCTCCCCGGTGGTTCCATTCTTACCTTGCTGAGCATTGCAAGGCTGGTGTTGGGGAAGTGCTCCTCCTGCCTGAGGTATCTCTCTGGTGGGGTTCCATCCTGCCTCCCCTCTTGTTAAACATGTCCATGAGGCAGTGGCAGGGTGGGTGGGGTTAGGGAGGAGGCAGGGTAGCAGTCCCTTCCTCAGTGTGCTGATGACACATAGCTTTATGTCTCCATCTCTGCTGCCCTGGCAGGACTGGATGATTGCAACACTCAGTGTCTGAGGGATTGGGTCAGGGATGAGGATACACTGGCTGGGACTCAAGCCAGACCTGACTGAGGTGATGCTGCTTGGAGAAAGCAATTGGAGAGATGGTGGGGATAATTTCTGCCTCGTTAATGGAGGATGTGGGGATGGCTTTCGCTGACTGGCTTTGCTATCTGGGTGATCTGGTTACTAGCCTGCTACTAGATTAGGTAACAGTGATGTCAGCCATAGTACTTTAGGAGGTTGCACCTCTTTCTTTCAAATGCAGGCTTTGCAAATGTCATCCCTAATCTATTCTACATAGGTTCTTACATCATGCTCATCACCATAGTATCTGAGCAGCTATCTAATACCTGGCTCTTATAGAGCGCTTTTTATCAGCAGATCTCAAATCGCTTTACGAAGGAGGGCAGTATCATTATCCCCATTTTCCAGGTAGGAAATTGAGACACAGAAAGGTGAAGTGACTTGGCCAAGGTCACCCAGCAGGCCGGTGGCCAAGCCAGGAATAAAACCCCAGGTCTCCTGAGTTCCAGTCTAGTGCTCTATCCACAAGACCACACTGCCTCCCAGTGCACCCTTGAACTTCTGCCTTTGCAACCTCAAATTTAGATGACTGCAGTGCACTCACATGGGGCTACACTTCTATCTATCTGGAAAGTACAGCTGGTTCAGAATCCAGTGGCCTGTTTGTTCTGTAGTTGTTGTTTTTTCATGAGCAAATTAGATCTGTGCTCTTGCACCTGCACTTGCTGCATCTTGGTTTCTGGACTGAGCAGCTATTTTGATCCATAAAGCCCTAAATGGCCTGGGAGCTACCTGTCTAAGAGACTGCCTCTCTCCTTGAAACATGCTGCCTTGGTTGCAATCAGCAGAGGCGCTTCAGCCCCAGTTTCTTTGGAATGAGAGATGGAAATGAGGAGTGGGCCAGCCTCCACTAGGACCTCTGGAACCCTCTTAACCCCTTGGTCTGTAGCAGCCTGCGTTTGTTAGCCTGGAGCGTGCACCACAAGGACTACAATGTTCATCTTTTCTCCTTCTCTACAGAAATTGGTAAGGCTGGGTCATACTGGAGTGGGACTCTGGTGGGGATTTGTTCTATATATGTTATTGCAGGGTTCCCAGATTTAATAGCCGGATAATTTCCAGGTTGGTTTGTTTACACATATTCATAAAAGATTGTCAGGGGACTCCAGAGCATGGGGTGGGCACTCTTATTGCAGAGCAGTAAAAATCCAAGTACATAACTGAGGTGGCCTTCTAGTAAAGCTGGAGCTGTATTGTACCCTGCACGTTTGGGGCTACATCGGGAAAGTCTGAAGACAGGCAGTTGCCTAATAACAGTGGTCTCTTGCACTGTAGTCAAAGGCACCCATCAGTGTAGATAAATGTAGGTTTAATGTAGACAAAAACTAATTTATATACAATTAATGTCTGGAGGGGGAAGATACTTAGAACAGAAAACAGGAAAGTTGTCAAAGGACCGGATTCACCTCTCTCACTCATTTTACATTGGTGTAACTCTATCAGTTTCTAAGGGGTTACCCCTGATTACTGTCCACCTACATGAGAGTAGAATCAGGCCCAAGAACAACTTAAAGTTATCGCAAACTCTGCTGACCTAAGAGAATGGTTCTTTTTTTTCCTTTCAAATATATCCAGAGGGTAAGAGGCACAAAGGATAAAAGTAGCATGTCTGAGGATTAGCAACAGCAGAGGATTGAAAATGGCTGAACACCTGAATAAATCCTGCTTCTTGGTTTTAAGTATGGAGGAAACCAAAGCGAAGCAGGAGGAGAGAGTGAAATAGGAGCCAAGTTCATGAGAGAGAGGGACTATACAGAACTAGACTGCCATGAGGTGATAGTGTAGGTATACGATAGTATAGATATAAGATTATTTAATGAATACAGCTCTCCTCCAAATCTTGGCAGGATGATACCTGGCTGGATTCCAAAGGATATAGATGAGCAGAGGTGACAGAATCACTCAGGATGGTTGCAATATAAGCTGTTTCTGGCAGCACTTGTAATGCTGTGTCCATGCTGTAGTCTAGCATTTGCTTTATAGTAGACTTCAAATTATTTGTGTATTACAATAGCATCTAGAGTCCCCAGAGAAGATCGTGCTAGGTGCTGTACAAACAGTACATCGCAAGACAATCCTTGCCCCACATTGCTTACAATCCATATAGACAAAGTTTTGGAGAAAGGAAGTGTAAACCTCATTTTACAGAAGAGAAACTGAGGAACACAGAGAGAAGGTGACTTGCCCAATGTCACAAAGGCAGCCTGTGGCAGAGCCAGGAACTGGCCCCAGCTCTCCTGGTTCCCTGTTCAGCTCCTTAACTACAAGTCTAGCCTCCTTTCATAACTCAAGCTTCAAAACTGGCCAGGTCAGTTTGCTCATGTTGTTGGTACCTTAACTTCTGCATTATCCAACTTCGAGTGAGTTTTAATTTGAGCCTCATCTTAGCCTGGCCTTCAAGTATGTGCCCACAAGATGTAACAAACTTCACTTTGAGGTTCAGGCAAAGATTTGTGCTGCTGCTTATTTTAGCCTGGCTAGTGCTACCATCTCTAATCAAAACTCTGCTTCCCCCTCCCCCCCGTCTAAGGCTAAAAACACAATCCGAGAAGCACCTGCCACTCCTGCTGGGTGAGAGCCTATACCGATGTGAACATCAATGCTGCTATATTAGGGCCCAATGCAATGCCCAGTGGGAGTCTTCCCGTCAGCATTAGTGGGCACTGGACTGCACAAAACTAGGTACAGTAATGAGGATAGGGCCCCTCGGAGTTTTGCCATTGATTTCAATGAAGCAAGCTTTCCCCCATATGTATTTGGGGACACAGCCACAGATAAATGGATGAGCAAGTTTAGCATGTAAGATATTGTTCTGAGGAAAGGATTTAGACTGGGGATGAGAAGCTGGCAGAAATAGAGCTGTGAATTATTGATCTTCCATCCCAGGGCTGCCCACTGGAGATTTCATTGCCTGTTACATCAATAGCTGCTCTTGGTTTTGAAAAATTGAAATGTTTAAAGAGGTTGTGTTACTCCGAAGATTCACTGTTTATAATTAAAGAGGAGGCATTGTAAGTTTTCAGGACTAGTTTGCTGTTAGACCATCTCATTCCAGGTGGTTTCACTGTATAATCAGATCCAGCCTAAGCACTTTGGGGCAAACTTGGAAAATTATTATTGCTCCCCCATATTGTTCTAAAACTTAACCAGTCCCTGCCCACAGTGATCCCACCATTCTACAGGAGAGTCCTAAGGGTCTGGAGACTCATTACTAAGGGGCTGCTAGGTTGGGATACATCCCAGTCTTAACCATCTCATTGTATATAACTGTGTGTCGATAGAGAAGATCTTTATGTACCCAGCAACCTCCTGCTGCAGAAATGGAGCCCAGCTGCTTATTCCTTTCAGCCCTAGTCATCACCTCACAATTTCTCTTTTTGAGGATACCTTTACAAGGGCTTGAAACTCATTATTTAAAAAGTGAAAGCTGTGATATCCACAAACCAGGGAAGATGATGGCTGCAGATTTCAGGAGGGGTCAAAGGCCACCTCTGGTAAATTGAAAGAGAGCTAAATATAATAATTATTGATTGTATTTATTATAGTACTGCCATAACATCCCAGTCAGGATTGAGCTAGTTGCTGTGGAAATGTAAGAGGCCATGACAATTTACAGTCCACAACCTTTTTTGACTAAGAACAGATTTAAGTATTGTGATGTATGGAATAAAAACTTTAGAGCCAAATTTTGCTCTTACCTACACTAGTGTGAATTCAGAGGAATTCTACTGAGATTAACGGAGTCACTCTGGATTTTCAGCATATAACAGAGACAGGAATTTAACTCTTATGTTTGCTATCAAATTCTATATGAGGGACTAGGGGAAAGAAGTGGTTTCCTAGAAACGCCAGCTAGATGGGGCATGCCCACAGGCCTCTCTACTATGGTCAAACAATCTGAATTATTCATATGGAATGTTACTTCAACTTCCGTTTTCCTTGAGTAGACTTTGTGATGCAATAGGTTAATGAAAAAACACCCTCATCAAGTTGAAGACCAATGCTGGTGCTCTAATGGGGCCTTTGTCATCAGTACACTGGGCTAAAACAATCCGTTACCATGACTTGCTGACTCTCATTTGTCATGGTAAACTGAGGCTGATGAGGAGCACAATTACTACAAGTCTGAGGTCGAAACATCTTCCCCCTTGCTCTAAGCCAGGCCCAGTTCAATGAGAGCCTGCTGCAGCAGCGTGCCCAGGACCAAGAACAGAGGGTGCTCAGCACCTCATAGGATTAAACCCTGACAGAGCAAGACTTTGAGAGTGGCAATATCCACGAGCAGCTCCCCATTCGTTAATCCCCATTCTCCAGTTAGCAGAGAAGTCTCTCACTGTTACAAGTCACTAGTACCAGGAGTTCAATGCCCGAGAAGAAATCAGACAAGGGCAAATTAAATGAAAATACACTCAGCGAACTTCCTGCAAGGGCCAAGGCCTTTGTATTTCATAGCAAGTGTGCTACAAGGCCCTGATTCAGCAAGGTACTTAAGCGTGTGTATGACCTTCAGCATGTGTATAGTCCTCATTAACTTAAGTGGGTTATTGATGTGCTGAAAGTTATGATTCACAGCGTTTAAGACGATAAGGGACTGTTAGATCATCTAGTTCAACCTTCTGTATATCACAGGCCCTTAAATTTCACCCAGTTACCTCTGTTATGCATGACCTTTCATACCTCACTGAATCAGGGCAGGAAAGTGGAGCTTTATGTAATGGCCTTGGAAGGCAAAATGCATCAGCCTTCTCAGGGATGGAATTTATGGAGCGTGTCTGGTCCTTTATGGCGTGTATACCCTCTCACAGCTACAAAGAGGAGGACAGGTCTACAACTCCTAAGCCAGTGCTGCTCTCCCACATCATCTTCTCTGGGATATGGGGCCTGGGGTGGAGCACGGGAACTGAGAGGGGGAAGATAAACTGGCGAGCTAAGCTGCAGAGACCAAGCTCCCCAGGGGATAAGCCAGAGAAGGGGCAAAGTTAAAGCTGCACAAGGGAAGCCTGTCCTTTAAACTTTGCATTGCATCCTTATGGGTATGTCTACACTGCAATTAGGTCTACACCCATGACAGCTGACTCGTGCTCGTGGGGCTCGGGCTAAGGGGCTGTTTCATTGCAGTGTACGTGTTCCAGTTCGGACTGCAGCGCGAGTTCTGGGACCCTCTCACCTCGCTGGGTCCTAGAGCCCGAACATCTACACTGCAATTACAGTGTAGACCAAGCCCCGCAAGCCTGAGTCAACTAGCACAGGCCAGCCGCACATGTCTAATTGCGGTGTAGACACACCCCTTAGTGTTTTTTCACTGTAGTTGTTTGGTATGGTTTGGGATCAGTGGGTGATGACCTCAGTATGGCGATGGAGCTCATCTGCTTTGTAGATATGGCTAATTCATCGTTGCAGACATACCTTATCCTTCAGGCTCAGAAGAATAATTTCAGGGAGGAAATATTTGCCTTTAGATGACTCAGCTTGCATTGAGTGTCAAGTATTTAAAAGAAATCTGAGGAAAGTTATCCCTCAAATTCCCCCAAAAGTACTTCACCTGCCTCCCATGTTCTGGAGGCGTCTTTACAGTCTACATTCTCAGGGGCTGATTCTCCAGTGCTCCGCACCTTGTAAAGTCATGCACACCAGGGCAAAGCAGGGGTAAAATGCTAAATGTTCTGAAGTGCAAGCATTTTACCCCCACTTTGAACTGGTCTAAATGACTGCACAAGGTAGAGGGCACCAGAGAATGTTATTCTCAGAATACTTTTCAAGAGCAGAGCGGAAGCATCACTAGTGAGGACGGTCCATGTCCACATCTCTTGATTTATACCACTAAAACACAAATGCCCTCTGCCTACGCTTTCAAATGTTCTCCCCCCTGCACTGGTTTCTATCCAACCTCACTGCAGTCTCCTGAAAGAGCAGTCAAAACATGAGAGACAAGATGTGGTTCAAAGCAGAAGTGCCAGGCTGTGCTATAAATAACGTATGGTAGTCTTTCTGTAGTGACTAATTTTGTTTCTGAGTTGTAAACAGTGTTATCTTTTTCATTGCTGGCTTTTGTTGTGCTTTCCCTGCCCTGCCCATGCCCCCACCTCAACCCCCATTGAATTAAAATGATGTAAACTGTAGGTTTCGAGTGTGCTTTTCTCTAAATTCAGCTACTTGCTGAGTGTAATCTACATATAGTAATTATTAACTTCACCCAATTTAACATCACTTACAATGTAAAACTCTACATGGTGCCTTAGGTACAGTACAGTTGTATTATGCTAGGAGTTGGGTGAAGCCTGATTGGTGGGAGAGCAGCCCTTCATTTATGAAAAAAGTAATTAAGCTCTTTTCTGGAATAGATAGCTGAAACCATAGGAACCACTGCCCAAAACACAGGCCACCCCCCAAAATAGAGCAGGAGTTGAGTTATGAGATCTGAGGTGTTTTCTCTGGGGTCTAAATGCAAATTCAGGGGACTGAGTATTGTTTGATGGAGCTGTGTGCTTGAGAGGGAAGGAGCAGAATACAAAAGCCATCACAGAAGCACACAAGAGAAAGTCGCAAGGGACCCCCAGAGAGAGTCAGAGAAGGACTTTTGGTACATCCCTGGGAAAAAGCCAAGAGAAAGCTTTTGGGCAGAGAGCTAGCTGGAAAGAGGCATTGAACTGTGAGCAAAGAAATTGCCTTCTGTTTAATTTCTACGGTGTTCATGAAAATAGGACTTTGTAAATAAACATGATTGCATCAAAGACATACCTGACTCTAGCCCATTTTTCCTCCTAAAACAAACAACCTTCAAAACCCTAACTATTGGTTAAACACTTGAGTCAAAAAGGTAACAGTATGAATTCCATCAGAAATCAGACCAGAGTGTTATTTTTAAATACTGCAGATCTAGCAGCCTATGATTGAAAACATACAAATGACACTAAGAAATGGTGCAGTTGTGCATGAATAATTGGTTAAGATACATGTTTATGCAGGTCTGCTCTTTACAAATCTTCCACCTTTGCTGTTTGTTTTAAAGTTAAGAGCCACCATCAGCCCATTAATCTGTTTGCATTGCTAACAGAGGCAGAGAGCCTGCTGAAATGAGATTCCAGACAGACAAAAAGTGATTACTTCAGGAGTTCAGACGTGCAGCTAAATATCGCAGTTTCATGTATAAAAGATCCCCAGAGTGAAAGGAGTAAACAGCTCATCATAAAATCTAAATTGTGGCTCGGTGCATTAATAATTGTATCAAGCGGGCTAAGGGTTCTGAAGCAGAGACTAAGTGCTTGAGAAGGCAGCAGAGCCTTTTGCAGAAAAACACATACTAAAAGCCTGGCAGATAATAGGTCTAAAAATAAAACAAAGGCTATACCAAGTGAATTGTATTTATTTGGACAAAGATTGTTTGCAGATCCCATGGCATGCAATGGATCTCCTGTCTCCCACCTCATCCCATTCTCTTACCTTGCCTTAAACACTTGCTTCAGCTCCAAGCCTCAGCACTGCCAGCTGGGGAAGTCTAACAACCCTTTTTGTGTTGATTGTCCACAGTGGTCAGTGTGCAGCAACAGGAACTCCTTTTTGCTCTTCCTCCCTGTGCTGACTCACTACCATCCTTTGCCATAGCAGACACTGAACTAGCAGGATGTCAACTGAAGTCAAGCCTCCCATCTACAAAAGTGTGGAGGCATGAACAGTGGTACATGGATCCACCAAAGTGCCAGGGTTGCTGTGCTGGATTACCATGGAAAGCAACCACAAAAGGGGTGTGAACATGGCCAAAATGAGTCTCTTTACAAAGCCTACTGATCTTCGGTGAATCGTTTTTGGCGTATACACATGGCTCTGCTCAGAAAGCCATATATGCAATGCTTGGTGTAAACTGTGTGTATGCCTGTTCATTGCTAAAGTTTTCCAACTCCATTCCCTATGCTACATTGCAGCTTCTCTATTACCATTTTTCATTTAGCACATTCAGGAATTTAACTTCCTCCTAGCTAAAGATGCTATACATGAAATTAGACAGTTTTAAAGGGCCCTTGACTCCACCCATCACAGCCCACATCCTCCTATAACTGCCTCCCAAAATGAAATGCTGAATGATTCTAAGCATTTTAGAGGGAGTCAGTATTTAAGACTTGAAATGGCAGCTGCCTATTGGATAACAAAGGGTATGTCTAAACTACAAAATTAGGTTGATTTTATAGAGGTCGATTTTTATAAATAAATTTTATACCGTCGATTGTGTATGTCCCCACTAACCGCATTAAGTCAGCGGAGTGCGTCCTCACTACCGTGGCTAGCATCGACTTACGGAGTGGTGCACTGTGGGTAGCTATCCCACAGCTCCCGCAGTCTCCGCCGCTCATTGGAATTCTGGGTTAAGCTCCCAATGCCTAATGGGGCAAAAACATTGTTGTGGGTGGTTTTGGGTACATGTTGTCAGTCGCCCCTCCCTCTGTGAAAGCAATGGCAGACAATCATTTCATGCCTTTTTTCAGTGCAGACGCCATACCATGGCAAGCATGGAGCCCGCTCAGCTGAGGTCACCATCACCACTGATGTTGTGTCCTGGGTGCTGCTGTCAGCAGATGGTGCAGTAGGACTGCTAACCGTCATCATCCGCAGCAACTCTGCTCTCGTAAATGAGCTCAGTCTCAAAAGCAAATTTCTCCATGTTGTCATCATCCACCGCTGCAACTCTTCTCTCCTGGTGCCATGAATCCACCTCACACATCCTCTCGTCGTTTTGTATAGATATCTATTCTCGTGGCATCCGTCGTCATCCACCACTTCCGCTGCAACTCTGCTCTCCTGCAGACACCACACCACGGCAAGCATGGAACCCGCTCAGCTCACCACTGCTGTTGTGAGCATTGTAAACATCTCACACATTATCCTGCAGTATGTGCAGAACCTGCAAAAGCAGGCGAGGAGGTGAAAACAGCATAATCTTGATAGTGATGAGGACATGGACACGGACACAGACTTTTCTCAAAGCATGGGCCCTGGCAATTTGGACATCATGGTGGTAATGGGGTAGGTTCCTGCCGTGGAACACTGATTCTGGGCCCAGGAAACAAGCACAGACTGGTGGCACCGCATAGTGTTGCGGGTCTGGGATGATTCCCAGTGGCTGCGAAACTTTCGCATGCGTAAGGGCACTTTCATGGAACTTTGTGACTTGCTTTCCCCTGCCCTGAAGCACAAGAATACCAAGATGAGAGCAGCCCTCACAGTTGAGAGGCGATTGGACAAGAGAAGACTAAGAGGGTCCATGATAACAGTTTTCAACCTCGTAAGAGGTTTTTACAAGGAGGAGGGAGGAAAAATTGTTCTCCTTAACCTCTGAGAATAGGACAAGAAGCAATGGGCTTAAATTGCTTCAAGGGAGGTTTAGGTTGGACATTAGGAAAAACTTCCTAACTGTCAGGGTGGTTAACCACTAGACTAAATTGCCCTGGGAGATTGTGGAATCTCCATCATTGGAGATTTTTAAGAGCAGGTTAAACATATACCGGTCAGGAATGGTCTAGACCAGTAGTTCCCAAACTTGTTCTGCCGCTTGTGCGGGGAAAGCCCATGCCAGGCCAGTTTGTTTACCTGCCGCGTCCGCAGATTTGGCTGATCAGGGCTCCCAGTGGCTGTGGTTCGCTGCTCCAGGCCAATGGGAGCTGTGGGAAGCAGCGCGGGCCGTACTGGCTTTCCCTGCACAAGCTGCGGAACAAGTTTGGGAACCACTGGTCTAGATAATACTTAATCCTGCCATGAGTGGACTAGATAACCTCGAGAGGTCCCTTCCAGTGCTATGATTCTATGGATTATAAAACATGAAACAACAATAATAAATTAAGGGTACTTAATACCTCATTGGCTTGGGCCCCAGATATCCCACTGCTGCTCTCTTACTGTTCTGTAACAATAGCAGATAGAATCCCTCTCAGCACATCCACAGCCTACAGCAGACAACTTCAATTGATATTTTGTGTGTCTCTGCATATGCCTCCTTGATGAGGGGTTCTCCTTACCACTCATCCCAGATACAGGCTGATTTCCAGGGTGCAGTTTTACAGCACGTTTTTCCAATGAAGTTTCCATTTCTGTTAACTGGATCATTAATCATCATTTACACAGATTCCCAAAGGGACATTGTCAACATGAAAAAGCCCATTTCTGCCTGAAAAACCTTGCACTTACAAACAATACCTAGGATTTCTCTATTTTTTCAGTTTAATTTTGTGCATTTGTCAGCAATTTGTGCAGAATCAGTGTCACTGCTTTGTTGATTGTCATGTGCCTGTCTCATTCAATGCCCCACCATAATCATGGCAGCAATTTTATCAGGAAAAGATATCAGAAATTTTATTTCTTTGAACTTAAGACAAAATTTAGAACAACCCAAGATGCCAGCATCTTTTTAATGCCATCAACCACCACCATCATAATATATAGCCATCCATTTCCAATGTGATTTACAGATGTGGCATCCAGTTAGGTGACAACTCACCGGTGTGGCACCTCCTGCTGGTTGTCTCAGGAATTAGCTCTTCCAGCCCAGCACGCTCTCTGCAGGCCAGTGTCTCGCCTGCCACCGGCCCCGGTGTCCCTCCCAGACCCCTGTGCCCCTATACCTTGGGGTGCTGCCCCCTGGCAGTGCCCCCACACTCTGGGTCTTCTCACCCAGGGGAACCCCCAACCCTCTATCCCCACCTTGCCTTAGTGGCTACTGCCAGTCATCATCCAGCCCCCTTTTCCTGGGGCAGACTGCAGCCTGTAATTACCACTCATCACTGGCAAGGGGGTAGGACCAGCTACCTCTGCCTGTTCCTGGGCTGCACCTCTGCAGCCCCAGTACCTTTCTGGGCCTTTAACAAGGCCTGCAGCCCGGGGGTTTACCAGGCTGGAGCACCCCAGCTCCCTTTACCCTTCCCCAGTACTGTTCTGCTCTAGGTACCTTGCTCCCAGATAGCTAGCCCTTTCCACTCCAGGGCTAGAGTGAGACTTCTCCAGCTTCTAGCCCACAGCCCTCTTATAAGGGCCAGCTGTGGCCTGATTGAGGCGTGGCCCCAGCTCTGGCTGCTTCCCCCAATCAGCCCAGCTGTTCCCAGCCACAGCCCTCTCCAGGGCTGCTTTAACCCCTTCAGGGCCGGAGAGGGGTGACCACCCCACTACATGACAATTTTAACAAATGCAAAAATAAACAAACATAACTGGAAATGTGCTGATGTTTATTGACAGGAAAATACAAAGGAGGAGGACAAGGAGGAGATGGAGGACTAAGAAACAGAAACCTACGGGGAAAAGACTACATAGACTGATAGGAGAGAGAAAGGTGGAGAAGAGGTTTGTCAGCCCACTTCCCGTCCATGGGAATTGGATGTCCTCTTAGGGGCTTTGAAAATCCCACCCTAACCATATTATCAGACAAATATAGAGGGAAATGGTGAACTAAGTGAGACTAACAAATGAGGGAACACAATAATTATCAGGGATGTGCAGCAAACAGTAAAGATATTAGCCCTGAAGTTCAGACATGTGGGAGGCAGTGCGCCCATAGGGACAGTAAAAAGAAAAGGAGGACTTGTGGCACCTTAGAGACTAACAAATTTATCTGAGCATAAGCTTTCGTGAGCTACAGCTCACTTCATCGGATGCATTCAGTGGAAAATACATAAATAGGGACAGTGAAAGACATAAATACACACATCCATAGATGCTGAGTGCCGGATCCTCAGAACCATATAGTGCCTAACTCCCCTTGATTTAAATAGGACTTAGGTACCTAAATATCTTTGATGAGCTGGGCCTGACACACTAATGCAAACCATCACAGTAACAAAGCCACAGAGAACTGAGAACCAGCAGTGTTTTCCTACTGTGCCTACATAACAGAACAATTCACATGCAACCAAAAAGTGACCCCATGATGCTGCTCCATTAAAGTCAATAAGGAACTCCCACTGAATTCGGTGGGAAGAGTAGGCTCCTTAAAAGCAATACATAAGACCATACAGCAGAGGGAGTAAGAAAATCCCCATAGAGCTGTCTCAGGACAAAATATGCCTAAATAAAGACAGAGCACAGCAAAAGAGCCAAATGCATTTTAATAGAGCTATAAGCTTCATGCTTCAAACCATAATACAGCCACTGACTGAGGGGCTTTGGAAGAAACTTCTCTTATAAGCATGTTATTCTACAATCTATCATTACTGGCATTCTTACCCCTTCCTTGGAGACAAGCTACAGGACTAGATGACCCTCTGGTTTGATCTGTTATGGCAATTCCTATATTCCACTGGGCTGAAGACCATGTTGTTACAGGCATTGCTATGGTGATTCTATAGGGTTCTGCCTCCTGCTATAATAATACTTAGAATTTCTATACTGGCTTCCATCTGAGTGTGTCAAAATATTACACAAACTTCCCTGTGAGATAGAGAAGTATTACCATCTCCATTTTATAGCGAGGGAAACCGAGGCACAGAGTGGGCAAGTGAGTTGCCAAAGGTCACACAGCAAGTCTGTGGTAGAGCCAGGAAGAGAAGCTAAATCCTCTGAGTTCCAATCTCCTATGTCACGTAAATCACTAGTAAATGTTGTCTCCAAGTCTTCTTAGGTAGTTCCTTTCCATAGCCATGATTTTTCATGGATCATTGTAGGGACACGCAATGAGTACTGTCTTGTAACAGCCAGACTGTAACTCAATCTGCGTGCCCATGCAAGGGGAGACCCACGTTACACCATCCAGCATGCCATCCAGATGCTGGGTCACTCTTCACCTGATTATCTGGGAGCAGGTGGGCAGGGAGGGGAATGGGTGGAATCTTGACTCCACTACTTGCTGGCCAGCACAGCTGAGCTTCTGTAGAGGGCGTAATTTATGGCTAGTCTAGGCCAGCAGCAGATTACCTGCCCTGGAGCAATGAGGAAGCTATGACCCTGAGGAAGGTCTCTGAGTCACAGCACCACCTGGTGGGGCTGCTTTTGCATCACGCCTTACTCAGGGCTGTGTCTAAAGAGAGTCTAGCCCTAATCACTGAAGTTGGTTGATGGGGGTCCCAAACTGTGGTGCTATAAAAAACAAAACCAATCAAATTCAAAAGTGGGACCAACCAGACATACCCCAGGGACGAAAGGAGAAACACAGGCTGGACCCTGTTAGTTTAAATTACCCCTTTACCACTATTACAAATACAAGATGTGTAGGATATTGCTAAATAAAGGCATAAAAACAGTTGCTTTCCAGCCATTGACTCCCTGGGGGAAAATGCAATATTGGGGAAAGGAATACACTGCATTTACTACATGCCCCCTGGCCGTCCTTCTCTGGTTTGGCTTCCATGTTCCTTTTGTATTTTGGCTCTTTCAGAACTGCTACAGAGCAGTCACTGTGCTGCACGCTGACGAGCTGCATTCAGTTCTGGCACTATAGAGCCAGTAGAACAGCATTCTTGTTTTCTCTCGGTGGTGGTTTTCTCCCCCACAGAGTCACCTTTGAAAACCCAGAGCGACAGGCATATGGTTCAAGAAGTAGCTTCAAAGAACAAAGTAACAAAACTAGATTTAAAAACCAGTTCTTTTTCCTGCCCTCGGCTGTCATCCTGCACACACTGAAGTCCATAGCAAAGCTCCCCTCGATTTCAACAACGTCCCTTGGCCTCTCAGTGCAACAGTGTCTTCACTCGTTGCTTCAAATTCCATCATGGAATCAGTTCCTAGCCTTATGTTTGCCTTTTTTTTTTTTTTTTTAATGACCATATTAAGTAATTGGTTGCCAACATTATCCATTTAGGTAGCTGTTGTCCCACTGGGACTACCCAAACTGAGGAAAGATGATCCAGTGTTTAGGGTGCTCACCCCAGACTTGTAAGACCCAGATTCAATTCCCTATTTATCCACAGGCTTCTGTGTGACCTTGGGCAAGTCATTTTCTCTGGGTCTCAGTTCCCCATCTCTAAATAGTAATAGTACTTCCCTAACTTGAGGGAGTTGTGAGGTGTTCATGACTACAGCAATGGAGGACACCTAAGTACCCAAGGCAGATAGATACATCAGCAATTTGATGGAGTAGACCTTGCCGTTGTCTTTAAATGGTAAAACATTGCTGGAAGATCAACTCCCTACTCTTTTTAATCCTTTTTTAAAATGCCCCAAATGATTGTTCTTCAAATGTTGTTTAAAAAAATAAAATGTGGATTCTTTGCACAGCACCTTTCCAACCAGCAGATCTTTTTCAGCAATTACAAACACATGGGTTTATAATGGAAATACCGCCAACGTCTGAATAACAGCAATGCTATAATTAAAAGCAGAACTCAGCTAGTGATCAATCCAGCAAGCTGCTGAGCACTCTGGGCCTGAGTCAGCAAAGCACCTAAGGGTGGGCTTCTCTTTAAGCAGAGGGGAGATCCCAACTGTCTTGCAAGATTTATTGCTAAAACCCCAAATGTGCATATGAATTTTTGGACCATGCATATCATTTAAATGGTTGGCTGTAGATAATCTCTGTCTCTAATGTTGTGTCTGGGTTATTGTGGTTCCATGTTTTAGCTAATCTACCTATCGTCTTACAGTGATAACCATCGGCATATTGTCTGGGTGCCTGGCCTTGATCTCAAATTAGCTCTTCAGTCCTCAAGCAAAACGTGTTGGCAGTATAGGGCTTAAAGTGCGTCAGTTACGCTGATTCTGAGATCACCACCAGAATCGAGAAAGCTCGGGAACAGCCTAATCACAAATCAGTGACAAGCTACCTGCACAGGCAGCACAGGCCCTGCTTTTGCTTTCTCAGCCACAGCAGCCACAGCCACAATCGCCCGCAGGCCTGTGTCAGCATTAAGTGAATCTAATTCTGGGGACGTCTCCTGGCTTGACCCATTAGGCCAAATTCGTCCCTGATGTTACTCCACTGATGTCAATGGCATTACTGTGCCTAGGCACTGCGGAGGTCGTAGGTCAGCATGTGATATTTCATGTACTGTAATAACTCTTGCTATGCTCCAACCACTTGGCAACACTTCTCTTACTAGTTAGGGAAGGCAATGAGGCCTAGGGTATGCAGTAGTGTCTCTAGTGGATAGGGCACCAGAATTGGAGTCAGAGACTTTGTTTCTATGCCTGGCTCTGTTACTGACTTCCTGTGTGACCTTGGGCAAGTCACTTCACCTCTGTGCCCTCTCCTACCCTTTGTCTTTCTTGTGTATGTACACGGTAAACTCTTTGGGGCAGGGACTGTCTCTCACTGTGTGTTTGTATAATGCCTAGCATAATGGGGCCCCATTTCAGTTGAGGCTTATAGTGGATACTGTAATGCAAATTAATAAATATAATAGTAGTACGTAAATACCTTTTCACCTCATGCTGTAAATATTCCACTGTGATGAATGTAGTAAGGTGGAATCCTCCATTGCTTTTAATCTATAGCTTCCATCTCTTCTGGACTGGGGTGGGAAGAAATGTTGACTAGCAACCATCTTCCAGGATCCCTTTATTACGGGGGGGAAAGGAGGTATCTTTCTCTACCAACATACTGATGAGGATACTGTGTTACCTGGTAAATATGCTGATTAATATGAGCAACAAGATTAAAGAAATAATAACAAAAATCCCCTACATAAATAGTGAATGGTGTAAACTGTCCCCCGTTTACAGAACCATGGGAGGGTTGGCTGCCAATCCTCTCAGCTTCTCTAGTTCCAGTGAAATGTAATAATGTTCAGGGGCACAAATACCATGAAACCTCAGTCCTTAAGAGCAGCCATTTTCCAGACTGCCAGTCAAAGGTGTGCTTAGATGAGACAGCTGAATGTGCATAGTGGCTGTTTTCAACGGGTTAAGCATTGCATACTACAAGACTGTATGTATACTACATTTTTAATAACCTAGAATGGGTTCTGACCTGAATGAACTCCTTGTGTTGCTTGCAAGAGCAAACAGCTATAATCAGGGAAAGAATTATTCTGACTTCTCATGTAAACTTTGCTTGATCATTGTGCTTCTCTGAACATTTCAATCCTGAAAGTACATATATTGCATGTTAAAAGCATAGATCTAGGTTTGTTCCCCTCCTTTGGGTATCTTTTTTAGTCTCTTGCTTTTGTAGAATCCAATTTTGCTGGACAAGAGGATTTTTTTTTAAAATCAAAGATGTGTGGTACCCAATTAACAACAAATACATTAATATGGTTTTAGTTTCCAGATAGCGTACCTTGATATATTCCTCTGAATTAGAGCATCAGTAACATCTATTTTACCTTACAGTACTTTGTTCTTTATTCAATACATAACCAAACCCACAGCCTGTATTTTTCTGGGGATAGATACAAACTTCCCCCCATGCAGGGCTAGATATAATCTCTCTCTCTCTTTCTACGCTGATGGGAGACAATTCAGGAAGCCCTCTTGTGCACAATGAAATTTCTGAAGATTGCAAATGGACATAGTGTAATTTAGGTCCCTTGCTGCTTGGAATTTTTCTCCATATGTTCTTGAGTCCACATTATTTACACACATTCCCAGCCATTAACTACCTGTCTCTTTTTTTCTAACTTACATTTATCCTTCTCTTCAATGCTCACTTTTCTGCAAGCAGGGCATGACCCAAAACCTGTTAAAGTTATTGAGAGTCTTTCCATTGACTTCTTCAATGGGCTTTGAATCAGGCCCTCTGTGAGCTTTTTCTAGTATAAATTAATCCCAATTCCCCTCAAAATGCTTCTCTGGAGGGTGTGCTTTGGTAATGGCTGGAGTGGAGCTAATTATTTGCAAGAAATAATGTATTTATATTAATTTATTTGATAGCTTTTTCCTGTTTTGGTTGCATAATGTCTCTAAACAGGCTGCAATTTGCTGCAATTTATTCTTCATACTTATTCAACACATTCAAAATTACTCAATTTGCTCTAGGACTTGCAATTCTGGGTGTGCCACTTAGTTGTGATTGGTCACATAAATCACATGGTATGGTGTCTGGTCCCTGATTCGACGATTAGAACCTTAGCCTCAGGTTACTGGTGTGAATTTGCTGTTGCGTCCATTCGTGGTAGTGACATTTAACCATGTGAATGTTCAAACATGAAAGGAACATGGAGACAACTGAGGCAAATTCATTTAAATATTCAAACCAATATTTCAAGAAAAGATTTTTCATTATTCACCCATTATAAAAATCAGTCATTTCATAAAACTACTGAAATGCATTATAATATTTTCTACTTTACATCTTCAATGCACTGTACAAACATTAGCTAAGCAGCCTCTACAGCATTCCCCTTCAAAAAGAAGCATTTAGCATTCTAGAGTCAAAAGACTCCACCTAACAATAGTGATATATCTGTGCTTTGGGCAATTACTCTGGTATTTCTTTCTACAAAGATACTTATTCCCACTTAACAGATGGGGCAAGTGAGACACATAGAGCGGTAATCATCTACCATGTGATGTTCCATCAGGGATGAATTTGTCCCAGAGATGTTGAAGCCAATATTTTCAAACTTGGATGTCTAAAGCTAGGCACCTAGAGCCCATTGAAGTCAGTGGAAATACTCCTATTGACTTGACTAAGCTTTGCATCAGGCCCCTAATTACTCCTTTAGACACACAAATAAATGTCCTAATTTAGGAGGTGCTGAGCACTTGCAGCTCCTGTTGAATGTTCTTCAGACGTAGGCCACAGAGTATGAGGGGCGTTAGAACTCAAGAGTTCCTGGAGCCCCGACCATTGGTCAGTCCTCTAACCACTCTGCCTCACTACAGTAGAGTTTTTATTTGTGCTACACTGTACCCCATTAAACCCTGGCCTGTACAACTCCCTCCTACGTCTGACCAGTGAGGTACAGGAGTACTATTTAAAGTAATTAAAAAGAAAAGGAAACCTCACAGAAGATAGGTTTGTTATAACACCGATGCTGCTTTGCATATAATGTAGATCTGTAGTGACACCTCACTTCCCTCACTTTTTTATACAGCATGCATTCCTTACGAACACTCTAGAGCAATTCTACCCTCTTGAGAAAAGTTAGAATTATCAACATCCTGTTCCCATCTATAATGCATGGCATAGTAAAAGCATGTTGCAGTATCAGTGGGCAGAAGACTGGTGATATTCAGCAACATGTGCTGTAGACAGCATCTATCTTTAGTGCCAGAGTGCTTTTAAGATGATGAAAGACCTTCCTTTCTGCTCAGAAAAGACAAGACTTCTATTTATTATTTTACATATATAGCACGCACTTACACAACAGATTGGACTGAAGTCCTGGAGCCAACTCAACCATAGTGAGAAATACAAAGTCAATTGTAACATGTGCTATGGGGATTTGGAATCAAAATACTTCAGCTCTGCACTTCACATTTTAAAATTCTAGGAACAGGATGCAACGGCTTGACTTTCAAAATGGTGTCCCCTGCCAATCCTTTTAAAATAAAATGAGGCCACCTTACAAAATCCAAGCTGTAGTTTTATACACATGGGCAGGTGAGGGTAGAATTTGGGCCAGTGGGTTCAAAAATTGAGCAGATACTGATTTCAGCATGAACAGAAACACATATTCATGGCATGCAAGCTATTTGAACACGCCAGACTTAGAATTCAGAAGTGTCTAACTCCCAGCCCCACACTCAAGTCACTAGACCAAACATCCTTGCTAATTATAAGAAACTTGCATTTTATCCTTTCAGGATGCAGAAGTTCCCTCAAAGACATAAAATGACTCACAGTAATTTCAATTTTAAACCAGAGCGAACGAATTAGGTTTTATACATAAGCAACAAGAGCGTGTATTTACATACAGTGCCTAGTATAAGACTCTTAACTGCACTGCAGATTTTTTTCTTATTTAACAGACAGTATTTATTTTTGCATATGTATGCAATTTTCCAAAGCAATAAAAAGGGCACTTTAAGCGCTGTAATACAGCTCATCCTTTATTGTTATAGACAATGAGGAGTACATACAACATAATGGTTACCGTCACAGCTGGGAACTTGCAATGAATTCTACATGGCAAACATCCACCTATTTTTCACTCTGCTTCGAACTCACGATACGATGCGTGTGTGAAAATTCAAATGCTATCGACCACTTTCTAAATGCAATGCATGACATACCAAACAATATTATTTGCTTGTAAGACTTTCCAGACTCTTTAAGGTGTTGCAACAGTAATAAGCGTGCAAAATATTGATAGAAAGCCATGGATACTATATTTACCCCCACTCCCCAAAGGGTGAGGCTGTGCTAGAAAATCCACAGGTTCAATGATGCATACAGGGTGAAATTTACCCCTTGTGCAGAGGTCAGCACAAGGCCACTTAAGTCCAAGTGGGAGTTAAGTGGTGCATTGACCTTGTGCTGTCTCTTTGCAAAGGGGTGGGTTTCACCTAATGTCTTCTGCCTGTAGAAAAATACGTGATCTGTAGCAGAGACATCTACAGCTACCCATTAGCCATGGTGAACTACTTTAGAGCACGGTGCAATGAGACTAGAAATAGTTTTCTATTTTATAACCTGATCCCGCAGCCCTTATTACACACAAAACTCTTCCTGACTTCACTGGAGGATCTGCACAGGAGGCTCAGTAAATATTGGTCTCTGATGATCTGCACAAGTGGCTTCTCTTGCAAGGTGCAAGGCATGATTCACACCTGTAATGAAGAGTGAGAGGAGGTTTCTCCTTTCCCTGGAGAATGTGGGGCCCAATCCTAAAGTCTTTTCTCAGGCAAAACTCCTGTTGAAGTCACAGGGTGAAATTCACCCCATACAGAAAGCCAGCTCAAGGTTGATGCATTTAAATCCCACCTGAGCCCCACATCTTAAGGAGGATTTAAATGATGCACAGATCTACAGCTGGCTCTCCCCACGGGGCTGAATTTCATCCAAACTGACGGACTGCAGGATCGGGCCCAAGAGAGCCGCAGCACGTAAGGTCCTCCACCACTGACAATGAATTCGGATACTGTGAGTCATTTCTGTTTACTGGTTGTTGTAAATGTCAAATGAACATCTGGAGATGTTCAACAGGATGTTGGTGTTTGGCAGCAGGGTCTCAGATGAGTCAGGTATATCACCCTGGAAGCTGTTTACAGGATGCCTCCTGCAAGCTGTCAGGACTTGAGCCCCAGCATGGTTTTATAATTACAGCCCTGTGGGTGTTGTGCTTAGAATGCCTCATCCTCCAGTTTTGCCAAAATGTTTAGCAATTCGGACACTACTTGTAGCCCAAGGGACGCTGGTAACCCCAAAGCGAATCTTGATGTTCTTCCCCATATCTCACTTTGTATGTAATTTATAGGTATGTAATTATGATAATAAATGTTTCAAAGCTAATTGTTTCATTAAGGAAAAAAAGTAGAAGCCCCTCCATTCCTGAGCAGCCCGACAGTAACCTGTCAGTCACTTCTGGAAAGGTGCTATTGAATTCAATAGGAATTAAACAATGAGAATGAACAGATATTACTCTGAAAACCTGGGTCATTTCAGACAGAGAATACTGTCCTGTCTATAGAACTTGTAAACCAGCCTGTAGCATTCTATAGCCAGGATATAATTCTCTGTTAATTCTACAAGATGGTTTAAGAACCCTGGAGAAAGTTTGTTATTTTCTATAAGACTTTTCCACAAGAGGTTTGCCTGGCAAACAAAATGGAGGTGAAAGACTTGAAAAGGGATCATATTTCACTTGCAAGGTTTAAAGGAGTAACACGGCCAGCTAGTGCAGACTGCTGCGTGTCTCCTCAGAGGTCCTGAGCACCCTCATTTTCCACTGACTGCAGTGTGGAGCTGAAGGCACTTAGCAGGATCACCAGACAGGAAACAATCAACAGCTTGCTGCAGTAGGACCCTAGGGTGAAATTCATGCCTATTCAGAAGGCTCACTCAAAGGCTATGCACAATTTAAGCACCACTTAACTTCCCAAAATAGGACTTACCGGGGACTTAAGTGAGGCATAGGCATTGTGTAGAGCCTCTGCCAAAACCATGTGAAGAAGGTCAGCTGAAAGGTTCAATCCAATACGTGGTTTGCTTAATAAAGGGCACTTCTTCAGAAAGTTTTGGCAGGTACATCCTGTTAAGCTGCCAGGCAGCATTCATGTGATTGCTAATGTTGCTGATTACTTTCCCTTCCCACGCCCCCCAGCCCAGTTAACCCTTTCTCTCCCCCCTCCCAAAAAAAACCCAACCAAACCCCACGATCAGATCTACTGTATGGCTGTATGTTGTGAGATGCAAATAACGGTATATAACATACTAGATACTGATACAATTGGTATATTAATATGATAGATAACTGCTTTGTTCACACTGCAAAGCAGTAAATGTTAACCATTATTTTCTACATCAAACTGACTTTTTGTAGATAACTCTTTAGCTGAACAGCATTGTAGAATAAGCTGCTTTTGGATGTGTAGGGTCATATTTTGACATTGGATACACCCATCGTCAGTCATCAGTAAATCCAACGGAAACCCCTTGGGGCCTCATCCCCAGTTGGTATGAACTGGTGTAGTTCTTTAGTGGACCTATGCTAATTTACATCTGTGGAAGACCTAGCCTGAACATCCAAGGGCAAAACTTGACTTGAAATTTCAGAATAATGCAAATCTATTGTTACATAAATCGTAGAAGTGCAACTTTGGCACTGTTTCTTCTTTGACATTTCAGCATGTGTGACAAGAGATACAGTAATGATCAACTATGTCAAAGCAAAAAAGGTCTAACTCAGTTGAATTTGTACAGATGAAAACAATCTTTTCCTTACATTGTGACATATGCTCACAACCTATCCTCAATAAATCTGTCCGTAGTTTATTCAATAGCATTTTTAAAATGAATAATGTCCATTGGCCATGTCCCAGTGCTCATTTCAGTGCATTGCAGGAAAGCAATCACACAGGCCTCTCTTTTCTGCTCTCAGGAGGAGGGTTTCTGTCTGCAAAAGAACATTAAATCATGGAATTTAATATATCACTTTAAAGGAATATATAATTGATTAGATCTAATCCCTCAGCACCGCAATTGTCAGGGGGCCTTGTGGAATGAGAAATCATGGTTATTATAGCTGGTTTATATGGTGACTTACCTGGCAAACTGGTACATAATAAGCATGTTCAGAACTGAGGAATACAGACTAAACTGCATGGAAAATATTTGGTGGTTTTAATGTTTTCACTTTCACAGTTAACCTCAAGGGGTTAGATTGTCAGAATTTATTGAAGTGTCTTTTATAAATTCTGGGCAAAACTCCACTCAGTCACACTCTTAATTCCTTCCACTTAACAGGAAGACATCAGCTATTGATGTGCCCAGAATTGTATAATTTAATAGTACCACTTACTGTGCTAAGGGTCCGATTCCGCTCTCAGCTACACACCTGTAAATCCAGAACAACTCCAGTGAATTCTTTGGGGCTGGCAATTTAACTTCCCTGCCCCAACTTTTCTGAATCTGGACCTTTTCAAGGTAGGTCTGGGCTCGAGCTTGTGGTCCTGTTTTAACTAGAGTTAATTTATGTTACAGTTACATACTGTTACAATACTGCCAAACCCACGTGCTCAGAAATCATGAGTCAGACTCTGAAAACCCAGGAGACTAGCTCAAAAATTCAAGATTAAAACAAACAAACAAATAAATGTCTTTATTTGACTTTTTGGTTTAGTGCTTTTAGGGGTAATGTTTCTCTGTAACCATGAGGGTTAGAAACTTACTTTTAAAAAAATGAAAGCTGAAACTCCCACCTACTCCCATCACTACAGAAGCTGGGGCTTTCAGACCAAATATCACAGGACTCACAATAAAAACATGACTGTTGGCACTAACTCAAGATAGCGATGACAACAGTATCTGGACACTTCACAAACATTTGTTGCTGGATGTAAGTAACCTTTCATGGTTTACCCTAGGCTAAATCCAATCCCAGATCAGGAAAGGTGAAATTTACCCTGACATAGAGAACCTGCACAAGGCCTGTCCAGATTGGTTACGGTAAACCACAAACATTTGTGTTCTGGCATTTTCAATAAGGTGTTCATTAATTTGAGTAAATAACCTGAATGAACTAACAGGACCTTTAACCAGCCAACTCTCCTTTGCCATGATGCCTACAAAAAAACTTTGACATTAGGTAGGCAGCTGTTGTGCTAAAATTGCTGCCTATCAGGCTGACCAGAACTGCCTCATTGTTCTCTTGTGTTCCCATTGTCTGTCTGTTTCCACCTGTTGTCTCTTTTGTCTTATACTTAGATTGTGAGCGCTTTGGGGCAGGGACTATCTTTTTATTCTGTATTTGTACAGTGCCTAGCACAACAGGGTCTCGTAGGCACTGTGGTAATATAAATAATAATAATAATGGACCACAGACTCCAGTTCAGACATATTTTAGGGTGAAATTCAGCCAGCTCAGGTTCTAACTCTAACTGAAGCCCTGTTTTGTAAGCTTAAATAACACATTGGCTTTGTGCTAGCTCTCTGCACAGGGTAAATTTCACTATTCCTGATTTGTGATTCAACTGCTTTCCCCTCCTCACTATGTTCCCCCAACCCCTTTTTCTTTTAAACGCAAAAGCTTTGCCTTTCACCTTGACATTAGAATGGAAGGCTTGCTCATTTTTCCTGCTTGCTTTCAATTATTGGCTTGATGCTGCAGTGTGTGTCATTAAACGACGCTCTTTGTGTGATTCAGAGCTGTGCGAGGCGAACATTCTTGTTGTCATAAGCCTAGCAGACAACATAAGATTATTTTAGCACCACAGCAGCTCTTTGGATTTGAATACTTGTGTAGGACCAACGCACTGGCATTCCACCACATGCTTCCTATGCGAGTCTCACAGTCCTTATACAAGCTGGAAGGGATGATCTGGGAGTGTTCAAAAATAATCTCAAAAGCTAATGAATGCAGAAAGATCCCTATCAATGCCACCATTGGTCCCAGGAGTCCCCTAACATTACTCTGCAGGCTGTGCTCTTGTAAAAGGTATTCTGAATATTTAGAGTTATTACATTAAATTAATTTGCCGTAAAACTTCACAAAAAGATGAGATGGGCCAAACTCTGACTTGGAATAAGCATAATTGAGGGTGAAATTTTCATAAGGCCGGAAGTGACAGTTGGGTCATCTAGTCTGATCTCCTGTATAATACAAGCCATGGAATTTCACCTAGTTACCTCCTGTACTGATCCCACTAAGCTGTAAATGACTAAGCCACAATTTAGAGAAAGGCAGCCAGTCTTCATCTGAAGACTTCAAGAGATGGAGAACCCACCATTTCCCTGGGTAGTTTGTTCCCATTATCAGTCACCATTTGACTCCTATAATGCAAGATAGAATCATAGGAAGGTAGAAGGCACCTTGAAAGGTCATCTAGTCCGTCCCCCTGCACTGAAGCAGGACTAGATACACTTAAACCATCCCTGACAGGTGATTTAATTTAAATCAGTTTTTATACCAATATAGTTATACCCAGTGCAAACTCCTGTATAGATGCTCTTAGTTCAGATTAATGTAAACCTGTTCCCAAACAACTTAAGTTAAACCAACAAGACCACTCTGATGCTGAAAAAAGAGCAACCGCACAGGGAGTTGCTATGGTTTTATGATATCTGTTTAAATTCATGCCTTAGATTATATCAGTGCTCAGTTCCCTAAGTGCATCTATGTTTGGGTTTTGCACCAAGTTTAACTAAACTGATTGTGTTAAACCCATTCAAAGCTCTAATGTGAACCAGCCCAAACATGAAAACCCATGCATGTCGTATACCGTACTGACCATGCCATCAGCAAAGCAACCAGAATGCTTGGGCACCCATGTGAGCTGTTTAAGATGGTTTATTATGAGCTGGCACCAATGATGGGTGTAAATGTGACACCACATAAGATTTTCCTCCTCCTTTGTGCTCCCATTCCCTTTTGTCAGTGCTGCTCTACTGTCTCTCTCCACTTTCCACCTTCTGCTGCTGTCCTGTTAACAGCCATTGCTGAGTAGTGACTGAAAATCAAAAAGGAATCCTACAAAAAATTGCTAAGTAGGAGGACAAAAGAATAACACAAGCATGTAGGGACAAAATCAGAAAGGCTGAGGCACAAAATGAGTTACCCCTAGCAAGGGACATAAAAGGCAACAAGGAAAGGTTCTATAAATACATTAGGAAGAAGAGACAGATGAAGGGAAGTGTAGGTCCTCTGCTTAGAAGGGAAGGAGAGCTAATAATGGGTGACATCAAGAAGGCTAAGATGTTCAGTGCCTGTTTTGTTTCAGTCTTCACTAAAAAGGTTAATTATAACAAGGGAAGGAATGCAAACCAAAATAGGGAAAGAACAGGTTACATAATAGTTAGATTTCAGAGTAGCAGCTGTGTTAGTCTGTATCCGCAAAAAGAAAAGGAGTACTTGTGGCACCTTAGAGTCTTAACAAATTTATTACAGCATAAGCTTTCATGAGCTACAGCCAATGAAGTGAGCTGTAGCTCACGAAAGCTTATGCTCTAATAAATATAATAGTTAGATGTTTTCAAGTCAGCAGGGACCGTTGAAATTCTTTCTAGGTACTTAAGGAACTAGCTGAAGCAATCTCAGAACCGTCAGAAATTATCTTTGAAAACTCACGGTGGAATGGTGAGGTCCCAGAGGACTGGAAAATGGCAAACAAAGAACCTAGTTTTAAAGAGGGGAATGGAGGGGATGCAGGGAATTTTTGATAGGTCAGTCTAACTTCAATACCTGGACAGATACTGGACCAAATGATTAAGCAATCAGTTTGTAAACACCTATAGGATAATAGGGTGATAAGTAATAGCCAACATGAATTTGACAACAAATCATATCAAACCAACCTAATTTCCTCTTTGATAGGGTTCTTGCTCTAATAGATATATCTTGATTTTAGTAAGGCTTTTGACACAATCCTACATGACATTCTCAAACAACAAGCTAGGAAAACGTGGTCTGGATGAAATTATTATAAGGGGGCATAAAACTAGTTGAAAGACCATCCTCAAAGAGTAGTTATCAATGATTCACTGTCCAATTGGGAGGACGTATCTACTGGGGTCCCGCAGGAGTCTGTCCTGGCTCCAGAACTACTCAATATTTGTATTAATGACTTGGATAACAGAGTGGGGAGTACACTTATAAAATCTGCAAATGACACCAAGCTGGGAGGGGTTGCTAGCACTTTGGAGGACAGGATTAGAATTCAAACAACCTTGACAAATTAGTCCAAAATCAACAAGATGAAATTCAATAAAGACAAGTGCAAAATACTTCATCTAGGAAGGAAATATCAAATGCACAACTGCAAAATGGGGAATAACTGGCTAGTACTGCTGAAAAGGATCTGGGAATTATAGTCGATCATAAATTGAATATGAGCCAACAGTGTGAGGCAGATACACATTCTGGGGTGTATTAACAGGAGTCTGTATGTAAGATATGGGAGGTAATTGTACCCCTCTACTCGGCATTGGTGAGGCCTCAATTGGAGCACTGTGTCCAATTCCGGGCATCACACTTTAACAAAAATGTGGACAAATTGTGGTGAGTAGAGAGGAGAGCAACAGAAAAGATTAGAAAACCAGACCTATGAGGAAAAGTTTAAAAAAACCCAGGTTAGACAAACACCACTCAGCAATGGTCTAGGTCAGAGGAGGCCAAACTGCGGCTCGC
Organism: Eretmochelys imbricata; assembly: GCF_965152235.1. NCBI lineage: Eukaryota > Metazoa > Chordata > Testudines > Cheloniidae > Eretmochelys > Eretmochelys imbricata. Next base: position 127,201,432 of record NC_135575.1, read on the forward strand.
GAGCCGCATGCAGCTCTTTTATAGTTGAAAGTGTGGCTTGTGGAGCCCCGCCCACCCCCCCGTCTCCCTACCAGATGTGGGGGGCCGGGGGGCAAGCTCAAGGTTTCTACCCTGCAGTGGGGTGGTGGGGTTAGGGGCTTCTGCCAGAGATGACTGGTGCCTGCTGAGTGTTGGGGGACTAATTAAAGGTTTGGCCCTGCAATAGCTTAAGTCATGCCCTCCAGACACGCCGCCCCCCCTCTTACCCTCAGTGGCCCCTCCCTGCAGCTTCCAGGTGTTAGCTCTAGGTGGAGAGGCAGTGGCTGAGAGCTGCAGGGAGGGGCTGCTGCTTTAGTTCCAGGGAAGAGGCATCAGCAAAAGCAGCGGCTCTTCCTGCAGCTCCCAGCTGTTTGCCACTGCCTCTCCCCATGGCCGCAGCCCCCAGCTTGCTGGCTCCAGTAACTGCCATGCATAGAGGGGCCCAGTGGTACCACGTGACCGAGCAGGGCCAGCAAACCTGGGCGGAGCCACCTGACCCAACCTGTCTCCCTTATGTGTCGACAGTGGGGAGGGGAGTCTTGGGGCTTTAGCCCCGTGGGGCACACCTGCCAGGGCTTGGGGCTTCAGCAGGAGCAGGGCTGAGCCCGTCAGGCGCACCCCGGCTCTCAAGTGTCTGAAGAGTGTCATATGCGGCTCGGAGTAAGTTTGGCCACCCTTGGTCTAGGTATACTTGGTCCTGCCTCATCACAGGGGGAAGGCCTCTCAAGGTTCTTTGTAGCCCTACACTCCTATGATTGTGATGGGAAAGGTAAGTCACCCTTCTTACTCTTCTCTCTCCTCTTCTCCTTCTCCCTATGTGAGCTATATGCAGGAACCAGTTGCTGTAGTTCTCTAGCCTGTGTAATGCAGGAAATCAGACTAGATGGTCGCAATGGTCCCTTCTGGCCTTAAAATCTACTAATCTCTGCTTGTCCCCAATACATCTGCATAGTACAGTCCTATTTGTTTGAAATGAAAATGAGTCAGCAAAAGATGTTATGTCAGCTTTACTCAGTCAAGGCAAATTGGTACATTAAGCCTAAGTATCATTTCTAAGGTAACACCTACCCGTGTGTCTAGATTGTACGCAGTCTTCTTTAAATCCTGCAGGGCCCTCTGCATGAATTCAAATGCATGGCAGTCAACACAAGGACGACCTGGGAAAGGATGCAGCAGAAAGACGTCACTGAAATCACATGGAATTGACATCACGGCAATGCCAAGAGAAAATATGATCTTGTATTTCCGAGAAAAGTACATTTAACAACGTGAATGGGCCTGGGTTGCACACACAAAATGCCCAGTGTGCATGCACAGGATGGGGCTGCACGTACACAAAAGTATATGCCCGTATGTGCAAATCCCCTGTTCACACGTCATTGCAAATATAGATGCACATTTTTGCACACCTGCTTTTGAAAACCTGGACCAAAGCTGCTGAAGAACCTGACCCTGGAAGGTGTTGCATGCCTTCAACTCCCATTCACTTCCCTGGAGTGGAAGCACTCAGACCCTCACAGGAACGGGTCAGCTCCCTGCAGGACAAGACACTATGGAGACATTTTCAGTGGTTCCAGAAATGATACAGACAAGTTATTTGTTCAGAAGCCCTCATGCATGTCTTGGCGAGGGAACATGCCCAATCTGGGTTTTCCTCCTTTCAGCTGCTGCCATATTGTGGGGAGGGAGGGAAATATTCCTGCTTAGGGCCCCCAATGGGCTAACACCGACACTGCCCACCCAACACTGGTCTAGATCTCAGTCTCCTGCATTTGACTAATGAATTAAGAAAGCCTGCCCTCTGAAGGGAAATACATCATATAAAACGGCAACCTCTGGATAAATAGGAAATAAGGAGATTGTGATAACAGAGCATGCATTCCCAGAGAAAGGGAGCCAGATCCTGGCCCATCTACAGCCCCTTTGTGCTGTTCTGACAATGCAAAGTGGTCAGAAAGCTGCCTTAGCCATTCAGCTGACCAGAACCTCAGGGTGGGGGAGTCCCTGGTGTAGGGAGTGTATCAAAAGAGGAATGAGGAGAGGGATGTAGCCAAAGCACTTCTGTGCTCCGTCAATCCACATCAGGCATAACAGCCCTTTGGGGGCCATTATCCACCAGGAAAAGTTCTGGCAGCCCTGAGGCTCCTCTAACTTGCAACAGAAGTCAAACGAGTGCCTTGGTTGTGTGGATGAGGTGAGCAAGCATCTCTCACGTTTTTACACACTGAAATTCACGTCTGGCTGAGCTTTGAACTGAGGAGACTCAGATAGCTGGAAACTGCCTTTACCCCATCCCCATTCTGGAACCAGCAAGACACTTTTATGATAATTTTGTAAGAGTGACTTAATCCTTTTTTTTTTATTCCCTCTTCCACCTAATCAGGAAGGGCATCATTGTGTCTGAGCATTTCTGACAGTTGAATATCTTCTGTAGTGTTCAAAAGCTTTAGTGATAGCCTTTCTTTAACACCTTGGCAATTTATAACCGACTATCTACTGCAATATGAATATTTTTCTAAGTTAACACTTTACTGTCTGTAGTTTATAATTGTATTCTCATTGATTAATGTGGATGATTGTGATGAGAATGAACTGTTTGCTTTATAGCACATCTGTACGTACGTGGACATCAGTCTACAGCGAGACTAAGGCAAGACATCAACAGTCCACATTCTTTTAACCTTTCCTCAGAGATCCTATTTTTCTGAACCTCCACTGTTGCTGTCCTATGATATGAACTCAAATTTCTAACTCTTCTCCATTTTTCTCAATCCTTTTTGCAGAGGACAACTATTGGCTTTTGAAACATGCCAGGCATGGACATTGCTGCATTAAGAAGCATTCCCCTATAAACGACAAGTGTCATCAGCAAAGGCATTTTTCTCCAGGGCTGGGTTGAGTGGTGGAGAGGGGCTGGCTATAAGCCAGCCTTTAAAGTAACTCAGATTTGGAATGGTTTAAATGAAAGGGGATTTTTTTAAAGATTTCTGGTCTAATCACATTTTAACTGCTGAGCACCGGATGAGAACCAGTGGAAAGAAGACTAGCTTTCTCCGTCTTTTATCAGTGAACATATTACTAGCTTGGCATCGCAGCCTACTTTCTTAAATTACTGCATGTCTTTTGTAAGAGAGTCTTGTGATGACTCGGTACGGTAAGGAGCTGCCCACGCTGAAGTTGTGGTCACTAAAACATTTACGACATCATGACTTGGTGGTGCAAAAATGAAAGTAAGAAATGCTCATCTCAAGATGAGACACCTGTCTCTGTCTCCATAAGGCAGTGCCACTGCAATCGGCAGTCAAACGCTGACTACGCCCCTCACAAAAACCATCAGCGAGCAGGGCAGAAACTGACAGGCATTAGTTTGCAGGATCTCACACTGATGACTGGGAGACAGTGAAGATTCCCCAAGGATGTGTGCTAGAGTGAGGCTGAAATTCACCTCTGAAGAGGGTCATCTCAAAGTCTATGTGCCACTTAACCCCAGTTACACTCTGAATGTGGAGCATCAGCCTTGTGCTGTCCCTCGGCACACAGGCAAATTTCACCCTAAGCAAATAAACAAGGGCAGGGCTCTTTTAATTGTGTGTAATGATTTATAGGATGCACCTACACAAACTGTAGTATATTTTGCCACAGTGATGACCTCGAGAGCTCAGTACAACATTCTGAATCTGCTATTCAATCTTTTCTGAGGAGTGGGGACCAGCTGGCATTTTGTGGGGGAAGATTTAACAGGTTTGTGCAGAATGAGAACACTCAAGATTCTAGTATAATTAAATTTAAATGGATTCTGTCTACATGGAAATTGAAAAATGCCTTGCTTCTGTTTCTGCGGTCCTCCTAGTAAACAATTGAAACCAAAATAATTTCAGAAGACTAATTTACTTTCCGTCACGTGTGCAATTTATTTACTCTGCATTTTGTGCAGCTTGGACTGTGAAACTAGACTGGCTGGTTCCCATTTTCAAGCTCTCCTGCACCAGCATAAGGTTGTTGTGTTCGGGTTATAAACACAACAGGAGAGGTTTACATTTTTTTTAAAATTGGTTTTCATTGAAATTTAAAGAAAACTATTCTAAAAACATTGATATTGTTTAATGTTTGCACAGTCCTTTGCAGATGTTAAGCACTAAGTACGAGGTACTGATTATTCATTGCTAATTACTATTCATAATCAGCTAGGTCCTGCTCTCTGCTTCACTTCTGAGCAAAATGGGAAACAGGACCGGGCATCTGAAGCCTCCTTCCATCCCAAACAGCAGGGCAAGACAAGGTCAAGAGAACTCTAGCAGGCAGGACCAGTAAATTCATCAGCCCATACACCACTTGCCCAAGAGGGTGTAGTCTGCCAGCTAGGGAGTGCCTGGTATTCGCCCGAGCACTCTTATGTGTACTGCGGTCAGCAGCACACAGTAGCTGGAAGCTACATGGTGCTCCTGCTCATAGCAATAGCAAAGTGCACTTCATCATGCATCTCCCAGGCCTGCCCTGAAGCATGCAGTCTTGGCTGGCAGGATTCCCACACTGCAGAAACTATCTGCCAGTGTCCTTGTTCTCACTTGCAGCAGCAAGGAGTGCAAATGCTCTCCTGCACTGGGTTTGTTAGGTTTGGAAAGCCTCCCTCACCCACCCCCCTCTTTGACAAAACTTAAATGTAGGGTCCATACTAATTTAACACCTCCACCATCACACCGCTCACTTGTGGGGTTCCTCAAGAGTCAAGGACTCTCTCCAGGCCTATTCAACATCTACATGCAGCCACCAGGTGAACTGGTCAGATGACATGCACTTAGGTGCTAACAATACACAGGTGACACATGACTCTACCTATCCTTCATCCCATAGAGCCATGCCACTACTGTCAAGATTGGGCAAGCTCAGCTCACAGATGTAGAACAGCTGGTTGAAGATGAATCCAAGCAAGACAGAACTTAAGGAAGTGGGCAGAAGAAAGCACTTTGAGTAGTTTGTAGCCACAAGCAGTCTCCTTTGGTTAAAGATACTCACCAACAATTCACTCAGGGATGCCCCTGGATTCCTCACTGGCATTAAGTTCTCACATTGCAGCATCACAGGCAAAGCATTCTACCTTTTATAGCTATCCTGACAGACAATGACCTGCCCTCCGTTACACACACACCTTTCTCACTTCCCAGTTGGGCTCCGGCAAGCAATGCTGTCTACCTGGGCAAAATGTCGCGGGTCCTCAGGAAATGCCACCTAGAAGCTATATAGCAGCACCAGCTACAGGAGTACATCATACCTGTCTTCCACTCACTGCACTGGCCTCTTCCCATACCATATTATGTCAAAGGCAAGGCCTCGTTCTGAATCTTCAAGGTGCTCAACAGCCTGAGTCCAGGGTATCTAAAAGCTCAGGGCTGAGGAGCATGGTTGACAGTGCTGTTCACTAGAACTCTCTACCACACAGAGGGAGATCATCTGTGAAGGAGTCAGGAGCCCACGACTGGGGAATGAACTTCCACGAACAAAGAACCATCAAAACGCTTCACTACCTTCCATTTAATGTGCAAAGTGCACTTGTTTGCCCCACCTTTGCTAATATAAACACATAGCACAGGGCACATATATTAATGCACTACTGGAAGGCGCTTGGATACTACAGTGATGAGGGCGATAGAAGAGTTTGAATAGAACAAGAAAAACAGAATTTAACAGTGTCTCTCTAATAAAGAGGAGACTAGAACAGAAAAGAACAGAACAGGGGATTTTACCCTCTAGTCCCATGTAGGTACCAAGGGTTCATCTGAAAAGCAGCTATGTTATCCCAGGAAAGTAAAATGTAGTGACCAAATCAACTTTTGAATTAAAAGCTTTGGTGGCAGGAGAATGGATGGAGATGGCTGTGATAAAATCTGACATTGATTTCTGTTTAGGGACCAGTCTTATTTATGCAGGCACCTTCCACACTTTTTAAAACTCTGCGTGAGAGCTGCCTGATATTTTTATCACTCTAGGGAGTGGCCATTCTGCGCTTCTGGAGCACTTTTCATTGTCAGACCACTTTACAACACTATCTTCTCAAAACATCCTCACATCATCTCGGTTACTGTTATCCTCCTCTTTTCACTGGGTGAAACTGAATCAGTGACTGGCCCAAGGCCACAACAGCAGTCAGTGCTAAAGCTGGGATTAGAACTTGGGAGTTCCTGGCTCCCAGACCTGTGGTCAGATGGCTACCTCACATTTTAATATTTTGCTCTGATGTACAACAGTGTAATTCCAGAATTCCACATCCATTTCAGGGATAAACTCTGTGGGTCAAATTCCTTTGTGTAAATCCACTGGGCTTACACCAAAGATGAATCCAGCCCAATATGCCTTGTTCCAACCGAATAACAAAAAACATAAAAAACATGCCTGCAACACCCTAGCACAACTAAGCAACAGTTTGCGTGTAACAGCATCCAGACTAGTAAGGATTTCATGTGTACAATTGCACACCTCGAGTATCTTCTTGCAGACTTCTGGAAGAAAACAAAAATGGCCTAAGACTATACAGGTTTAAGATAACATCAGATAAATATTTAGTAGTTACTTTGTTTTCAAATAAGTGCTAATGAAAAATAATAATAATGCACACATTAGTTGACTTTCCTGGTGTGCTACAAACCAATTTGCACTTCCTAGCAAAATTAAGAAGGGCAGCCTACACATGGAGCTCATGAAATTTGTGCATTCACTGGATGAAGTAAGGGACATAAACAATGCAGAAATTCTGCTTCTGAATCTGAGCCACCATAGCGTGGCAGGGGTACATACTTTCTGCTGGAATGACACTCCCAGATTCTTGACTGGCCCCGACCAGCTTCACACTCAATAGGCCAACCACTGAAATTAACGGGATTGCCATCCACATCGCTCTCCAGACAGAAGGAGACGCCATTATTATCATCAAGAATTAAAGCTTCCTTCCCAGCCTGAAACAAGAAGAAATAGGAAAGATCAACTGTTTGCTCCCAGCACATTCAGCCTAATGAAGCAGATGTGAAATGACAGCCGTAGGTACACACGCACACACACACAGACCCCAATGCAGCCATGGGCCATGCACTTGGAAATGAAACTCACCCAAACTACTAATTTGCTAAGTGCCTGATCTTCCTCTGTCTTTTGTGACAGACCTTTGGAAATGGCAGTAGCAAGCAGCTAAGGGAACCACTGCAGCCATACTGAGCATGCGTCCCCTGCATTCCCCCTCTCACTGATTAGGGTCATTGCCATGGAGATTCACTATAGCAACATATAAGAACTGAGCTGCCAAGGAGAGGAGAAGATTTAAAGGGGCAGCGACAGGACTATGGTAGCTGCTTTGTTTATTAATTGTCTCTGTTCTTGGATGGTCGCTTACTCTCATGGGCATACATTGGCATACTTCAGTGACTGCTGCAACATGTAATATAACAAAGATATTTATGAATTTTTGGATTGTTGCCTTTATTCCAAAATGTGGCTATGCTGAAATGTACAGCTCCTAACCCTGACTTAGCTGCGAGACATTTACAGCAGGATTTCAGCTGGAGCAGAATCAGGCACCGGGTGTCCAACTCTTGCTCTTTCTGGCAGAGACTCTGTTCTGCGTCTAGTACTAGGCAGGGCATGTCATCCGTGCTTAACAAGCAACACTAGTTATAAACCCACCCCTTATGGCCAATAGAAGTGAATGTGAGTCAACCAGATGAGTCATGCCTTCCAACCTGTTTCCATGAGTCAGATATAGAATCACAGAAGGTCACACGGATGGCCCCAAGCCAATATCCCAGAGATAAACACCCTGAGTTTTGGGGGAGTTCATAATCCAAAGCCAACTCTGGATCTGAGTTTCTGTTAATGGCCTGTAGAAGGTGCACAACCATCAACAGTGCTGCCTTGTGGTCAGGCAGCGGTTAGCAGGATGTCTCCCCCTTGAAGTATAGTCCAGTGCTGTCCTGTCCTTCAGCACCTCCCTCCCAAGGATTTCCAGTCCTCCCCTTTAGCACAGGGGCTTTGGGGGCTGGGCCCATGAACAATCGCAGTCTTTTCCAGGTTTCAGAGTAGCAGCCGTGTTAGTCTGTATTCGCAAAAAGAAAAGGAGTACTTGTGGCACCTTAGAGACTAACCAATTTATTTGAGCATAAGCTTTTGTGAGCTACAGTTCACTTCATCGGATGCATAATTAAAGTGGAAAATGCAGTAAGGATGTTTTTATACACACAGACCATGAAAAAATGGGTGTTTATCACTTCAAAAGGTTTTCTCCCCCCACCCCACTCTCCTGCTGGTAATAGCTTATCTGAAGTGATCACTCTCCTTACAATGTGTACGATAATCAAGGTGGGCCACTTCCAGCACAAATCCAGGGTTTAACAAGAACGTCTGAGGAACGGGGGGGGGGGGAGGGAAAGGGGGTAGGAAAAAACAAGGGGAAATAGGTTACCTTGCATAATGACTTAGCCATTCCCAGTCTCTATTCAAGCCTGAGTTAACTGTATCTAATTTGCAAATTAATTCCAATTCAGCAGTCTCTTGCTGGACTCTGGTTTTGAAGTTTTTCTGTTGTAATATCGCAACTTTCATGTCTGTAATCGCGTGACCAGAGAGATTGAAGTGTTCTCCGACTGGTTTATGAATGTTATAATTCTTGACATCTGATTTGTATCCATTTATTCTTTTACGTAGAGACTGTCCAGTTTGACCAATGTACATGGCAGAGGGGCATTGGTTGCACATGATGGCATATATCACATTGGTAGATGTGCAGGTGAACAAGCCTCTGATAGTGTGGCTGATGTTATTAGGCCCTGTGATGGTGTCCCCTGAATAGATATGTGGGCATAGTTGGCAACGGGCTTTGTTGCAAGGATAGGTTCCTGGGTTAGTGGTTCTGTTGTGTGGTGTGTGGTTGCTGGTGAGTATTTGCTTCAGGTTGGGGGGCTGTCTGTAGGCAAGGACTGGCCTGTCTCCCAAGATTTGTGAGAGTGATGGGTCGTCCTTCAGGATAGGTTGTAGATCCTTGATAATGCGTTGGAGGGGTTTTAGTTGGAGGCTGAAGGTGACGGCTAGTGGCGTCCTGTTATTTTCTTTGTTAGGCCTGTCCTGTAGTAGGTGACTTCAGTCTTTTCCAATTGGTCTCTCAGCAGAGGTGAAGGCTATTGTTGTAGTATTGTCCTCTTGGACTGGGTAGGGGAGGCCAGGCCCACCCTCTCCTCTGGGCTCCAGTCCAGGGCCCAAAGGCGGACAGCTACATCCGACATCTTGTGGTGCTAAGCCGCACTGGGCGACTTCCTACCCCTGTCTCCTTCAGCTTCCCAGAGTAAATCACTCCAACCAAGTCTCTGACCCACACACTCCGACCCCTGCTTCTCCTTTGTGCGTTTGCACAGGTCTCGCTCTCGGTACTCCTGGGCAGTAATTTCCCCTCAGAGCAGCTGTTTGCTCCCTCCCACTGCCCGTCTCTGAACGGCTCTACCCTGCTTTTTACAGCCCTGCCTCCAGTTTGGGCAGGTTTTGGGGCTGCCTTTGCCCACAGCTGTTCCTTAACCCCTTGATCTCCAGTGTGGGGTTTGTACGCCCCATCAGAGGGCCTATCCTTAGAATGACCCAAACAAAGAACCCAGATCTGAACTCCCCTGAACTCAGGAGCGCTTGAGATCCTGACCCAGAGCTGGCTGAAGCTAAACCTTAGCAAGATAGAAGTAATGCTTGTTGGCAGTGGAAACACTTTGAAAACCAGGTAGCCAGAGCGCAGGTGCCACTGGTTAAGGACACAAACCCACAACTCATCACTTCAGTCTGAATGTTAAGAGTTCTTCTAGACTGACACCCAGCACGCACCGTGACTGGGGAAAGTATTCTGCCACCTCCAGCTGGCGGGGAAACTGCATCCACCTGGACTACAGCAATGTAGTGGACTTGGGTTTGAAAGCACCCGCCCGGAGAAAATGGCCGTTGGCAAAGCAACACAGACTGCCATGTGCACCCGCACTCTCCTCCCTCCGCTGGCTTCCTCCAGAATTCCAAGCTCAGCATCCGTCCTCACAGTCTGGGGCTAGGACACCTTAAAGACCACCTCACACTCCATCTGGGACCTTGACTGCCAGTCACAGTCCTAATGCCCTGGCAAAATGGAAATGTCTATTGGAAGGATGAAGCTTGCCCGTGCAGAAAGACAGGGCTTTTTGGGGCTGACCAAAGTCTGTGGAACTCATTCCTGTAGGAGCCACAGGCCACACCACTTTTTGGTCCAAATGCAAAGTCTGTTCCTTAGCCCTTGCCTTAAAAATACCCACTGCACGTGAGCACATCAACTGAAATACCACCCCCCATTTCCCCCCCACAACCACAGAGCAACTCACATCCAATTTTCTCCCTGAGGCAGGGATCAGAAAGGAGTCCACATTTGACAGATTCTACTCATTTTGTGTCATTTATCTTTTGTAAGGTACTCGGATACCAGATACAGTTACGGGTGTGGTGTAGCAACCTGGAAAAAACAGTAACATTTCGCAGTTTGTGCCCATCTTCACTCTAGTTATCTAGTCCATCCCACAGTGCAGGAATATTCCCTGTGGGGCATTTGTGAGTGCTTTGTCCAGTCTAGTTTTAAATAACTCCAAATGGAAATTCTGGCACAAAATCAGAACTTCACATGCCCATTCTCCCTGGCATTCAGCTATGTTCTTGACAAACAGAACATTGGTGCTCTTATACCATCCTTGGGGCCATACTGTTTCTTTCATTAATATATTAGGCTATAGCAGACTTCACCAGAAAGTTTTATGTAGAGATAAAGTCTGATAGTTTTTGGAAGGCTAGAAGGCGGTGTCCATTTTAATACTTTTTCCAGAGATCAATGCAAACAGTTCTGAGCCAGTAAGACATTTGCCAGTTTCCCCTCTATAATTGCTTGATCTTAGCACTTTGCAGTAGGCAGGTAGGGATAGGAGCACAACAACAATAATAATAATAATAATAGAAACAGAAATTTAGTTCCTGTGGTACTCACTTAGGTGCTCCAACTTGTTTAAGGGAACAGAAAGAATAATCTGTCTCCTGTCAGCATCTTGGGATGGCCTCCGAGTTGTCTGCAGTCACTGGGGAGTAATGGGGAGGAAAGGAGTGGAGTAGCACCTCCCCAAGACTGCAGACTGGCAGATGCTGCTTAATGGATAGAATAGCCACCTTGACATCTGTGTCCATCGAAGAGAAGGGCACGGGGATCCATTCAGTGGCGGAGCCTCTGCACCCACTCCCAAGCACCTTATGTTCACGGCTTCAGAAGGTACACCTGCAGAGTTGGAGCCTTGCCATGCACGGAGTGCACCTGTCCTGTGTAACGCCCACCCCATCCTGCTGTCAACTTGTGTAGTAGAATGGCGGCCAGGGGCCCTCCACACTTGCCAAGGTGGGACCAGGGCTTGCCCCTTATTAATGAAAACCTAAACCAGATTACAACAAAGCTGAATTCAGCCCAGTTTCCTGAGCATTCACACGGCTGGAAGCGCTGCTGCTGGACGCATACCAATGGCAAAGTTTTATCTGGAAACAAAATTTTTAAGCTTTTTAAATTTAAAAAAAAATCAGCATTTTGCAGCCCTTCTGTAACTGTGTGGTGTTACTCACCGTACTGCCGAGATGTGACACTGGCAAGATGTGAGCTCACTGGACAAGATGGTAGAGTAATTTCTGTCCAGTTTTAATCATGCTGACAATCAGAAGCCTCATCCTGTATTCTTCGCCCTCCCAGAGCTCCCACTGAGGCAGCTTAGGGGTCATGCAGGATCAGGTCCAGGAAGCAGAAATATAGAGCCAAATTCAGAACTGCTGTAAGCAGCAGGTCTGTTACACTCCACTGAGGTCAACAGGGTGGCTCTTGCTTACATCAGGTCAGAATTTGGCCAATAATGTTTAAACATTATACAGCTGTGATTTCAATTGGATTCAATATTTTCCTCTTCTTGCTTAAATGATTGTGTAATGTCACTGTGCAGTATTAAACTACTACCCCTTTTACACCATCAGTAGAGGATCAAGTCATTCCTGCAAGTAGCAAGGAAAGCACTTTGAACTACAATATGGAGCCCTTACTCAGACTGTGTAGCCCTTTAGTCCTAATGCAGTCACAGTAACACTTGTGGGATAAAGCATTATTCAGCATGGATACAGGTATCAGATTTTGGCCCTTTAGGATCCTCGGGATGAAAGCCATTATATGTGTATATTAGATATTATGAATGAGTCTGTTTAAATTATATGAGACTATTTCTTTTCTAACTGCTGGTTGCTAAAATTAAGTAATAATAATACTTTGCAATTTTAATTTGAGGACTCCAAAGCACTTTGCAAAGGTGGCTCAGTATCATTGTTCCCATTTTACAGATGGATAAAGTGAAACACTGAGGTTAAGCATCTTGCCCAGTATAGCAGAGTAAACCAAATCTTTCAAATTCCTAGGGCCAAATAAGTGCACATATGCCTTAGTTTGTTATTATGTGTATTATAGATTCACGTTCATGCTGTGTCCATGGATAAAGTTGTCATCTGTCTACTTACCATCAAGGATGATCAAATTCAAAGCCATGCACTAGTGTCCACATGGTGTCTAACGAAAAAAGTAGTAAAATCTCAAATGGCTGTCCAATAAGGCTTGCAAGGAGTTTAATCTTCCCTTTCTATGGAGATGGAAGAAGTTTCTATACTTAGTAGAAATCTGATCACGAAGGACCAGAGAACATTCAGCCAGCCAAAAGAATTAAAGGCAGCTAACGACTTTCTGGGAAGACATTTAGTGAGGATGTTTAGTGTGGAGAGACCTCTGGGAGTACTGTAAAATATACTATTGATCTCTTAATATCACAGGTGCTGACAGAATTATGGGAACTAGCGCAGATTTGTCGGTGCAGTAAATGAATAAAAAAAATTATACAGCTACTTCAAAAATCACTAACATTAAGGACATAAGTTAAATACGCACAGAGAATATTCAGAGGGAAGGCTGGGTGCTCCAGTTATAATGTACGCCCCTGAATATAAATACTGTTACCATGATCATGGATATACATGGTTTTAGAGAGAATGGGTTTTGGTTAAATAGGTACATTAGCTGGTTATCTTGTCCCTCTATAACCTGATAAATCAGTAGTCCTGGACATGTTGTACCCTGCCTCCCTGTCATGTTATGCCTCTCCTGCTATAGCTGTGGGTTAAGCACAGCCACCTCAGGAAGAAATCTGCCTGATGCTGGCCGGAGCCCGGCCTCTGGGGTTAAATCAACACTAACTCTTTATTCTTCTTCCGTACAAAATGCAAAGTCAGTGCCCTGCTTGGTTTAATCAAGTGGAGGCTGCTGGCAGGGCATTCTTAGCAAGTGGTCCTTGTCTAGGGAACTCACAGTCCTCTCACTATACCCCACCTGGATTCACCTACTGCCAGGGCAGCTTCAAGGCGTTTCTGCTTCCCCAGTTTCTTTCTGAGTGACAGAGGGTTTTAGAGGTTGTAGCTGGGAAGTGATATGTTCACATTGTTCATGCCAGCTTATTAACTCTCATTTATATTATTGTTTTTTAATTTTGCAGCTGGGCTACGAGATGACTGGTTAGTGCATTATATTCATAAAATCATAGAAATGTAGTGCTGGGCCTGGAAGGGACCTTGGGAGGTCATTTAGTCCAGCCCCCTGGGCTGAGACAGAGCCAAAAATACCTAGACCATCCCTGACAGGTATTTGTCTAACCTGTTCTTAAAAACTCTGATCACATAGATTCTATAACCTCCCTTGGAATCCTATTCCAGAGCTTAACTACTCTTATAGGTCAAAATATTTTCCCTTACTAACTAACCCAAATCTCTCTTGTTGCATATTGAGCACATTACTTCTTGTCCTACCTTCAGTGGACATGGAGAACAATTGATCACCACCCTCTTTATAACAGCCCTTCACATACATGAAGACTGTTACCAGGTTCCCCCTCAGTCTTCTGTTCTCGAGACTAAACATGCCCAGTTTTTTTAACCTTTCGTCTTAGGCCAGGTTTTCTAAACCTTTTATCATTTGTGTTTTATCATTTGTGTTGCTTTCCACTGGACTCCTTCCAATTTGTCCACATCTTTCTTAAAGTGCGGTGCCTAGATCTGGGCACAGCACTCCAACCGAGTCCTCACCATGTCCACCGAGCGGGACAATTACCATCCTTGTCCATAGGTGCTGGGGATGCTGCTGCACCCCTGGCTTGAAGTGGTTTCCATCATATACAGTTTGGTTCAATGGTTCTTAGCACCCCCACTACACATATTGTTCTAGCAGCCCTGCCCGTGTCTGACATACGACTATTCCTGTTAACACGCCCCAGAACGACATTCATCTTTTTCAAAACTGCATCTCGTTGTTGGCTCATATTCAATTTGTGATCCACTCTAACCCCTCAGATCCTTTTCAGCACTACTATCACCTACCCAGTTATTCCCTATTTTGTAGTGTGTGTTTGATTTTTCCTTCCTAAGTGTAATACTTTGCACTTATCTTTATTGAATTTCATCTTGTTGATTTCAGGTCAATTCTCTAGATTGTCAAGGCTGTTTTGAATTCTGATCCTATCCTTCAAAGTGCTTGCATTCCCTCCCAGCCTGTTGTCATCTTCAAATTTAATAAGTATACTCTCCAATCCACTATCCAAGTCATTAATGAAAATATTGAGTAGTACAGGACCAGGACAGATGCCTGCAGGACCCCATGAGATATGTTTATTTATATCTCAGTAAATAAATACTGCAGGCCACTTTGCTTCGTCTGAGAGCCAGGGGTCCAGTGAGTCCAGGAGAAGGGCCAAAAGTAAAGTAGCCCAGGTGTTGTCTTGTTCCTCTGTCCTACTAGATACTGGTTCAACCTTGCTCTGCGCCTAGGAAATTGTTCAGTGTCTTCTTCAAACATGAAGTCACAGGCTTGGTGAGGAAAAGAATCACCTGTCATGTCTGCAACATGGAATGAATTCCTCCTCATTGGCAGTATGACACTCAGAACCTTCCCCCCTTAGAGTTCCATGAAAGACACCACAAGAATCAAAACCACAGGGATACTATGAAACCTTTCTGACCCTCAGGGACTTGGGAGGTTGATACAGTCAGCAGGAGTGAGTTTTAAGTACCTCAGTGAAACACAGCAAAAATGAGGTGTTGATACAGAAGTGGGTACAATAGTAACAAAACGAAAAGAAAGTTTCCCCTTCTAGAGGAACTGATTAACTACAAATTATGCCTTGCATCACTTTGTATGATGGAGGAAAAGATCAAGTCAGAAAAACACTTTTGCAGTTCATGCAAGAAGTGGTTCTCAACCTATTTACCATTGTGGGCCATATGGCATCTCTCTATGTGTTATGTGGGCCGCATCCACACAATATATATATTATCTGTATGGCTCTGAGGATGTCACATGGGCTGCAAGCGGCCTGCAGGCTGTGGGTTGAGAACCACTAATCTAGATACAACAGTAACAGGCATATTAGAAATGCATATGTTCTTAACAGTTTATAGTTTTCTATTTTCTGTTGCATGAGAAAGATCACTGAAAAATTACTGTGAAATGAAGCTGTTTTAGGTTCTAGGTTTCAAGCAAGGATAAGATCCATCAGGGCAAATCGTGGCTTTCCTAGTCTACACTTTGGGCTTGCTCTGGACTTGTGTAGCTACAGCAGAGGCTAGCCACTGCTTGCTGGAAACTGGACAAATTCCCACTGGAGACAAGGCTTTTGTGTTGTCCGTGTGCGTGCTGATTCTTCTGAAAAGCCAGGGCTAGCAGCAGCTGGAAGCAATATCAAAGCTTGGACCTGCTGCTGCCAGTCTTAAATTACATTCACTGCTGACAATTTTTCAAAATGGATTTTTAGTCGTTGGCACCATTAGGGTCTTTGTCTGGGAAGGCTCAAGCAAGCAATAGTTGCTTGCTTTTTTTTTCTTTGACCAGTGGGAATCGGCCTGTAAAATCTCTTCTGACTTGTTTATTTGGCTCAAGAAAAGTTAGAAATTCTTGTGTTCTGAGAACATTTTTTTTTCCATGGGGCTTCTTTTGTTAGTTTGGATTTTTAAGAAGGGGAAGCTTTGCCAGATTATCTATTCTGCAGCTGCCAGCAACAAACTATCAGGAGCTCGAGACGAGGAAGATGCAGCAGTTTTCCATCACAGGGGCTCATTCTAACATTTTTTTTCAGCTTCAATTCACCTGAGTTCATATCTTCTGAGCTTTGCTTGGAAAAGTTACCATGATGCAGCATATGGTTGCAAATCAAAATGGTCAAAATACTGTTTGGTCTTACATTACAAATAAGACGACCATGTTTTAACAGAATCATGCTACAGTCACTGAGAACACGGAACTGAACAATGTTTTGACTATCTACAGTGCAAGACAGAATTGTTCATTAGCTGCATATTGTGCTACCATGTTGGATGCTGAAGCTCGGAAACTTTTCACAAGGCATGCAGGCCCTTATAGCCAAGGATAAGCATACCACAGTTACTTTTATCTTTAGGTAGGCAAGAAATCATGCTTTTCAGACTTACTACATGGATAACTTGAGGGCTTGTCATTTAATTGAGAGGGGAAAATATCAAACCTCAAAACTTAAGAGTTGTGAAAAATTAACTTTTATCAGTCAGGACTGGTCCCAACTAAGCCTTGTGTCTGAACACTCATGCTTTGAGACATTTTGAATCTGGGTCCATATTTTGTGGATGTCTCCAGATCTCTATAATGGACCAAAGTCTTATATTTAAACAATCCTGAACTTCGGAGAAGTTTGGCTTAGGGTCTGGATCCAAAATATCTAGTTTAGGCCTGTCTCTATCTGTTAGCAACTTATTGCTGTGGTCAATCAATGGACAACATTTTCTCAATAAACTTGTCTGATTTCATTAAAAACTTGAAACTCAGCAAAGGTTGACTCAAAGCAAAATTACAAGTTTCCCCCAGCTTTGTGCAGAAACCTCATGGAATTATAAACTTCATCTGATTTTTTTGCACAGCCATCAATCAGCACTGGTTCACTCAAACCTTGGCACAGATTTGATCAAAAATTTCACAAATCTTAGCAAAATTTTTCAGTGAACATGGACAAGACACGCAGTCTTGACACATAAATGCACTCCAACATTTTCTGCTAAATTTTTGTATCAGCTCCTTATACATATAACTTTCAGTACCTCAAATTAACACATACTACTTTAGTCTTGTAGCTAAAATGGAAGCTGTGATCCTTCTAGCTAACAATCAAAATATAAGCCATATTCCTGTGATGCAACAACTGGCACTTTATGAATATGGGAGAGAAAAAGCAGCAGGTTACCACTTCACAGTCACTGTATGATTCCAGTGGCCCAGAAGGTATAACACATGGCCAAACACTTTGTGGAGTTGAGGAATAAAACACAGGATGAAGTACAAAAATAATGTTCCAGTCTCAAAACCAGCTACTGTATTCAATTTTACAGGTTGAAGTTATTACATTAAAAATAACATGAACTATAATGCTTAGACATCAAATGATCATTAATAGAGTACAGTCCCTAGCTGCAGTAGTCTTTGCCAGTGCAGAGACAATCAGTGTAATGGACAGGCAAGAACACACACAACATTCAGGTCCTTCAAAGAAAATAACTTTAATGCAGGCCTCTCTTGAAATGCATATCCCGCTAACCCTATGCAACAGCAAAAGTCAGCACTCCTGCAAGCTGATTTTGTAACTCAAAAAAGAACAGCTGTATAAACTCTGAGTTTTCAGCACAGTTCCATTTTCAGACTTTATTGACAAAGCAATAAGAATGTAACATAGAATCATAGAATATCAGGGTTGGAAGGGACCTCAGGAGGTCATCTAGTCCAACCCCCTGCTCAAAGCAGGACCAATCCCCAATTAAATCATCCCAGCCAGGGCTTTGTCAAGCCTGACCTTAAAAACTTCTAAGGAAGGAGATTCTACCACCTCCCTAGGTAACGCACTCCAGTGTTTCCCCACCCTCCTAGTGAAAAAGTTTTTCCTAATATCCAACCTAAACCTCCCCCACTGCAACTTGAGACCATTACTCCTTGTCCTGTCCTCTTCTACCACTGAGAATAGTCTAGAACCATCCTCTCTGGAACCACCTCTCAGGTAGTTGAAAGCAGCTATCAAATCCCCCCTCATTCTTCTCTTCTGCAGACTAAACAATCCCAGTTCCCTCAGCCTCTCCTCATAAGTCCTGTGTTCCAGACCCCTAATCATTTTTGTTCCCCTTCGCTGGACTCTCTCCAATTTATCCACATCCTTCTTGTAGTGTGGGGCCCAAAACTGGACACAGTACTCCAGATGAGGCCTCACCAATGTCGAATAGAGGGGGACGATCACGTCCCTCGATCTGCTGGCTATGCCCCTACTTATACATCCCAAAATGCCATTGGCCTTCTTGGCAACAAGGGCACACTGCTGACTCATATCCAGCTTCTCGTCCACAGTCACCCCTAGGTCCTTTTCCACAGAACTGCTGCCTAGCCATTCGGTCCTTAGTCTGTAGCTGTGCATTGGGTTCTTCCGTCCTAAGTGCAGGACCCTGCACTTATCCTTATTGAACCTCATCAGATTTCTTTTGGCCCAATCCTCCAATTTGTCTAGGTCCCTCTGTATCCTACCCCTGCCCTCCAGCGTATCTACCACTCCTCCCAGTTTAGTATCATCCGCAAATTTGCTGAGAGTGCAATCCACACCATCCTCCAGATCATTTATGAAGATATTGAACAAAACCAGCCCCAAGACCGACCCCTGGGGCACTCCACTTGACACTGGCTGCCAACTAGACATGGAGCCATTGATCACTACCCGTTGAGCCCAACAATCTAGCCAACTTTCTACCCACCTTATAGTGCATTCATCCAGCCCATACTTCTTTAACTTGCTGACAAGAATACTGTGGGAGACCGTGTCAAAAGCTTTGCTGAAGTCAAGAAACAATACATCCACTGCTTTCCCTTCATCCACAGAACCAGTAATCTTATCATAGAAGGTGATTAGATTAGTCAGGCATGACCTTCCCTTGGTGAATCCATGCTGACTGTTCCTGATCACTTTCCTCTCATGTAAGTGCTTCAGGCTTGATTCTTTGAGGACCTGCTCCATGATTTTTCCGGGGACTGAGGTGAGGCTGACTGGCCTGTAGTTCCCAGGATCCTCCTTCTTCCCTTTTTTAAAGATTGGCACTACATTAGCCTTTTTCCAGTCATCCGGGACTTCTCCCATTCGCCACGAGTTTTCAAAGATAATGGCCAATGGCTCTGCAATCACAGCCGCCAATTCCTTTAGCACTCTCGGATGCAACTCGTCCGGCCCCATGGACTTGTGCACGTCCAGCTTTTCTAAATAGTCCCTAACCATCTCTTTCTCCACAGAGGGCTGGCCATCTATTCCCCATGTTGTGATGCCCAGCGCAGCAGTCTGGGAGCTCACCTTGTTAGTGAAGAAAGAGGCAAAAAAAGCATTGAGTACATTAGCTTTTTCCACATCCTCTGTCACTAGGTTGCCTCCCTCATTCATTAAGGGGCCCACACTTTCCTTGGCTTTCTTCTTGTTGCCAACATACCTGAAGAAACCCTTCTTGTTACTCTTGACATCTCTCGCTAGCTGCAGTTCCAGGTGCGCTTTGGCCCTCCTGATTTCATTCCTACATGCCAGAGCAATATTTTTATACTCTTCCCTGGTCATATATCCAACCTTCCACTTCTTGTAAGCTTCTTTTTTATGTTTAAGATCCGCTAGGATTTCACCGTTAAGCCAAGCTGGTCGCCTGCCATATTTACTATTCTTTCGACACATCGGGATGGTTTGTCCCTGTAACCTCAACAGGGATTCTTTGAAATACAGCCAGCTCTTCTGGACTCCTTTCCCCTTCATGTTAGTCCCCCAGGGGATCCTACCCATCCGTTCCCTGAGGGAGTCAAAGTCTGCTTTCCTGAAGTCCAGGGTCCGTATCCTGCTGCTTACCTTTCTTCCCTGTGTCAGGATCCTGAACTCAACCAACTCATGGTCACTGCCTCCCAGATTCCCATCCATTTTTGCTTGGTTTTAACCACCGACTGGCTACTTAAGTGAGACTCAGAGGGTAGTATCAGGTGCCTTAATTCAAAAAGCAGCTTGCACTCAAGGCTCATGCAGACATACTGACGTGGTGGAAGTCAGCAAGTTCATTGTTCACCGCAGCAATCAGAGAGTGACATCAGGAGATACTGGACCAGTTGCAGAAAACAGTCCTTTGCCTGGGTGTTTATTACATACATTTACTATAGTCCTTGCTCCACAGTTCAGAATGAATAATAGTTTTAAAATAACATTTTTATTGTGGTATGTTTCCTTACCCCACTATGGCTGCATGTCTTTGACCACTAGTAAATACTTGCAAAGGGGGACTGATTACATAAAGAAGTGAAGTGTTTTCAGATCTTTGTGTCTTTTTCTTCTTCATGGCCCCCAACATTTGGAATTCCTCTGACCTGGTCTGATATGCCTCCACCCTCATCTCTGTCAGATCACTTCTTAAAACTCAGTTCTTTCATAAGACCTCTGAGCCCCTATTTCTGCTGTTCTCCACTCCCGTGGAGTGACTGTGAGAAAGACAGAGTCATAATATAGATACTGAGCATCTCCATGGATGATGGGGAAAGGGTATTAGTTTAGGTGGATTATGCTATATTCATTTGGAGACATAGGTCCATTTTTGTGTATGTATGTTATCAAATAAATGTTGAACATGAAACTAGAGCAACAGATAAACATGGTGATGCTTAGTTTATATGTTTACATCACCGCAAAGTGTACTAGGCACTTTCAGTACAAATAAGACAAAAGCTCTGCCTCAAAGAGCTTCTAATTTAATTTTATAGTGACACAGCCAGGGGCTAGCACACAATGCACGGAAGGAGCGAGGAAGGACAAAGCTTATAGTAATAAGATTATATGCATGCCCTGATGGTTCTGTTAATGTACTAAAAAGGGGGGTGGGAGTTTAGTTGTTTGGGAAGTTTTGGATTAATTAACTTACTTCTTGTAGGAGGCCTGGCAGCAGGAGTGAGTTTTAAGGAGGGATTGAAAGAAAAGTAGCTAAATAAATAAAGCTTGCTTCCAGTGATGGGCTTGGAGAGATTGGGGGTTTATTTGGGGGGCCAGAAACAGGGATTCAGGTAAGATTTCTTTCAGGAGGGGTTAAACAGGCCACTTCACCTTGAATGGTCCCTTAGACCATGTGCTAACTACTTATGCTCAACAAGCTATGACACTCTACCTTTCCCAGCCCCGAAGAAGAGCTCTGTGTAGCTCGAAGGCTTGTCTCTCTCTCACCAACAGAAGTTGGTCCAATAAAAGATATTACCTCACCCTCCTTGTCTCTCTACAGCTTGTCTCTCTAAACATAACTCAGTAATTTCTAACGCTTTCACTTCTTCCCCTTTTCATACTTACAATATGTACACAGGTTTGCAGAGGGCAAAGAAAACAGGGCTCCCATAGTGCATGAGCACTGGCCCTGTGGAGAACTTAGAAGACATTTTTGATGTGTACAAAAGTTGACTTGTTCAATAGTGTGTTGCTTTTTGACACCACTAACTAGCTCAGTGACATCTGAGTGCCATGTACATTCCTATGGTGGACGTACTTTCTCTAAGAAAAGCTACACTGCACAGTGATAGTGAATGAAAATTTGATTCCTCCTTCCCCTAGTCACACTGAACTTTTAGGTTAGCCTATTGTCAAGATCTCATTCAAACAGAAACAAGGTACCTTTGGGTGTGGGATTACCTGTTTTTCTAGTAGTTTTATTGTCCTTTTCCCTTTGTACACAACACGCATTTAGATTGGTAAAACAATAGCTATTTCTACATGTGCTGGCATACAGTGGGAGCGCTAAGTGGGTAGTGACAGTGTATGATTTAATTCAAGGATACCTACATTTTCTCCAGCCAAGCTTCCCAGGAGACAAGGAGTCCTGTTTAGGGCCAAATTCAGTCCAGATATAAGCAGGTGTAGTAACACCATTGAAATCCACAGTTACAAATTGGCTGAATTTGGTCCAAATTTGCATTATAAATGAACAGAATGGATTGCAGCTACCATTACCTTTAATATGGCGATACAGCCTGCAGAGACTACAGATTCCAGCACGCAATGCTCTGTCTTGATATGATCAATCAGTCAAGCCACAATAGTAGCACCTTCCTACTGGAGAAAACAAGCATAAGACAGACAACCACACTCCACCCCACCATCTCATAAAGAAACTCCCCACCTGCTTGCCTCACTACACTGGGGCTCACATGCTTGCAATATGTACTCCACACGGCTGTCCATATTACATCCAGCAGCATTTTTAAAACCAGCTGAACAGGTGACACTCTTTGGCTCTTCTCCAGTGTTCAGTTCAGCGTGTCGGCAGTTACACAGTCACACAGAGTTCTCTTTTCCACTTGAAGAAGCAGTGTTTCTGTCTGCAAGGAAGGGGGAAAGAAAAAAGCAACATCAAAAAATGAGCATCTGAATTCTACAACTAATTAGCTCCTAAAGAAAAGTCTGTTTTATTTATGAGATACCAGTTTGGTTCTACATGATGAGGCTTGAGAATAATAACCAGACATATTGTTTAGTTATAGATGGTAGTTAAGCCTTTGGCTATTAAATTAGCATAATAGTATGGCAACACTTCCTGTGACGATCTGAAAAAATATAGGAACCTGGTACACTCTAGGTTTTATTTATTTACTTTCACATTAAAAACTCTAATGCATACGAGAGGTTTTAAAAAATTATTGTGAATTTTAAAATAATTTGTGTTTATAATGACCCCATTTAATGTAGTGCCCTGAGTGTCATAGCAGGTTGAGGGGAAGTGTGTGGGGACAAGACAGTGTTTTTGTATAAATATTTAACGGAGGTGGTGGATTTGGGGATGGTGAAATATTTTATTTATCCAAGATGCAGCATATGGGAGGACTTTAAAATCAGAATTTTGTGTTTATTTCAGAGGGGGAACAGACAATTAAAAGAATGGGGAGTAGAGCTGGGCAAATAACTGCATTTTCAGTGACCATTTCTGATGACCAGTCCAGGCTCTGGAGAGGCAAATGCTCTAGTGCAGAGTTTCTCAAACTGGGGTCCACGGACCCCTGAGGGTCCGTGAGGGTACTCCAGGGGGTCCGCGGTCCAGCCGATCAACTCCTCCCCCTCCCACCCTCAACTCCTGCATGCCGGGGACCAGCTGTTCTCCAGCACGCAGGAAGCGCTAGGAGGGAGGGGGTAGAAAGAGGCGGGGAAGAGGAGGGGCAGGGGTGGAGCAAGGGTGGGAAGAGATGGGGCAGAGTGGGGCCTTGGGGGAAGGGGTGGAGTGGCGGCAGGACCTGGGTCTATGGCAAAATTTTAAATCAAAATGGGGGTCCTCGGGTTACTAAAGTTTGAGAACCACTACTCCAGTGGGCACAGATTTTTCTGCCCATTCCTCCCAAGTGTCCTTCTGCTCTGTCCCCTCCAACCTGTCCCCATCCCAGATTAGTCTCTTTCCCCACCCTTGGCTCTTTCTTCCAATCCCAGTCTCCACTCCTCAGGCTTCTCATCCCAGTCCTGTCTCCTTGCCTAGTAAGTCCTAAACTCCCACTCCCAGAATCCCCCACTCCCAATCTCTCCTCCTCCCCACATCCAGTCCCTCTCTCCTTGCACAGCCAGTCCCAGTTTTCCTCTCCCCACCCCCCAACTCCTTGACTCCAGTCTCCTTGTACAACCATTCTCAGTTCTCCCCTCCTGGCTCCTCCTCCTATCTGTCTCTCCCCGTCCTTTCACCCTGGTTCCCAGTTCCAGTCTCCTCGCCCAGCCAGTGACAGCCTCTCCAAAGCCCCAGCTTCCTCTCCCAGTCTCCTAGCCTTCTCCCTGTCCCAGTCCTCCTCTCCCCTACATCTAGTTCCCAGTCCCAGCTTCCCCATTCACCTAGTCCCAGCATCACAGGCATTGCCGTAAAGGGAGGAGCATGCTCAGCAAGGATAGAATCTTTGGAGATTTTAGCTGTTAAAATCAAAGGAGTCTCTGCTGACCATGTGTGGATTGTGATTTTCAAAGGCTTCTAACATGGCCAAATTTGGGAGAATTTTCTTTGACTTCAGTGAATTGCCCATGTTACACAGAGAGTCGGTGGGAGAGCTAGGATTAGAACCAAAGTGTCCAGAGCACCCACCCTCTTCTCTAACCAATAAACATTTTCTCCTATATTAATCTTTTGCCAGTTGTTAAACCATTAAAATACAATTGTATTGTCTCTAATTCAGGGAATCACTAATATTGAGCCCTTCAGTTACTCTGAGTGGGAAAGTCTAATCAGACTTTTGCTAATCACTTAAAACCACTCAATCATCTACCTTTTAAATATCACCTTCACCTTACTCATGAAGGCTTGAATACGATAACCCAACAGCTTGCCAATGGTTTCTGAGCTAAGTCTCAAGGCTGCTTACAACTTTTATATTTCTAGTGAAAATTTACAAACTCAGCCATGGCTAATGTTTTATTTTTATTTGCATGAGCACATCTAATTTGATATGCTTTGCATATGCTAATTTACCATGAATAGTTTAGAAATTAATAAAGAACAAATAGAGGTTTTGGTAGCTGTTAGTTGAGCATAATCATAAAACTGTTTACACACAAAATTAAATATCCCTAAAATTACACCTAAAAATTACAGATGGGTTCCAACTGCTAAGTTAAGACCTGGATTTTGAGTCCATCAAAATGTATGGCTATACAGAGGGGAGGTTTTGTTTAGGCCCATTGTAGAGAGAAGAACACACTAAAAACTTTGGATCTGGATCCAGGTTCAGATTCTGAACCCAGCCAAATGTTCACGATTGTTTGGAACCTGGTTTTTGGTTCATTTATCCTAAATATTCATGGTCTCAGAACTCTTAACCTTTCAGAATAACGATAACACATCCAACATCTCATGGCTAACTTTAAAAAACACCCATTAGAATTTTGAACACGTGAATATCTGTTTTGCCAATATTTACATAGATAAATATCCATCAATGCCAAGTTCATTTCAAAGCATCGATCAAGTTCAGCTAGTAATAAAAGAGTATATGGTCCATTCTCATAGTATTTTCTCCTGGGGAGAACTTTAGATTGGGGGGAGGTGGTTAAAAAGCAGCTAAAGGAGATAAGAGCTCAACTCCTTTCAATAGGAGCTGGGCATCTAGTTCCCCGAGGAGCTTTTAAAAGTCTCACCCTACAACAGAAAGTTATGAGAAGAGCTAATTGGGAATTTTTAAATGAAATGGGATTTCATCAGAAAATGTCATAAGAACATAAAAATGGCCATACTAGTTCAGACCAATGCTCCATCTAGCCCAGTATCCTGTCTTCTGACCCTGGCCAGTGCCAGATGCTTCAGAGGCAATGAACAGAACATGGAGTGATCCATTCCTTATCGTCCAGTCCCAACTTCTGGCAGTCAGAGGGTTAGGGACACCCAGAGCAAGGGTTGCATCCCTGACCATCTTGGCTAGTAGGATTGATGGACCTATCCTCCCTGAACTTACCTAATTTGTTTTTGAACCCAGTTATACTTCTGGCCTTCACAACATCCCCTGGCAACAAGTTCCACAGGTTGACTTTGCATTGTGTGAAGAAGTTCTTCCTTGTGTTTATTTAAAACCTGCTGCCTATTAATTTCATTTGGTGACCCCTAGTTCTTGTGTTAGGTGATGGGGTAAATAACACTTCCCTATTCACTTTCTCCACACCACTCATGATTTTATAGACCTCTTATCATATCCCCTCTTAGTCCTCTCTTTTCTCAGATGAACAGGCCCAGTCTTTTTAATCTCTCCTCACATGGAAGCTGTTCCATATCTCCAATCATTTTTGTTGCCCTTCTCTGCACCTTTTCAAATTCTAATTTTTGAGATGGAGTAACCAGAACTGTATGCAATATTCAAGGTGCAGGTGTACCATAGCTTTATATAGTGGCATTACGATATTTTCTCTTATTGTCCCTTTCCTAATGGTTCCTAACGTGACTGCTGCTGCACATTGAGCAGATATTTTCAAAGGACTATCCACAATGACTCCAACATCTCTTTCTTGAGTAGTAACAGCTAATTTAGATCCCATCATTGTGTATGTATAACCTGGATTATTTTTTCCAATGTGCTTTACATTGCACTTAACAACATTGAATTTCATATGCTATTTTGTTCCCCAGTCACCCAGTTCAATGAGATCCCTTTGTAACTCTTCCCAGTCAGCTTTCGACTTAACTATCTTGATAATTTTGTATCTCCAAATTTTGCCACCTCACCCTTCATCCCCTTTTCCAGATCATTTATGAATACAGGGTATTTTGAACAGCACAGGTCCCACTACTGATCGTTTGGGGACTCCACTATTTATCTTTCTCCATTGTGAAAACCTACTCTTTTTATCCTATCCTTTAAGCAGTAACTGATCCATGAGAGGACCTTTCCTCTTACCCGATGATTGCTCACTTTGTTTATGGGCCTTTGGTGTGAGACCTTGTCAAAGGCTTTCTGAAAGTCCAAGTACACTGTATTCACCTGATCACCCTTGTCCACAAGCTTGCTGACCCCCTCAAAGAATTCTAATAGATTGTTGAGGCATGATTTCCCTATACAAGAGCCAAAGTGACTCTTCCCCCAACATATTGTTTGCATCTATGTGTCTGATAAAGCTCTAGAAGTGATCCTGGCAATTACAGCCCAAAAAGCCTAACTGCAGTACCAGGCAAATTGATGGTAACTATAGTAAAGAGCAGATTTTTTTTTTTAAATCAGCATTACATGAGCAATGTTGATTTGCTAAAAACCAAAACTTTTAGCAGAAATATACCAGTTTTGACAGCAATGGTTTCCCAGATGGGATTTCTGGTCAAACCCAAAGAGCTTGCTCCCAGAATAACCAGTAACCTGACTCAAACCAGGGATTTGGACCCAGGTCTCCCATATGCCAAGTGAGTGCCCTAACCACCAAGCTATTGTCTATTTTAAATGCATTGTCTCTGGTCTTCGTGAAAAGTTTCAAAATGTCTTGGTTTTGTCCGAATGTGAAACAGGAATTTTTTTTTTGATATCTCAGAAAGGTTCACAGGATAAGAAAACCTTTTCCCACCCACATCTAGTTATGAATTAGAGACGGAAAAGAGCCATAGGATCATCACATCGATCTCATCTACAAACTGAGTCTATTGTCTCAAGGTAGAGGATGTCTCTAATGAATATACCTGTGACCCTGGGAGCCCTTCAATGCCAACTAGCAGAGGGCCCACCATATTGTAACTCACATTGGGTCTCACACCCTCATTACCCCCAACACACTGTTGTCATAGTATGTATCTAAAAAGGTATCATATGTAAACTGGTCACACCATGGTCCTGAAAATCATTGTGTCATCTATGTACAGGTTGTATGTATGTGCTGCAAACATGTTCTTAAAATGTATTTGGAAGGCAGTGCTTAAACCCAGCCTGCGCTAGAGAAAGAAATGTGTCTGACCTGCTTGATTACTGGCAGAGGACAATGAATGTATATTTACATATGTAGTAAATGAAGTTATCAAGCTAACATGCTGCAGCTTAATGAGCACACTGACAGATAGAGCCTGCACTCCAGGAATCCTTCCTGACTCTTAGAGCAGAGACAATGGACTTTGGGCAATAGAAGGGGAACAAAAAGGCAATTTGGTTATCCATCCCTTAGGGAGCAAAAGGAACAGCACCCTTTGATTCTGTGAACGTTGGGTTCCCTGACTTGGAGGGCTGGAGATGCTGATTAACTTGTGAATATGAAAACTGCTTAGGCAAAGACTATAATTTGCTAATCTTAAATTTTAGTCTCTAGAAAGACTGTTTAATTTTGTTTTCTTTGTAACCACCGCTGTCTCCTTTTCTCTTGCTAAATCTCTGTTCTTTGTTAACAAATTTATTCTTGTTTTATTACAAAACCATCTCAGTGCTGCGTATTAAAGTGAAGTGTGAGTCTTCAGCTCACCTAACAGGCTGATGTGTCTGGTTTTTTGGAGGCAGCGAACCTAGTAATTTCTGCAAGTGTCCAGCAAGAGGGACTAGACACCGCAGGGAGACATCTCCATGGAACTTGGGAACTGGGGTTCCCTGATCATTACCTGCAAAGCAAGGTTTAGACAGGCAGAGTTTTGAAGAGTTTGCTGGCAAGGCAGACAGGCTGGTGTGTCAGGGAGCTGGCACACAGCATAGCAGCAGGAAAGCTCTCACTCTTGCTAAGGCGGAGGGGTAGCACAGTGGCTCACAGTTCTGGGTGTCCTGAGCAGGACGTCACAATACCAACAAAGGTATCAATGGTTTATGGGATGGTATGGCAGCAATAGGAAGTAGATTAAGACAACTAATCACATTATAAATAATCTGCCAAATATACATAACACACTAAGACAACTGGACATATCGATATGTAAACTATCACACTGAAACTTCTAGTAAGCACTAACTCGAGCTAGGGTGAACTAGTGAGCAGAGAGTTGAAAAGCTCCATAACTCATTAGCAATCTCCTGAGCCATCTAGTCCTCAACGACTATTAAATGCTTTAATGTTTTTTGAGAACATATAAAGAGAATTCCCAGTGGACGTTCCTAGTCCAAACATATTCAAGGATTCAGTCATTTGGATTTAAACAGACTCCCAAATTGAGATGGAGAAAGACAGAGGGTCTGGTTTTGTAAAAATATATCTCACAAAGTGATGTTCTCAAACTCAGCTGTCATACCTACAATTGGGAAATACATGTCCTTGGCATTCATTTCAGCTGAAACCCTTCCCGTCCCTCTTCATTTTCTCTCTGCCATTTGGGTAAAAATAGCTTCATGTAACTTTAATTTAAAAAACAAAAATAGGGGAAGGCTACATTCCCCTAACGTCAAGTGAATTTAGAGACCTGAGGGCTCAAGAATTCAGTTTTCTCTGCAGTCTCTCTCTCTCTCTTTTATTCAGCCTCACTTTTTCTTTGCCATAGTACCTGTGTCCATGACACTGTAGAACCCATAAGGGAAACTGCTAAGAATCTTTATTCACTATGGAGGTTTTTGAAGCAGTCCTGAGAAATCTCTGCAAAAAACCGGAGTTTGAAACCAGTTGGGCAGGTCAGATCTCCTTTTTATTCCTCTTTCAGAAATCTGAGTATCAGGGAATAATCAACTGATGCCGAGTGCTCTGCTTGCTGAAGAGGTTCAACTATACTTGTAACAGAAGGAAAGATGTACTGGTACATTTCAACATGGCATGAATATGTAGTTTTGGCTTTAGTGATGCTCAGCAGATGTATTCATTAAGCAAATTTATTCATGGAGGAGTCTGACATACATTTGACTTGTATTTATTAAGCAGGTTTGTTTATAAGAATACATCTGCTGTGCACCAATTTGGCCCCACTGAAACACATATTTTTCCATAGTAAAATCTTCAGGGTATCTTCATCCCTGCAGCTGCCTTTTTATGTAAACATGATGGCTCAACTTTCAAAGGGTCCTCAGACCAATCTCTAAAAATGCCAATGTGCTTTTACGCTTCCAAACCTGTAAAATACATTTGCTTATATAAATCAGATGTCAGACAATATAATGCTCAAATTTTTAGAAGCTTCTTTTGAAAAATGTGCATGAATAGAAAACATAGAAAATGGAGAACTTACTAAGATCTATGTACATTTTGATGTTGCATATGCAACAGTGGGGTATTTTATGTCTGCGAGACGATAAACCATGCACATTCGCTGGATTTAGGTAATTTAAATATCTTATATTTACATAGTATCTCTCATCCCAGAGTATTTAAATTGCACAACACAGCAATCATTTCACCTACCACTGAAAAGCAGCCACCTCTAGGGTGGAACATGGCAGATGTTTACCAGCAGATAGCAACACTGCACTACAGTTTAAGATAGGACTTGAAGAAGCTTCCAGGTTGTTTAAGGTGCAGCCCTAAGTGGAGTGTATTGCAATAGTGCAATATCAAGGTGGCAAAGATCACAGCAGCAAGGTTTGCATCTGAAAGAAACATTTTCAACATCCTAGCTAGGCAAAGACTAAAAAACCCTTCCTAGACACCACTACTGTTTAACGGCAGTTGGAGACAACAGTAGCCACAGATTGCAAGCCCCAGTGACAACAGGTAGACAAACACTCTCAATAAGAGGGGAAGGTACGATCCTTGGAATATTTTTTGATCATTTTTCCCCAGCCTACCAGCATCACTTCAGTCTTATCCAGAATGAGGTCCAGCCAACCAGCTCCCATCCGTGACCCAACCCCAACCAGCTACTGGGCCAAGGGCTGGTAGCACTGACTGAGTTGGTGAGATAGAGCTAGGGACGGAGCGGGATGTCACCAAAATACTGAAGCTGTGCAGGCCACAGCTCCTCACTAATCCTCTCAATGGGCTTATACGTTGAATAAGAGGGAGCTGGGAACTCATGCTGTTATCCTGAGCAATGAACAGATATTGCCCAACATCATCCCTTAGAACAGTTACATACAGTAGATTGATATTGCCAAAACAAAAATGTATCCATTTTACCCACTTCTAAGCAAAACAACTTTGTCATACAACAAAAAAGTCCAATGCCGCCTTACCCGTGTGTCTAGATTATACGCAGTCTTCTTTAAATCCTGCAAGGCCCTCTGCATGAATTCAAATGCATGGCAGTCAACACAGGGGCGACCTAGGGAAGAGTTTTAGTAGAAAGACATTCCTAAATGGCATGAAATAGTAATCAAAGGGGATGACTATGACTTTTTACGGAATCAGGCCCTTCCAAGAGACAACAAGCAAGTCAGCAACAGGAATTATTATTATTATTATTATTTAGTATATACATAGAACCATAGGTGAGGATGTGAGGACCTGAGACTTTGAATTTGACCCATTATTCCATGGGGAGCCATTGTAGTGAGCAGTGTACCGAGGTGCTCCTAGGGGCTGGTGTTGCTGAGGAGGAGGGCTGCTGCCCTCTGGACTAAATGAAGCATTTTTAAGGTTTGTGTTCTCTGGTCTAAGTAATCCAAGCTGCAGGTCACAAGGATGTGGATGACCATGAGGGGGCCATTTAGGGATCTGGTGCAAAAACTGGGGATTGGTCCTGCTTTGAGCAGGGGGTCGGACTACACGATCTCCTGAGGTCCCTTCCAACCCTGATATTCTATGAAACCAAGGCCAGATCTTCATCCAACTAGAAACTATACACTATAAACATTAGTAATTCAGAGTTAGATAAAGCAATGGTACTAATATGCTCTAAAATCAACTATTATTGGCATTCCATATGCTCTCACTTGCCTCTTAATTTCTATGCTTAATTTCTTTGATTACTTCACTGGGCGATTTGCTCAAATGGGAAGTTCAGGACGTGGGGCCAGTCAGCGCTCTGAAGTTGAGTAGAAACAAGGAAAGAACTAGAGTGAGGCAGCAGTGACCTTCAGCCTGTTGTGCAAACACTGTGACTGATTTCCACACACTTTTGACAAACCAGAGTGGGATCCTACAACATGAAGTCTGCCTGCTAATAAGGAAAGATGAATTTTCAGAGTCCTTTAGAAGTCTGCCTGCCTGAGAAAAGAAACACTCCAAACTATTCAGCTACAGTTGAATAAAAGGAGAAATGTATAAAAATATATTTAAAGACCTAATCTCTGAATGTTCTAGTATATTTCTTAGTCTAATTTTGTTATTAATTATTATTATTATTTAGTATATACATAGAACCATAGGTGAGGATGGCACTTTCCAGACAAATAAAATGATAGGTCCTTGTTCCAAGTAATTTATAATGTAAATTAGACTCATCACAGCTCAACGGATGTCTATACACAACGGGAGGAGAATGGGAGGATGGAGATTGTGATCATGAAAGATTATGAGATGTGCTTATTATTATTTCGGTATCCTGTACATTCATTTTTTTAATTTCAGAGAATTTTTACTATGTTCGGTTTGGGGGACAGTGCCCGGCACGAAGGCACGTGTGAGGGCATTGTTGGCGGAAAGAAGTGATCCTTCAGGATCCATATAAAGGTGGAGACTATAATTGCATGGAACACAGGACTGGAGAGGACGCTCCAAATGTAGGGGGTGGGGAACGGAGCGTCAAGGTGTGCCACACTGGCAGAGTACAGCATGAGAGCAGGGTAGGGGTAGGACTGAAGAAATGCAGGAAGATGCAGAGCAGTGAGGTGCCCTAGATGAGGGGATGGGGAGGACGAATGTGATCCAGAAGCCACTGGGGGACTGAGGGAGTATGTTACGAAGATTTTCATCTAGTGCAATGAATACACGAAGTATCCAGGACTGGTTGAATTAAGATGATCTTTAAACACCTGTAAATGCTGCAGCATTAAATCTGTGTTATACTCATGTATCGTTATGAGATAACCTGTATACAGGGCAGTACATACTTTCAGCTGGGATTGTGGTTCCTGCTTCTTGGCTGGCTTTAATGGGCTCCATGGTGAGCAGCGCAACTACAAAAATCAAAGGAACCATGAAGACCACTCTTCTGAGGAGGTAAGGTGTCAGCATCCTGCTAATTGGTACTTCCTCCTTTATTAGGGGCAATAAACAAGTTAGTGAGAAACATTAAGTTCTGTAAAATAAACCCTTTGTGTCTGTAACGTTCATGATAGTTACAAGACTGACAGTCCTGGAGATTAAATTCCTCTCTTTATCTACAGAACAGGTACAGCATGGACAGTGGCAGAGCCAAGTTCTTCACCCCACCCCACCCTTGTGCCTCAAACCTGGCCTAGAGGGACTTCTTGTAGGAATGAGATAGAAGTTCACTTGCCATGGCTCAGTCAGCCTCTGGCCTCTCTGCTGAGATTGCTAACTAGGGTGCCAGCTTTGTGATGCTGATACTTGTCCTATTCTACACAAACCCAAACCAGCAAGGGTTGGGTCATTGCTAACCCCTGGGAATTTGTGCAGCTCTGCTCCCAAGCTGACCTGCATTTGAACCTAGAGATGAAAAGTGCTCTCTCCCTCTCATTTTTAATGTACCATTTTTTCACATATACCTGAAAAAATAAAATTAATTTTATAATTACTTTGCAACTAAACAAATCACATAAGCTGGTTTCACTCAGCTTCCTTCATGCAGGAGAGGAGGCTTTTCTTAAACCCCAACCCATAGAACCATAGGCAAAGTCTCTGGTCACAACTAAAAAAAAATCAGCAGTTTCTTGACATGAATTATTCCCCCTTGTCTCTCCTCTGATCCCTGCTTGGTTTTCAAACCTTTACTTATTGTCATACATTTGTTCCTGTACATCAGAGATGGCCAAAGCATGGCCAGAAGTATTAGACAGCCTGACCCAAGGTTACCTCATTTGAATACAAAGGTGAAGCCTCTGAACACTGTCAGCTCTTGTATGCAGGGTTTCATCTTGACCCAAGTAGATAAGTTGCTTAGGTCAAGATGGAGCATTGTATACTGGGACCAGTTGTTGTACATTCAAACACAGGCAAAGAGAAAAACTTACTCAGTTCTAAGCAGTAACAAGACTAAAATAAATTCCATATACAGAGAATGCAGATTCTCATTAGCAGAGCACAGGAAGGCAAGAGGATGAGTTGTCCGTTCTTTTTCTAATTTTTAAATATTAACACTGAGCAAAAATGTTGCATAAGAATGTTGAATCCTTGTGCTCTGAATGTGCTGCTGGAATACAGCATTATACAGTACAGTCTCCATTTCCGAGTCAGAAGAGGTGGTTTGCAACAGAAACATAAGGGAATAAACCTGCTGTTTAGACAACTGCAAGGCCACATTTACAAACCCTGCAACTGAGATGAATCTGCAAATTTTGCATGAACACCTGCTGCATATGCAAATTGGCAGCTGGGCCAGCAAAGGAGTACTGTTACGTGCAATCATCTGTGTTCCATGCACAAATCCCCAGTTGTACGTGTAAGTTTACAGTGGGCAGACTTGCACATAGTGCAGCCACAAACTCAGGGTTCCAGTTTCAGAAAAAAAAAAAAAAAAGGGTCCCTGATGTAATTCTTTCAACACCAGAACTGAGAGACTGTGTGAATTTATTGATTCCCTTTGCCGGTCTTCATTATCTTCACTAACAAAGTAAAATTTAGTACGAGCATTAACAGCACAAAAAAAGGGGGTGTTTTTTTTTTAAATCAGTAGTGATCCAAGTGAAAAAGTCCAGTTAAATCCTAGTCCTTGCAACGAGATACAGCAAAATACAGAGAGTGTCCTCCTGAAACAGCAGATTAGGAGAGTGCCATTTACATCTACAGTGCCTATAGCTGCACAGAGGCATCATGAAGGGAGGCTAATTCCTATAAACTCATGCTGAAGCTGAAGCATCAGTGAGGCAAACGAAGCAGAGGCTAAGCTAAACTTTTTCAGGGCACCTGAGACACGTTCAGCCCCAGCCCCAGCTCAGCTTTTTAATGAGCCCCCCTGTAAAAGAAACATTCCCATGGGGCATCAGTTATCTCACACCACACCGAAGTGACTGTTAGGTGTTTGAACAGAAACAGCTGTCTGTGCAGCATAATCACAACATGCTTTCGAGTGCTGTCTGCCTCTGCCTTTGCAGCCGACAGTCAATAAAAATCTGAGAGCAAGGCCTGTTTGGAGTTTTATGAAACAAAAGTCACCCCATCCCTCAAATTATATATATATATATTAGTACCTGATTTCTCTTGTCTTTGTGATGGTCTCTTTGGCATGGCCGCTGCAAACTGCCAACAGAACAAGAAAAAGCATCTCTGAGCATGTGCACTGCTTCTTTTTAACCTTCCCTGAAAGAGGTTATTACTATGGTGAAGGATCTTCCATAGCAACAGTGCAGTGCAGAGCAGTTCAGTACAGAGGCACAATTTAAAGAGGAACAGGCTATGGCTCAGTCTTAAGTGTGAAGTTTCTGTGTAAAGTTGTTAAGATTAGCTACACCTCCCCACTCAAGAGGGTTTGTCTGGCACGGCCAGTTAAAGGGTCTGTAATCACCCAAGGCTGGTTCCCAGGAAGTTTCTCCAGATTTGCAAAAAGAAAAGGAGTACTTGTGGCACCTTAGAGACTAACTAATTTATTTGAGCATGAGCTTTCGTGAGCTACAGCTCACTCACGAAAGCTCATGCTCAAATAAATTGGTTAGTCTCTAAGGTGCCACAAGTACTCCTTTTCTTTTTGCGAATACAGACTAACACGGCTGTTACTCTGAAACCTCTCCAGATTTGCAATCTCAGCCACTGGACGTGAAGAGGCAGAAGAATTAGCAAGACTGGAGGCACTGAATGTTCCACAGTAAGAACTTTATCCCTGCCTCCCTGCCCCAGAGCCAGCACCTTTGCTCCCCTCTCATATCCCTCGAGCCATACATGGGGATGCATTGCTTAATTTAGAACATTTACTTGCAGAATGTATCATGGTGATAGAAAGTTGTGGATTAAACACTTTTTTCAGATGTAAAATTAAGTTTCCTGGATTTCATCTTTGCCCTTTGTGCACATTTGCCCCATCATGAGACATCCACATGATGCGGCATGTTTGGCAGTCCCTGTTTCAAAAGGATGGGCATAGCAGAAGTGAGGGTCAGGACTGAGATGCACTAGCAGAGCTATGAAGGGAACATTTGCTGGCTACCAAACTTAAATATAAATTTGTAATTGTTGCTATCTACCCAAGCCATACAAAAGAAGAAGAAGATTCCCAAGCCCCTAGCACCACCACTCCACAAAAAAAAAAAATCATCTTACAGAGTTTTGACCCTGCAAAAGGGAGAAGAGCTAGAGATCCCATGAAGCCTACTAGGAACTATACTATTGATTTTATGTGGAAGGCACTCAGCTACTACGGACAGCAGTATGAAACCCTAAAATAGATAGAGTTTACAGTCTTAGACAAGCAACAAGCCAAATGAAGAAGCTGAGGAACAAAACATACAATAAACTTTTCTGTAATCCTCATCTATCCCAATTGGCTGATAAGCCACTGTTAGTGCAGTAAATTCAATTCATGTGAGCTTCATGGTAAAGCTGGGTCTTGCAGAGGGATTTGAAGGAGAGGGGGGTGGCTTTACATCTTGCAGAGGGTATTCTATCAGTAAGGGGTAGTATGAGGAAAGCACAGGAGTGGATGTGAGAGAAATAGCCAAAAGGGGAGGCTGGGGCTGACATAACTGCAGGGCAGAGATGGCAGGAGACAAGACCAGATGAGCAAGGAGGGGTAGAGAAGTGAAGAGCATGTTGAGTTTGGGGTACAGACCAAAGAATCATCCCCTTAACCTTTATCCCAAAGCCTTCAGGCCAGCCCTGGGCATAGTAATATATTTCTAGTGGATGGGGTCTTTAGAGGTTAGACAGCAAAATATTGTTTTCCAGGCCAACACAAAAGCTATGGAGTCTGGTATGCAGTTCTCAGAGAAACAATAATCATTCTGACTTTGATTATTAATACCTGACAAATAAGCTACAAAGCATTGCTGAAATGATACAGGCTATACCTTCATCATTCTAGAAAACATTTTGTTATCAAGAACAGACTGCAGGAGATGCACTCCACCCCATTGTTGTACTGTGCATTGCCCCATTACTGTGATTTCTGCAGAATACTGTTTTTAGGCACTTAACCATTCAGTGAACCAAGAAAAATTCTCAGGCTTTGCACTGTTATCACTGGAACCCAGAATTGTCTGAAAGCCTTAAGCCCGGCAGTCTGATGGGTGAGTCTGCACACCAAAACATCAGAATGATCCCTCGGAAACTTGGAGTTGCCTGAGCCGGAGTTGCAGATACTTACAGCAGTTTAATAGCTTGAGACAGGATTTATGTTTCAAAATAATAGCAGGTCATTTAGAGGACAGACAGATTTTCAAAGTGAAAAGCCAGAACGCTTGTCCCAGTGAAAGAGAATTTACAGACACTTTTTAGAGGGGGTTGAGATGTGCACAGGAGGGTTTATCAGCTGTGTTATGACCAGGACATGGGCAGTCAGACCTAGTGGCTGGAGCAGGAGTCAGGCACTGGGAGAACAGAGTCCAAGACAGGCCAGAGGGTGAACCAAGAGTCAGGTGCTTGGAGGCAGGCAGGAGGTCAGGGTTGGGCACCAGGTTACAGACAGCAATCAAAGAGTGATGTCAAGGACAAACCAGGGTCGATTGCAAGCAAGGATCTGGAGCAAAAATGGGCAGGTAGTCTGAGTTGTTGCTCAGACAGCTTCCCATCCTGGCTTAAGTACTGATATTGGCCAATCAGGGGGCTGTCAGAGGGTGTCACTCAAGTCCTGCTGGGCGGTACTTCCTGCCAAGCCCAGCCTCACGGGGTCCTCCCATGAGAACTCAGCCTAAGCCTTCTATGGTGAGGGGGAGGCATCAGCAGCCCAAAACCCTCCAGGTTCCAGCTCTGCAGGTTTTAGCAAACTAAGAGAGACAGGAAAAGAAAAGGGTACCTCTTCTGTACTTTTGTCTATTTTTGTTTTACCTCTGCTCCTTGCCTCTTGTCTTCCAAGTCCTCTCTCTCCCTCTGCCACACTTTTTCCATTCTCTCTCACATTCACTCTCACTCCTTTGTCTCCCATCTTGATCCCTTTCGTTCCCCATTCTGGCCCTGACACCCGACCAAAATCTGGGGCTCACCTGCAGTGCATGTGGTGGCAATGCGTGCAGCGGTAGGCTGTCATTCAGAGGTGTCAAGATTCTCAGCCTCCTCAGAGACTTGACTTCTTGTGGGGCAGGGGAGAATCATGGGGGGTGCATAGTGGGAACATTACTATCTGGCAGATCTAGATGTGCTCACTCAGCCAGCTCAGGTGCCTGGCAACTCCTTCATGCCTCCATTCTGCAGGGGTTTGTATACACTGCTTCTGTAAAACAGACAGGACATGGAGAGGGACTCAGAAAAAAAGGGACTGTTTAGAAAAGCTGGACGAGCACAAGTCCATGGGGCCGGATGTGCTGCATCTGAGAGAGCTAAAGGAGTTGGCGGATGTGATTGCAGAGCCATTGGCCATTATCTTTGAAAACTCATGGCAATCGGGGGAGGTCCTGGATGACTGGAAAAAGGCTAATGTAGTGCCCATCTTTAAAAAAGGGAAGGAGGAGAATCTGAGGAACTACAGGCCAGTCAGCCTTACCTCAGTCCCTGGAAAAATCATGGCGCAGGTCCTCAAGGAATCAATTCTGAAGCACTTCGAGGAGAGGAAAGTGATCAGGAACAGTCAGCATGAATTCACCAAAGGCAAGTCATGCCTGACTAACCTAATTGCCTTCTATGACGAGATAACTGGCTCTGTGGATGAGGGAAAGCAGTAGATGTGTTATTCCTTGACTTTAGCAAAGCTTTTGACACAGTCTCCCACATTCTTGCCAGCAAGTTAAAGAAATATGGGCTGGATGAATGGACTATAAGGTGGATAGAAAGTTGGCTAGATCTTGCTCAATGAATAAGATCAATGGCTCCATGTCTATCAAGTGGAGTGCCCCAAGGGTCGGTCCTGGGGCCGGTTTTGTTCAATATCTTCATTAATGATCTAGAGGATGGCACCCTCAGCAAGTTTGCAGAGGACACTAAACTGGGAGGAGAGGTAGATACGCTCGGGGTAGGGATAGAATACAGAGGGACCTAGACAAATTAGAGGATTGGGCCAAAAGATATCTGATGAGATTCAACAAGGACAAGTGCAGAGTCCTGCACTTAGGATGGAAGAATCCCATGCACCGCTACAGACTAGGGACCGAATGGCTCGGCAGCAGTTCTGCAGAGAAGGACCTAGCGGTTACAGTGGATAAGAAGCTGGATAGGAGTCAGTGTGCCCTTGTTGCCAAGAAGGCCAATGGCATTTTGGGCTGTATAAGTAGCGGCATTGCCAGCAGATCGAGGGACGTGATCGTACCCCTCTATTTGACATTGTTGAGGCCTCATCTGGAGTACTGTGTCCAGTTTTGGGCCCCACACTACAAGAAGGATGTGGAAAAATTGGAAGACGTCCAGCGGAGGGCAACAAAAATGATTAGGGGACTGGAACACATGACTTATGAGGAGAGGCTGAGGGAACTGGGATTGTTTAGTCTGCAGAAGAGAAGAATGAGGAGGGATTTGATAGCTGCTTTCAACTACCTGAAAGGGGGTTCTAAAGAGGATGGATCTAGACTGTTCTCAGTGGTAGCAGATGGCAGAACAAGGAGTAATGGTCTCAAGTTGCAGTGGGGGAGGTTTAGGTTCAATATTAGGAAAAACTTTTTCACTAGGAGG
Organism: Eretmochelys imbricata; assembly: GCF_965152235.1. NCBI lineage: Eukaryota > Metazoa > Chordata > Testudines > Cheloniidae > Eretmochelys > Eretmochelys imbricata. The sequence continues at coordinate 127,240,755 of NC_135575.1, forward strand.
GTGGTGAAGCATTGGAATGCGTTACCTAGGGAGGTGGTAGAATCTCCTTCCTTTGAAGGTTTTAAGGTCAGGCTTGACAAAGCCCTGGCTGGGATGATTTAGCTGGGGATTGGTCCTGCTTTGAGCAGGGGGTTGGACTAGATGACCTCCTGAGGTCCCTTCCAACCCTGATAGTCTATGATTCTATGACATCCCTGATTTTCAAAGCCACATGATTACCCTGAGGACTTCACTATTGCTGTCCATTTTACATGGAAGGCACTCAGACATGACAGTGATGGGAGGCAGAAAAACAAACACTGAGATAGGTAGACAGACATTTATATAAATTGGGATCGTAGCCCTTTATTTTATTTTAAATAAATTTAGTAACGTTGTATTACAACACCGTGAGTTCGGCACTGGTGGCTACAGTTTCAAGCTCAACCAAGTGAGTCACCTCTGCTACTTGCTTCCGATTTAGAGTCTCTAGGAACACATAAAGACCAAGGATCGTGACCACACATACATTTCACAAGTACAAGGTCTGATCTGTTTTACAAGTTTTATTAAAGTCACAGTTAAAGTTATTACCCAAGTATATAGAAATTCTATAAAGACCTATGCACAAGTTACTCATATACTTGCAATATTCTTAAGGTCTGATGGCTGCGTTGCCAATTGATCTTCTGTAGAGCAATGGTTCCTGCTGGAGTTTCCCATACGGAGCTCAGTTTTCCTCATCTGGGCACCCTGTTTTTATAATGCGATTCTGACTATACCTCATTAGCATTTACACATATAGTGCACCCTGCAGTTAGTCACATTTTTCTAACACGTGCCCTATCTGGTATCTTGTAAGCAAAAAATTCTCTTAGTTAATTTTTCGCAATATCACCCATTGGTGCATCTTTTCCAGTAATCTTGTGGCATAAGGTCATTCTTTGATCACTTACTTGTGTCAAGCATTTCTTAAGCCTATGGCCTAGTATGACTATAAGCTAAAATCTTAGAAGCCTTAGCCAGTAGGCCTTGTGTTTTAGCCATATGTATTAGATATCTAAGTAATTATCTCTTCTATAATCTGACAATTTAAATCTATTTAGCATGCAATGATGATATATGAAATAGCATACAAGTTAGTTATATTACACAACAAATGAATAGTAAACTACAATCATTGGCTACAGGATTGCGTTGTTAACTCACATAAACACACAGCGTGGGAGGATGGGAGTGATCATGATGAGTAAGAAGAGGTTAAAATTTATTTTTTGCAGGGAGTGTGAGACGAGAGTACCTTTTATTTTTAAGGGTACCTGGAGGCAGGAGAGCTGGTTGCAAAATATTTTGCAGGCTGGCAAAAAAACAAACAAAAAATGCCTATGGCTCGCCTTGACCAAGGCCCTTGTTCATCCTGGGGATGCCCTAAGAAAGGCATCTGTGCCCTAGAGAAAATTTTTCTCCAACTTTTCCATACTAAAGACCTGCCTTTTCCACCCCAGGAATACCCATCCAGGATGGGTAAGGTGATCACAACCAGTGCTAGGCAAATTTTTTCCCCTGAAAGTTTTTTCAGCAAAAAATTGAAGATTTGTTTATACTGAAACATTTTACAAATTTGTGCTGATGTTGCCAAATTATTTGTGTCAAAAAAAAAATTCAGAAAAAGGTAAAACTGTTTCAGTTTTACAGTTCAAAACAATTTTGTTTAGAAGTTCCCTTCAATTTTATTTTAAAAAAACCCAACAGCCTTTAAAAATGGTCAAAACTGAAACAAAATATTTTGTTTACCCTGAAACAACTTTGTCTCTGACTTTTTGATTCACTAAAAATTCAGGAAAGTGTCAGTATTATGTTGATCCAAACAAATTTTTTTCAGTATTTTGAAATTACTAGTGAAAAAAAAAAATCTGTTACTCACACAGGTCTATTATTATTAATATAATTATTTATTTGTATTACCATACTACCTAGGAGCCCTAGACATGGGCCAGACAGACACCGAGTCCAGTTCACAACCTGCAAGTTGAAAAGCCATGCACTGAAGTAGCATACAAACACGTATGCTGGGATTCCACAGTACATTTCGTTATTATTTTTAGGGCACACTTATATCCCCTCGATCATGCAAAGCTGTAGTCCTAATGACCACTCACTGTCTCAAAGAAAAGAAAACAAAAAAAAAAAGACATAGCTTTCTGTTTCTCAGATGTTTTTCTAATGCCAAGGAACTTGCTCTGTGCAGACATCTCTGGGTTTTCATCACCGCAGAACAATCTCATCTCAGAAGGGAGATTTCTTTTAACTAGCTTTCCAACTGCGTCTTGGAAACTGCATCAAGGTAAAGAGGAAAGGGTTTGTGGGGGGAGGGGGGTTTAAAAGCTCCTATTTTTCAAAGCACATATTCTTGCTATGTCTGTGCTAATGGAACACTTGTGATATGCTAAATGTTGCTGTCACAATACTGCCACCTTTGAAGAGTTACAGTACAATCCAATACTGCTCTGAATCATGGAGGGGAAAATGTGTTCACACTTAGGGCATGTGGTTTTCATATTGTCAGGTTTTTTTAAATGTGCAAGTTGAAGTGAGAATTTTTCAAGATTCAAAATAAGAAAAAAAAAAAAAAGTCCCAATAGATTTATGGCAGCTTTACAACATGGTTCAGGCAAACAAAGGTTTTTAAGTAACAGTAATAACAAAAATATCTTTTTGACACAAACAAGACCACGGCTGCATTCAGTATCTGAAAAACACACACCGAACATGACAGAAATTAGCTTGTGCTACTGCTTACTCTGCAGTTAAAGTTGAATTCCAACCTCCATTATAACCCCCCACTTAACCTCTTCAATTGCTCATGGCTCTTGCAAACAAATGCATTTGAGTCTGTAATTTTCCATACTTAGTCTTCTCACAGAAGTGACTCAGGGGGAATGGGGAGAAGGGGAGATACTTTGAAGAGAATTGATGCAGTTTGTATAAAAACTAAACAAATGCACTATGCCCTTACTTATTCCAGGCAAAAATATTGACCCTGCATCATTCAAAGTTGGCTCAAACTTTTTTGTATTTAAAGTTGGATTGTTTTGTAGCTATGGTGCAAGCCACATCTGAATAAAATCTGTTCAGTACTTTAAAAAAAAACTGATGAGCATATAAATGTTTTTTTCACATGCACAGTAGAATTTTTGGCTTGGGGTTTTTGCTGATTGTTTTGTTTGTTTTTTAAGAGTGGCTTAGACAATGCAAGCCACTCATTGACTAATTGGGACTTTGGCTGTTTTGAAAGCTTTACTACTGTCTTTTTCTAAATATTCAAAACTTAGGCTGTGTCTACACTGGAATCTGAAGGCCAAAACTTTTGTCATTCAGGGGTGTGAAAAAAAAAAAAAAAAACCCACACACACACACAGACACCCCCGAACGACAAAAGTTTTGCTAACGAAAAGCACCGGTGAACAGCGCTTTGTTGGCAGGAGAGCTGTCTCCTGCCAACAAACAGCGGCTACACTGCGCACCTTTTAGCGGGACAGCTGTAGTGGCTAAAAGGTGTGTAGTGTAGATGTAGCCTTAATTTTGAAAGGAAAATACTAAATTGTCACTTTTTCCTAAGAGTGAAGTCAGGGAACCAGGTGGCTCAAAAGTTTGGTAATGACATGAAAAACTTTTAAACTCAAGATTAGTGAGTTAAATCTGGCCCAGAGTAGTAGTGACTAGCACTCAGTATCTTAATGGACAGGTGCACCTCTGGATGTTTTATTGACAGAATGACATTCTTGAAGGAGTATTAATTCTGGCCTGCCTTCCCAATCCAAAAAGAAAGAGAGAGAAAAAATTGTACATGTCAGTGAAGAGACTAGGGAACAGAAATAACTCTTCAAAGTAAAGAAAAGGCAGCCTTAAGATCCCAATTAAACCATCTTCATTTAGATCAGACACAAGCACAGCAACTCAGAAAGTACCCTCATCCCCAAAACAAATGTAACAAAGCTGTATTGGGACAGTGCCTGTGCCACGCCAAATTGCATTGGCATTCTCATTCTCACATGCAGACTTATAAGTTTTGTGTGTTTTGTGCATAACGTTGTGCCGCAGATGCTTTTGAAGTGAAGGATAAAGGAAAACAGAATTTCTGTTCACAGTGGGCCAGCTAATTAAAGGTCAACGACAGATTGAGCTGAACACATGACTCTGGGTCCATGAAGGCAGTGAATATAGACAATTCCCAAATTGGAGTGTTTTAATAGTCCAGGGCTTGGAAAGAGTGAGCAGAGAGAACATATTGACGTACCCTCGGTCCCTTTTCTTTCAAGCTGGCTTTGAAATCTCCCAATGGAAACATTTCTTCTGTTTCTAGAGACCAGCTGTTCAGCAAGAGACGGGAAATAGAGGGAGCAACAGTCAAGCAGCTTTGAAATCTGCTCATGCTGGCACACTGAAATTTGTATTAACTCATACCTATGACAGCAATTAAAGAAATAAGACACTTCATGAAGTAATTCTCATCTCGCCTCCTCCCCCAGTATATTTGCATGCACAAAAAAGGCAATGGGGCTTTGTGATGGGGGTCACTCACCTCCCATGAGTGCCTTCTGTCAGCCAGGTGCAATCCTGCACTCTTTTCTTCTCATGGTGCCCCTTGTCATCTATTGCCCTTGTCAGGCATGCCTTCAGTGGCTCAACCCTGTGGCCAAGTCACACACAGTGAAACGCTGTGCCCTTGGTAATGTCAGTCAAACGTGAACAAACAAACCCCTTCCAGGGTAAAAGGTCCAACAGGGCCTGTCCCTGTGCCCATGGTAATGTCTACAGCCCTGTCTCTGGGCTCAGATCTCAGCCCCTTCTGGGCTAGCTTTAAGTCCATCCCTGCCCTGTTATAGAGTAGTCCCCCCAGGGCTTCCTCCCTGGAGACTCTTTAAGTCCTGCCCTTCACTTGGGCCTCTTCTTGGGACTTAGACCACCCTGCCAGTGAGGGGACCCAGCCTGCCCACTACTCAGGGTCCCAACCCAAGGACCCTATAAATAGCAGCCACTAGCCCTCGAATGATAGAGTGATCTAAACATTCTCTGCCCTATAATAGTTGCTGCTGCTATTCCCTGGGTCACTTCCCATGTAGCCCCTTACTCAGGGCTGAAGTTCTTCCTCACAAAATAACAATGTCACTACAACCTGTCTTCTGGTTCTCCACTGAGCTCCAGCAAGGACCACCTTCCTTGCTCCTCTGGTCCCAGCCAGCAACTGACCTGCTCAGCCCCTGCAGCTCCTTTAATCCGAGCCTGCTGTGCTCTGATTGGCTGCTTTCCTGCATCCTTTCTAGGCAGGCCTGGAGAACCCACCTTTATTGCTCCTTTTCTGGGGCGGGGTGTGGTAGGAGGACCATGAGGTCTCCAGCAGGGGGCCTCAAAGGGCCTGGTACACTCCATTACAGGTGCATTCAGTGTCCACCCTCACTCCTAAAGTAGACTCCAGGGAGGGTGTAAACTAGGTTTAGTGTAAATTGTGGTGGCTGGTGCTAAATTTGTATGCCACACCCAATCATCAGAGGCTCCTCAAAGGATCATGTCCCAAGAGTGTATTGACATCATAGAAAAGTAAGTAAACCAAGAAAAGAGCAGATAGGAGGGCAAGTTGCAGGAACCAGACTGACGGCACAGTAGAACATCCATTGCCATCAAGTGATACAGAGTGATCTAAACATTCTCCAGCAAGTTCTCAGTGCTGCCTCAGGGAGAACAACACCCAAAATATAGCAAACAGTAAAGAAAGAATCCAAGTTCCAGCCTCCTACCCCCATACTCCCCACACAGAGATTCAAGTTCACATAACACAAGAATGAAAATCCAGGGCTCCTAAACTATATATGCCCTTGTATTATCGTCAACAACATGTGTATCTGAGCACCTTCCAGCAGTGGATTAAACCACATTTTTCATGCAAGATTTGTTCTCTCATCTTCTCCCCAGGGGAAGATTTATTTGTTCAGTGTAACATTGAGGGATTTGTTTTTACACATGCACCCATTGCTCTGTGGTTAGGCTGAAGGAGTGCACCTGGCACTTAGTACAGAAAGTGGTGATGTTTATGATGGTCCTTCATTCCTGTGAGAGTTTGTTCCACAGTCTGTGAACAGCCCCTGAGAAAACTGTCTCTTGCACAGGCAAGCTTTACCCCTGTGTTAGAAAGCTCCATTGTGTCTGGGGAGTGGAGTTGTCAACGATGGTCCTCATCCCAGAGCATTAGGTGATATTTTAAATATCCCAGGCCACTGAGAGCCTTGAAGGCAAAGACTGAGACCTGGAACTGGACTTGATAGTCTGTGGGAAGCCAGCAGAGGACGTGGAAGACAAGGCTCCTGTGCTCTCGCTGGCCCTTGTTGCTGAGGAGTCATGCTGCAGTGTTCTGTACTAGCTGGAGTTTCCTAAGGGCCGCTGGCTCCATGCCCAGATGCTCTCTGGGCTACAGAAATGCAATGTAAGTGATGTCCAGAACACACACACACACACACACACACACACACACGTGCCTCTTACCACTGAAGCTGGGAACTGGACATCTGCAGATCTTTCAGAAGCAGTCATTTAAACAGATGCAGTTATTCAGCAAAACCTTGACTGATATATTCATACCATTTCACTTTTGTATACTTCTGCATGAAGGATTCCTCCTCCCCTTCCTGGGCCTGGGGAGGTCACTGGCACCCAGCCCAGTTATCCAAGGTGGCACAAGGGACAAAATTCGGCACAAGTCTACAGATCAATAACACACCTGAGGCTTTTCAAATAGTCTGCTTACAATGTCTAGATTAATTAACAAGCAGTAAAGGACATGTTCTTCCTGAAGCTACCTCAGCAGACAGTGAGCTAAAATGTAACCTTTCTTCAGAGGTGTTTTCTATCTTGTGCCAGAAGCCAAACAAATGAGGTGCAAACCATTGAACCAACTGAAATAACAGGTCTGTATTCATTTGCTTCAGTCTTCACGGCTGAGGATATTAGGGAGATTCCCAAACCTGAGCAGTCTTTTGTGACAAATCTGAGGAATTGTCACAGATTGAAGTGTCACTAGAGGAGGTTTTGGAATTAATTGAGAAACTTAACAGTAACAAGTCACCGGGACCAGATGGCATTCACCCAAGAGTTCTGAATGTTCAAATGTGAAATTGCAGAACTGTTAACTATGGTTTGTAACCTGTCCTTTAAATCAGCTACTGTACCCAATGACTGGAAGATAGCTAACGTAACGCCAATATTTAAGAAGGGTTCTAGAGGTGATCCTGGCAATTACAGATCACTAAGTCTAATGTCAGTACCGGGCAAATTAATTGAAACAATAGTAAAGAATAAAATTGTCAGACACATAGAAGAACATAAATTGTTGCGCAAAAGTCAACATGGTTTCTGTAAAGGGAGATCATGTCTTACTAATCTATTAGAGTTCTTTGAGGGAGTCAGACATGTGGACAAGGGGGATCCATTGGACATAGTGTACTTAGATTTCCAGAAAGCCTTTGACAAGGTCCCTCACCAAAGGCTCTTATGTAAATTAAGTTGTCATGGGATAAGAGGGAAGATCCTTTCATGGAATGAGAACTGGTTAAAAGACAGGAAACAAACGGTAGGAATAAATAGTAAAGTTTCAGAATGGAGAGGGGTAACTAGTGGTGTTCCCCAAGGGTCAATCCTAGGACCAATCCTATTCAACTTATTCATAAATGATCTGGAGAAAGGGGTAAACAGTGAGGTGGCAAAGTTTGCAGATGATACTAAACTGCTCAAGATAGTTAAGACCAAAGCAGACTGTGAAGAACTTCAAAAAGATCTCACAAAACTAAGTGATTGGGCAACAAAATGGCAAATGAAATTTAATGTGGATAAATATAAAGTAATGCACATTGGGAAAAATAACCCCAACTATACATACAATATGATCGGGGCTAATTTAGCTACAACTAATCAGGAGAAAGATCTTGGCGTCATCGTGGATAGTTCTCTGAAGACATCCACACAGTGTGCAGCAGCAGCAGCCAAAAAAGCAAACGGGATGTTAGGAATCATTAAAAAAGGGATAGAGAATAAGACGGAGAATACCTTATTGCCCTTATATAAATCCATTGTACGCCCACACCTTGAATACTGCATACAGATGTGGACCCTCATCTCAAAAAAGATATACTGGCATTAGAAAAGATTCAGAAAAGGGCAACTAAAATGATTAGGGGTTTGGAATGGGACCCATATGAGGAGAGAGTAAAGAGGCTAGGACTTTTCAGCTTAGAAAAGAGGAGACTAAGGGGGGATATGACACAGGTATATAAAATCATGAGTGGTGTGGAGAAAGTAAATAAGGAAAAGTTATTTACTTGTTCCCATACTATAAGAACTAGGGGCCACCAAATGAAATTAATGGGTAGCAGGTTTAAAACAAATAAAAGGAAGTTCTTCACTCAGTGCACGGTCAACCTGTGGAACTCCTTGCCTGAGGAGGTTGTGAAGGCTAGGACTATAACAGGGTTTAAAAGAGAATTGGATGAATTCATGGAGGTTAAGTCCATTAATGGCTATTAGCCAGGATGGGTAAGGAATGATGTCCCTAGCCTCTGTTTGTCAGAGGGTGGAGATGGATGGCAGGAGAGAGATCACTAGATCATTACCTGTTAGGTTCACTCCCTCTGGGGCACCTGGCATTGGCCACTGTCGGTAGACAGAATACTGGGCTAGACGGACCTTTGGTCTGACCCAGTAGGCCGTTCTTATGTTCTTTTAAACAAACAGCTGAATTTACATTAGTCATAACCTACATGCCTTAGTCAGAATGATTATGCCAGTCTTCCTGGCATCTCTGCAGACTGATGGAGTAAAGTTGAGTTGCTTATTGCTAGTGTTTCTATAAAGTGAGAGAAAAGGAATAGCAAACAATATGCTGCCACCTTTTGGTTACATTTATGGGACCAGGTATTGCCTGGAAAAGTTTCTTCAGTGGAAATTAAAATAAAGCTGCACCCACTTGCCACAGTGAAACATTCTGACATTTCATAGGATGAAGGAAAGCATCCCTTCACATTCTAACAACTCTACTCAAAATTATCACATAAGCTTGATGGCTGTTTGGTCATTGGACAATACTAGAAAAATATCGTCCTGTATGTTAACAATCTATTTATTACAAAAAACTTATCCCTACCTCAAGTTTAGTATTGAAAGGGACCTGAGGACACAAATATGTGTAGCTTAAAACAAAACAACTATTGCACAGATGTTGGGCAAAAAATAACTGCCAGAATGGAAGGCATAGGTTCTCCTGCAACAATAGCTTGGAAAAATAAATGACTGAATGTGACAACTTTTTAAAAACTATTTATAGCAAATACAGACTTCAAAATGTTTTCCAAAATTTCGTTGAGAGCATCTCAAACAACAAAAGAGGCTGAGTCCTACCGTTACTTTTGCTGTAGAGGCGGATGAATAATGGATTTTTTGGTTCACTAGCAATTCTGAAAAAAATTGGGTGGGGGTGGAGAGAAATAGTTTCAGGCTGAACCAAAACCAAAAATTTTTGGCATATCAAAAAATTTCAAAAAATTGTTTTGGGTTGAGCAAGACATTTTCTTTAACCCAAAACAAAGGTTTCATTTTAATTTAATAAAATTAAAGGAAATTTCTAAACAAAGTCATTTCGAACTGAAAAAATCAAAATGTCCTGTTCCAAAAATATTTAAACATTTAGATTTTTTTTAATTTTTCTTTTTTTAGATTTTACTTAAACGATTTGGTGAAATTGATACAAATTCTGTTTGCCAAATCTGCATTTTTTCCACTACAAAAGTTTTGAACAAGTGCGCTCAGCTCTATTTTTCCTGGCCCTTTGTGGGTGAGGCGTTTAAGTTGAGATTTGGTTCTCCCTGCTCCCCTTTTCTGCTTCCTTCATTTCTTGCAATAAGTCTAACACCTATGAACAGCTGTATGGACCACTGGAAAAACTCATTTAAAACAACAAATGCTGTATAGCATTTGAAATACATTTTGAAGATTAATTTTTCCAAGGTTCAGATTTACTGTTCATTATTGGTGGCACAGATAGCGAGTCTTATACTTAAGGTACCCTGACACTTTCCATCATAAGAGCTGTTATTAGGAGCTTATAACTTTGCCAGCCTTTAACCACTTGGGCTGACATTTTCCATGTCAATTGTCTGCCTCAGGCTGAATTTAGTTAGACTATTTTTGCTGAAACCATGTGCTTCTGAGAACCAACTAGGGGAAAATGTGTTGTTTTGTCCATGTTAGAAAAAATTCATACAATCATTTTGCTGAAATGCTCTTGCACTTCCATGCTTTGGAGAAGGGGTTTGAAATTTGGCCTTTGTATCAAGGATGTTTCCATGAGAAACCCTGGCCAAGTTATAAGCCTTAGAAAAAAAAAATCTCGTCTCACAAATTCTCAGTCCAGACTTGTTAAAAGGTTGGCAGCTAAAATTCTCTGAAGAATCTGTCTGTACTGGACCTGCTCCATCCCCTCACAGCTTCTATGTGCCAACAGAACTTTGCATATACCAACTGAGCATACTCCATCTTGGGTACTGGGGCTGAGAAGGACTTCCTTTGCAATTGCTTCTTCCAGCTTGGGCTCTTCTGTGGTCCTGAGGGCAGGCAGACTGTCTCTCTTCTGGTACCAAGGGAACAAAGAGGAGGAACCAATTTAATGAATCCAGAAGGGAAAAGAACCATATGATGGGGTAGATTGGGACAAGGAACCCAGGGTCCAGGCTAGGATTGGGAGTTAGGGGAAGAGAGAGGGGTCTGGGAGAGGGGCAAAGGGGTCAGTCTTTTGTGGGGAGAGAGAAAGGGGCAGAAGGGTCTGTGACCACTAGAGGACACGCCTTTCCAGAAGCTGGCATGGAACCCAAGGTTCACTATATAGTTATAGTGGATCACAAACTAAGTATGAGTCAACAATGTAATACTATTGCCAAAAAAATCAAACATAATTCTGGTTTCAGAGTAGCAGCTGTGTTAGTCTGTATTCGCAAAAAGAAAAGGAGTACTTGTGGCACCTTAGAGACTAACAAATTTATTTGAGCATAAGCTTTCGTGAACTACAGCTCACTTCACTGGATGCATTCAGTGGAAAAAAGCCTAAGGAGTGGAGTGAAGACTGGAACTGGCTAGGTAAGGGGAATGGGACGTGGACTGGGACAAGGACAGATTAGAGGGGTTGGGGCAGAAGGGATCCCGCTTGGAAAGGATAGAAAGAAACTATTCTCACAGCAAGCTCCCCTCCAGAGTCTGGCATGGTATCCAAGATTCCTGAGACTCACCATTCCTCCGCTGCCAGCAAAGATTTGTGAAACCTCCTGGCAAAGTATCCCATCTCCTACTGGGCTGATGATGACACCTACTACTGCTATCAGTTTCTCCCTCAGCTCAAGTCGCAGAGGTCTGTGTTATAGATCTAAAGGTTCCAACAGTGCGTGTGATGCTGGCAAACCAGGTGCAAGCTCATGCCAGAGTCCCCGTGTCTCAGTAGAACACTGACAAATACATAGCAGGAATCAGTCTGGCTCACTTATGTGTAGGGCTCTGTGTTTGTCACGGAGGTTGTGGAAGTCACAGATTCTGTGACTTCCTGTATCCTCCATGACTTCTGCAGCAACCAGCCAGTGTGGCTGTCCCCATGGCCGCCCAAGCAGCTGACCCTGGGGCCAGTCACTCAGGTGGCCCCACAGCCAGTCTCACCAGTTGCTGCTGGAGCAGCCCCCACCCCAACTGCTACTCTGGAGGCCCAGGAAACCTTGCCCCAGGTAACGCTTGAGCAGCGGCCAATGCAGCTGGCCCTGGGGAATGCCTGAGCAGCAGCCCCAAGGGCAGCAGTTGACCCCGGGGTGCCCCCTGGTGGTTGCTGGAGCAGCCACAGGCCCCTCCGAGGCTCCTTCCCTGGCAGCTGGTGCCACAGCCAATTTGGGGTTTGTGCCCTGCTTCCTAACAGTCTGCCCTGAGATTTTCACTCACACTCGACTCACTGTAAATAGCCCTACATATCCGATGACCCATGTGGGTGTCAACATGACCACATGATGAAATTTGTTTTTTCAATATTTTTAAAGGTAGGAAGTTACACGTAAAAAACTTCACTCAACAGAGGCACAAAGGTTAAGTGATTTGTCCAAGTGCACAACATGTGATGGACTAGAGGTGTGATCCCATAATGGCAGAAGGCTAAAAAGTGACAATTTTTAAGTGCTTATATACAAATGCTAGAAGTCTAAATAATAAGATGGGTGAACTAAATGTGCCTTGTATTAAATAAGGATATTGATATACTAGGCATCACAGAAACTTGGTGGAATGAGGATAAGCAATGAGACACGGTAATACCAGGGTACAAAATATATCAGAATAGGTTGTACTGGTGGTACTATATGTGAAAGAAAGCATAGAATCAAATGAATTAAAAATCTTAAATGAACCAAACTGTACCACAGAATCTCTATGGATAGTAATTCCATGCTCTAATAGTAAGAATATAGCAATAGGGATATACTACTGCCCACCTGACCAGGATGGTGATAATGACTGAAATTCTCTGGGAGATTAGAGAGGCTACGAAAATAAAAAAACCTCACTAATAGTGGGGGATTTCAACTATCCCCATATTGACTTGTCAACTCAGGACACAACGCAAAGACAAAGTTTCTTGACACCTTAAATGACTGCTTCTTGGAGCAGCCAGTCCTGAAACCCTCAAGAGGAAAGGTTTCAGAGTAACAGCCGTGTTAGTCTGTATTCGCAAAAAGAAAAGGAGGACTTGTGGGCAATTCTTGATTTAGTTCTAAATGGAGCACAGAGTCTGGTCCAAGAAGTGAATATAGCTAAACCACTTGGTAATAGTGACCATAGCATAATAAAATTTAACATCCGGGGCGGGGGAGGGAGACGACAACACACCACAGCAACCCATCACGGTAGCATTTAATTTCAGAAAGAGGAATTACAGAAAAATGAGGAAGTTAGTCAAACAGAAATTAAAAGGTACAGTGCCAAAAGTGAAATCCCTGCAAACTACATGAAAACTTTTTAAAGACACTGTAATAGAGGCTCAAATTAAATGTATACCCCAAATTAAAAAATGTAGTAAGAGGACCAAAAAAGTGCCACTGTGGATAAACAAAGTCAAAGAAGCAGTTGAGGCAAAAAGGCATCCTTTAAAAAGTGGAAGTTAAATTCTATTGAATAGAAAGGAGCATAAACTCTGGCAAGTGAAGTGTGAAAAAAAAGGAAGGCCAAAAAAGAATTTGAAGAATAGCTAGCCAAAGATTCAAAAAGTAATATTAAAAAAACAAAACAAAACAAAAAAACCCTGTAAGTATATAAGAAACAGAAAGCCTTTCTAAACAACCAGCAGAGTCACTGGATGATCGAGATGCTAAAGGCGCACTTATCCCCCTTAAGGCCATGGTGAAAAAACTAAATGAATTCTTTGCATCAGTCTTCATGGCATCGGTTTTCATGGAGGGAGATTCCCCAACCTGAGCCATTCTTTTTCGATGACAAATCTGAGGAACTGTCCCAGATTGAGGTGTCAGAGGAGATTTTGGAAAAAAATTATAAATTAAACAGTAATAAAAGTCACCAGGACCAGATGGTATTCACCCAAGAGTTCTGAAGGAACTTAAATGTGAAACTGCAGAACTACTAACTGTGGTTATGTAACCTATCATTTAAATCTGCTTCTGCACCAGATGACTAGAGGATAGCTAATCTGACATGAATATTTTTAAAAGGCTCCAGAGGCGATCCCAGCAATTACAGGCGGGTAAGCCTAACTTCAGTACTGGGCAAACTGGTTGGAAGCTATAGTAAAGAACAGAATTATCAGACACATAGATGAACATGATTTTCTGGGCAAGAGTCAACATGGTTTTTGTAAAAGGGGAAATCATGCCTCACCAATCTACTAGAATTCTTTGAGGGGGTCCAACAAGCATGTGGACAAGGGGGATCCAGTGAATATAGTGTACTTAGATTTTCAGAAAGTCTTTGACAAGTTCCCTCACCAAAGGCTCTTCATGGATCAGTAACTGGTTAAAAGACAGGAAACAAAAGGTAGGAATAAATGGTCAGTTTTCAGAATGGAGAGAGGTAAATAGCGGTGTCCCCCAGGAGTCTGTACTGGGAACAATACTGTTCAATATATTCATAAAGGGCCTGGAAAAAGAGGTAAACTGTGAGGTGGCAAAATCTGCAGATACAAAACCCCTAAGTGTGGCAGGGTCACCAAATTCATGGTCTCCAGCCATGCCCAGAAAGATTCCCCTATTTTAATTTAGTTTATTGCTATACTAAAATAAGCATTTTAAGCTGTATTTATAAGGCCCTGAACCTGCAGAGACTATTTTTCCTGCTTTTGGTGTGAACACGGAGATGACTTCCTCCTGTCACCATCACCCCCCACTAAAATCTTTGGGGAGATGATGAAAAAGGCAGTTAACTTTGCTTCCGTCAAAGCACAGCATTGCAAGTTGATTTCATCATCTATCAATTTGGTGGCAGGTTGGGTTTGTTGTTTTGAAAGGAAGAAAAGAGGGGGAACAAACTACGGACCAAAGAAGTGAGTTGCCCAGACACCACAGTCGAGGGTGTAGATTAGAGCATCGGGCTGACTGGTCAAAAGAAGGTGGGGGGAGAGATTGGAGACAGGAGAAGTCTTATATATATTTAAAATATTTAAATATTTTATATAAATAAATATACATTGCAAACTTTTCCGGCCAGCTCTAGCAAACAACAGACTGCCACCGAGTCAGAAACGGTCGGTAACGTCCAATGGGCAGAGCACAGCCCCGGGCGCGGGGAAGCTGCTCCGCGCAGGGCTGAGCGGAGAGTTCTTGGGCTTTGGCTGGCAACAGCTGTGCTGGCTACTGGCCAGTGAGGCGCGGGGCTGAAGTGGGAGGAAGGAGGAGAGCGGATGGACGGAGAAGAGGGGCGGGGAGACAAGAGGTGAAGGTGTGGGAAGGGGGAAGAAATGAATGAGGGAGAGAGAAGGGCAGAGGGAGCGGGCACAGGGAAGGGGCCTGGCTCAGAGCCGCTGCTCCGTCTGGCTGAGGGGCGCGCTCCGAGACGCTCGACCTTCAGACCCGTCCCGTGGCTAGGTTACTACCACAAGGGAGCATTGGGGACACAACCAGCCCGCGGAGAGGGGTAGGAAGCCAGTCTGTCGGTAACGCTTCCCCTCAACAGGGGGTGGCCATATTGCAATACGGAAGAGAGGCGCCATTTTGCATCACGGGAGATTTGCTCAAGAGCCGGCTCTTCCTCTCCAACAGGGCGCCGCCATTTTAGATTACGGAATTCCTTGCCCCCCCCATGGTGGAGTTTCTCCACTGGGCGCCGCCATTTTGGGTTACGAACGAAACGGCAGCCCAAAGGGGTCCTCACCCTCCCTTCGTTTAGGTGTCTTCATAAAATGCCCGCTGAGAATCCCCTCTTTTTTCGCCCCGCTCTCAAGATGGCGTCGATGCGGGAGAGCGACACTGGCCTGTGGCTGCACAACAAGCTGGGCTCCACGGACGAGCTGTGGGCGCCGCCGAGCATCGCCTCGCTGCTCACGGCCTCGGTGATCGACAACATCCGCCTCTGCTTCCACGGCCTCTCCTCGGCCGTCAAGCTCAAACTGCTGCTGGGGATGCTGCACCTGCCCCGCCGGGCGGTGGATGAGGTGAGAACAGGGCAGGGGCTGCACAGGAGCCGGGAAGGTCAGGGCTACGGCCCGGCAGGGCGGGCGGCAAACGTCCCCGTGTGGCGACGGCGCCGGTACCCGCCCTCTCCCCGTTAAATGGCGTCTGAGGAGCCGTGCGCGGAGTCTCGCCCCCGCCTGCTGGACACACCCCCGGGTGGGGGAGGGGGTATCAGTACTGCGCCCCCCCCCATCCTCCCCCGGGGCGTTACACTCAGTACCTGCCTGGTCTGGCCCCCACACAGTTATAACCCATAATGCCCCTACATCCACTCCCAGGGGGTCCTTGCCATGTGTTCCTGCCAAGCCCTCCCCCAGTTCCGCCAACCTGACCAGCTTCCCCAGTTTACACTGAAATAGCTGTTCTGGATTGAGTGGCCAGCCCATTGAGACCCGTGTCTCTCAGTGGAGAGAGCGCTGGCCTTGAATCCGCAGGGCCTGGGAGCCTCTGGCCTGATGGGTGACCTTGGCCAAGTCCTGGCCCACCTTTGTGCCTCAGTTTGCCCATCTGTAAAATGGGGGTATTGGTACTGTCCTTCTTTGTATTGTTTTGATGAAAGTGCTCTGTAAGATCTAGGCATTTAGTATTATTTGTTTAGCCAGTACTTTGAGGTTTCAATCTGTGATGAAAGTGAAGTGCCCGGAGACCCTCCTAATGGAAAGTGTAAAATGCAATCATTACTGTTACTCGTGTGTGGCACCCATGTGGGTGCCATACAGTCAGTCTTAAAAAGTCCCATCATTGCCCTCTTGTCTGAAACATGGTTGGGGGAGGGGTTGTTTTTCATCTTTAGGCTGATGAGTTATGAACCTGAGACTTTCACCAGGTACAACTGCTAATGTTGTGGCTTCCTTCTGGGGGATTGTGTCTCTGGGCCAGCACCTGTGCTTGGAAGTAGGCCAGAGGAGCAAACTATATAGGGCAGTGGTTTTCAACCTGTGATCCGCACACTGTCTGAAATTTCCAAAGGGGTCTGCTCCTCCATTTGACGCTTTTTAGGAATCTGTAAATGCAGGGAAAAAATGTTGAAAACCACCGATCTAGGGAATAGCCTAACCCCCCCCCCCCAAACCTTTTGCTCCCTGCATCCTTCTCTTTTCTCCCCCCCCGCATTTGCACATCACTGGTCTATAATGCAGCACTGCAGTATGCTGCTGTAGCACTTGTAGTGTAAACATAGCCTAAGAGCCTTACCCTAGGGAGGACAGCAGCAAGTGCTGAAACTCGGAGAGGGAAAGAGCAGGGGTCTCTAGGGGGGATAGGAGAGGGATGTTGAAGTTCAAATGTCTAGGAGCTAGGAAATCAGAGTTGGCATGGCTAACTGGAGGTAGGAGGATGTAACAGTCTGAGTGGGGTGTTTTGAAGTGGCATTGAGTTGGAAGTCAGGAAGCTGCTGATTTGTGAGGGAATAGTTTTACAATGGGAGGGCATTCTGGAGCATACATTTCCACAACTTGAGTCTTGAGGAATTTGCACTCTACTTCATGGCCCACATTGTTCTGTTTCCTGACAACACCAATGCAGATAGCATGCAGGTTCAGCTTGAGTCTCACCTTTTCCGAGTAGATGTGCAGTTTGCAAGAGACTCATGTTTATGGATGCCATTGTCAGATAGGATATGTTTGTTGTTGAGGTGTGATGATAGTGTTCTAAACACGGTGCGGGGGAAATTGTAAATAACCTGGATTAGTGCACGCTGCACCCTCGAGAATTTACAACCAAATGTCCTAAAAGAGATATATGCAAAGCATCAAGTGTTTTAACCAATTGGTTTCAGAGTAGTGTGACTCAGAGTGGCTCTTGTAGGTTTTTCTGTGCAGTCATTCACTGAGTTATGTGTCACTGCAGTCTGTTTTTAAAAAGGCGCTTTCTTAGCATATCTACTTCCTGTGTATCTTTGAGACATACTGTAACTGCTTGCTAAGTGCCTGTCCCACCTCTGAATCTTTCTTACATTACAAATTCAATTATACTAATACAACAAAATAAAGCGGCCTCCCCAAAACCAGAAAATAGGAATCGCTCACCCAAGTTGCACATGATCCCTCTATATCAAGACCCCAGCTCTCATTACACCCAGAGTTAGCAAAAGCCCCAGAAAGCTTAGGTAAAAAAATGGGACTTGCTGTGTTCCCTGAAAGTTACCACATTAGAGGTATTTTGGATCAAGAGGAGTGAATTAAAAAGTTTGGGGCTCTTCATGGAGAACACTTGATTGGCTCTTGTCTCAAACTGATGGAGCTGCAGCTCAAGTGACACTGTAAAATAATCCATTGAAATGCTGCAAAGCCATCCATCCGAACAGTACTTCTGAGGTACTTTTTATTAAAATACTGCTTTAAAATTAATCCAAATTTAATTAGGCTTGGCAGGTTACTTCACTCATTTTGACTTTTGTTAGCCTTGCTGACTCATTCAAACTATTGAAGAGTGAGCTAGTTTCTATTCTACCTCATGTATTGTCAAAACGACCAGCTAAGCTCTGAATATAGAAACTTGTACTGGTGTTGTTGACAGAGGCAGAAGTGCTGGCTTTTTCAGATTCTAGATGGAGTTT
Organism: Eretmochelys imbricata; assembly: GCF_965152235.1. Taxonomy (NCBI): domain Eukaryota; kingdom Metazoa; phylum Chordata; order Testudines; family Cheloniidae; genus Eretmochelys; species Eretmochelys imbricata. The sequence continues at coordinate 127,259,028 of NC_135575.1, forward strand.
GTGGAGCTAGCAGCTACAAATTTTATCATTTGACTTGTAAACTGAGCAAGCCTGCTCTTGAGAGAGACTTGCACAATGTAATTTTTTGGTCCCTTTGCAGAGTACTTGTGATCTGTTAAAACTGCTAGGGTACGTGACCTTTTTCCTCCATTTTCACCCACTTAAAACTTAAACATAAAAAAAATCATTATTATATAGGTAAAATCAGTTGAAGATGAAAAATTGTATAGTTGAATCCCAAAACTTTTTGCATTAGTTTTGTATTGTTAATAAAGTACCCCAGTGGAACAAAGCTATTAACCAAAGGGAATTCAGTGATGAGTTCATTGAGAAGGAACAATTGTTACATCAAAAGTGCATTGTTTTTATAATAAACTTGCTCAAATTAAATGATGATGCTTAGGAAGTCACGTTAAACAGTGTTACAATCACACTTGTTATAGGATGACTTTAAAACAAGTAACAGCTGCTATTTAGCATTAACCTTACAGTTTCTTAGTTTTTTGGGCCAGAACAGTATTCATTTTTATATATGATACAGCACTGAGCACAATGTCATCCTTTAACAACAACTAATAATAATAAATTACTTTAATATAAGAGAGCTGTGGCTAGCTAAGAGTGAAAAGTCTTAATGTATATTCAGACTGATTTTTGAATTAGTTTGTATTTTGAGTTGAATTGACCTGTGAAAATGACTTAGATTCAGTGTGATTAGACTTCATTGGCGTACTGCATGTTTTTCTTTATTCCTCATGTACATGTCTGCACTGATCAGGTGTTAGGACTCAGAGCATTGAGCTGGTGTCTGAAAATGTTATGAGATTAGGAACAATGTTGCATTTGTTGGTTCTGAATGGTGTGTACAGTGTGTGTAACTGGTGTATCATGTGTACTAAAGGTATTAAACATCAAATTATATTGTGCTGTGTGGATAGTAGGTTGATAGTAGGTGCTGTGTGGATAGTAGGTTGGTTAACAGTGGAACAGGATAATTGGGAAACCACTTCTGGACTACAATGTATGTTGGGATGAATAGAATACACGGTGTTTGGTTTAAAAAGGATTTTTGGTGGTCACTTGTCCATTCTTAATCCCTAAACCTCTCTGGGAAGTGTCAAGTCTATCTAAGAATATATCCAGTGAAGGTGATTCACAAACCTTCTTTGACAGCTTGATCCATTGCTTGAGTGTTCAGCCTCCCCCCCCCAATAGTTTGCAACTTCCTTGGTACCTTTCATTCAGGAACTCCAAGTGTTTTACAAGTATTAATGAATTAATCCTTCCAGCACTCCTGTCGGGTAGGTAATTAACTTACATTTTCCTTACCACACCATAAACCCATTACTACTTGTTTGTCCTCACTGACTAATGAGAATAATTAGTGCCTGTCTTCTTAACATCTCTGTGTATTTGTAGACAATTGTTAAATTCATCCTTCGTACTGCTTTTCTCTAAGCTGAACATGACAGCTTTCCTAACCATTCCCTAATGGATTTATTTCCCTAACCTTTTGTTCTTTTTCTTCTAAACCCTTTGCAGCTAATCAGAGTTTTGAAATGATACCGAAAGCTCAATGCAGTTCTGAGTTCAGAGGAATAATTACCCTTATTTATTTTGCACAATATACTCCTGTTAACATGACCCATAGTGGCATGTGCATTTTTCTGCCAGGATTGCATTTACTCCTTTATGGCTAGGTTGTGTCATTATGCCCTGCATTTTGGGCAATGTGGTGTTGTGCTTCCCCTGGAGTACCCTGGGAGAGAGTTGTCTAAACCGGAGTCTTGTTTGCACTCCCTGATGCACTAGTATAACTACACGGAAGGGTACGGAGTCAAGGCTCTGCCCCCATCCACCTGCATGGGTGGGAAGTTGTCTGCTCCCTGCACACTAGAAGTGGTGGTATAAAGCACCGGAGTAAGGGGGGGTATATTATGCCACCTTAGTTCTTTGAGCTGCATGTAAGACAATCACTATCTGTCTTAATTTGTCATCCTTTACTTTTCCCTGGCCCTCACTTGTATTTCCTATCTTACAGTTTATTGAATCCGATTTTATATTGAACTTGGCCATTTTTCCATTTTATTAAATATATACTGTATTTTAATCCCTTGTCACTAGAGAATTTTTGATCCTTTTGACCTTTACCATCTGCAGATATTAATATACTCTCCACTCCATTCTTCAGATTAATGAAAATGCTGATTAATAATAGACCTTTGTGGACTCCTATTCAACATCACCTTCTTAATGGACACTGAACCATTAAAAACAGTTAAGGTTTTTTAGCCAGTAGTAAAACCACTTTATAATTCTATTTAATCCACACTGCATTAGTGGTAGAAGTGGAAAGCAAATTAATAGGAACTACTTGGATGAAGCTGGAGCTCTTGTCTGGTTTTCTTGTCTGCTGCCAATAACTTGTCCCTTCCCTCCCATTCCCAAATGCTATGATTATTTATAATGCTGATGGCTGTTTGTTATTAGTGAAAATGAGTTTGGTTTTTCTCATGTTAATCTTTATACTGATATTTGTCCAAGTTAAAGCCTTGCCATATTGTTGGCTGTCTGTACAAAATGTAATTAGCTCCTCATTTCCATAGGTACTAATTTCACTCCTTTTTTAAAGTATTTTTGCTAAACATTGATGTTTTAGGAAAGACCCATAAGGACAACTGACAAACTATGTTGGACCTGATCCTGAAGTCTATGATTAACAAGACTCTCGTTGGAATCAATGAGAGATTTGCCTAAGTAAGGATTTCAAGATTCGGTCCATAATGAAATTAACAATGTTGGAATGTAGTTCTGCTTTGAAAAGTAACTGTAAAAATGGCATGTGCGATTCTGTTGCCTCTGACTTGCATATCATATATGCTCAGTTTGCAAATAAATACATATTTTTCTAACTGCCAGATCTGTAAACTTAACCTGGGATCAGAGAGCCCAGTGGTGGTCTTCCTGATGCAAAACTAGAGAAAAGAGGAGTTTGAGGAGGAATATAAAAGAGGGCATTGAGGATGCTTGGCTATATGTAGAAAGCAGCCTGAAGAAAAAGCACTAACAGAGTGGTGGGAAGAGGAGACATAAGATGTTGACACTGAGGAAATGTATGGAAAAAATTACCACCAGGTCAGCTGAACCAGTGTTAAAACTGGTGGGAATCATAATATAGACAGCTTAGTCAGGGTCTATCATTCTTACCATATTACTCAAACGTACTGAAAGCATTATTGACTGTTCTGTGTTCACACTTACAATCCCTGAAAATCCCTATTCAAGTTCTAGAATTTGTATTGTGGACTGGAGAGGTCAAAGCAGCCCTTTGTCCTGAGAAGTATCATACTCTTCCCTCCCATTGCTTAATTCATTCCTTTTTTAAAATATAGCGGAAGCAGCTTCTGATGGAGAGGAAGCCCAATTTGGCCGTTTTGCCATTTTCCCCTCAGTTCTCGGCTGACACTGGGTTTTTTGCAGTGCTTAATTTGTGCCAGAGCTGAGTCCGGCACCTCTAGGCTTGGCATTTCATAGCCCTGGCACCTCTGGGCTTGCTGCATCAGTTATGAAAGTAAAAAAAATTGTTTGAGCCCCAGCACCTCTTTCATTACAAATTAAGCACTGTTTCTTGTGAAGATTTGGGAGAGGGAGGCTTTGAGGGGAGCAGGGATTAGAAATTTGTGGAGACTTCTGTGCACAGCATAAATAAGACCGTAAATTAGCTTTCTGTAATTTAGGGTGTATGTGTTGGAGCAGGGGGATCACTATATAATCAGCAAAATCAAAAGGACCATTGACTTTATTTCTGAGGTCTAAAGATGCTTGGAAATGGAAGAGAGAACTGGGATATAATCTAATAATTTACTATTTTGGTGTAATATTTTTTTTTTAACAAGCAAAATATGTTCAAATAACAAAAGTCCTGTTGTAAATTAATAAGAGAAAGGAAATATAGAGTTAAGGATGAAGATCTCTCCTTGATTGTCTCATTGTGTTTGGATTCCTGAAAACAGTGTAAATTGTGCCATATGTACTGCAATATGTGATCACAATGGGATATGGAAAGGGCCACGTCTCAATATTAACTCTTAGTTTCCTTGCATTTCATCTTAAAACCCTTAGTCTTAGGACTGTGTATTGCCAATATGTCTTAATAGTGGTCACACAGTTTATGTTGACTCTATTTTTTTCTTGTGCTCTGGTAAGCACATGCTGCCTAAAGCAACATCTTAGCTCTGCAAAAGACTGGAGAGATTTAAAAAAGTCAATTTTTAACGTTCAAATAAGACATTAAAAAAAGTTTTTAAATCTGAATTTTCAACTCTCTCAGGGATTGAGCTACCTGTGAATAAAGTATAATGATTAAAACCAAATGTCAATATGTAATTTCAGTGAGATGATTGTATTTTCTTTATTTTTATTTATTTATGCTACGAACTAATAGATATTTTGACTAGTAGCTGAAATAAACTTTCCCCCACTACAATCTTGTGACTTTTTCCCCAGTTGAACCTCCTGAAATAAGTTTTTAAAAATCATCTTTTCTTCATGGCACTCTGTAACAAAAAAGATGACTCTGGACATATAGCTTAAAGGTCTTTTTAACTGTGTTAAAACACAATATATGGGTTCCCCACAGGAAGTAAATATTGTGCATGTTTGTGCTGGTTTCTGAAAATATTTCCAGATACAAAGTAACCTTCTTAGAATTGTTTCCAATTTGTTGATTTTCTTTTCTCTTTTTTGTTAGATGAAAGGTGCACTGACTGAAATTATCCAGCTCGCTACCTTGGATTCAGACCCCTGGGTCTTAATGGTAGCTGATATTTTAAAATCCTTTCCAGATACTGGCTCCCTTAACCTTGATCTTGAAGAACAGAATCCCAATGTTCAAGATATTTTAGGAGAACTTAGGGAAAAGGGTAAGCAATCATTTGTTGTCTAAAATTACTCTGCATATTTGACATTTTTGCATTCTAACCACTATGGGTGAAAGTCAGTGAGGCAAGGATTACACCCTATGTGTTTGAGTCTAATGGGAAGCAATAAATGTGGGTCTAATTCAGCAGCTCTTTGCCACAGGAACTGTTCCACATGAGGCAGTAGAACTATGTAAGGAGTGCCTGAAATGATGCCTAAAACTGATGTATAATTTAATAAATATTACTTTTTGATTAAACTTGTATAAACTTTTAAAAGATGATAAATTAAACATCATTTTATTCCTGTCTTGCATTTTTTTTTTTTTTTTTTACTAATCTTCAAGGGACTTCGGGTTGTCTACATTAGGAGAGAGGCTCTGTGCACTTGTTCATAGTTTCAAAAGCATGATATTATGCTTTCTCTCTAAGACGCCGATCCCAAAGCAGTGAGCTTTGTGTGGACAGACCCCAGTATTGAGCCTCATTAAAGATGAGCGTGTAGATCTGTACTTCAAAGAACCAACCATTGTGCTATACAGATGGACTGCAACTATACTAGCAGTTCTTAGGAAGTGTCCCATCGGTACAGCTTCACGGATGATGGCAGCAGTGAGAGCATTAGTGTAGTCTAGACTAAGGCAGTTCAAATGCCTGAGCCATGTATATGCTAGTACTCCCATAGTTACTGCTACCAGTGATGCAGTACCAGTCTTCATGAAATAACAGGAACTATCCCAAAAGTTGGAAGTGTAGAAGAGCCACCGAATGTGATGGACAGAAATGGTTGTAGAAGCCAGGATGCAGCAAAGTAATAGAAAAACTCCTTGGAAAGAGAACTGCATCATGCTTGAAAATAGGAATGATCATTTGCTGGTAGAAATCTTTACCTCTCGGTATTTTGTGGTCTGCCAGATTGGGTTTTCTGTTTTTTGTTTGTTTTTTTGTGTTTTTTTTTTTAAATGTAGCTTCTGAGAATTAATCTTCAGCTGTTTTCTCCCGAGTACTGAAATATGTACAATACTTTAAAAATAACTTTACACTTGACTAGACAAATCTAACATGGCCGTCTTAAAAATAACATATTTCCTGTTTTATTAAATCCTTGTGAAGGGTTACTTCCTACAACATAGCTAGAGTTGGCAGGTTTCTGGAATAGTGATTATGAGCAAAACAGAAGTTTCCCTCGGGGTCTGAATAAATACTCTGAAGTTAAGAATCACCTGCACAAACTATATAAAAATTGTCTTGTAATTATCTGTGCAAGAGGTCCTTTTACCCACATGCATTATGTTAACTCTTTACACAGTAAGTGAATGTGAAACATCAGCTATGTTGCCGTTGGAGTGCCAGTACTTAAACAAAAATGCCTTGACAACACTAGCTGGGCCACTTACTCCCCCAGTGAAACACTTCCAGCTGAAAAGAAAACCCAAAAGTGCCACTCTTCGAGCAGAACTCTTGCAGAAATGTAAGTAGTAAACCAGCTAGTTGATCAGATACAGTTACGAATAGGATTGTAAAAGGAAGGCATAGAATTCAGTCTTGTTCTTCAGTACAGGAACACGTATCGTATCTTCCCTTCTTACAAGAATATGTGCTGACTGGTTTTCCACAATACACAACAGTGCAGAAGATCAGGACGAAGACTAGTGAAGCCATTCTGGCTGTCACCATATTAATATGCTAGTCTTGTTTTTGTAATCTTAAATGCTGTTCAGATTTGAAGGCACTGAAAAAGCTTTTTTTTTTTTGCTTTTTTTTTTTTCCTCTGTTTAAAGCAACGTTAGATTCTTTGGTGGTTATATTTAGCAGTCAGTTTGAGACTCATCAGGGAGAGCTTTTGTTAAGATGCTTGGGGCTCTTACCACAAAAATGAAACTGGAACCAAGCTGAGCTTTATTTTGTCATATGTTTTTGCAACAGGGAGCAGAGGCAGCCAGTACATGCTTTCCCTTGCTCAGTGTGCCTACTGTGAGTGAAAGCCAAGAAGATTTTCATTAATAGAAGGCAGGAAGTTTGGCCACAGCCATTCTTTAACTGAGTGAATTTAAAATATTGTACTGTACATTGCACTTTGCTGTAGCAACTTGCTTTTACCTTTCTTTGAGTTGATTAGTCAGTTTGATTGGATTAAAATATCAACTTGAGTAGCTAAGCATTTTGAATGAAATTTTTACCTTTTTTAACTTTCTACTTTCCCCTCAAGTAGATTGTTTGTTTATTTTTATGTTAGTTTGCATACTTCTGTAACTTAAAAGGATTGTGTAACAGATAATGCACCATTTGGAAAAAAAATAATTAGATTATGTGATTTGTCTAACATTGATGACCTGTGTCAATTAAAGGTAGTTTCCCATCTTGTACTAGATTAGGTCCCAAAAGAATTTTATGTAGGATGTGCAGTAGTTTTAATTTCAAATACAAATTTTGAAATAACTAAAGCATTTCTCTTTTTAGCAACAGAAACTGCACAACAGCTCAAGAAGACTGCAGGAGTGCCTTTCCATGCCAAAGGAAGGGGGCTGGTCAAAAAAATAGATACAACAAGTATGACTCATTTTATATTACTACTCAGTAGAGAATAATGTATATGTCTATACAGCTCATATGTAGGTAAAATATAATGTTTGCAAAGAATAAAATTACAAGGTTTATATTTTTAAAAACTGGATTGCAGAGAGGAGGGAAATGAAGCTCTATGGAAACATGAAAATATAAAAATAATGATGCACTTTAGTGAAGTAATCTTAAACTGACTTTCACATATGGAAAGGAGAACATGTGATAACCATAATATGGGGTAATTATTCCAGGTGAAATAGTATGAAATTCCTGCTTGGAATTTTTTTTCTTACATGTATAGATGAGGTTATATATAAAAATAGTATATTTTATTGTAATTCTTAAAATAAGGTACAAAACTGTCAAACATAATTACCAAGAACGTAAACAGTTCTGCGCATTAGAAGGGAAAAGGCAGATAAAGCTTATCAAACACTGACTCAAACAGATGCAAAGATTGCCTAGCTCTTACTAAGGATATTGTAGTAATTGAGAATAGTTGTTTTCTAAATGTAGAGAACTATAAATGCACCATTTTCTTGAAGTGTCAGTACCTTCAATATTTTAGGGTAGCAGTAGCACCACTACAGTTAAAATTGCACTCAAGATTTCCATTTTAATGGGGTGAAAAGAGTCTACACAAGTCAGTGCTCTGAGATGATCAGTTCCAAGTATTTGTTGTAATTTCTGAACTGCTTGAATTTTCTGTTATCAGTTTGTAGTGGGGAAAAAAAATTAAGGCCAATTATGCCAGTTTTTGAAACTGCTATGCAACTAAACGCTATGTTAGTGCCTGAAGTTTTTCCTTCAGGGCCTTCTTTAAACATCCTACAGCAATCTGAAGTGTGAAAATTGGTCTGATTCTTTGCTATGAGTAGATTGGAAGAATATTTAAAAGTTGCATTTTTAAAAAAATCAATAGATATTTAAGCTTTAAAATGTTACTGCTTGAATGTTGACATTGATACAGTGGAACTGATCAAGGTTGACACTGGTATAAGATAAGGAATATTGGTAGCACTGGAGCTATGTGGACACAATTTGCTGAAGATACAAGTTATAATGGTAGTGTTGGAGTTATCTCAGTACAATGACAAGGGGTTTCTGATGATCTAATTTATCAGACATACTGCTTACTACCACGCTACAGGAGTTCTGACCCTAATGAAATGTGGCTCTTTGTCCCCTGTTAAAGGACAGACCACAGATACAAGATAGTGGTTTGTCTACTCTAGACTTGGAGCTAATAAAGCTATCTCTTTAGCCCAAGCACTAGAGGCTCATACTTTCAGATCCAGAAGCCTCAGGTTCAATCCCCATGGATACATGTGAGGATTGAAACTCCTGTCAACCGCAGAAGCTTGAAGCTTGGGACAAGCTTCCCTGGCCAGGGTGTAATCCATGCTTGCAGTGTTTCTCTTTGTATCCCACTCGTCAGGCTGTCTAGTGTGAAATAAGCCCTGGACCTCTGGATTTTAAAGCTATTGTTTGAGCTAGAGGATTAGGCCATTTGGTCAAAGGCAGGGGCAGACTCTAAAAGCTTCGTATGTGGGGTAGCCACTGTAGGAAACAAAGAGCCTTACAGGGTTAGCATTGGCTACACGATTTTTTATAGAGGTGGTGGTTCAGGGCATTTTAAAATAGGTTTCAGAGTAACAGCCGTGTTAGTCTGTATTCGCAAAAAGAAATGGAGTACTTGTGGCACCTTAGAGACTAACCAATTTATTAGAGCATGAGCTTTCGTGAGCTACAGCTCACTTCATCAGATGCATACTGTGGAAACTGCAGCAGACTTTATATATACACAGAGAATATGAAACAATACCTCCTCCCACCCCACTGTCCTGCTGGTAATAGCTTATCTAAAGTAATCGTCAGGTTAGGCCATTTCCAGCACAAATCCAGGTTTTCTCACCCTCCACCCCCCCACACAAATTCACTCTCCTGCTGGTGATAGCCCATCCAAAGTGACAACTCTTTACACAATGTGCATGATAATGAAGTTAGGCCATTTCCTGCACAAATCCAGGTTCTCTCACTCCCTCACCCCCCTCCAAAAACCCACCCCCATACACACACAGACTCACTCTCCTGCTGGTAATAGCTCGTCCAAACTGACCACTCTCCAAGTTTAAATCCAAGTTAAACCAGAACATCTGGGGGGGGTAGGAAAAAACAAGAGGAAATAGGCTACCTTGCATAATGACTTAGCCACTCCCAGTCTCTATTTAAGCCTAAATTAATAGTATCCAATTTGCAAATGAATTCCAATTCAGCAGTTTCTCGCTGGAGTCTGGATTTGAAGTTTTTTTGTTTTAAGATAGCGACCTTCATGTCTGTGATTGCGTGACCAGAGAGATTGAAGTGTTCTCCGACTGGTTTATGAATGTTATAATTCTTGACATCTGATTTGTGTCCATTTATTCTTTTACGTAGAGACTGTCCAGTTTGACCAATGTACATGGCAGAGGGGCATTGCTGGCACATGATGGCATAAATCACATTGGTGGATGTGCAGGTGAACGAGCCTCTGATAGTGTGGCTGATGTTATTAGGCCCTGTGATGGTGTCCCCTGAATAGATATGTGGGCACAATTGGCAACGGGCTTTGTTGCAAGGATAAGTTCCTGGGTTAGTGGTTCTGTTGTGTGGTATGTGGTTGTTGGTGAGTATTTGCTTCAGGTTGCGGGGCTGTCTGTAGGCAAGGACTGGCCTGTCTCCCAAGATTTGTGAGAGTGTTGGGTCATCCTTTAGGATAGGTTGTAGATCCTTAATAATGCGTTGGAGGGGTTTTAGTTGGGGGCTGAAGGTGACGGCTAGTGGCGTTCTGTTATTTTCTTTGTTAGGCCTGTCCTGTAGTAGGTAACTTCTGGGAACTCTTCTGGCTCTATCAATCTGTTTCTTTACTTCCGCAGGTGGGTACTGTAGTTGTAAGAAAGCTTGACAGAGATCTTGTAGGTGTTTGTCTCTGTCTGAGGGGTTGAAGCAAATGCGGTTGTATCGCAGAGCTTGGCTGTAGACGATGGATCGTGTGGTGTGGTCAGGGTGAAAGCTGGAGGCATGCAGGTAGGAATAGCGGTCAGTAGGTTTCCGGTATAGGGTGGTGTTTATGTGACCATTGTTTATTAGCACTGTAGTGTCCAGGAAGTGGATCTCTTGTGTGGACTGGACCAGGCTGAGGTTGATGGTGGGATGGAAATTGTTGAAATCATGGTGGAATTCCTCAAGGGCTTCTTTTCCATGGGTCCAGATGATGAAGATGTCATCAATATAGCGCAAGTAGAGTAGGGGCTTTAGGGGACGAGAGCTGAGAAAGCGTTGTTCTAAATCAGCCATAAAAATGTTGGCATACTGTGGGGCCATGCGGGTACCCATAGCAGTGCCGCTGATCTGAAGGTATACATTGTCCCCAAATGTAAAATAGTTATGGGTAAGGACAAAGTCACAAAGTTCAGCCACCAGGTTAGCCGTGACATTATCGGGGATACTGTTCCTGACGGCTTGTAGTCCATCTTTGTGTGGAATGTTGGTGTAGAGGGCTTCTACATCCATAGTGGCCAGGATGGTGTTATCAGGAAGATCACCGATGGATTGACGTTTCCTCAAGAAGTCAGTGGTGTCTCGAAGGTAGCTGGGAGTGCTGGTAGCGTAGGGCCTGAGGAGGGAGTCTACATAGCCAGACAATCCTGCTGTCAGGGTGCCAATGCCTGAAATGATGGGGCGCCCAGGAGTTCCAGGTTTATGGATCTTGGGTAGTAGATAGAATATCCCAGGTCGGGGTTCCAGGGGTGTGTCTGTGCGGATTTGATCTTGTGCTTTTTCAGGAAGTTTCTTGAGCATATGCTGTAGTTGCTTTTGGTAACCCTCAGTGGGATCATAGGGTAATGGCTTGTAGAAACTCGTGTTGGAGAGCTGCCGAGCAGCCTCTTGTTCATATTCCGACCTATTCATGATGACAACAGCACCTCCTTTGTCAGCCTTTTTGATTATGATGTCAGAGTTGTTTCTGAGGCTGTGGATGGCATTGCGTTCCGCATGGCTGAGGTTATGGGGCAAGTGATGCTGCTTTTCCACAATTTCAGCCCGTGCACGTCGGCGGAGAGTGGTCAGTTTGGACGAGCTATTACCAGCAGGAGAGTGAGTCTGTGTGTGTATGGGGGTGGGTTTTTGGAGGGGGGTGAGGGAGTGAGAGAACCTGGATTTGTGCAGGAAATGGCCTAACTTCATTATCATGCACATTGTGTAAAGAGTTGTCACTTTGGATGGGCTATCACCAGCAGGAGAGTGAATTTGTGTGGGGGGGTGGAGGGTGAGAAAACCTGGATTTGTGCTGGAAATGGCCTAACCTGACGATTACTTTAGATAAGCTATTACCAGCAGGACAGTGGGGTGGGAGGAGGTATTGTTTCATATTCTCTGTGTATATATAAAGTCTGCTGCAGTTTCCACAGTATGCATCTGATGAAGTGAGCTGTAGCTCACGAAAGCTCATGCTCTAATAAATTGGTTAGTCTCTAAGGTGCCACAAGTACTCCATTTCTTTTTTTAAAATAGGTTATATCTTACAAGTGGTAAAGGACAAAATGGTGTCAGTGTATTCTGAATCCTTGGGCCATCAGACGTGGCGTAGGGTTCAAACAATGTATTAAACAATTTAATACTTTGGTCATACATTAACAAATGCCATCACTGTCAGTCGCTATTGGTCTTGCCTTGTGTGCGGGAGCTAGTCTTACCTGCAAGAGCCCCCATGCATGTGCCCTCCTCTGTCCGACTTTCTAATTCTGGCCTCTTTTTCACCCAGCCTCCATCTGGCAGATGGAGAAGCTTCAGTAAGCTCAGATGTGCCTGTGATTCCAGGGAAGGATGCCAGCAGGAATGTGTTGTAGGTCACTTAAGATTTTCACAAAGATACATAAAAGCGGCAAAGAGTCCTGTGGCACCTTTATAGACTAACAGATGTATTGGAGCATAAGCTTTCGTGGGTGAATACCCACTTCGTCAGATGCATGTAGTGGAGCTTATGCTCCAATACGTCTGTTAGTCTGTAAGGTGCCACAGGACTCTGCCGCTTTTACAGATCCAGCCTAACACGGCTACCCCTCTGATACAAAGGTACATGTTACATTTAATCCACATGTGACACTTCTTGGGGGTACCTATGGTTGTGAGGCACACCCGTACCACCTGCCCTCATCTGTGCTTACTATGGGTCAGTTCCCCAGCTTCACCAGCCTCTGGAAATGCAATCACTGACTTTACAGGTTAACAATACGCGCACTCTAACTCTCCACACGTGTTCCCGTGGAGTACCCAGCCTCTGATCACTGGATGCTCACAAAATTCCCGGAGCCTCTGCTCCCAAAAGAACAGTACATTTCAGCTTACCAGTTATACCTTAGATCGCGGCTCTGCTTAACACCCAGCAATTAGATATGTTTACAGTAAAAAGAAGATATTTATTTAACAAAGAACAGATCCGGGTGATAGCAAGTAGAAGTATTGGAAGCAAAGGGATATATATAACAAAGTTCATAACATGCATTCTAGAATGTAGACTTACTTCATTGGCCAAGGGGTGTCTAAGTTTAGTTCACCCCAAAGTCTTCCCAGCATTTTTCAACCAAGCCTGACTATGATACTTTTTTCATAAAGCACACACGCAGTCAGCTTACTTCCTACATGAAGGATACAGAGTGAGTTCCTTTTTTCTTTCTACAGTTATAGTCCAAAAATTCATTGTCTTCACTTGTAAACTGGATTCCCTCCTGCTGGGTTATTTCTTCCTGTAAATTCCTTCTCTTGAAGATTTTATAATCCCATCATTACTATTCAGCTCAGACTGTAAATGGGTATCCATTGTGAACCACACAATACTCAATTTACATATAGCCAGACAAACATCTCTTGCCTAAAAGAAACTTCTTTATCACCTTCTGGTGACCAGCTCCAATTCACATACCTTGGGAACATAATTTTCAATATATATACATGACTCCTTACATATTATCCATGTATACATTTCACAGTGATTATGATCACTAGGGTTACATCGCACCCTTGGCAAACTAATATGAAGACATCAGACCCAGTGGATCCCTGTATCACTTATGCACCCCTCTGCCAGTTGGCACCAAGAGGTCCCGGGTCACACCACACAACTGCTGAGGCAGTAAGTTTAGTAAACGTTTTGGGCATTTGTCACATGTTAGGTGCTGGTGTCACACAATGTGGCCATCCACAAATTCCCAGAATACTGGGCATTCCAGCACTTCTGGGAATTGCATGACCCCATTCCTGCCTGTGTGACCCTGCATTCACAGTGCATGCAAGATCACACTGGCAGGGATGGAGTGGCACACTCTTCAAAATAGCATAGTTTTGTCTAGTACTGGCTGGGGGACAAACTAGCCAAAAAGAGGACTGCCTCATATAAAACCAGATGAGTGGCCTCCTACACATACCGGTAGATTTCAAGGTAGAGAGGTGAGCTTCACATTGAGGACCCATCCAGAGTAGGAGCACAGTGGCCAGACCTGCTGTTGGAGTTCAGACATGCACCCAGCTGCTGCAGCTACTGTTGCCTGTATGCAACTTCTAGAAGTGCAAGTTAGGCTGTGGCATTTTTTTAGGAAGCAAGTAATGGTGTAGACTCCTTCGCAGAGGGTTACTCAGGCTGACAGATTATCATAACTGCTAAATATACAGCTGGTTGCTTTTGGCATAGTTACTTTCAATAACTTTTCAACAGTGATAGAATGTTAGAGACAAACAACTATTCTCTTCTATGTAGCTTATGAGGCACACTGCACCTTCTCACACCTTCAGGAACATCTATGCAGCCAGAAGCAGTTTCAGCCAGTGCAGTTTCTCCATCTCCATTTCCTCTTCTACCTACAATAGATGTTTTCTGGAACTACAGTTATCTGTGCTCTTACCTGCCTTTTTTCAACCAGGCAGTTGGAAGGCAGTGAGGCTGCATCATCAGTGTCTGGTGACAGGGAGATGTAGAGACATGTTGTTGTCTGCCCAAGTGATCTCACAAGAAAAGGGAAGGTGAGGGAACAGATTTCTGCATGACACATGAGAACCTTCAGAACATCTGAACAGGTTCTCAGAATAATGCTTGGATCTCTGAGAGGAAAGAAGAGAAGCATCAAAATGCAATCTTATCTACTCCCATCACCAGGATCTGCAGGAGAGTCTCAAAAGTTTATGGTCAATAGCATCAAAGGTCGCTGGACAATTACAATACAATCTCTGCATGGAAACCTGAGTTTCCATAGGAGAAGATAATCAGCCAACAAAATGAATGGGTACACTCTGTTTAAACCCAAGCCAAAAACCTGATTGAAAGCAGGAAAGTCAGGTAGAACACCAATTACTTTTGTCCTCTTTCCCAGAAAGGGGAAGGTTAGAGACATCAGGATGGCTTCTAACTGCTGTTTGAGGGAAGTTGATAACCAATATGTTGCTCCTTCCAATAGCTTAACTTCTTAATAGCTTATGAAAATTAAGCTAAGTGCTTTCCTGATTTATATATGCATCCAAAACACATCTTAAAGCATATTAAGTTTGCAAAGTCAAGGACTCAAAAGTTAGGAAATGTCTGAATTAAAGCTGCTTGTGTTAAAACTTCATTTGGCACCCTTGCATTATGATTTAGACTTTAATTACATGATTACATACTATTATTTTCCACAGGGCCTCTGTCTCATTCAGGGAATGGGTAGTTACTCCATGTTTCTTTTATCCTCCACATTCCCTCCATAACTCTTCTCTTATGCAATCCCACCAGCACCCTCTGCTCCTATCTACCCCCATCACCAGCTGCTGCATCCCTCTGACCCTCCCCCTCCCCCGGCTCCTGCAGTCCCCTGTGTATTTCAGCCAGAGATGCACAAATAACATGATACATTTCATCTCAAAAGGTTAAAGCATGGTAAAGTTATAAGCAACTGAAAACTTGTCCTATCATGGAAAACGTTAGGCAGTCTTAACTATAGGAGGTACTACCATCTGTGTCTATAATTCACCTTGATTAAATAGAGCCCTTAGCAGTAAGCAGAGCTTGATGTAGTTCAGTAGCAATATGTCTTTTTTAATAGACTGCTTTATTTAAATTCTTGTGCATGAAAAGATATCTGTATGTGTCTAACTGTGTAATAATTGTGGCTCATCCTTAAACCTTTGGGGCGCAAACTCTGACCCAGTGAACTCCTTTTATTAACATTTTTGCAGGCAAAAATAAACCTCTGAGATGCATCTGATGTATATCTATAGTCAATTCCGTCCAAGAAGCTTTTAAAGCTTTTAAAGCTACAGTACAAGAAATGAGGAGTCCAGATCTCATCATTCTTTTCAACTAAGTGGAAGTTCATTACAACTGATGTTGCTGATTTTTTTTTTTTCCCCCCTCCAAAGCCCCGCTCAAAGGAATACCAAAACAAGCTCCATTCAGGAGTCCCACAGCACCTAGTGTATTTAGCCCTGCTGGAAACAGAACCCCTATACCTCCTTCAAGAACACCTCTGCGCAAAGAAAGAGGAGTGAAGGTAAGTAATAGTCTTTTTAAATACTCTTGCATTTTCCCATCAGTCCCCAGCCTCTGATCAAAAGTGAACTATAGTTTGTTGTCACTGGTTATAGAGCAGTTAATATTTTTTTGTGAGTTTCCAAAGTATTTCATCAAATAGTACAAATCAAATACTACTTTTAAAAATGAAAAATCAAATGCACAATTACAAAATGTGGAATAACTGTCTAGGTTTCAGTACTGCTGAAAAGGATCTGGTGGTTGTAGTGGATCACAAATTGAATATAAGCTGACAAAGTGATGCAGCTGCAAAAAAGGCTAATATTCTGGGGTGTATTAACAAGAATGTTGTATATAAGACATAGGACGTAATTGTCTTGCTGTGCTCAACACTGGTGAGGTCTCAGCTGCAGTATCGTGTCCACTTCTGGGCAGCGCACTTTAGGGAAGATGTGGCTAAATTGGAGAGAGTTCACAACAAAAATAATAAAAGGGTTATAAAGCCTGATTGATGATGAAAGGTTAAAAAACTGGGCAGGTTTAGCCTTGAGAAAAGAAGACTGGGGTTGGAGGGGGGATCTGATATGTTTTCAAATATGTTAAAGGCTGCTTTAAAGAAGACAGTGATTCATTGTTTTCCATGTCTGATGAAGACAGGATAAGAAATAATGGGCTTAATCTGCAGCAAAGGAGATTTGGATTCGATATTAGGAAGAACTTTCTAACTGTAAAGATAGTTTAGCTCTGGAATACTCTTCGAAAGTAGGCTGTGGAATTGAAGGTTTTTAAGAACAGGTTGGACAAACACCCTTCAGAAGTGGTCTAGGTATACTTGGTCCTGCCTTGGCACAGGGGACTAGACTTGGTGACCTCTCAAGGTCCCTTCCAGCTCTGCATTTCTGTGATTCTATGAAATACATTTTGTAAGACATTTCAATTCAATAATGAATTTTTTTTTTTTTTTTTGGTAGCTACTAGATATCTCAGAGTTGGATATGGTTGGTGCTGGTCGTGAAGCAAAGAGAAGAAGAAAGACTTTAGGTTGGTACAGCATGTCTGTAAGGTGTATAAATGTTAATAACTGAAACTACCTTGAGAACAAGAGCCAGATATATCCTATCAATTTCACTTTCTTAAATCCAACTTTTAATTAAAATTATCAACTCAGATGGGTTTAAACTTGAAGGGAGGTTCCTCCCTTTGAAAAAATGGCTACTAACCTTCCATAACTACGGTTCTTTGAGATGTGTTGCTCATGTCCATTCCAAAGTAGGTGACTCCCAAGCCATGGCACAGGTGAAGGATTTGGAGTTTATTGGCACGCTGATTGTTAATACCGCTTGGCTGAAACCTGCATCATCTCTAGCCTGTTGGGTGATGGTATAATGGTCATCAATCCACCATTTTGCATTCCATGGTGCTGGTCTACAGATGTCCTGGTTAGGAACTTGAGCTACAAACGCCACCAAAGATGCTTGAGCCCTCCTAGAATTGTGCTGTCAGGGCAGGAGAAGCAGGGACCTTTGCCAAATCGTAGCATGTGTGGATACATGATGATAAAATTATCTGGGCCAAGACTGGAAGGCCTTTCATGCTGTCTGCAACAGCTACAAAAAGCCAAGTAGATTTTTTTAAATGATTTAGTCTTTCTATGTAGGCCAGTGCACGTCTGACATCCGGTGAGTGGAGTCTCTGTTCCTCCCTGTTGACATGCAGCTTTGGATAGAAGACCAGTAGGAGGATATCCTGGTAACTATGGAATTGTGAGACCACCTTTAGAAGGAAGGGCGGATATGGCTGCAATTGAACCGTGTCCTTGAAGACTGTATAAGGTGGTTATAAAGTAAGGACTCAGATCTCCCAGACCCTCTGGCAGAAATAATGGCCACCAGGAAGGCCACCTTCCAGGATGGATAGAGCAGAGATCACGTTACCAGCGGTTCAAATGGAGGTCTTGTTAGCCTTGCTAACACCAAGTTTAGGTCCCAGGGAGGGAGTGGCTGCCATATCTGGGGGTATAACCTCTCCAGGCCCTTAAAAAAATGACGACAATTAGAGTTTGAGAAAACAGAATGGCGATTCACCCATGGGTGAAGAGCCAAGATCGCAGCTAGATGGACCCTAATAGATGACACGGTTAGGACTTGTTTCAAGTGGAGTTGATTGTGCAGGTGAAACACACTTCTGCATAGACCAGTTCAAGAATCTCTTCCACTTTGGCAGGTTAGTGGTTCAAGTGGACGGTTTTCTGCTCTTTAAAAGCACCTCACAAACCAGCTCACAGCATGCTAGCTCTGTGGGGTTCAGCCATGGAACTTCCAGACCGTGAGATGAAGGGACGCTATGTTCATATGATGTAGACGGCTGTGGTCGTAGGAGATCAGGTCTGGAAATGGGGGCAGGCAGATTGGCGTTTCCATCGAGAGGTCTAATAGGATGGTGAACCGGTGCTGACATGGCTACACTAGGGCTATCAGATGCATCTTGTCTCTTCTGACCTTCAGCAAGACCTTGTGAATGAGAGGGATGGGAGGGAATGCGTAGAAGAGGTGGTCTGTCCAGGGGAGGAGAAAAGTGTCTATGAGCGACCCAGGAAGGAGCAGAACCAAAGACATTTCTTGTTCTACTTCGTCGCGAGCAGATCTATCTGGGGAGTCCCCCACTTGTGAAAGATGCCTTTTATGACATCTGGACAGATGGACCACTTGTGGTGGTTGGAAAAGGATCTGCTGAGGTGATCCACTGGCTTGTTCTGTGCCGTGGAAGATAGGAGGCTTCAAAGTGGATCAAGTGAGCTATGCAGAATTTCTGCATACTGCACGCTGCATGCTGCTGCTTTATATAAAAGATCACTGTCATGTTGTCTGTAAGAACCAACATGCACTTGCCCTTCAGATGGGGTTGGAAGGCCTGACAGGCTAGGCAAACCACACTGACCTCCTGATATTGATGTGTAGCAAGAGCTCCTTTGGAGACCCTGACTCCTGAGGGTCCCCAAGTGACCTCCCCAGCCCATCGCTGATGTGTCTGTGATGAGAGACATTGATGGTTGGGGTCTCGAGAATGGGACTTGGTTTGGTCTAACCACCAAAGAAAGGAGGCAATCACCAATGAGGGAAGTGTGATGACCATGTCCAGGTATACCATGCCTGAAGGGGTCTGTGCTGTTGTCTTGCATGCTTCACCACATAAGTTCATGATCCCATCCCATCATGATCCATCCCAGCCATGGTAATGGGTGGTTTCTGAAGCTTTCAATGAGCACCCATATTGCTTGGAACCAGGCTTCCAGGAGGGAGGCTCTGGCTTGGACCAAATTGAGAATCGCCCTGATGAATTCTATCTTTTGAACTGGGGAGAGAGTAGACTTCTGTATATTTATTAACAGACCTAAGTCCTAGAAAGTTGACTGTGCTATATATGTCTCCATCTGGACCTTGCTCCAACCTCTGATCAACCAGCTGTTGAGATAAGGGTAGACCTGAATCCCGTCTCCTCAGGAAGGCTGCCATGCACTTTGTGAACACCCAAGCAGCTGCGGACAGGCCAAATGGGAGCACAGCAAATTGGTAGTACACATTATTCACAGTAAATCTGAGGAACCTTCTCTTTCCCTGAAAGATTGAAATATGATAAGCATCTTTCAAATCCAGGGCGGCATACCAGTTCCCTGAATACAGGGAGGGGATGAAGAAGGCCTTTTATGCTAGAAGTTGCTTGTGAGAAGGATCCTTGAAGAGAGACGGAGGATGGGGTGCGAAAGAGGGGAACAACTGAATTGAAGGGTGTATCCCAGTGTTATCGTGTGTAGCACCCAGTGATCTGAGGTAATACCATGCCTCATAGAAGTGGGACAACCGGTCCACAAAAATTGGGGAAATCTGATCCACACATTGACCTCGTATGTTGTCCCTGAGTGTCCCATCAAAAGGTCTGCCACCCCGCCGATTGTCTTGGGGGGCAGGCATGGAAGCAGATGAGGACTGGGGTAGAGGTCTTGTCTTGTAGCCCCTGCTTCTCCTCTTACTATAGTCCTGTCAGGACTGTGGTGGGAAGAAGTGAGCTGGTTGGGGCTTTCAGTGCATCCTAGAAGGGGCTGGTGTATGTAGCCCTACGGACTTCAGGGTGGCTCTTGAGACCTTGAGGCTGTGCATTTTGATGTCTGTTTGCTCTGAGAAGAATGACATACTCTCAAAAGGGAGGTCCTGTAAGGTCTGGTACACCTCATACGATAGGCCCAAGGATTGACGCTAAGAGCCTCTCCTCATAACTACTGTCAAAGCCATTGATCGGGCTGCAGAGTCCACTGTGTCTAAAGCTCCCTGTAGGGATGCCCTTGCCTCCTCTGCTAGGGCTGTGAATCCGCTTCTTGACTCCTATGGCTCCAATAGCTTCTTGACTCCAATAGTTTCTTGAATTTTGCCATCAAGTTCCAAGAATTAAAATCATAGCAACTCAGGAACACTTGCTGGTTTGCGATCCTGAGCTGGAGGCTGCCAGTTGAATACACTTTTCTGCCCAAGTCTAATTTTTTGGCATCTCTGGTCTTAAGGGTTGGACCTTGCTGACCCTGTTGCTCCCACTCATTGGCCACTGATACCACCAGTGAGCTCAGTGGTGGATGAGTTTGAAGGAATTCAAACCCCTTTGCTGGAACAAAGTACTTTTTCTCTATCCTTTTAACCGTTGGTTATAGGGACACTGGGGTCTGGCATAAGGCCTTGATGGGGTCCATAATGGCTTCGTTTAAGGGCAAAGCAACTCATGAGGGCCTGATGCAGCAGGAATATCCACCAGGGCATGGGAGGACTCTAATCTCCTCTATGTACCCCCAGGTTTTGAGCTACCCTTTTGAGGAGCTCCTAGTGCTCCCTATAATCATCATTATACAGGAGGGTGCTATGCTTGTTCCCACCACTGCCTTGTCAAGAGAGAAGAAAGAGGAGGCCTTTACACGCAAGGGGCACTGTTCCTCATTCTGTGCACCGGCTCGGTCTCTCAGTGCTGGATCTTGATATTTGGCACCAGGCTCAATACCGGAACATGGGCCCTGTTCCGAGGGACGTGGTGGGGGAGCTCGAGACTCTGAAACAATGGAGTAGGATTTCCTGGACTATGACCCCTGGACTGGTGGAAAGGCCCAGGCCTTCCAGAATAATCATTGTAGTGGCATTTGCCACTGCGCTGGTGGCCAGGCCGCTGGTGGAATGCCCTGGCCCATGTCCACCATTGGGTAAAGCCGACTGGAGCAGTGCCAGCTTCTGCGGGAGACATACAACTCTGCCTCTGAGTCAGACTCCGAGGACTCCCTGCCAGGTGACCAGCATGGAGTGGTGCTGACAAGTGCCGGTGAGTGGTGCTGGGAGGGAGGATACTGGTGCTGTGCCATCATGGCCGGTTTCCCTTCTGATGGCATCCTGGGCCACGGTGCTGTGGGAGCTCTGGTCTCTGGTGCCGCCGCTGACAGCTCCTGTACAGCAGAGGATGGCGGTCCTGGGAGCAACGATTCCTCCCTCACGGCCTCAAACACCTCTGGTGTGGATGGCATCACCAGAGTAGTTGGGCTCTGATGGACCCTCCAACACGAGAGAGCCAAAGGTGCCAGACTCAGTGGTGCCTTTCTGGGGCTGGAGTCAACAGTACAGGGCGAATTGCTGGCATCTTAGACCCGGCATGGGTTGCAGTCTGCCGGTGTCTTTGTGTCCCACAGATCTTGGGGTTGGGAATCGCTCCCTGTCCATCTTCTTCTGCTTCTTTCTCAGCACCGGCGATGGAGAGTCCCTTACAGGAGCGATCTTTGGCAACAGGGATGACTGATGGTGCCAGGAGTCCTGAAAAGCAGAAAGGCACCAGAGAGGCAGAACATCGCTGCATCTCTCTAAGAGAAGCCTCCATGCTTCTTATTGAGGCCAAAGTACTCGGTGCTGAGTCAAAGTGGTTCGGCTCCAAGGGAGGGTGAAGTGCCTCCACCATGAGGAAGAATTTAAGTCTGGTGTCCCTGTCTCTCTTAGTGTGGGGCCTGAATCCTTTACAGATTCTGCAGTGCTTCTGCATGTAGGCTTCCCGCAGACATTTGAGGCAGCTGGAATGGGGGTCACTAACAGGCATAGGCTTGTGGCATGACACACAAGACTTAAACCCTGGAGACCGAGGCATACCTCGCTACTAGGGGGTGGGTAACCCTGCTAAACAGGGTACCATAATCTAAATAACTAAAAGTTAACCACTACAAATAATTATGTACAACTAGAAGAACAAAGTCCACTGAGAGGGGTACTTGAGGGAAAATGCAAGAATGAGCTGAAGTTCCAGCGACTGGTAAGAAGGATCGGTAGAACCCTTTATAGCAGCGCTATGAGCACGCAACTCTAGGGGGCACTGGAGCCAACCTGACAGATACCACTGAGTGGCGGTGCTTGGGGTGAGCACACACCTACTTTGGAATGGACAGGGGCAAGCACTTGAAGAATTAAAGGTAGCCATGTTTGTTTCTGAATTCCACTAATTAAAATGCTATGTGCCCTGGAAATATGTTGAGAGGATTGAACTAACTATCTGTGCCCTTTTGAACATACAAACATCCCAACAAAGATGAATGTGACATTAGCTTTTCCTTTTGTGTTGCAGTCAAAAAAAAGTTCTGAAACATTTTTGTATATTGTATACTTTTACTTATTGCATAACTAAGTGAAATTTTGAAAGGATCAATTTTGAATCTTTTATCTATATGGTATACAAGCATCTTAAATATTTATTTTGAATGATCTTAAAAGAATGAAAAAACAATTAGGCATTATTTAATAATCATCCTGAATGAGAAGACCGGGCTACTTAAACACATGCAGAAAACAAATTAGGTGGCATGTTTTTCCTGGAACACTTTCTTGATTTTGCAATTTGCTAAATGAAAACAAATCTCAATTCTTTTTTGTAAGATCCAAAACAAGTTAAATACATTTTTATGAATGAAATCACAATTGTAAGAAGTGTTGTAATGGATAGCTGTGCTTGGTTTATCTGAATGCTCAGATTCAGTATCTTTGTGAAATGTAAATGTTGTGGTTAATTTAAGCATCAGCGTGATTATGAAACCACGTGGGTATTTTATATGGAAAAACGTTGATTTTACCAGAATTATAACAGATGTATTTTCTAAGTAATTTTTATCAGAATTTTCTTTTAATCTTCTACATGGATCACTTTAAAAAAATTTAGTTCAGGAATTAGGAAAGTTAACTTGAACAAACTCCTTCTTTTCTATCCAATAGATACAGAAGTGGTGGAAAAACAAGCCAAAGAAGAAACAGTAGTGGAAAATGCAACTCCAGATTATGCTGCTGGCCTTGTGTCTACCCAGGTAGGACATTAAGTTGCAATGAAATATAAAATTGTGCTGCATAATGCTAGGATATTTTATTCTAAAGACTAGTTCTGTATCCTCTTTAAAGCTTACCTCCAAGTGAATAACTATTTTATAACGATTCCACAAAATAATGTTCTATTCTTGATGTATTTTGCTGCTAATATACAATGCAGAATGAACACTTAAATGTGTTCTAGGAAAACTAGTGAGAGCTTTTTTCATAAATGTAACTTAGGGTCAGTCTTCTCTTCTGAGGGTTAGAAGGGGATGTGAGGAGTTTGTGGAAGCCGAAAGGTGGATTATCATTGCAAGCTGCTAATTCTGTCTAAACTTTGAATGACTGACAACATCTCAGGGAGTTTCTGGTGTTCTACGACTAATGTGCACAGGGAAGTTATACCACTAAAAGGTAGGCTGTGAATTCAAACTGCACTAGTTACACCAGTATAACTCCCTGTGTGGACACTCTTCTACCAGACTAAGAGTGCCTTTTTTCAGTTTGGTTTATATTGAGTTGTAAGCCGTTTAAAATAAGGCACTCTTATTCTGGAATAAGAGTGTCCATGTGAGGAGTTACTGATATAATTATAGCAGTTAACTATAATTGTATAATTGGAAAAATCTCCCATGTACATACATTGTTAAGCAAGTGCCAAAAAGAAAGCGCTAATGGAGAAATAGAGAAATGACAAAGTTGACATTGTGTGTAAAAGGTCAGAATTTCCATGCAGTCATGTCATATATGGCTGCAGAACTGCAAAACCATTTACTGTTTTACAGAAACTTGGCCCTCTGAACAATGAGTCTGCACTACCTTCTACAAGCTATTTGCCTGCAACCCCCAGCGTGGTTCCATCTTCCTCCTATATCCCAAGCTCCGAAGTGCAGCCAGGTAAAATAATCATTTTTGCTACTGGCACTTTATTAATACATTGGTTCTCTCATATATTTTTTGTCATTCATTTGTAATTACGAATGCAGGACACATTCCTTCAGCCATCCCTGGTGTAAGTAATCTCATTGACTTCAACAGGACTATTTGTGTAAGGGTTGCAGGAGAAGGCCTCTAGTTTTTTAGTAACAAAAGACACATCATTTACATTATTTTTAAAAAAATTCTCACTTTAAAAGTAGCTATGAAATCACTTTTAATTATAGATCTGACAAAGGCTCAGGTACTCTTTATCCCCCTAAATGGTTCATTTGCTTGGTCTTTTTATAGGAAATCTGATTGTAAGCCATTAGGAATGTACATTAGTCCAAAGATTGCCTTGTGGCTCTGGGTGTGTGAAAGAGAGAGGTACTTTCTCAAGTGTTAAACAATAATTGTATAATTTATTAAAGGGTTACTGCTTTAACACATGGTGTTCAACCACAACCTATCACCCTCTCCCCTTTTTCCTTTGCATTTTTATGAAGGTCTATTAGGTACAGTTCAAAAATCAAATTACATTCAATAATAGAAAACAGGGAAGTGTTAAAATAAGTGATTAGCCATGGGATTAAAAGGTTTAACACACCCCCCGCCCCCCCCAACACACACACACACACAACGGAGCAGGGACTTGTCATCATACAGGTCCGTAAGATATCTAATACACGTAAATAATAGTGATTCGTTAACAAAGCACTTTGGGATAAATTCAGTCAACAAAGAACTGGCATTTCAATTATATGCAACATTCTTTACCCTGGTGCTTGTGTACAGATTCCTACCATAGCAATGTTTACTTTTCAGTTCAGGAACTTTGGCACAGTGGTCACTGCAGACGGGCACATGTAGAATGTACACAAGCTTGGCTCAGAAACAGAGTTCCAGATCTCTCAGAAGCCCTGTATAAATCTCTCTCTGGCTGCAACTTGGCAGCTCTGGAAAGTACATGGCCTGAAGCATCAGCAGTGTCAGCCGCTAGTGTTGTTTTCTAGTATTAGCATTGTATCTAACTGCAGAAAAACTATCATGTGATGTTCTGAGCCTTGCTAGTTGCATTTTATTTTTCATTCCTTTTGAATCGTGTGTGTTATCTAGCCAGGGGAGTTTAACATTGTCTTGTTTAATTAAAGCACATACAATGAAGACCAAATATTTTGGTTTACTTTAATTTGAACTTAGAATCATAGAATATCAGGGTTGGAAGGGACCTCAGGAGGTTATCAAAGCAGGACCAATCCCCAACTAAATCATCCCAGCCTGACCTTGAAGATTTTTAAGGAAGGAGATTCCACCACCTCCCTAGGTAATTAATTCCAGTGCTTCATCACCCTCCCAGTGAAAAAGTTTTTCCTAATATCCAACCTAAACCTCCCCCACTGCAACTTGAGACCATTACTCCTTGTTCTGCCACCTGCTACCACTGAGAACAGTCTAGATTCATTTTCTTTGGAACCCCCTTTGAGGTAGTTGAAAGGAGCCATCAAATCCCCCCTCATTCTTCTCTTCTGCAGATTAAACAATCCCAGTTCCCTCAGCCTCTCCTCATAAGTCATGTGCTCCAGCCCATTAATCATTTTTGTTGCCCTCCGCTGGACTCCTTCCAATTTTTCCACATCCTTTTTGTAGTGTGGGGCCCAAAACTGGACACAGTACTCCAGATGAGGCCTCACCAATGCCAAATAGAAGGGAATGTTCACATCCCTCGATCTGCTGGCAATGCTCCTACTTATACAGCGCAAAATGCCGTTAGTCTTCTTGGCAACAAGGGCATACTGTTGACTCCTATCCAGCTTCTCGTCCACTATAACCCCTAGGTCCTTTTCTGCAGAACTGCTGCCGAGCCACTCGGTCCCTAGTCTGTAGCAGTGCATGGGATTCCTCCGTCCTAAGTGCAAGACTCTGCACTTGTCCTTGTTGAACCTCATCAGATTTCTCTTGGCCCAATCCCCTAATTTGTCTAGGGCCCTCCATATCCTATCCCTACCCTCCAGCGTATCTACCTCTTCCCCAGTTTGGTGTCATCTGCAAACTTGCTGAGGGTGCAATCCACACCATCCTCCAGATCATTAATGAAGATATTGAACAAAACCGGCCCCAGGACCAACCCTTGGGGCACTCCACTTGATACCAGCTGCCAACTAGACATGGAGCCATTGATCACTACCCATTGAGCCCGACAATCTATACACCTTATGGCTTTGAATGCCCTATCTGGTTTTCATGGTCAAGGTTAAGAACCTCTTTCTTTAAACATTTTGTTTCATTGTTGTGGCAGGAAATATTTTAAATTGGTCAATGCCGTACTTCACATATTCAGGATCTAATTGCTTTATTGTTTGACCTTATTTTTTTTATGTAATACAACAAACTGTGCATCTTGCATCACTTTAGCTATTAACAACCTCCAAGATTAAAGCTGTTAATGTGGCGTCTTGCCGAAATCCCAACTCCTGCACTTACATTCTGCCAGTTTTTTCTCCTTCTTTTGCCCTCTGTGCCCCCCAGTCTGTTTTCAATTGAATATGGTCACATTCCTCACTTCCTGCCCTAAACTGTTTATAATGATGCTTAGCATCGTTAAATAGTAGTAGCATTTTCAATAGCCCCTAAGTCACTTAGGAGTCAGCTTCTTTGTTTAAGCCAAGAGTAAGTTGCATGTCATGGTAAGCTAAGTGATTAATAGATAGATTCCGTTTGTAAAGCCTTGTGGGAGTCTTCAGATGACAAGATTATAATTTGATAAATTGTAGAATCTGTGTCTGGCTGTGGCGGATATCATTGTCTGGGATTTTCCTCTAAAATGTTTTGAGTTCATACTGGATTTGAAATAGTTACTGTGTGTGGTTTTGGGGTTTAATTGTACTAGTTGGTTATCCACTTTGGGAGAGAAGGGACAGTTCATCTGTCATTCCAAAAGCCGGTCTCTACAGTAACCCTTTCCTTTTCAGTGGTCCTCTAAACAACAACTGGTCCAGGAACTGGATTTTAATTCTATAATTCCTGTTGTTGAGCCTGTTTTTTCAGTCTTTCTTCTCAATATTCACTGACTGGCTGAGACTGGGAATTAATTCTGACTTCCTTTGGGAAGTTGCTTCTAAAATTTAGTTTCTCTAATCTCAGCTCCTGCATAACAGGTCTTCATACAATAATTGTGCTATACTTATAATTATGGAGTAGAAACTCAAAAATTTATAAAGCAGACTCCATTAAATACAAATTTCACTGCTAAGTATAGTGCAACGGAGATTTGCCAATTGGAAGTCCCCAAGTTTTCTCCATTATTGGTAAAGGAAATGCAGTGGAAAGGGAGAGAGAATGTAGTTTTTCAAATGTAATCCATAAATAAAATAAATGGCTCATTTAATCACATCACTAAAACGTGGCTCTCTCGAACTCTTGTCTGTCTGTATCTAGATACTTTTAAAAGGCACTGTAGTATCTGAGACCCTTATCCAATTGCGGGTGATTTTTTTTTAATTGTTACATTTGTTCATGCAGCTGGATCTGTGCGAGAGGCCATACAGGCTAACAGGCAACCCGAAGAGTCTACAGCTCCAAACACTACTCCTCTTCCTGCTCAGTTCAAACAACGAACACCCATGTACAACAGTAACTCAAATCCAGCTGCAGCTACACCTACTTCACCCTTAACACCTACTACGCCTCCTGCCATTTCCCCTGCTGCACAACCTGCACAAGTAGTCCCCCAAACTCCGCAGCAGCCACCACCCAAGAAAAGCCTCTCTCTCACGGTAAGTAATAATGTATCTGTAGAGGAAAAGCAGTTTTCATTCAGGATCACAAATCTTTACTGTTAACCTCAGTAGCATGTTAATTCTTTAATGGCTTGGCAAATGCTGAGTTTTGGCATTCAGGAGGCTGTGGAAAGTACATCTTTTAACCAACGAAAATAGAAGTGCTCTGCCAACTAGTTAACGTTGCTATTGGATGTTTTCATGTGTCTTGTGATTTCTATCTGTGCAAACATAATGGTTCAGTATGGTAGACTTCTTTACCTGATTTCCTTGTTTTTTAAGTTTAAAAAAAAAAAAAAAACCCCAACAAATCATTTGTTTTTCATAATGGTAAATGGACCTAATGAGGTTGTTACAGTCACACATTGAGACAAATGGGATGGGGGTGAGTTTCCACCATAACTGCTACTCATGTTTGGCTGAAAAGGACTTGTATTATAAACCAACACAAATAGCAGTGACTGTACAGTGGAAGAAGATAGCAATTGATTGTTCTAAAGAGAAAGCTTTAAATGGTCAAATACTGTAAAATGCAGGAAAAATCATACTCCAAATGCTGGACTACATCTCTTTTCTGTTGCTGATTAAGGTCACGATCCTGTAAACTCTAATGCACGTGCCTGAAGTTAAGTACATGAGCAGTCCCAGGTCATAGAGTTCTAAGGCCAGAAGGCACCATCAGATCCCTAGTCTGACATCCTGTACATCACAGACCACCAACACCATCCAGCAGCTGCACGCTAAACCCAACAACCAACCTTAAACTAAAGTATTACAGCCTACAAGGGGACTAGACTATTATGTTCCACAGGCAGAATGGGAGGGACTGAGGTATATCAATATCCAAAGCCCCTGCAATGGAAGGGAAATGGTTTAACTGAGAGAGACCCAGATAATCCAGGCAAGTGATGTTTCATGGTCCAGAGGAAGGCGAGACAGACGGTCGCACATGCTCTCTCTCTCTCACCACACACACACAGTCTCTCTCTCTCAATTCCTTCTCAACCCCACATATGGCGATCAATTAAACCCTGAGCAAGAACCGGCCAGCTAAGCATGTGAGAGGGGAAATGTTCAGTGCCTTCTAAGAACACAGGCCCCATCCAGTGTCCCACCTCCAGCTGTGGCCATCTCTGATGCTTTGGAGGTAGGAGATCAAACAAAATAGAATATTGGGGGTGGGGAGCTGGAATTCCTTCCTGAGTCCTGCAGGTGACTGGCTGAAGCCCTCAAGCGTGAGCTTCAGGTCTTCAGTGTTAAGCACGTGCATAAGTGTTCAAAGAATCAGGGCCTTAAGAAAGGGTTGTTTGACCTTTTTGTTTTCTTTTCAATGAGTTTGCTATATTTAAATCTCTCTCAAAAAATCTCTTTCATGAAACTGTCCCAGCAGCAGCCCCATGGCCTGTCAGTCTGGGTAGGAAGAATCTGTAATGTCACAAAAGAGATGGACGAAGCAGATGCTCCTGAACATTCTCAGTGATTTTTCATTCACATACAGTTTTAACATTTTGTTCCCTTGCCACCTCTGCACACACACAAGTCAGCAAAGCAGACTCTTCCCCCCCTAAAAAGAAATTCTTCACCACATGGATTTTTTCTCCTTAAAAAACTTTTATAGCAGAAGCAGCTGAAGTTTGAAATGTGCTGGTGTAGTCCTTAAGGAAAAGTGGAGTGGAGGTGTCACTGAGAGGTCTGCGCTAGTCACAAAAAGTGACTGCCCTAAAATTGTGTGAAAATGGGGCTTATGTGAACTCTTTTGCAACCTCAAAAATGTGTGCCACTATGTGCCTTTTATGAAAAGGAATGAGTGGACTTATTTTCTATAAGAATAAAGATCACTATGTAGCCTGTGTCTTATCTTTGGATGTTGAATGTAACTTACTGTGTTCTTCAGTAGCATTTTCTCCACTGAAATATACACTTGCTTTAATATGTTGCAGAGGGAGCAAATGTATGCCGCACAGGAAATGTTCAAGACTGCAAACAAAGTTACTAGGCCAGAAAAGGCTCTTATCCTTGGGTTCATGGCAGGATCCAGAGGCATGTATTACAACTAACATTATTTTGAGGACCAGTAGATGGTATGAAGCACCACTAAAATGTAAAGATGTGCTGCTTTAGTGATAATCTGGGCAGGATCTTATTTTATGGCTTAAATGTAAAAATTGGGAGGAGCAGGGAAAGCCTCTGTTTTAAAGGTATGGAGTGCCTCACTACACTGCCTCGCAACAGCTGAACTATACAGTTGCCCCTACAACAATGCACGGAAAGCTTGTATGGCATGGCTGTGTCAACATACCAGCTGAAGTCTAAAATCTTGTGAGTGGTGGTTGGAGGGGTGCTGACATCTGACTGCTCTGACAAACTGTATTTTTGTAGTTACAAAATGTGCCCTTCAGGACATGCACATGCTTCAGTAAATAACAAATAACCATAATACCATTGCTCATACAAAAGCATGTGGTGGACCTCGGGGGGGGCACCCACCCCTACAGACCAAACTAGTCCACACTCTTGTCTTGTGAATAGGCCTTGTGCTGTGCTCGGAAGATCAGTGAGTGTGGGTGCTGTCAGACCAGGACGAGGAGGGAGCTCAAGAGTACAGAGCCTCTTCTTTAATGTTTTAAATGTAGCAAATATTGACTCAAGCACATCAGGTGACCTCAAATGCTATGATAAATCTCAGGGAGAGCCCTAACACCCACCCACCTACCCCGGTAACCTTGCTAAATCCTTAATTTAGTCCCTCAGGGTTCAGTTCCCTTTGTTAACTCAGACCATGATCTGTGAGAGCATGTGGCTTCCTGCTTTGTTCCAGGTGCTAGTGATACTATAGCTTGTCAGGTTTTTGGTTTCCTCCTCCCTCTGGCCCTGACAGAGCCAAAGCTTTTCCTTACCCTTTAATTTTGCTAACACACTGTGTTGAAATGTGTCTTAACTTGTAGTTTGACTATTTTTTATTCTTGTCTCCACAGAGAATCCTTGCCAAGAGCAAGGCGACATCATTCAGATTAAACTTAGCGAGCATACAGAAGTTTTACCAAAGGCCGATGGCACTGGGAGCACCACCATGTTAGTTGACACAGTCTTTGAAATGAACTATGCTACGGGCCAGTGGACCAGACTCAAGAAGTACAAACCTATAACTAATGTTTCCTAAGAGATTCAGTAACAACAAACTGTGGACCAAATCAAGACTAGAATCAGCCAGCTCCTCTAGAGTGCGTCCGTTGTACAAAATGGCATTCATGTGTAGGTTTCTTATTCCCTTCCAGAATACAAGTTGTAGCTATCCAAACTAACTGGGCTCAGGTGAATGCAGTATGAGGATGCTGTCAAACTGACAGATTTACCTTTTTTTTTTTTTTTAAGGAGGGGGGAAGTTAACATTTGTGATTTGTTAATCTGTGATTCAGGGTGCCAGACATTGAGATCACAGCTGAAAAATTTCCTTTTCACTTTGAGAGCATTTCAGTTCCAAGCACTGAGGAAAGAACAATTACAGAATCACAATTTACCACTAAGCAAGGGCACGGATTTTAATGCAGAAATATTTACTTTGACTACATGGGTTCCATTTACATATGGACACTTGCACCACCACAGGTATTTGCAGTTCTTCCTGCAATTTGATTGATTGTAGTAAATCTAACTACTGCAAGTGGTAGATGTCTAATGGCACCCACTGTGTGTTTAGCTTGTCTCTTCCAGGGTCATAGGGTGGGTTTGAGAAGCTTTGTTAATCTTACTGTATTGCGAATGTTAATGCCCAGCACGAGTTAATCTGTATTTGGCATAAATCAACTGAGATGGAGGGGAACTGAATATCTTAACCTTTTATGCAGCAAAATTTATAATTTCCTTTAGTGTCAAACTTAAGATTGCCAAATGGAATTCCCACCTTGCTTATGGGCTGCTTCGGGATCATAGCTCTTTGCTACCACGTGAGGCGCACAGTGGAGATTAATCTCTGGCTCGTGTACAGCAGGCCCCCTGGGCAACCTATCTTTCTCTTGGAGGGAATGAAGCTTGTATTGTGCTTTCACGCCTCTCAAGAGCAGTTGAATTTTACTGCAGTCTTAAGAGTGGCTCTTCCAGCCACAAAGTGAGTTACTGTCACATCTGTGAATGTGGAAGGTTAGCGAGACTCTGCCTTTATGGCAAATTCCTTTTTTTTTTTTTTTTTTTTTAGTGCAAGTTTGACTAATCAGCCACTGGGCACTTGGTGACCAAGGCCTGAGCTACACACAGGTTTTTGTACTGGTACAACTGTTGGGTGTGACTTTCTTGAAAACTGATATAGTTATACCAGTAAAATCCCTAGTGTGAATGCAGTTATACCAGAGTAAAGGTTGTCTCATGCTTGTATAGCTTATTCCCTTTCCCATACAGGAATAGCTATACCATATATGCACACATACCAATATAACTGTACCACTTTAACTGAACTGGTACATTTAAAGCAGTACATCTTGTGTGTAGACCAGGCATAAGTAGTGACTTCAGAATTTGGCCCTTAATGGAGACTTGCATTAAATGTCCATGTTAAATTTCTTTCAGCCAATCTCGTGTGGAAATGCACTTGCCTGGGAAGGTGATGCTGGGGAGGTAGAAGTACAAAGATAAGTCACATAGCATTGTGAGAGACTGACATGGGGCCTTGTGATGACTCAGGGTTGGCCTTAAAAAGGAATGTTAATCTATGACTTTTAGGCCAACACGATCTTTTTCTAAGATAAAAGCAAATATCCCCTAAGTGATACATCTGTGTGCCAACACAGCCTATAGATTATCCAGCTATGTGCCTATCAGAACAGGGCAAACATTAAAGAGGAAATGTATTTACAACATTTTATTGTGATTTGATCAAAAGTATGTATATTTGCTCCAACAAAATTAAGGTCCAGAATAACCTAAATTAACCATTCTAACACTTAATGGTTGAGTTGTACTGTTGGTACCTGCATGGAACTTCCATTATCATTAAGAAGTTGTGTGCATGTATAAGTGAGAGAATGAGACTCCTCAGCATAACTGTCACTCTAGAAAGTGCCCTCTACTTAATTACTCCATTTCTGCAGTGAGGTAGGCTATTTTCCAAGTGATACAAATCAGCCAAACAAGCAACAGGAACAAGTTAAAATGAGTGGAGGGTTTTCGTTTTTAGAATGAATTCACTATAAGGTGTGTTCACAATGGTTATAACTTCTTTGACTTAATACATTACAAGTGAAGGGCTAAAGTCAGAAGTATTTGTCTTTTTAAAAATGTGTAAGGAATAAATTGCATTCCTTTTCAATCTTGTTTGTTTTCAGGTTTTAAAATAGTCCATGTGATAACTAGTTTTCTATAAACTAAACCAGTGTGACGCTTCTGTCTTAACTGCTGCTGCTTTAATACATTTAGTCTTCTGCTAATAGAGACATTAGATGAGGGGTTTGTTTCTTTTTATAAGAAACAATGTTTTTAGGAGTGGACGCCTCAGGGGACGTGCATTCGCATCCCCAGCTATTGGTTCAAAACTCATTCACATTTGGTAGTGATCAGAAGCTGCCGTTTGATGGCTCTTCAGTTTACATGCGATGAGTTGGGGTTCTCAGTCCAGTGTCTAGTGGACAAATTCCACATCCCCAAAATTCAGCCATCAGCAGCAAGGAGGAGGACTGCGTGGGCAAGGAGATGCTCCCTCTCTCTAAGTAGTCTCTCCAGAACTCGGTTGAAGTATTAGAATGAAGCAGGATGGGGGAAACTTACACTGCTGCTACCTGCTCTGTATTTACTGTGTAGATGGACAGACTTCAATCTCCAGGCCTATTCATCGAAAAGTAATGATATGCACTAAACCAATTAGTTTTTAAATAGAAACAAAATATTTTAAACTCATTCTCACTGGAACTGAGACAACTTAACATTGCTAAAATAATTAGCAGTCTTATTTTTAAATGCAAAAGCTTTCTCTTGGCTGGATCTAGCCCTAAGGACTGTAACTTTATTTCAACTAGCTCTGAGTATCTAGTGTCCTTTTTAAAAACAAAATATGAAATGAAAGTAGCCATTTAAATGTTTTTAGAATCATTACACTGTTGAAAAACTAAACTACATCGAGAGCCCTGCATCATAGCTTGAACCAGTGCTTTGAGAAGAGTACATCTAAAGTACCAGAAAGTTCAGGAAACAGCAGAGCAAGCACTTGAATTCCTGTATATTACTTAATCTTGATTTTTACAAAGCAAATCTGACTCCTTGAGCTTGACAATTTTTGTCTTCACCTAGCATCTAAATGACTGAAAAGTTGATTTTGTACATGAGGCTCAGCAGTGCATTGCAAAGCTAAACAAAAACCAAGTTAATTCTAGAATGATGTGCTGAAGCCCTCACTAAGTAGGCGTGGGAGGTGCACACATTGTTCAGGGCTAACATTCTTTAAATCCTTTTTCTTGTTTCCCTTTACTGTAGCCCAACATTCTAGGCCCTAGTCTGTGAGCCAGAACGTCACATGTGCATTGTGGGGTAGCTTCAGCAAACAAGAATGCCCTGGGGAATTTTACGCTGGGGGCAAGGAGGAGACCTTTGTGGGTGTTCTGTTTTTGTTTTTTAAGGTTGTGAAAGCCCCCCCAGCATGGTTACGGAGGGGCCACACAGAATTAGTTTCTCTTATTTAGGATTCTAGGGTGAAGTATAGGGTAGAAACAGGTAACATGGCTCCTTTCATCTCTTCTGAGGTGAGGAAACACCTTTTCCTGCCAAAGCGTTCTCTAGTAAATCCCATCCAACTCCCCAAAACACTGCCCAGTTCTTAGGATGACTAACTCTTCAGTTCTGGATCAGCGTCCTAAGGGGATCCTAAGGGGTCTCAGTTTTTATTTGTAGTTTTGCTGTTAACCTTTCAGTCAAATAAAATAGGGTGCTGGATGTGATGGGGAAAATCTTCTTTCGAGTAGTTAATAAAATAGGCCCCTGTGAAGTTGCTAATTTCCCCCACTGAATCACTTCAAAGTGCAGACCACTTGCATAGAAAAAAGAAGCTTGATACTTTGACACTGTAGAGCTTGAGGTTGGCTCGCACATTCATAGCAAGATCTGACTAGAAAAAAGACTGAAAAATGTTAAGCCAGAGCCCACTGGGAATCTGGTGCCTTTAACAAGAAATGTCATTTTGTAAAATGTTACATCTATAGCATAGCCCATATGTTTTCTATTTGTTTTTTGTACAGTTGTAAATTCAAGATCTTCTGTCTTCGGGTACGTATTTTCAGTGTACTACAGTATGTATAATAAAAGTTTAGATTTTCTAAAGAAACTGTAAGGTCAGTTATTACAATCTGCAATGGCATATTTCTACATATTGAGCTAGTAGTGTGTAGTAGCTGCCTGACAAAGTGATCTTCTTGTATCGTGGTGCCTCTATATAGAGCTGAGCTTTAAAATAAACTCATTGGATTATTTATAGTACTTTATGTAGTTACATTCTTTAAAGTTAGCATAGAACAGTGGCTCTTAAACTTTTTTTACTGGTGATCCCTTTCACACAGCAAGTCTCTGAGTGCGGACCCCCCCCTTATAAATTAAAAACACTTTTTTATATATTTAATACCATTTTAAATGCTGGAGGCAAAGTGGGGTTTGGGGTGAAGGTTGACAGCTTGCGACCCCCACATGTAATAACCTTGTGACCCCCTGAGGGATCCCGACCCTCAGTTTGAGAACCCCTGATATAGAACTACATGCAGGATAGATTGCCATTGTTAAGATGTCACTTGTGCCTAGTTTGGGTCACTGCTTGTTAATGAGATTGACAGTAGTGAATCCTGATAATAATCTTGGTGTCTCAGTCATGACCATTCTCTGAGGAGCCATGTGGGATTGATATGAAAATATTTCTCATAGGACTGGAAGGGACCTCAAGAGGTCATCTAGTCCAGTCCCCTGCATTCACGGCAGGACTAAGTATTATCCAGCCCATCCCTGACAGGTGTTTGTCTGACCTGCTCTTAAAACATGTCAACTTCAAAACAGGAGTACCCCTTCTAATGATGAGGAGGCTCAATTTTAACATATAGCCCTCTTTGTACAGCTTACTGTCGGGTAGCTGTACCAGCATCTTCAGAATGACCAGTATGTTTGCTCCCTGACTTGAGTGGCAGAAATGTTATGCTCCCCCTGCATTCTTAACATCAGCAGTGATTGACTTAACAGGCACTGTTACTGTTTCAAGTGCTAAATGATGTAGCTGTTGGCCTCCTTTTTAACTGTCTAGGTTCTTAAATCCGCACCAAGCACATTGTCCTGACTGGTGCTGTATCAGATGGGACACCGCTCACCCTTCAGGTTTCCTGCCATCATACCCTAGACAGGGTAAGCAATCCTGGCTTTGCTCGGGTGTGTAACTTTCTACCGCTACCTCCATCCCAGTGACTCTTTCCTAATCCAAAAATACAATCTATACCATAGAGAGAAAAATAAATGTAAGGTGTTTGTTTCAAAGTCATTTGTTTAAATGGTGGTTGCTGGCAATTTCTTTATCTAATCCTTGCCCCCTGCCCTTTTTTTTTTTTTTTAAATTACCATCTCCCCATTATGGAGCCTATAGAACTCTAAGAAGCCTGCTGGCGGACCTGTAATAGATTTAGTAAACAGTATCTACTCCTGAGGGAATTCTGCACCAAAAAATTAAAAATTCTGCAAATTTTATTTGTTGATAAATAAATGTGGCTCCAGCTTGGCAGTGAGGAGTCCAGGCCACTGGCTGCATTGAGGTGGGAGGTCACACTGAAGCTCCCATCTCCCCCAGGACAGGGACTCAGCAGTGAGGCTGCACCTGACCATGACACAGTGCAAGGGCTGGGCCTGCTCCAGAAACAGGCCGGGGCCCTGCCCCTGTGCACCAGGTGTGGGTAGGCAGGCTCAGCCTAGCAGGATCCAAATGTGGAGGGGCTTAGTGTGGTGGATCCAGGTGTGGGGTGAGAGGTTTGTGTGGGGCACTCTGGGTGCGGTCAGCACAGCAGGAGATCTGGATGCACAGAGGCAATGGGACTCTTCAGGGGATTCAGGTGAAGATGGTTGGGGCTTGGGGGGCGGGGGTAGGTGTGGGAGGCTGGGGGAGTGGGGCTTGATGGGGTGGGGGTCCAGGTGCAGTTGATTGGGGCTCAGTGGGATGGGGGTCTGGCTGTGGGGGGCTTGTCAGATGGGTCTTGGTTTAGGGAGGGGTAGGGTCTGTCAGAGTGAGGGTTCAGTGCGCCTGCTTAACAGGGGAGCCCCAGCTGCCAAGGGGGTGCCACAAGCCAGGCTCCCCCTTCCAATTTCCCTATCCCCTTTTCTTCTCCAATCCCCTCCCTTCCTTTCCAACTGCCTCTTTCCCTCATTTCCCCAGACCCCATCGCGGACATTCACTGTTGCACAGAAAACAGGAAGGCTCCCAGCACACAGAAGGGGAACTTGACTGGCACTAGGACGTAGGAGGCAGCGTTCAGCTGCAGAGTCAGCAGAGCCCAGCCGCAGCCTCCCTCAGCTGGGCAGCTCTGCGCTTGCAGAAGTAGAGTGGGGGGTGGAGGCCGTGGCCTGTAACCCCATTTACCCCCCCATGCCTCACCTCTGGTTGGAGGGGGCAATCCCCCCCTCCCCCCAAAAAAACTGCACCCATGGTTGCCCCCTTACCACCCCCACCGCCAAGCACATCTTCCCCTTGCTTCCCTGCCATTTTCTGCAGGGAAACAGGAATTCTGCGGGTGGGGGGGGGGGTGTTTTCTGCAGGTGCACAGTCACCCAGAATCGCCCCAGGAGTAGGTATCTTAGTGATTGAAACACTCCTGACCGTGCAGTGCCATCATGTGGTCACTTTGGCAGGTGCAGTAACTTTTTTTTTTTTTTTTTTAAAGAGCTTTAAAACCAAAAATCTCAGCTCCTACGTAAATCTCCTTGTAAAGGGTGCCAGATTAACAACAGAGATTGCCTAGAACAGGTAAAACAGCAATGCAAACCTTCCCACACTGCAACCACCTCATGCCTGACCTGGCGGCACCACTTGTATCACCAAACCAAAGCATTCAAAAATTCATACAGTCCTTCCTGAGCCACCCAAGACTTCTGACAAGGTTGGCAGCTGTGGTGGTAGCTTTTCCTATGAACAGCCTCATTCCAAGTAGGCCTCCAAGTACCTACTCATTACCTCAGCTGGATTTTAAACATTGACCTAACCCTTCAGGTATCCAGCCATGATGTTTCAAATCTTATACTTCCTGAACTATTTAATTATAGCTCTTGTGTTTAGTGACTGGACTGCAGGAGTTCCTGAACTCTAATCCTGGATATGAAACAAAACTTGCTCTGATCTTGGTCCAGTTGCTTTCCCTCTCTGTCCTAGTCTCCCACTTTTTAAAATAGGGATAATGCCTCACAGGGCTGTTATGAGGATTAAGGAGATGTTTGTAAAGTGCTTTGTGCATGGAAAGCAGTGTATTGTCTCTCTCAGATCTTGTTTTATTGCTGTGTCAATGCTAACTTGTTTTTCCTCAGACAAATCTTTCTGTAAGAGCTGGTTGACTGAGTTTGATGAGGTACAAAATATCTCATCTCAGCTACTGAACTGAATTTGGGGCAGTTCAGTGGTGACAAAGTTAGTAACCAAAGGGCAATTTTCTGAGCTTTGCCTCATTTTTAGCAGACACTAAATCACAATAAGTATCCTTTAGTGGCACTCCCTGGTCCAAACTACCATGAAGGACTTTCCCTTTGAGGATAGCAACCTCTTCAGTGACAAAACAGATGTCACTGCACACCCTCAACCGCTGAAACTACCCTCCATTCTGGGGATATATATTCTGGCTCCCCGTAGAAAGACTCCAAGGTCTCCTCTGCCTCCCTCTTTCTTCCAACAAAGGACATATAAACCTCCCTGGAAATGACAGAGGACCCAGTGGGGTAAACAGCCTGCACCATTATCCTGCAGTCTCAGCTACTGCTCAGAAAGTCATTTTGACGTGGCATCTGACAGCGTCCCCTTTTTGGTGGCTGCCTGGCACATTTTCTTCCAATGTAGACCACTATCACAATGGACAAATGGGTCCTGGGCATCCTCCCCTTTCCCTTTTCAGAGACCCCTCCCACAAAATAATTCTCAAACAAGAGGCAGACTCCCTTCTCCAACTGGGGGCAACAGAGACTGTACCACTCCCGCACACAGGGAAGGACTTTTACTTAAGGTACTTCCTCACCCCGCAAAAGAAGCAGGGCTGGAGACTCATTCTGGACTTCAGAGAACTGAATATCTTCCTATAACACTCAAAGTTCAGAATGACCACACTGGCCTCTATAAAACTCTCTCACTTCAAGTGACTGGTTTGCACCCCTCACTTTAAAAGATGCATATTTTCATTTGGACATGCACCCTACATACCAGGACCGTCCTGCACTTCATAGTGGGCTCAAAGCACTTTCAATACAGGGTGCTCTTCTCCATGCCCGCAACAGTAGTTAAGAAAATACTTGTGGTGGAGACTGCATACCTTTGCAGACAAGGAAGACTGATATTTCCATATCTGGACAATTGGCTGCCCATGGTTTGGTCATGTCAGGCGATATAAGCAACATCACATGAGATAGTCGAGTTCAGGATCCTGACAGAGGGAAGAAAGGAGAGCAACAGAATACGGACCCTGGACTTCAGAAAAGCAGACTTTGACTCCCTCAGGGAACTGATGGGCAGGATCCCCTGGGAGAATAACATGAGGGGGAAAGGAGTCCAGGAGAGCTGGCTGTATTTTAAAGAATCCTTATTGAGGTTACAGGGACAAACCATCCCGATGTGTAGAAAGAATAGTAAATATGGCAGGCGACCAGCTTGGCTTAACAGTGAAATCCTTGCTGATGTTAAACACAAAAAAGAAGCTAACAAGAAGTGGAATATTGGACAAATGACCAGGGAAGAGTATAAAAATATTGCTCAGGCATGCAGAAGTGAAATCAGGAAGGCCAAATCACACCTG
Source organism: Eretmochelys imbricata (assembly GCF_965152235.1). Taxonomy (NCBI): domain Eukaryota; kingdom Metazoa; phylum Chordata; order Testudines; family Cheloniidae; genus Eretmochelys; species Eretmochelys imbricata. The sequence continues at coordinate 127,299,081 of NC_135575.1, forward strand.
GAGTTGCAGCTAGCAAGAGATGTTAAGAGTAACAAGAAGGGTTTCTTCAGGTATGTTAGCAACAAGAAGAAAGTCAAGGAAAGTGTGGGCCTCTTACTGAATGAGGGAGGCAAACTAGTGACGGTGGATGTGGAAAAAGCTAATTTACTCAGTGCTTTTTTTTGCCTCTGTCTTCACGAACAAGGTCAGCTCCCAGACTGCTGCACTGGGCAGCACAGCATGGGGAGGAGGTGACCAGCCATCTGTGGAGAAAGAAGTGGTTCAGGACTATTTAGAAAAGCTGGACGAGCACAAGTCCATGGGGCCAGATACACTGCATCCAAGAGTGCTAAAGGAGTTGGCAGATGTGATTGCAGAGCCATTGGCCATTATCTTTGAAAACTCATGGCAAGCGGGGGAAGTCCCAGACGACTGGAAAAAGGCTAATGTAGTGCCCATCTTTAAAAAAGGGAAGGAGGAGGATCCTGGGAACTACAGGCCAGTCAGCCTCACCTCAGTCCCTGGAAAAATCATGGAGCAGGTCCTCAAGGAATCAATTCTGAAGGACTTAGAGGAGAGGAGAGGAAAGTGATCAGGAACAGTCAGCATGGATTCACCAAGGGCAAGTCATGCCTGACTAATCTAATTGCCTTCTATGATGAGATAACTGGCTCTGTGGATGAGGGGAAAGCAGTGGACGTGTTGTTCCTTGACTTTAGCAAAGCTTTTGGCACGGTCTCCCACAGTATTCTTGCCAGCAAGTTAAAGAAGTATGGGATGGATGAATGGACTATAAGGTGGATAGAAAGTTGGCTAGATTGTCGGGCTCAACGGGTAGTGATCAATGGCTCCATGTCTAGCTGGCAGCCGGTATCAAGTGGAGTGCCCCAAGGGTTGGTCCTGGGGCCGGTTTTGTTCAATATCTTCATAAATGATCTGGAGGATGGTGTGGATTGCACCCTCAGCAAGTTTGTAGAGGACACTAAACTGGGAGGAGAGGTAGATATGCTGGAGGGTAGGGATAGAATACAGAGGGACCTAAAGAAATTAGAGGATTGGGCCAAAAGAAATCTGATGAGTTTCAACAAGGACAAGTGCAGAGTCCTGCACTTAGGACAGAAGAATCCCATGCACCGCTACAGACTAGGGACAGAATGGCTAGGCAGCAGTTTTGCAGAAAAGGACCTAGGGGTGACAGTGGACGAGAAGCTGGGTGAATCAACAGTGTGCCTTTGTTGCCAAGAAGGCCAATGACATTTTGGGATGTATATGTAGAGGTATTGCCAGCAGATCGAGGGACGTGATCGTTCCCCTCTATTCGACATTGGTGAGGCCTCATCTGGAGTACTGTGTCCAGTTTTGGGCCCCACACTACAAGAAGGATGTGGAAAAATTGGAAAGAGTCCAGCGGAGGGCAACAAAAATGATTAGGGGACTGGAACACATGACTTATGAGGAGAGGCTGAGGGAACTGGGATTGTTTAGTCTGCAAAAGAGAAGAATGAGGAGGGATTTGATAGCTGCTTTCAACTACCTGAAAGGGGGTTCCAAAGAGGATGGATCTAGACTGTTCTCAGTGGTAGCAGATGACAGGACAAGGAGTAATGGTCTCAAGTTGCAGTGGGGGAGGCTTAGGTTGGATATTAGGAAAAACTTTTTCACTAGGAGGGTGGTGAAACACTGGAATGTGTTACCTAGGGAGGTGGTGGTATCTCCTTCCTTAGAAGTTTTTAAGGTCAGGCTTGACAAAGCCCTGGCTGGGATGATTTAGTTGGGGATTGGTTCTGCTTTGAGCAGGGGGTTGGACTAGATGACCTCCTGAGGTCCCTTCCAACCCTGAAATTCTATGATTCTATGATCACCATCACTGTAAGTAAGTCCATATTGACACCCAGGCAAAAAAATCGAATTCGTCAGGGTGGACCTGAACTTGGTCACAGCCAGGGCCTACTTACCTCATGACTGATTCCTTGCCATAAGAGATCTCATCGACTAGCCCAATCCTGCCTCATTCTGTTAGGCTACATGGTGGTGTGCACCTCTGTTACCCCATTTGCACATCCCACTGGCTGAAAAATTTCTAAAAGCCATCATATGGATATTCCCCCTGGTTTCAAAACCAGCTCATCTGGGATCTGGACCTCAACCTCTTTGCTTTCATGAGACCTCCATTTGAACCTTTACCTTCTTGTTCCTGCACCTGTCTTTCAAATTCACCTTCTTGACAGCAAATTACCTCTGTTAGAAGGGCTGGGGAGCTCCGAGCCCTTAGGACAGACCGACATTACATGAAGACAAAGTTTTGTTGTGACTGCATCCAAAGTTCATACCCAAAGTACCTTCTGAACTTCACCTTAACCAGCCTGTTCACCTTCTGGGGTTTTACGCTTAGCCTCACCACAGTATGTAGGAGACAAGACTCCATTCTCTGGACACGCGCAGGGCTCTAGCTGTCTACCTGAATAGAACAGCAGCACCCTTCAGGAAGTGTCCAAGGTTGTTCACTGCTATTGCTGAAAGAATGAAAGGCAAATCAATCTCCTCTCAAAGGCTCTCTAGGTGAATTTCCTCCTGCATTATCCTTTGCTATGATCTGATGAAAACCCCTCCTCCTGAAACTGTCAGGGCCCATTCTACAAGAACCCAAGTGACATCCATAGCTTTCTTATAGTATATCCCCCTCTTTTTTAGATATGCAGAGAAACTGCTTGGGGCTTCATGCACACCTTTACCAGGCAAGCTTTGGCTGCCAGTGCCTCCTTTGGCTCAGAGATCCTATAGTAGGATGTATAGTACTGCATGTTTCCTGGCACCCTCCTCTTCAAAGAGCACTGCTTGGGAGTCAACCCATCGTGAACACTCATAGGGATCAGCACTGGAAAAAGAAAGGAAGGTTGCTTACATGATAGTAACTGGAGTTATTTGAGATATGTGGTCCCTACTGCTATTCACCACTCGCCCTCTCTCTTCTCTGCTGGGGTGATCACGTGATTTGAACTGGAGAGGCATTTGGTCCATGCTGCCCGTTATGCACAATGAGGTACAGAGGCAACCTGCAGATACAGCTATTGAATAATTTCCAGTCCAGGATATAGGGAGCACATGGGGACCCCAAAGAGAATACCCCAGAGAGAACAAATCCGGAAGAACACCAGTTCCATAAGGTAAGATGCCTTCTTTTTAAACATAAGATGTCCTAAATGAAGACAAGGCCTTGAAATGAAATTGCCTAACTCTTAGCATAGCCCTTGTTGTGCTGCTCAAGATCATGTCATTTGGTTTGCAAGATCAAGAACCTTATTTCTGAAGATCTGGTGAGTATCAGTTTCCTTGGTCCATGTAAGTGCCAAATGGGGTCATGGTCCATGCCTAGGGCTCCTAGGTGCTATGATAATACAAATAATTAAGAAGACTATGACTAAGACAATGAAGGGACTTGCAAAAATATCTCCAGGGGTCTTGCTGGTAAAGGACTTTGTTATGAAAGAGTTAAGATTGCCACACACATTATATATGGTCTGTGGGTGTATGACAGGTGTGTGCTAGCCTATTGAGGAGTAGGGGGCATATACTCTAAGATAGTTTAACTTTCATTTCCATGCTTTTGTGGTTGTGCATTGAGTACACTGTGTGTGTAGCAATCTTGCCTGTTTAGGAAATAAATGTTGTTGTGGGGGAAGAGGATCCTTGAACTATACCTCGAAGTACAGCTACTGCGAGACAAGTTTCCATCTATCAGCAGCTGCACTTCTCCGAAACAATAAACCTTCCCTGTTATCGGACAAAATCTGACTGAAAGGTGTAGCTGCTGTCCAAGTTTTTATGTGTACGCTAGAAAAGGGTTTACCCCACAGAAGATATGCATTTGGCTGCTTCCCACTAAAAATTTATAAAAAGAAATCAAACAACTTACTTAGAAAATTCCAAGGCCATAAAAGCTAACCCACTGTGAGACTTCACACTGAAAGGCCACCTACATGTGGAGGAAAAGCAGAACTTTACACTTCATTAAAAGCCCATTTCAGAATGCAGCTTCAGCTAGGGATTGGTGACTAGTGCCTTCATAATGAGCTGAGAGTGTGAAACCTCACACTAGGTGTGTGCATGAGGTACTAAGCATTTGCAAGTCTAAGCTTCTGCTTGAAAAGGGTGAGAGAATAAATAAGAGCTAAAAGTGTTTGCACCCCTAGGAAACTAGCCAACTTCATTCTAGCTTTTCACCCTCCCCCTTTAGACCTTGGAGATCTTTAAGCGCAGAACTTGTCCTTCCCTAGACAACACTAAAGGAAGTTGTGTGTGAGCCTGTCTGTGGAGAAGGTTCCATTTGGATTTCCAAGGAAACCTACAGGGCTGTTTGCTTTCCAACCTGTGATCAAGCTGCAGGCTTGATCATGCTCTAATAAGCGGACTGTAGCTATCGGTATTTAACATTCTGCAAACACAGCAACACAAGAAAGTTCTTCCACAGTTGCAGACACAATCACAGTTGCTAGGCATTAACACTTACCATAGAAGAGGACGAGAAAGGGGCTGAATTGCATCCCCAGTAACAAATGGTCTTGTAATCAGGAGTAGGAAATGTAAGAAGCCAATGTTTGCTCCTCCTCCCCTTTAAAGGACAGTGGTGTAGCTACAATGGTGCAGTTGCACCAGGACGCACGAGCTTAAGGGAGACCAGCCAGCTGGAGCAGTGCTCCAGCACTTTGCCTGCACATGGGGTCGCAACACCATTCATTCAAATTTGGCCCTATGGCCCCTCTGTCAGACAGGGGCGGCTGGGCCAAATCTGAATGGCACTGCAACCAGATGCATGTGGGTCGCAGTGCCACTCAGGTTTGGCCCAGCTGCCCTCCATCATGAGGGCATCCCAGCCAAATTTGAGTGAGTGGCACTGCGACCCCATGTGCCAGGTCACAAGGTTGTGCTGTATGAGTGCAGGGCAGGTCATGGTTGTGAGCAAAGCTGCTGCATAGCCAGGACCAGGAGGAGCTGGCCTAGCCCCGATGAAAGCAGGGTACCCAGCTGAGGGGCACCCGTGAATGGGCAGAAAGGTCCCAGGGCAGTGGAGAGGGGCACGTTGTTGGTGGCGAGTGTTGTGGGGAGAGTTATGAGGGGGAATGGGAATGTAGCCGAGCAGTGGGATATATTGGGGTGTTAGGTATAAAGAAGTAAAAAAAATGTTGGTATATGTTTAATATGTTCAATTAGTTGTATTAATAATGTATCTTTGAAGTAATGTTAAGTGAATCACTGGCTTTAATAAAACCTAACATGGAGTATATGAACTATGACCCTTGGACTCCATCTTTGTAAGCAAACTTGTTTACAACTTAGACACTGGAGTCCTCTGGCTCAAACCGAACTAAACCAGCTTTTCCCGCCAGAGCCGACCCCCAACATTCTATTCCCTCAAAACTTTTCCCTCTTTAGAGATATTAGATCTTGCTCAGCGCCTGTGCAGTGCTGTCCATTCCCACGGCAGCGCATGCATGGTCGGGTCTCCCCAACGTTCCAGAGCTAGAGAGAAGAGTACCATCTATCCCGCAGCAAGGTTGAGGAAGCAAAGGCCTGTCATCACAATCCCCGCCACAGCGAACCGAATCCATCTTACCTGTGGAGGGTACTGCTTTCCTGGTGTCCATCATCCCAGAGGGTCTCCCCGCCTGCGACAAAATCCAGCAGTTGTCAGGACTCCCCACTGGTCCTCCTCAAAGGCTTCCAATTAGCCGTAGAGTAGAAGGTCCTGGGCCTCGCGTCCGTGTATAGTGTCCACTGCGCCTAAATCGTAGAAAAGGTTTCTCTACTGGGGTTTCATTTATTGTTTTTCTGAAGGCCAAAGGAGGTTTTGTGGGTCTGAGCTTCAAGCACATAAAGCCAGTCACTGAATCACTGTATGGTTAAAAGAAAAGGAGTACTAGTGGCACCTTAGAGACTAACCAATTTATTTAAGCATAAGCTTTCGTGGGCTACAGCTCACTTCATCGGATGCATTCAGTGGAAAATACAGCGAGGAGATTTATATACACACAGAACATGAAAAAATGGGTGTCATCACACACACTGTAAGGAGAGTGATCGCTTAAGATGAGCTATTACCAGCAGGAGAGCGGGGGGGGGGGGGAGAAAACCTTTTGTAGTGGTAATCAAGGTGGGCCATTGCCAGCAGTTAACGGGAACGTCTGAGGAGCAGTGGGGGGGGGGGGGGAAATTACCACTACAAAAGGAGTGGTGTGTGTGGGGGTTTATTTCCCCCCCACACCCTCCACTGCTCCTCAGACATTCCTGTTAACTGCTGGCAATGGCCCACCTTGATTATCACTACAAAAGGTTTTCTCCCCCCCACCCCACTCTCCTGCTGGTAATAGCTCATCTTAAGCGATCACTCTCCTTACAGTGTGTATGATGACACCCATTTTTTCATGCTCTGTGTGTATATAAATCTCCTCGCTGTATTTTCCACTGAATGCATCCGATGAAGTGAGCTGTAGCCCACGAAAGCTCATGCTCAAATAAATTGGTTAGTCTCTAAGGTGCCACTAGTACTCCTTTTCTTTTTGCGAATACAGACTAACACGGCTGCTACTCTGAAAACTGTATGGTTAAGTTTGTGTTTCTTCCCCCCTCCCCATTTTTCCCAGTTTTCTGTACCTTTGCCCTTAATACACTTAAGGTTTGAACCATATTACCTTGTCGTTTCTTCATTTTTATTACATCACACAGGAAGGAAGGAATACCCTTATTGTAAGCTAAATCCACTGGTGACATAGATGGAAGGAAGTGGAGTCTGTCCTTCTGAGAAAAGGGGATTTCCTTTTATCTCCCCTCTACCATTTCTAAAGTTTTCCTTTCTAAAGAGTTGCCTTATTCCGCTTGAGGTAACGGGGTAAAAAAAATTTAGATTTTGGAATCGAGAAGCACCCTCCCCCGCACCTAGTCTTGCATCAGGGCCCTCTGGGGCCTTGTTACGCCACTGTAAATGGAAGAGCTAGCCTTTCACTGCCAAACTTCCTAAGGGATTTAAACCAAGACCAGAAGATGATTAATTAGCAGCAGCACCTTCCAATGAGCATAAAGGGACCACTGCCCTTTTTAATGCAGCTCTTAAACAACACACCAGTTCTGCAGGGAAATCCAGGGAACCAGTAGCGTAGAGAAGGAATCAAATAGACCAGAGTTCAGTGCGGGGCAGTGCTAGCAGAAACAGAAAAGTTTGAAGAGCCATTATTCCAAAGTGTCTACAAGCCATTGCAGCACGGCCAAGCTTTGTGCGGCTCCACCGTGACACCCTTCTAATAGGAGAACAAGTCAATTATTTACCTCATAGGGTTTCCCCTCCTCTCTCCTACCCTCGGGAGCTGTGACAGCAGGTGTGGGAAGGCTGGAACCGATTCCTCAGAAGCAAAAAGGGCTGGGGAGTTAGTGGGAGGGAGCAGGAGCTAGAGGCAGCTGGGAAGCCAACAGGGATCAGGGTTTTGTAGAGAGTCAAGGACCACTGGGAGGGTGAGTGGGTTGGTTGCTGTATTATTGGTGGGAGAGAGGGGGATCCAGGGGCAGCTCGGAGATAGTGTAGGGCAGTCGGGGTGGGTTGTGGATGGGACAAGAGGCTGGGGAGGGGTTTTATGGGGCAATGGGAACTTGGGGCTGCCTCCCTCATTCTGCCTCCCCCCCACAAGAAGCCTCCCAACTGACTCCATTTTGTTCCTGCCTCCTCCCCACACCCCATGTACCTGGTCATCTTACTCACCAGCTGCTGCCTTAGCCACCTCCCAAAGGCTTCAGGCTGATCTGGTGCAAGTTGGGGGAGCACTGGGACTGCCTGGAACCTAGTGCCCCTTATGATACTACGCCCCCCATATTCTTCATAGAGATATTATGATATGAGTATGGCATAATTATGATGTATTTTGTGCAAGATAAGGCATGTGAGATATCATTGGATAGGTTATGATTATCCTATTTGTATGCATGTATCATGTCTGTATCTGAAGTTAGGAATATTGACTACGTATAAATTACAAGTGTGTTTACACCTGGGAAATGCCCCCAGACAGAATGCAATCAGTCTAGATGGCTCGCTGTGAGGAAGAGCCATTAGAGAGAACAACAGGTCTTTGAAGATGCTAATCTCCCACCTTCTTGGGAAGCTTTCCTGGGGATGCTGTAAACAGCCTCCAAGTCATGGCTGCTATGGCCCTACAGAGGCATGTGGCCAAGTCACCTGATACTGGCATCCATCTTGGAATACCCATGTTTTTCCACTGACTGGCCTGGGAACTAAGTTTGGAAACAAAGGGTTCCCGCCATATGCAAAAGCTATTTAAATCAGGGGAAAGATATAATATGAGTTTGTTTTTCATTGTCTCCCTGCTGAAGATGACTGCTGTAAACACCTAAGACTGAACTGGGAAAGAAAGGACTGAACCCAGGCTCGAGGGTGTCTGGCCTGTGAAAGGAATATCTGGAGTTTTAAGCTGCAAGGAAGTCTCTGCAATCTGCCTGAAACATCATTTAGGGTGAGAATTTACTACTTGTAACCAATTCCTTTAGTATATTAATCTTAGATTACATTTTGTTTTATTTGCTGGGAAATCTGCTTTGATATGTTTGCTATCCCTTATAATAATTTAAAATCTATCTTTTGTAGTTAATAAACTTGTTTTTGTTTTCTCTAAAACCCAGTGTGTGGAATTCATAACTGGGAGGCAAAAAGCTGTTGCATCTCCCTCTCCACATTGAGGGAGGGGGTGAATTTCATGAGCTTACGCTGTACAATTCTTTGTGCAGCGTAAGATGGTACAATTTTGGGTTTGTACTCCAGAGGGGGGTGTGCACTTGAGTAACAAGGCAGTTCCTTAGTTGAAGCCTTCCCATGCAGGGGCTAGTCAGAAAGCCTTTTTGCATGTTACAACAGCTGGGTGTGCCCTACCTGTATGTGTGCAGGTTCAAGTGAGAGACTGGGAGTGGGTCTGCAGCTTGTCACAGCAGTACAGTGTAAAGGGAGCCCAGGCTGGTGGGTCAGGCGAGCTCAGTGGTACCCCAGTTCCAAGTGGCACCCTGAGGGGGGAACCCATCACACCCCTGTCAGCTGGGAGGAAGAACCCCAGCTGCCCATGCCTCACAGCCCAGCTACAGGCACAAGATCACAGCTGGACTGCAGGCAGGCATGACAGAGCTGCTATATGTGAGTGTAACTTTTGGAGCCAAAAACAGCTGTGTCGCTCTCTTTAAAAGCGGAAGGAATAAGAACACAAACAGAGGTCAGATAAAACAAAACTTTTAAAAAACTGATTTTTTTTTAAAGGCAGAGTTCAGAGTATTTCTCCCCTTACCCCACATTTCAATTTCTGGTTTCCACCTAACCTGACCAGAAGTGATTAAATACCATGTGAAACTGCTCTCAAGAATTTTGCTGGGGGGGAAATCTCAACAGGAAACACCAGAAATCTCTTGAGAACTTTTTCTCAAAAACTTGCAGCCCAGTATGTACGGCAGACTCTGGAGGTAGGTAAGTATCAGAGCCCAAACCCTGAATCCTTTTGAGGTGCTGAACAAAATAAGAAAGAAACAGTGATCAGACACTATATTTAGCTCTAAATGATTCCTTACTGGGAAAAACAGATTAAAAAACAAAACCACAACAAGCTAAACTGCTATTGATCCTTCACTGAAGTTTCACACTAACCATACTACAGTTTAATTACACAAACCAAGATAGACCCTTTCCAAATATAGAACCAGTGCTTGCAATCATGCAATACTAGAAACTGGGAGACAAACACCCAAGAAATCCAAGGATTGATTTTGGAATCAATATGGCAAAAGAAAAGTTGAAACAGTGGGATTTTCTAGTTAAATATATAAAATGAAAGTATATAAGATACTTCCCCTAATTACTAGAACTGAGTATAAGACAACAAAGAAAAGAGAGACACAGCAGAAACCAGCCTCAAACAATAATAATAATAATCTTGCACCCAACGCCTGAATCAGAAATGGGGCAGCAATGGGACATGGATTTGTTACATTAAACCTCTCACCTACCAAGCACTGAAAGATCTGTGCTACTCACAAATATTTGATGTATCAACTCTGGCAACTTTTGTCATGCCAGTAAACTTGTTTGAGGTTGGCCACAGAAATCATATGACCTTAGTTACATCACCCTTAGTGTCAGTTACAAAGGGAACTTCTTCGGGCTGTTTCTGTTTGTCCTGTTATGGGAAATCCTGAGTATGTCAAAAGTGATGTAATGCTTGTCGATGAGGTTAAGATCCTGGGGGCTGGACAGCAGCCAGCCTCATAGCCCCTCTGAACTCTGTATGCTGGATCCAACAGCTGCTTATTCTGCTCTTTGCTTCTTCCAGGGAGCTTCTCTCTTACATGTATTTCAGTGCAGGTACTCAGAGTGAACAGAAACCCTTCTGCACGATATTTAGTTTGGACTTATGCTTTTGAAACACAAGACACTTCTCAAAAGTAAATCCTGCTTAGTTTGTTGTGGGGGGTTGGTTTGACTCAACCACATGATCAGAGTCAGGTGATGGAATTGGGAACAAAAACTAAAAAAAGGACAAACAGTTAGCTGTAGGAGCTTAGCAGCTGCTCTCACTTGGTGAGGAGCCGTGACTCACTTGGAAAATGGGTTCATGTCCTAGGTCTCTGCTTTGGAGTTTAGGTGCAGCTTGTTTGATGGGTGAGTAACTACTTTTAAAAATGTGACACTTGTTCTTTCTGGTCTAGAAAGATACTAGTTATGATTCTAAACTGTTGCATTGGGATAACGAAGGGGCTTTGCATTTTCATATAGTTCCTGGTTTCTGAAGCAATGTATAACAGCAGGGGAAAGGGTGAGGGAACAGAGGAAAGGAAAACAGGCTGCAAAGACATGATTAAAAACATTTAGTCTTGCAATTGGATATAAATATATACAGCAACACTCAGCTGGCACAATGGCCCTGAAAAACAAATATGGCTGGACCCATTGCTCAGCTAAGTTTAAATATTTTGGAAGAAAGACTTAGAAGTTGAACTAAATCCTGAATAATCAGGAAAGTACTTTGCTTGCAGAATTGCAAAAAAGCAGGAGGAAGTGTTAGAAAATGACCCTTGCAGCTCCAAGGTACACAGAATAATCAGAGTCTTTCTGCAAAGTAAAGCATAGATATCGAACATACTGCAAGAGGTTTTTACATACTTATCTTTCTGTTACAACAGATGACGTGCTATGGGCAAGATGTCACCCTCAGATACACAGCTCCCAACGAGTTCAATGAGAGTTGCTTTCATGTATCTGAGGGCAGAATGTGTCCCTCTTAAGTCTATAAACAAATATTTTAGATTAGTTTTAGTATTTTTACTGTTGGGATTCCAAGAACTTTGTATTCTTTACAATATGTATCATATTTATGCCAAGTGGCGTTGTCTGTCCGCATGGTGGAGGCCTATACCTTTAGATTGTAAGCTCTTTGCGGCAAGGACAGTCTTTTTGTACTGTCTAGCACCAGGGGGCTCTGGGGCATGACTGGTGCTCCAACACACTACTCGAATACAAACAAATAATACATCCTGCTACTCCACTGAAACAGGCAGGCTTGCATTTTTAAAGCGACGTACCAGGGTGTTAAGCTGCTCAAATAACTAACTTGGTAGTTTTATCTGTCTGTCAAAGATATAACACATAAATGAGCAAGACTTGCAGTCCCTGCTCTGCCAGGAGTTAAGCAAATATGGATGCTCTCCCACTCAGAAGCCACTTGTTCACCTTTTCATTCTTTAGTAAAACAAAGGTTTCAGAGTAACAGCCGTGTTAGTCTGTATTCGCAAAAAGAAAAGGAGTACTTGTGGCACCTTAGAGACTAACCAATTTGTTTGAGCATGAGCATTCGTGAGCTCACGAAAACTCATGCTCAGATAAATTGGTTAGTCTCTAAGGTGCCACAAGTACTCCTTTTCTTTTTTAGTAAAACAAAGGGGTTTTTTTTATACTCCCCGAGATATGTAGCTTCTGTTTTGATTTATTTCACTTGGATTGAATGATTATTTTCTCCAGCTTTGCAGACAATGTATGGGGAGGGGGACAAAGGTAGGAAATTCAGCAAACCACCAGGCTTCATTTGCAAACTGTAGGCTAAAGAATGCCTGCCTTACAAATCAATGGTTGCAAATACTGGAAGTCAGGAAGAATTTGGCTCTGTAATTGAAAGAGTTCAGTGAACTTCCAGGACAAATAAAGGCTGTTTGGTCAATGTTGGGGGCCTAGCTGACATGAGTTGTCCCATCTTCAACACTTTCTGGAGGTCTTTCAGCTGTATTTTTAGTGATCTTTTTAAAAAAATCATTCCTTCCATCTAGAAAGCAGAATAAATCACCAAATTCGGTAAATTAAAATTTTCAATAACCATTTCAGCACCAAATTTCTAGAATGTTGGATAAAAACTACTTTTATAAAAGCACAATTTTTGTGAAAAATTAAACTGCAGCAGTTTTGTCAAATTTTGCTAACCCCCCCTGCAGTTTTTGAATAAAATAGCTATTTTCAACAAAAGATTTCATTTTAAACATGTCAACTGTCCTGTGCAATCCAGGGAACTTAAATCTACTTCAGTACTTGTGGCTTGAAGACAAACTTCCATGGCAAGACAAACATCCAGGAGCTGTTCTGCAGCAGGTCATACTACGTGATCATAATGGTTCCTTCTGAAAACTTACTCCAGGAGAGCCCAATAGCATGCTACAGCCAATGCACATACCAATGCACCACACAGCTTACTGTGAAACCCATTTAACAAAACTGGAATTGGAACCAGGGCAGCTCATTGGCATGTGTTCCCAAGGGGAGAAAATTGACTTCAGATTTTAAGGTAAACTGCCTGCTAAACTCAGGGTTGTGAGTTCAATCCTTGAGGGGGCCATTTGGGATCTGGGGCAAAAATCGGGGATTGGTCCTGCTTTAAGCAGGGGGTTGGACTAGATGACCTCCTGAGGTCTCTTCCAACCCTGATGTTCTATGATACTTGTGGCACCTTAGAGACTAACCAATTTATTTGAGCATAAACTTTCATGAGCTACAGCTCACATGCATCCGATGAAGTGAGCTGTAGCTCACGAAAGCTTATGCTCAAATAAATTGGTTAGTCTCTAAGGTGCCACAAGTACTCCTTTTCTTTTTGCGAATACAGACTAACACGGCTGTTACTCTGAAAGAAGTTAGTGTCAGTGTAACTCTAACCTCTGTAAAGCACAGAAGAGTTTCCTTAACAGTTTTCATATGACTAAAAGTCCAGAGTCTTAAAGGTTAACCGTCAATGGACCCATTTGTTCAGTTGTATGATTCTGTTGTAGAAATTAAATTCTGTATTTTAATCGTATTTCTCAAATGTCTTTAGGTTGCAAACCAGCTGAATTCCCATGAGGATGGTGTTGTTTGCGTTACAGTAGCCCCAGCAGTCCCAGCTGATTGCAGCCCCATTATGCCACATACTGTGCAAAAACATAGTAAGAGAGAGTCTCTGCCCTGAAAAAAAAATCACCATCTAAATAGGCAAGACGGAAAAAGGGTGGAGGGGAAAAGAAGCTCAGAGAGGTGAAGTGTCTTGCCTCGTCGCACTCAGCAGGTCAGTGGCAGAGCTAAAAGTATAATCCTGGTCTCCTGACTTGCAGTTCAGTGCCATCCCCACTAAACCATGCAGCCTCCACATGGTGTACATGTCCTGTTATTTCCATAGCTTATACCTCTGATGCAAACTGATCCATTCACTTCCTTGAAATTGAACATTGCAGCAGTTCTTAAATGTTGTTTAAACTTGTCCTTTCCACTGCAACTTACATTTAAGTTCCACACGCTCCCTTTATGCTGGAGCCTCCGAAATGGGTGCTGATTAGGACAAGGTGGGTAAACATCAGGTTAAGCAGAGGAAAATTCAATAAGTAAAATTACAGTGTGTGAATCACTGGCTTATTCTGAAAATTAAGATGTTATTTTTGTACTACACACTTCAACAATATCTTAGTACTGGATATGATCTACTATCAAGAGCTGAGTTTATGACAAGAATTTTGTTTATGTTTAATTAATTTCTCTTAACACCAGCACAATAACTTGTGAGCAGTTTTTGGACGTTTTGTATCTATGCCCGATTCAGCTTCCAGACACTGATGTAACAATGATGATTCTTTGGCTAAGGCGTTGAGGAGGCGGGAACAAAGAAATCCATTAGTCTCATAATTGTGTTTTACTTCTTTGAGGTATCAGTTCACACAATTTCAGCAGCAGCAGTTAGTTATTGTAAAAAGTACCTAAAAAATCCCCACGCCAACTTCCTGATCTATTGCACTCCCTCCTTCTACACTGATGTGACAGCTGTTGCTGTTTTTTTTAAATGCCTTAATCATTATGTTGCTAAATTTAAATACTCTTGCTACTCTCTTTGCTTTTTAGTTTAATAGGTCTTTCTCCCCTTCAAGGATGGGTATCAGGGCCAAAATGGCTACTCCCAGGTCAAAGTCTTGTAGATTTCACTTTTAACAAGGAGACATATTTTAACCTATTACATGTAACAGCAAAGCAAACTGAACTGCAATCATTCCTGCAAGATTCTGAGGAATCCACCTCTCCAAACACATGAAGCTATGCAGTGTAAAAGCAAAAGCATTAGGAACCTTACAGAATAGAACCTTTCAGATGCTGATCCAAGCATTGTACAGATGGTGATATAGTTCAGAATTATGATGCCCTAAAGGTGACCCAGTGAGGAAAAAGGAGGCTTTTTGCATGCAGAATTGTAGATTATATTTTTTAAAATGGATCATCCTCCAATGAACAGCTCCTGCAATTCAAATATAATGCTGGGAGTGCTATTTGTTCTGCCCCAGGTACTGTGGATTGCCTGCAGATACTTCCACAGTATCCAGTATGAGACTCATCCCATTTCTAGGAAAATAGGAATTGCTAAAGTGGTGGGCAGGGAAAAACACTTTGAAGAGTTTCATGCCATGGGGAGGTCTCCTTCAGTTCAAGCACATACTTATGATTGGTTAGTAGTTCAGTCCATAATTTAGGAGTGCTCTTGGGTTCCTCACTGACATTAAGCTTTCACACAGCAGCATCTATAAGTAATGCTTTCTATCATCTCTGGTTGGATCGGACTCTCCATCCCACCCTGGCAGACAATGACCTGATCATCTTTGTCACCCCTCCTCGGGACTACAGCAATACAATATGGCTCGCCAAGAAATCACCAGCCCTTAGGAGACTCCAACAAAGTACAGAACATTGCAGTTCATCTGCTCAGCACAATGGGCTACCGCAAGCACATCAAACCTCTTCTCCACTCTCTTTAAACCGGCCTCCCTGAGAATATTCAATCAAATCTGAACGTTTTGGGCCTTATCATCAAAGCACTCAATGACCAGGTCTGGGATATCTAAAAAGATCACCTAAAGCACCATGATGAAGACTGTGCTTGACAACTTCGCTCCTTAGGTACAATGGAACTTTCTAGTATAAGGGTAAACCTCATCTATGCATGAGACATAGCTTTCTCAGGAGGCCAGTCCAATCTTGGAATGAACTCCCCCAGGAACTAAGGTCCATCATAAACCTCATCACCTTCAACTCCAAGTGTAGAATGCACTTCCGTGACCTGCCTTCTCCAATGTAAACACCAAGCAGCATGGACATTAAAAATCCTACCAAAACACTATGCTGTACACACAATTCTCCCCCTGGGGAGGGGATATGAGAGAGAATGAACCATGTAAGTTACAGATGTTAGGCACATCCCTTAATGCACTAGTGGAAGGCACTCAGATATCCTGTGATAAGAACAATATAAGGAATAAAATGGAATGGACCAGACCACACAAGTCCACCTAGTTCAGTACCTGTCTCCAACAGTGGGCTTCAGAGGAAGGTGTAAGAAACCCCACAGTGGGCAGATGAGGATAATTCACCTCCCATTAACTATTAGAGATCAGGATGAGATTTAGAGATTGACATGAGCCCTGAAACATGAGGTTCAATGTACCCTTCAATACCTGTTATTACAATTCTAGATATTCTTGCTATTCCTATAAATATCCAGTCACTTTCTGGATTTTATATTCTTGGCCTCAACAACTTCCTGTGGCAATGAGTTCCACAGTCTACCTATGCAATTTGTGAAAAATATTTTCTGTTATCAGTTTTGAATTTGTCGCTTAATTGAAGGTCTCCTTGTGTTATGAGATGGGGAGAATAGAAGCACCCGAGTTACCTTCTCTAGACCACTAATTATTGTATATACTTTTATCTAGTTTGCTTCTCTCTGCATCACTCCTTGAGCATAATGGAGAAAATGTTTCCAAACAAACATCAAAAAAGCAAATGGATTTGGATTAACTGCTAGATAAATGAGACTCCACCGAGTTGTCTCCCCACATGGAGTACACTATCTGAGCCACTAACAACGACTTTTTCCCCTCTTAGGTATTGTTGTTGGACAAATGACCACTGCCCAGATCTCTACGGGATCACCACTGACATCTGCTGGTGTTTCGTCAGCTGCTCCAAATGCAACCACTCTCAGGGTCTCTACGGTATCAACTACAGCTGTGACAGTAACAGCTGAAATGCTGTCAACCACTGCAAACCCCACGGAAACTACAGGGGTGCCATCTGCCACAACCGTATCCACTATTCCAAATGGGACCACTCTTCAGGTTTCTCCCGGACGAACATCAGCTGTGACAGAGTTGGCTGGGGTAACATCAGCTACCCCCGATGGCACAACACCTACCAGCATGCTGTCTACTGCTCCAAACGTGACAGCGTCTGCTGGGGTTCCATCAGCCACGGCATTCGTAAACACCATCAATTCCACAAACTGCAGTGCAGTGAACACGACAGCGTGTACAGCTTGTTCACCAGGAACATTTCCCAGCAATGGTAAGATTCAAAAGTTTTCCCTCCCAGCTGCAGCTCTCTTACTTTGTCTATTGAGGTGATTGCAAAAGGGACAAAAACTGGGTGTGTGATTTTATTTTTTATTGCTGTCTCATGCTACAAAAAAGGGCTCAGATTTTTCCCCCCTACTCATTTTTTACATTAGGACATCAGGCCTTGTTCACCCTATCTAACCTAGAGGACACTGTGGTTGATTGAAGAAGTGGTAGGATTACAACCTAAAAACACAATGCCGGTGAAACGTAGCTAATGGGGAGGGGAAGTGATTCTAAGTATGGTAGATACGAACAAAAACAATTTCAAACTATTTGCTCCAAACAATTGGAAAGAAACCACTGTTAAAGATTCAGTATTCCTGCCCCTTCAATTAAGTGCTGAGAGTGCTCCCAGTCCACCTCTGTTGCACTGGAAGCCCCTCATCAATGAGACTTGACATTTCTGATTTTCTAAAGTAAAAACTATCAAACAAGAAAAATAAGCCTTTTCAGACCCCTTTCATACCCTTTAAAGAAGCAAGAAAGGGCAAACTGCTTCCCTCTTTCCAGGTCACCTTTAAGGGTGAGTGTGCGCTTTCTTTCCCATTTTTAAGCTCACTTTTTTAGGCAATAAGAATGAATTAAAAAGCTCCAATGAATATAAAGACCAGAAACAGATGGCAAATGTCTCCACTAACCAGCCTGTTGGTGGGGACCTCATCTCCATCTCTACACAATGCTGAATACCTGCTCTCTGCTAATGCCTAAAGTATTAAGAATAAGGATTCATGTTCCACAATGAAAAAATCACCCAAAAGGAAATTCTCCTTAATACCACATGTGGTCAACCTATGGAATTCACTAGAGAAGGAGATCAGTTGAATAAATACCATAGTTTTATTTTTAAAACCAAACTGGATGATGTTAGGATCGATAATAAAACATGTATCAGGGCATGCTAAGAGAGGGATAACCAGCTCTGATGCTTCGAGGCATGACACAATCTCTGCAGAGGTCAAGAACTAATTGCCCATACCACCGTATACAACTTCGCACAATTGGGTCCATTATAATCTTTCCTGTCCCACATGCTCTGTTGCAAAGTAGCAGGCATTGGTTCCTGCCAGAGGAACGATAACAGATTTGATGAACCAAGAGCTAGCATGGCAAATCCTACATAATTATTCTAAGTAGATTAAACTGGTTTTGTAGAGTTAAGACTGATAGAATTTTTATGATGTGGGAATAGTAATGTAGTTTCGCATGCTCAGAAGACTGTTTCTTCTTAAGGGAGAATTCTCTACTTTGGGGGTTTCTGCTTCAGTTCTATTTCCTGCTAAACTTACATTAATCAATGATCAAAAGTAATTTTTTAAAATTATTTTTTAGAGTGAGAGTGAGGAAAAACTTCCTGGTCTCTCACATTAAAAATAGCCTTGTTAACTACAAAGATTCCACAATGGAGACAACAGATTTGAGGCCCTGGACTGTAACATACTCTCTGTTCAGCAATTGTTCTTGTGCCAATCTGAGCAGATTCAAGTACTCTGGGATTATTAAAATCTGATTTTTAATATTAAATTCAATATTTTTTCTTTTCTATCCTACCGTGTTATGTAGGGTGACCAGATAGCAAGTGTAAAAAATCGGGACGGGGGTGGGGAGTAATAGGTGTGTATACAAGAAAAAGCCCCAAAATTGGGACTGTCCCTATAAAGTCAGGACATCTGGTCACCCTAGTGTTATGTGAGGATACATTTTTTTTATATATTTTGTCTGAGGCCCACTTAGACAAAGATATTTCTACATTCATGATATTGATCTGTGGTTTAAAAACTGGTGTTTTATCTTTGGATACAAATGTCATTTTTAAAAAAATGTTTATTCTGCTTTAGAGACATTGGGTTGTTTCTGCTGCTCAGAGGGCTCCTGTGCAGACCCTATTGATTGCATATCCTGTCCAGTTGGTCACTATCAGCCTCTAGCCGGACAACGGTCATGTCTGCTTTGCCCACAAGGATATTACACTAAGTAAGTCTCTAGACCACTGTTGTGATTGGGATTGTATTTTTGGTTAGGCACAGATTGTGTATTCTCTCTCTCATTACAATGGGGTCTACTACTTTGTGTTTGTACAGGAGCCTAGCCCAATGGGCTCTTGTTCTTGGTTCGCCCTTAGGCACTACAGAAATAAACATGATTAATAGTAATTTCCTGGAATAGGATCTCTTTTGCTGCCCCCAGTTGGGCTGCAGGAGCAGTGTTAATGGGGTTTCCCAACAGTAGAAAATGTAAGATTTTACTTAATCAAAAACTAAGGGTATGTCTACACTATGAAATTAGGTTGATATTATAAAAGTCGATTTTATAGTCGATTGCGTATGTCCACACTAAGCGCATTAAATCCGCGGAGTGCGTCCTCACTACTGTGGCTAGCAAAGACTTACGGAGTGGTACACTGTGAGTAGCTATCCCACAGTTCCTGCAGTCTCCGCCGCCCATTAGAATTCTGGGTTAAGCTCCTAATGTCTGATGGGGCAAAAACATTGTCATGGGTGGTTTTGGGTACATGTCATCAGTCACCCCTCCCTCTGTGAAAGCAACGGCAGACAATTGTTTTGCGCCTTTTTTCAGTGCAGACGTCATACCATGGCAAGCATGCAGCCCGTTCAGCTCACCGACACCGCCGCTGTTGTGTCCTGGGTGCTGCTGGCAGCAGACGGTGCAGTAGGTCTGCTAACCATAGTCATCCACCGCTTCCGCTGCAACTCTGCTCTCTTGCGGCTTGGGGGATCCATTCTGATCCTCCTGGGTGCTGCTAACCATTGTCATACACCGCTTCTGCTGCAACTCTGCTCTGCTGCTATTGTCTCAATAGCGAATTTCTCCATGTTGTCTGTCATGGGCTCTCGGGTACGTGTGTTCTTCCTTGGGAAACGTGCACGGTGCTAATAGTTATTCTCCACCGTTTCCACTGCAAGTCTGCTCTCCTGAATCCACCTCGCAGGTCCTCTCGTCATTCTCTATAAATATCTATTCTTGTGGCATCCATCATCAGCCACCGCTTCCGCTGCAACTCTGCTCTCTTACTCTCCTGCAGACGGCATACCACAGTAAGCATGGAGCCCGCTCAGATCACTGTGGCAGCTATGAGCATTGTAAACACCTCACACATTATCTTGCAGTATGTGCAGAACCAGAACCTGCAAAAGTAGTTAAGGAGGCGACGGCAGTGTGGTGACGAGAGTGATGAGGACATGGACACAGACTTCTCTTGGACCCTGGCAATTTAGCCATCCTGGTGGCAATGGAGCAGGCCCATGCCAAGGAACACCAATTCTGGACCCAGGAAACAAGCACAGACTGGTGGGACCTCATAGTGTTGCAGGTCTGGGATAATTCCCAGTGGCTGCAAAACTTTCACATGCGTAAGGGCACTTTCATGGAACTTTGTGACTTGCTTTCCCCTGCCCTGAAGCACAAGAATAGCAAGATGAGAGCAGCCCTCACAGTTCAGAAGTGAGTGGCAATAGTCTTCTGGAAGCTTGCAAGGCGAGACAGCTACTGGTCAGTTGGGAATCAATTTGGAGTGGGCAAATCTACTGTGGGGGCTGCTGTGATCCAAGTAGCCAATGCAATCACCGAGCTGCTGCTATCAAAGGTAGTGACTCTGGGAAATGTGAAGGTCATAGTGGATGGCTTTGCTGCAATGGGGTTCCCTAACTGTGGTGGGGCAACAGATGGAACACATATCGCTATCTTGGCACCAGACCACCTTGGCAGCCAGTACATAAACCGCAAGGGGTACTTTTCCAATGGTGCGGCAAGCACTGGTGGATCACAAGGGACGTTTCACTGACATCAATATGGGATGGCCGGGAAAGGTACATGACCTTTGCATCTTCAGGAACTCTGGTCTGTTTGAACAGCTGCAGGAAGGGACTTACTTCCCAGACCAGAAAATAACTGTAGGGGATGTTGAAATGCCCATAGTTATCCTTGGGGACCCAGCCTACCCCTTGCTCCCATGGCTCATGAAGCCATACACAGGCAGCCTGGACAGTAGTAAGGAGCTGTTCAACTATAGGCTGAGCAAGTGCAGAATGGTGGTAGAATGTGTATTTGGGCATTTAAAAGCACGCTGGTGCAGTTTACTGACTTGGTTAGACCTCAGCGAAACCAATATTCCCATTGTTATTGCTGCTTGCTGTGTGCTCCACAATATCTGTGAGAGTAAAGGGGAGACATTTATGGCGGGGTGGGAGGTTGAGGCAAATCGCCTGGCCACTGATTATGCACAGCCAGACACCAGGGCGATTAGAAGAGCACAGCTGGGCATCCTGGGCATTAGAGAAGCTTTGAAAAACAGTTTCATGACTGGCCAAGCTACGGAGTGAGAGTTCTGTTTGTTTCTCCTGGATGAAATCCCACCCCCTTGGTTCACTCTACTTCCCTGTAAGCCAACTGCCCTCCCCGCTTCGATCACCGCTTGCAGAGGCAATAAAGTCATTGTTGTTTCAAAATCATACGTTCTTTATTAATTCATCACACAAATAGGGGGATAACTGCCAAGGTATCCCAGGAGGGGTGGGAGAGAAGGGAAGCACCGGGTTGGGTGGTGGATGAGGGGAGGAGGGAAGGACAAGGCCACACTGCACTTCAAAACTTATTGAATGCCAGCCTTCTGTTGCTTGGGCAGTCCTCTGGGGTGGAGTGGTTGGGTGCCTGGAGGCTGGCCCCACCCCTCCCCGCATTCTTGGGCATCTGGGTGAGGAAGGTATGGAACTCGGGGAGGAGGGTGGGTGGTTACACAGGGGCTGCAGTGGTGGTCTGTGCTCCTGCTGCCTTTTCTGCAGCTCCACCAAATGCCGGAGCATATCAGTTTGATCCCCTAGTATCCTCAGCATTGCATCCTGCCTCCTCTCATCATGCTGCTGCCACCTCTCATCTTGCTCGTCCCTCCTGTCCTCACGTTCGTTTTCTGCTTTTCTGGACTCTGCCATTGTTTGCCTCCATGCATTCTGCTGAGCTCTTTCGGTGCGGGAGGACTGCATGAGCTCAGAGAACATTTCATCACGAGTGCGTTTTTTTTCACCTTCTTATATGCGCTAGCCTCTGGGACAGAGATGATAGTGGGAGCGTTGAAACATTTGCAGCTATGGGAGGGGGGAAAAAAAGGGAGAGTAGTATTTAAAAAGACACATTTTAGAGAACAATGGGTAGACTCTTTCACGGTGAACCAAGCTGTTAACATTACATAGCACATGTGCTTTTGGTACAAGGTCACATTTTGCCTCTTATATTGAGGGCCTGCTGGTTTGGTGTGAGAGATCACACACACACAGGGTCGGGCAACAGAATTCGGCTTGCAGGCAGCCATGGTAAGCCACAGTCTTTTGGCTTCTTCAACCTTCAGAACATGTGGGAATGGTTTCAAACAGCAGTGCCCTCCTTTCCCATACCAAGCACCCGTTGGGTTGGCCATTTAAAAAGGAGGGGCTGTACTGGTCGTGAATGCATCCCAAGTCTTCAGGGCAAATTAATCATTAAACATGCTTGCTTTTAAACCATGTATTATATTTACAAAGGTACACTCACCAGTACCTGCTGCTGTGCGCTATCCTCCTCCTCATCTTCCTCATCCCCAAAATCCTCATGCCTGTTGTGTGAGACTCCACCTCTGCAGGTGTACACGGACAGGGGTGGGGTAGTGGTAGGGGCACTCCCTAGAATTGCATGCAGCTCATCATAGAAGCGGCATGTCTGGTGCTCTGACTCGGAGTGGCCGTTTGCCTCTTTGGTTTTTTGGTTGGCTTGTCTGAGGTCCTTAATTTTCACAAGGCACTGCTGCGGGTCCCTGTTATAGCCTCTGTCTATCATGTCCTTGGAGATTTTGGCAAATATTCTGGCATTTTGTCTTTTGGAACGGAGTTCTGATAGCACAGATTCATCTCCCTATACAGCGATCAGATCCAGTACCTCCCGTTCGGTCCATGCTGGAGCTCTTTTGCGATTCTGGGACTGCATGGTCACTTGTGCTGATGAGCGCGCCGTGCTGGCCAAACAGGAAATGAAATTCAAAAGTTCCCGGGGCTTTTCCTGTGTACCTGGCTAGTGTATCTGAGTTGAAAGTGCTGTCCAAAATGGTCACAATGGAGCATTCTGGGATAGCTCCCGGAGGCCAATACCATCAAATTGTGTCCACGCTACCCCAAATTCGACCCGGTGATGTCGATTTCAGCACTAATACCCTTGTTGGGGAGTACAAAAATCGATTTTAAGAGCCCTGTAAGTCAACAAAAATGGCTTTGTCGTGTAGATGGGTGCAGGGTTAAATCAACCTAACGCTGCTAAATTCGACCTAAACTTGTAGTGTAGATCAGGGCTAAGGCTGGGAACCAAGAGATGTGGGTTTTTTGCTCCAGCTCTTCCACAAATTTCCTCCTGGGTAACTCAAAGGAGTCTTTCAAACTCTCTCTCTGCATCTTAGTTTTCCTATCTGTAAAAGGGGATAGTATGTCACTGGCTCAACTACGTGCTGTGAGGCTTAATTAATGATTGCAAGGTGCTACCGTGACTATCAAAATGCCTACAAATACATGTGTTGGCCCAAGAAACCAGTCCTCAGGTTGTCCAGACTTCATAGGCTAAGTGGGATCTGTGGTATAGTGCTGTCTTGACTTGGTTGCAGCTGTAATTTGTCTGGCCTCATCTGCTTTATCTTAGGTCTCCTGTAGAAATTAGACCTTTTCCTCGTGTGCATGGTGGGTTGTGACTCACTGATCAGCTGTGTGCAAATATTTCATTTGGAAGCATGTATTGGCCATTTACACACATTAGACATATACAAATGTGTACAGGCAGCCTCAGAGCTGCAGAATGCATTAGAATACTTTAATAAGAAGTCCTGTCACTGGGTGCCAAAAGCTTCAGCTGATTATGGTTTAGCAGCTAATTCTTCCTTCAACACAGTTTATGAAACCCCCATGGATGGTGGAGGGCTCTGCATAGCTTGTTCTATTGGTGACTTTAATTTAAGGCAGGGGGTTGGTCCCGTTTCAAAGGCCAGACTAGATTCTTGCAATTAAGCTATTACAATGGCCACAATTGGACTCCTGAGCTAGAGATTAAGAGATTACCAGGTTTCTCAATTTTACCAGTGATGCCTTAATAAGGATCTCACAGTTCCAAGAACAAATGTTTCTGCCACTGAATCTATGTCTCCTAATTTTTACCTTTAATACAAATCTCAGCTGGAGCTAGCTGCTAGTCCACTGCAATGTGAACCTGCATTCAGTGCCTCTTTCCCCCAGCCAGGTATGCAATGAATTCTACCAGGCCTCAGAATCAGTAACAACATGATATATCTGATCAGAATGCAAGTTCCAAGGTGGCATTAGTAATAGGGGATGGGAAAAGATACCTAAGGGGTCATGGAGGAGAGGGATCAAACTGAGAAGGAAATTCCTCATTTAGAAAAGTGGTATGATTTGGATCTGCCTATAAGAAACACATTAGCCAGTATATGCACCTCTTCTCCTAAAAAAAAGGAGAGAACATATTTCATTACCATCCCCAGCTCCTGTTCAGGTCTCATTTAGGCTGTATGGCCAAGATTTTCAAAACTGGATACCTCAAGTTAGACTACTAAATCCTTGTTGAGGCTTCTATTGAAGTGACCTGATATTCAAAGGTGCAGAATATCCACTAGCTCCCATAAAAATCAATGGTAGATGCTGAGCATTCTGCACCTCTGAAAATCAGACCTCTCACAAGCCTGAGTGTGGACTTAGGCTCCTAACTTCAGGCACCCATTTTAAAATCTTGGCCTAACTACCTTGAGGGTGGGACTTTGTAATCTTGTTCTTCCAATACTTATCTGTAAAGCTTGCAGTGAACTGCAGGAAATGCATAAACAATCTCTAGTATTAATGCAATCGAGAACTTCATTTCTTAACTGAATGTTTAAAGCTCAGACTAGTTCCAGTTGGGTTTCCCCCCCGGAACTGCCTCATCCTCCTTAAACTATTTCTTTATTTCCTAGAGATGCACCAGATACAAGCAAACAAATAGGTCTGCCAAGCTCAGAAGCCTCCATTTAAGCAGCTTAAATTTGACTGAAGCTTTTTTCCTCATGAAACATAGATAAAACTGAACTAACTTGACTCAATTCTCTTTTTAGTTTAGTGAAAAGTGTTGCATGCCTACCCTGTCAGCCTGGCTCTTATTCCAATGAGTCCGGGGCAGCAGCTTGCAGACCATGTGGAAAAGGTATGCTTTGACTCTTACGCACTTCACCCAAGGTGTGCTGTGATGCCAGAATGTACAAGATTTTTCTTATAACTGGTTACAGTAACAGATTACTTAAAAGAAAAAGTAGCATTTAGTAACAAGATTGTTTTTTCAGACCAAAAAACTGAACTATGGATTCCATTTCCTTTGACTGTTCTAATATATTTTTCTAATTTGATGGGAAAATTGCCATCAAACCATGCATATCACCTTGTTCTTGTGTGTAACAAAATAGCTTATGCTCCCCCTCACACCTGTACTAGCCTGTGATAACGTTCCTGTAGGGTCTCTCTCTCTCTCTTCAGGTCCTCTTGATTTTCTTCAGGAGGGGAGGCCAGGTGTTCATGTACCCCGATTAGAGTAAGTTCCTCCTACTTCAGATGACTGGGTCAGAAGCACAGTTGCCTTTCCTCAGGCCAGGCAAAACATCCCTCCTTATAGCTTTTGTATGGGAAGGTAGGACAGCAACTGCACATCCTTGAGAACTTGTTGGTAGCCTATACCCAAACCTTTTGTCAATAGCCTTTTTCACCTTCACTTGATTCAATGTAAAATGGGGATGGAGCACTCTGTGCAATACCAGAAGCTCTGCAGGGCCTGCCTACCCATCACAGGTGCACAAAGTGTCACTTTGCAGTTCCTGACAGAGTTTTAAATCTTGGCAATAGCACTAGATTGAAGTGGAGTGTCTGAGCCTCCTAGATGTCACACTAGTATTGCAAGGTCATTATGATTCTCCCCTGGTTTTAGGCTCCTTAAAAAAATTTTCAAACACCCCTCTCCCCCAAATCACTGTCGGGAGAACACACAACAAGATTTTACATGTCATTGCTGAGACTCATCTTAACTCTTTGTAACCTTGATAATTGAGTGACTGGTGCCATTGCAGGGAAGATTCCTCTTTTCTGTTTTTTTAGGGTATTTCAGCTTCCAGAAAAATTCAGCATTCTGCATGCCCTGTCCACGTGGATCATTCTGCAAGTAAGAAATACATATATCATTTTTCAGGGGTGTGGGAAAGGGTAGTAGGATTCTTTTACTATTGGCAAATGATTCAAGACACTAATTCAACTGGCAAAAAGGGAGGCATCCTTGTTTTTCATGCTGATCGATGAATATCTCCGTACTGAGCAATGTTTTAAGGGGGATCTGCCTGTTGGAGAGAGTCTCTTAAATATTCCAATATTCTGTTCTCCTTAACTGAAATTGACACTGTAGTGAACACTTACTTAAGGTAAAAGATCCTAAAAATTCAGTGGGTCAGTGATGATGAGTGAATGGTGACCCTATACATGAATTTCAGTTGTGCCATGAGGCTGGCCCAGTGATGGTGCAATGGCAACATATTTAGCTGCTGCATGGGAGGTTTCAGTTCAGGATTCCCCTTCTACCCAGACTACGCTGTCGTGTGGCAGACAAGCAGCCAACAAAAGTGAATAGAATTAGAAACTCCCATCAGTTGACAGTCACACCGCAGTCCAAGATGTGGTTTTATATTAATGATTAAACTCCCTGGATAACAAAAGAGGTGAAGAGGGCAGCAGATAAACTCCTCGGTGCAAAGGCATGAGAATAATTTTGGATGGAGAGGAACTTGAGAATTCACTATCAAAAATTCCTCAGGGGGAAGGAAGGGTGAGAAAGAAAATAAGTAATAATAAGCTGGCAAATACTGGCCTTTTGTTTTAAGAAAACTGGGGCATTTGGTGATTAACTCTATTTGTGATGAGCTTGGATGCTGAGAAGTTATCAGAACTGATTAGTGTTCTGTGAAGGTTTCACATCCCATAAGGCCACTCCCCTTTTCTTTCTCCCTTTCCCCGTTGTTGCGTTTTCTTTTGATGTGTACCTTTAGGCCTAGGCTTTGTCTACAGTAGGGTGCCAGCCACTGGAATATAAATCCCTACTGTAGATGTGCTGTAAATTGCGACTTGCATTGGTGTAGCTTACCTCAGCTACAGGGGTCTGCACTAGAAGTTTGTACCAATGCAGCCAAACAGCTGGCTAAAACCCTAATATAGACAAAGGCCTCAGCTCTTAATTTAAGGCCTGAAGGGGAAATAAAGCTAGCATTAACATCCAAATAGTTTAGACCTAGTCAGCTTTTGCTCAGCGTCATGCAGTTTACATGCTGTATCAGATGATTCAGCTAGAGTTCAGCTATATTTGTAGATTTCTTTTCCTCTCTCCTCTTCTCTCCAAAGTACTACCAACTGCAGCAAGTGTACAATGTGCCCCACTGCAGAAGAGGCCCTTGGAGAAGCATCTGAAGAATGTGCACCTTGTCTGCCAGGTAATTAATTAAAAGAAGGGAAATGCAGCTGATATTCTGGCTGAGGACAATGAGCTTTATTTAGAGAATAAAACTTGCAGATGGTTTTGGCTGATCTCTACTTGCAAACTGGCCAGCAGCTGGCACCTATTTTCAGCAACAATGCTGACATGGGTTTATGGGCTAGCGTTTGCAGGACACACCATTTCATCATTAACACAGAAGAGTTCTTGCAACTTTTATTTCTACCACGCTGGCAGGAAAACTGCTTTCAGCACCAGTACATCAGGATTTTGGCTGGTAATCATGGTCAGCAATGGGTTTGTTCGCTAGTACCCTAGGTTGGTTACAGCAGACTCAAAACCACTTCTACTTATTCCTGGGGGAATTCTGTGTCAACAAGTTAAAAATTCTGCATGCTATTTTAAAATTCTGCATATTTTATTTGTCAAAACAACACAATATAATTGTGTCAGTTTCAGTTATTTTGGTAATTTATTTCAAAATACCTGTCAGCAAGTATGTCTGTAACAATGCAGACCAAAAATAAAATAGTTCAAGAAATGTTTGTTTGACAAATGGACTCCCTATTAGGCGTATTAATACAGAACATTGAGTAATTCCTTTGAACTACAATACAGAAATGTATTTCCTGCCCCTCTCAGAAGCAGTGCAAAGGCTTAGGGGAATCGGAGTAATGGAGGAGCTGAGGAAGAGGGAAGGATCCTGCGAGTGAACCTGGAGGGTTGTTGGGTGTGGGTGGGAGAAGTATGGAACAGTTGTTTTTTTGGTGGGGAGAGGGATTATTATGGAGTTGGGGAGCCTCCCCCATGCAGACCCTAGCTGACCCCTAGCCTCTTCCATTCCCTCAGGCACATCTGCCCCATCCTCATATGGCCCTGTAACCTTCCTACCCCTTGTGGCCCTGCAGCCCCCTTCCCATACAGTCCCTGTTTCAATGCTGTCACCCCACTAGCTCCTGAGCCCGTCTGTCCCCAGTGTAACCCCCCCCCCCCCCAAGAACCCCAAGTGCCCCGCTCTGTCCCTCCCATGCCTCCTTACCTGGCCCCACTGTGAGGAATGCAGCCTCTTTCCCCTCCCTATCCACTAGCTGGCTGCTGTCTCTTCTGGCATCACAGCAGCCCTTGGTAGGCGAAAGTTGTAATTGCAGCACCTCTCCAACAGAATCTATATTCTATATATCTGTAGAAAAAGAAATCTGTGGGGGACATGAATTCTGTGCATACGCAGTGGCACAGAGTGTGATGACATGTAATCCCTGACTGATACAGCTGTGCCAGCAAAAAACCCCTAATACAGTGCTTTTGCCTGTATAATTTATTTTGTTCACAAGGGATGAATTAAGCTGTATGGGCAAAAGCACAGTCACTAAGTGCTCCATCCACTAGAAGAGCTTTGCTGGGTTAGTATGCTGGTATTCTTATGCCAGTACTCACATTGTAGACCTGGCTTAAATCTATAAACAAGCAGCTCATGAAGGGGAAAATTAGAAAAACGTGATTTCTAGCCTCTATTCAATACTGTCTCATATAAACACCAAGCAACATACGAGTCAGTGATACGGCATTATGCTACAGCCCCTGTAGCAGGGCTAAAAATCACCAGGAAGTTCCATAGTGAAGTAGTGCTTTCAAACACACAAGATACATTAAACATTAAATGCAGCAAACATACAGCCCCACAATTTTAAAGACCCATAGTTCTTATGAACATTGAAGTTCAGAAAATGAAAAAAAATTAATCATCATTTAACAATTTTTAAACAGCTATCAACTTTCAGTTGGATAGGAGAAATGGATTCAAACCACAATTATAGACAAACACCTCTGAACTTTGGATCCAGTGTAGAACGTTGCAACTTGTTCTCATCATTGGTTTTGAAATATGTGAAAATGCAGAATAGTATTTCCCTGTTTTCTACTGAACTCATGTCTCAAACTTACTCTATTTGCCAAGTTTAAAAATGCAGGTTTCCTCCCTCTTCCCCAAGCCCATGTGTTCTTTTAGTTTTCTCTGCCCATCACCATAGAAAGACCAACTGAGAGCCCAATTTTTGCTTCGTGCATTAAATGTTTTCATCAGTTTTCCTCTCTCACTCCTTTAAAGCATAGGTCAACCATGCACTGATACCAAAAGCCCCAATAATCTAGTCCTGCCCCTCATTTTGTGCTTCTTTTGATTTGTAGGTACATATAAAGGCGCCAGTGACAGCAAATGTGAGATCTGCAATATAGGAGAATACCAAGTACAAAGGGGCAAGGAGAGCTGTGACAAATGCCCAGAAAATTATTACTGTCCTGTAAGTCTCTCTAAGCCGCAGCAGTGGTCTGTCTTACCAAATGTAGCTGATCTATTACAATTAACACCATCTTTATTCAATCCCCTTCCTTTGTAGCGTTCTTTTGGTTTTTCTTTTTAAAAAAAATGTAAACACAGCCATGTTAGAGAGGAGTAGTCACAAATGTTAGCCACCTCTAGAGTCATGTACCTATCCTTGCTCCACACATGAAGCTTCCACTGATCCTCCATTGGGAGTTTTGTGGGAAACTAAAGACTGGAGAGTGGCCCATTAATTGTGTTACTTGAAATATGGGCAAGGCAGTGTAACAGACCTGTTGCTCTAAATCCTACAAGTAATGGTGCCATCCTGAGTGTACCCATGCATGACTTGAGTCTATTTAACCAACCTGAAGTTACCACTTTTCATTTGCTGTAAATTTCAGGCAGAGGTTCTCAACCTTTTTCTTGCTGAGGCCCCTCTCAACATGCTATAAAAACACCAAGGCTCGGTGGGGGAGGAAGGGGTAGCTCAGGGTTCTGGGCTGGGGTGGACTCTTGGATATAAACAGTTTTACTTCATTTAGGGGTCCAGGGAGGGAGCGCCACCTCCACCCCCTGACTCACTCAGGTGGTCACCCAGCCTGTCTGGGCTGTGTGGGGACGCAACCAAAAAATATAACTCAAAGGGGGAACTCAGTTCAAAAAGTTTGAAAACCGCTCAGGGTGCAGCTAGGGGCTGTGTATGGGCGGGGGGGTCTCCCAGTGCAGCTCTCAGTTTCAGGGGCGGGGTGCTGGGGCACCCAGCTTCAGCCCCCACTGCTCCTGGCTTATTTAGTGTCCTGCACCATGCTGAGCAGTGTCAGTGCTTAACAAATAATACAGTCTTACCTGTCTGATGAAGCTACCTATTTTGTATTTTCAATTCCTTAGAGCCCAGATGTGAACCCAATTGCGTGTCCTTCTAATGCCTTCTGCCCAGCTGGGAGCACTCAACCACAGTATTGTATGGAAACATTTCTTTATAAGGCAGGAAACTCTTGTGAACTGGCTCCTCTA
The DNA here is from genome assembly GCF_965152235.1 of Eretmochelys imbricata. Lineage (NCBI taxonomy): Eukaryota > Metazoa > Chordata > Testudines > Cheloniidae > Eretmochelys > Eretmochelys imbricata. The sequence goes on from NC_135575.1 coordinate 127,329,898, forward strand.
ACCATTGTACTACTAGCCGTTTCTTCAGCCGGTGAGTAGTATTTATGCTATAGTAAAAGTGGAATACAATCCACCTGCAACTTGGGTAACTTCTTGATTAAACAAGTGGAGGTGTTCCCTTGGTGGTATATTCTTGACTAGTTTTCTGACATCTTCATTTCTTGTGTGGGTTCTCTTCTTTTGGCCACTGCTTGTTCCTTGCATTTTTGTTTTCAGAGGAATTAATTCTGTGTCCCTTAATTATGGTCCCTCCTAGGATTCTTTAGCCTATTTTCATTAGATTTCTTAATATCCCTAAAATATTGTCCGAAAACACAATAGTACATTATGATAAAAGTATGGGACAGCAGCTTTAAAGACATAAGAATAGCTTCCGGGGTTGCAGTCCAATCTCTAGTCACCACTTGCCTATCGAGGGTGTAACGTTTGACAGAAGTCGGTGGGTTGTTCTTTACAGCTGTTACATATTGGCACATTTCTGAAGCAGGCCAAGGATGCTGCCTGTGCCTTGATGGAAGGTGCCCTAATAATCAGAGGAAAAGAGGCTGAACACCTAATGACACACTGTGATCCATTTAGAAATTCTATGATGAGATGGCTTGGCCATTCAACAAGCCAGATATAGCCACTGAGATGAGGAGACAGACTTAAAAGGTCTAGTTCTGTCCTGGTAATAGAATAAGGCTCTGCAAACATCCATCAAATGTAGCTTGCGCACATCAGGAAGAACACTGGTGCTTTACTCAACTAATCAGGTGAAACTCTAGAGACCACCTTAGGGATGAAGTTAGAGTGCAGTCTCAGAAACACCTTGTCCCTATGAAAGGATGCGTAGGGAGGTCCTCCTTTAAGGGTTTGTAGCTCGCTGATTCTGTGCTGAGGTGATGGCCAATAGAAAGACAGTTGTGAAGCTAAGGGGATTATGGAGCACAGAGCTGGTTGGGAAATTTTCAATGAAACTGATTGTCATCAGTGATGCCTAGTCATTACACAAAGTAAAAACTATTTCCCCATGCTAATTTTTTTCCTACTGTTACTCACACCTTCTTGTCAACTGTTGGAAATGGGCCATCCTGATTCCATTGTTTCTTTGACTACAAAAGTTTTTTTTCTCCTGCTGATAATAGCCCACCTTAATTGATTAGTCTCGTTACAGTTGGTATGGCAACACCCATTTTTTCATGTTCTCTGTGTATATATATCTTCCTACTGTATTTTCCACTGCATGCATCCGATGAAGTGGGTTTTAGCCGATGAAAGCTTATGCCCAAGTAAATTTGTTAGTCTCTAAGGTGCCACAAGTACTTCTCGTTCAGTATACTTAGAGTAACTCCACACACTCAAAGGGCAGGTCTTTGTTCATGGCCTACTCCTTCCTAGGCATGCCTGATACTTAGAACCATGATGCTCTACACAGCATCACCGCCAAGGCCACAGATCTAGCTGCCAAGTCAGAGGCATCCATTACTGCCTGTAAAGCCAATTTGGCCTTCCTTAATTATTTTCCCAAGTTCCTCCCTGCTGTCGTGTGAGTGTTTTGAGGGGAAAAGTGTCATCATCGATCCCAAGTCAAAAAAGTTATGAGGGTTTTTATGAAGGGTTTGATGAAATTTAGCCAAAGCTAAGAACTAGCAGGTCATACATGTACCAGGTTCTGTCTTGCTGCCACGGGCAATAAGAGGGAACTCAGGGAGGGTCACAGCCCCCCTATCCTGCACAGCCCCCCTATCCTGCACAGCCCCAGTGGACACTGCCATAAAAAAAAATAAATAAAAATAAAAAATCTGATCTCGTGCATCAGGTATATGTGCATCTACAGTGGGATCCACACTGATACATATTCAAAGAAATGGCAGTAACAGCATTGCCAATTTTCCCAACTTATACAAGATTGTTTTGGCCCCTATTTCAGGAGCTCTTGCTGGCCACCTGATGGTGTGGAGCTCCCAGCTTCTTCCCAAACATTCTACTTAATTCTGTGTCCCCCCTCCAGCCCCAATCTCCGCCATCACGAGCTCAGCGAATAATTCTGCCCTCTTCTCTCCCTCCCCCTACCTCTTGTCCCTCAGTGCTCCTCCAAGGGTTCTTCTCTTCCACTCCCCACCCAGGCCTTGGACATTTACAGTGATCCCCTTCTTAGGCATGGTGTTCCAGGGATGGGACGGGCGCACAGAGTGTGTGTGCAGGGAGCAGAATGACCCGCTCTTCACTGAGGGAGAAGAGATGCCCAGACTTGCTGAGCTTCTACTGCTTCCTTCCCAACCCACCTTAAGAGAATGGTGTCAGCCACTCCTTTTCCTCCTCCCCCCAAACCTCCCCTAAGCTTCCAAGAGGAAAGGGGAGAGCTTTGCCTGCTTCCTGCAGCAGACCTGATTAGCTGCTCTTCCCCAGAAGGTGGGGATGTGGTGAAGGCAGCCAGTCAGATGAGGTTTTGCCTGGCCGAGACAGGAAATCATTTGAAGACTGGATTGTCTCCTCCTTCAGCTCCTTGCCATGCTGGTTCCAGCAGGAGTCAAAATAGCATTTCAAGAGTCGGGAGCCCTGTATGTTCAAAAGTTGTCATGAAAGTAGCAGTTAAAATAGGTATTTGGCAAGAAAATATATTAAAAAAAGGCTTGTGTGAAAAAGAGTGTCCAGGTTGGCCTCACCTCCTACCACTCTTGGGCTTTTCCATCAGAAATGCTTTTGAAGAAAACCATTCAACACTCAGTTAAAGTAGCCTGAACGAGGACTAAATAGAAAAATACCAAATTCACAAGAACTAGGGAATATTTCATAAACGTTTATGGGACAAATTCAGAGCTGATGTAAACCCACACATTTACTACGGGCTTGCATTTGCTCACTCAGAATCTAAAAGTTGGACATCTTTCTGCCCTGGGTGAGCATGTTGGTGCATCACAGCAGAGGAGCATAAATGTGTCATTAAGATCAGTTTCTCTAGTGTGGTTCTGCCAAAAAGCAACTAAAAATAGCACTGCAGAGCTTGATATCTGTCAATTATTTCCGTGTCCAGCATGCTCAGTTTAGAAGTAATTTTTTTTCTGACAATCCTGCACACTCAGGCTAGAATCAGTCAATCTTGGTTCTTTCCTCCTTGTGCCTCATTACAGGATTATAGGGATTCTGCAGGTCAAACTAATTTCTCAGCCAAGTCTTTCAATAGATGTGAATACGTATAACCAACTCAGAAAAAGAATTCTGGGGATGTATGTTAAATAGAAACCAGCCCTCTTTCTACTAGCACAGAACAGTGAAAGAGCAGCCAAGTTAATTTTGTCATTAAAGTCTGCCAATGAGACTGCATATCAAAAAGGAGATTTGAATAAGATCATTTTTATACAGTCACCTTTCATAGTGGAATTGCACTTTCAAAGTTGTGTTATGAGAATTGAAATTATACCTACCCAAAATGAATTTGCACTAATTTAAATGAAAATAAAGCCTTAAGTTGTCAGAGTGTGAGACTGCTTTATCAATAAAGCTCAGAATAAATAACCTCTGACATTTTTTCCCTTCCCTCCTAAAAATAATTTTCATTCTTCATTTTTCCAGGTGCAGTCCTTCTTGTGTCTGTAATAATTCTGAAACAAAGGCAAGAAAATGGCAGGAAAACTTTAAAATCTCCATTACTATCAAAAGGAGTGAGACCACACACAACTTATGGTGTGACTGGGCGCACAGAACCAGTATATGCCGGCTGGTAGTTGGCTAGGATTGTACAGAGTTGTAAAAATCACAAGCATTCTCTCAGTTTCTTTTCTCATGTCTGGTGATTTGACAGATATTTATTTAGTACTGTGTGTCTGGGCAGAATGTAAGACATTATTAATCCATGGGGATTTGTTTGTGTAGCCAAAATATTTAATTGTAGCCGATTAACAAAAATGTGAACAAAAATGAAACTTAGAAAGTGATTTGATTTGTGCAGGTCTGGCTTAATTCAAGAATAAGAATAGGTGCATCCTTGCACATCATCACTCCCACCGCAAAGAAAGAAAAGTGTGAGTCATGGCAATCCTCTCAATTTCAACAACAGACAATACCATGAGTGAGCATGTGGTAGCATCATATAACATGGTCTCTTTACAGTATGCTAGCTATTCCTACCATGGCAGGACTTAACACAAACATAATTCCTCTTAAGAACATATAGAATCTCTTCTTCCACTCCAAAAACGTGACTGTTTCCCCTAGGCAGGAGTGGGGCAGAGAAAGCTGCATGATCCCAGATTCACCCTTCTTCCATACCTGTGAGAGGATATCTGCAGGGAAAGTGATGGGCAATTATGGAAAAACACCTCTCCAGTGTTTGTTGCTAGTTCCCAATGGAACTGGCTGCAGAAGCTGCTCGCTATTATAGGGCTCCCTCATCAGGCAAGCAGCCCAACAGTCATTTCTTTCTCCTTCACGGCACTCAGCTCTACATGCAACGCAGACTCTCAGAGCCACCGAACTGCACATAGCACTGGGGAGAAGGAGCAACAAAAGGTATGGCTACACTGCAAAAACAGACCCATAGCAGTAAATATCAGAATCCATGTCAACTGACTTGGGCTTTCAGCACGCACTCCTGGCTGGGTTTCAGAGCCCAGGCTCCAGCCCGAGCCCAGATATCCACACTGCTATATTTTAGCCCCCAAGTGTGAACCCGAGCCAGTTGACCTGGGCTCTGAGACTCACTACTGAGAAAAGTCTTTTTTTTTTTTTGGCCACATACACACACCCAAAAGGTGAAAATACAAGATAAGAAGACAGGAGCAAGAGAGAAAACAGACAGACAGAAGCAGATACAACAACTAAAGTGTGAGGAGGTAGCGATGGTCTTTCCTCTATTCCATCTCAATCAGACGTCTGTTCAGAAAACGTTGGGAAGCACTACAGTAATTGAAAGCAGCTTTCTACACATCTGTCATAGGACCAGCCAGAACTGTACTAGATACTATTACTAGAAAGCCTATGACAAAGTAATGGCCCTATCTGTGATGACTGATCAGTCATTACAACATATGCAGTGCTGTACTTGATCGGTCCCAAATTGTACAGAAAACTTCAGCCACTGCTAACACCAACCATTCTTTAATCTACCCATCCTCATGAGACACCTCTCTCCAAAGAAAAAAGCATGTTGATGCACCTTTACTGGAAGTGATTTTTAAAAACTGGGTAAGTAATTCCTTTCTGTATAAGAATGAGGTGAAGAAATCCTAATCCTATTTAAGTAAGACTCCCATTGACTTCTGTGGGGCCAGGATTTCAACCATGGTGTAATACCACTATTCTTTGTGCATTATTGTCCCTTTCTACCAGGGTGGAATTCATACAGTTAGAGGGCCCATGCTAGCTGTCTTGCAAAAGCCCTAAGGAATGGGCAGAACAGCCCTGGTGGGAAGTTACTGCCCTCCCTTTGTGTCACAAAGGTGTACTTCACCTACTTTAAATACATTGACAAAGAGCAGCACTGTTGAGAGGGCAATAAGTCATGCTTGTACATGGATGCAGTTAATAGGCACCCCATATAAAGCAGCCGCAGCAACTATTCCAGACCATATGTTGCAGGAGGAATAGGGGATTGTACTTTAACTGTGTTACCTTTTGCACTGGGGATGGAATTTGTCTTCGCTCAGCCCCACTTTACTCAAGCTTTGTAGGGATGGAATGAATTTCACAAAAACCACTCCTTCCAACTACTTCAGTGTCGAGGCTTTACCATGTGTAGTCTCTCTCAGTGAAGTATTTAATTTTTCCAAACCATCTGTGTATGAAGAAATTGCTTTAATCTCCTCACATGTATTGCTGTTCTATCATCTCAGAATACTGGGTTCTCCTTTCTGTGTATATCTATTTTACAAAAATGTGCTGTGTATTACACATATTAAAAAAACCCTGCTGATGTATGAAAGACCCACATAAAACACAACATACTATCTGACTACAAAAGGTAAACATATGCAACATGCTGTCATGGATACAACATTTCGGGTCTGTGTAAGTTTCAAAGCTTCTCTCTTTCACCTATAGAGTTTGGACAATACAAGATATTACCTCACCCACCTTCTGTGTCTACTCTCCTGGGAACAACACAGTGACACCACCACTGTATACAGGAATTAACACTTGCAACTAAGCCTGGGATCAGCTAGCTCCACCTCCTTACTGAGCAACAGAGGACTCACAGCAGAATCACCTCATTGTCCAGACTGCCTAATTGGCTACAGGAACCAAGAGGCACACACTTAAGCCCAGCAGCAGCATTAGGCCAATGATGGCTCAGAGCATTCTCCCACAGCTGCATTAGTTCCTGTGCTTACGTGTCCCCAGCCTTGCTCTTGTCTTTTTCCTGCTCTGGACCCAGACTTGCCTCATTCCAGGTAACCCAGCTCTGACCCTCAACTCTGATTCCAGCTCTGACCCCAGACTTCTATTCCTGGCTACCAACTCCTGCAATAACCACTAGGATTAACTCCTGTTCCAAGCAGTAGTCATCACAACCCACATCCCGGTCTCTCACATTGTGTTACTTTTAACAATACTAAGTTTTAAAATATTGGTGACTGAATTTATAGGTTGATTGCATCCTTCTAACCATCTCAGTTTTTAGTCAATGAACAGATTTTACAAGTAATTTAGCTCAATTCAGTCAGGAGTAAGGGCCTGGTTCTATATTGGGTCCTCATCCTCTCCTATATAATCAGAGAAGTAATGTGGCACTGAACACCTATAAAAACACCAATTCTACCCTAGGGAAGAAAAGGAGCCAGAAAGCATGCCAGACTCATTGCCAAATGACTCAAGTACATGGGAAGGAACTGTGGAGCTTTTCTGTTTTCAAGTAAATTAGAGCAGGGCAGTTGAGGCATTTTTGGATTCTACCACCTGAAGTGCATTGTAAATTAGAGTGTAAACTCACTGGGGCAAAGACCTTGGTTTATGTGTTACTGTAGTACGCCCATCAGACGCTGGAGCACTGTAAAATAAAAAAAGTACGGATTTTTCATACACTAGCCACTGCAAATGGGAATAAGGATTCTAAGTATAAGTGACAAGTATCGGGGGTAGCCGTGTTAGTCTGGATCTGTAAAAGTGGCAAAGAGTCCTGTGGCACCTTACAGACTAACGGACGTATTGGAGCATGAGCTTTCGTAGGTGAATACATCCGACAAAAAGCTTACACCCATGAAAGCTTATGCTCCAATATGTCTGTTAGTCTATAAGGTCCCACAGGACTCTTTGCCGCTAAGTATAAGTGAGCAGATTTACAGCTCTTCAGTTCTAGGCAGGCACAGTTTTTCATATTTAGAGCCTGACCCAACTCCTAACGAAGTCAATGGGAATATTTTGATGGACTATAGGGAGCTGGAATGACCCCTTAGTGAGAAATTGCTTTGGAACCAGGGATGTCAGGTGATGCATTTTTTCCCAAAAGAGCCATCATCAAACAGCAGCATTCCACATGCACTAGTTTTATCTATCGGCACACATTTAATTAATTCACAATCATTCTGACTGGAGCAGAGTTTGGCCAGATACCTTTACCATTATTCCTTTCTTTTCCAAGAGTTACAAAACCATTAACTTGTATCAAAGCCACAAAGATCTATATTATAGCTCTAAAAGTAAATTTTCCATTAATTTTAAATTATATATAAATTTTAAAAGTTATGTTACTGCTAAGCATTTTTATATAAATAAAAATGCTTTTATTTGTTTATAAATAAATATGCTTAGCAGCAACACAGTAACTCCAGTGAAGTGTTGGTATACTTAGTTGTCCTAAGATTCTTCTATCTTTAAAAAATGGTCAAGTTCAGAAAATGCCCCACGAGTGTATTTACTCTTACAATATTACACAACTATTACATTTCCTTGAAATGAAAAATCCTTGAGATATGCATATTAAGTGCCTGAACCTGAAAGTAACTGAAATACTGAATTAGTTCATACAATAAACATTTCAAATGGGTTGTAAGAAAGTCCAGTTTAAAACAGTTTTACATAGAAAATAGTCAATGTTATTCTGCTCAATTATTTTCTGTTTCAAGTCTTGTTTTCCACTTTTTTCAAGTATTAGTACTCAATTCAGAGTATAAAATACCTCAATATACTTAAGAGTCTGAATATTGGTAGTTTCATCTTTAAAAACTTATGTGAAACAAAAATGGTGACAATTTGACATTGCTGTGTAGGTATAAAATGGAACTGGTTCAAATTTAAGTACTAGAAAAATATAGAAAAAATTCAAAACAATGCTTTTCACAGATCCTTAGAGTAGGAATTCAACCTCATGAAACAGGACTGGGAACTTGGAGAGCTTTGGTACACATTATGCATCCAGCGTTGTTAAGTATCATAGCATAAAAATCTATTTGCAATTCTGCATCTTAGTTTCCCCAGCAGGCTCTGTGCCCAGACAATCTCAGTTTTCCCCATCCTCCTCTCATCTCACCTTCCCTCCACCCACTCACAATCCTAGTCCTCCCCACCTCTATTTAATCTCAGTTCTCCCCACTACTGCTCATTTGATCAGCCCCTTCACCCCAATCTCTTATTCTCTCAATGGTGCTTGTCCCAATTTCCTCTATCCATTCAGGTCTGGCTGATCTTGTCCCCCCTCTGCATTTGAATAGGCCCAATTCCTCCTCCATAGTGCCTGGGCTCAGCAGGGTGACACTGAAAGCACAGGGGAGATGGACTCCCTGCTCAGATCCTATGCCTGGTCCACAGCAGTAGCCACGAGGAACAATTGCAGGGTAGTTCTCCTGTTCAGTCCCTGCAACCCTGGGATGAAGCATGCTCAGTACATGCAATCTGCACAGAATTTAGCTGCCAAACTCTAACAACTCTCTACTGAGCATAAGCAATAGGAAATCTTTCAAAGACTTATGACCTGGCCAAATTTGGGTGATTTTTCACAGGAAAAGCAAAAGGCACATTCCTGACACAAAGGCTACCCCTCCGTATCCAATCTGAAGTTCCTGCTCCAGAGAATGAATGTGCAAATTTCTCAATGAAAAAAAACGTGAAAATCTTTTTTCCAACATGGGCAAAACAACATAATTTTTCCTAATCTTGTTCTTGGGAATAGCGGACCATTTTTGCTGAAACTTAAAAAATATAAGAAAAAAATAAATATAAAAATTAACCTGACAGTAACCTGGCATGGAAAATGATTAAAATTTTGCACAGTTATAAGCAACTGACTACAGAAATAGGCAAATTCCTCCTTATAATGGGAAGTGTTGGGCTGCACTGCCAGCTCTGCCTATAACAAACTGAAAGACATAACAGCGAAGTCTAAAGCACAACCACTAATACCTAGACAAAAGCTTAAAATGGTGCTAATTCCAGTCAACCTTTTAAAAAAAAATCCTGAAGCATAAATTTTCATTATGAAGCCACAGTCCTTTTGAGCCTTACTGATACAGCAATACACTCACGCATTTCCACAATATACACCATTTAATTGTTTTTTAAAAGATTACGGTAAGAACAGAGCCTGCACTATATTCACTTTTCCAAACAAGAATTTCAAAAATTCTGGCAATTTCAAAAATAAGATAACTAGGAATGAACTTTAATATTTAATAAGACACTGAAATTTCTCAAAGGGTTGTCAAGGAATAATGACTCAGCAATATAGAATATCTCCATTAATACTTCTCTAAAGTAACTCCAGTATTTAAAATTATTAAAATAAAAGCCCCTAAAAACTTACCATGAATGCAAACTACAGAACAAACCAGCAATGCAATTCAATTGATTATATTTTCCAGACTGTATAAAAATATTTCTGATATGTTTAACTGAAACCATACTTCTATACTGTCTCTCATTTGATCAGGAAGCAACAACCTATTTTAATTTGCCTATTGTATACCAACTTAAGTGTAGCACAATTCACTGGAAAAAAATTAGCTTATACACCTCAGTGGCTGAGATGAAATGTAAACATTCTGATATAATTTCATGACATGCTTATGTTGCAATTGGTATTTAAAGTACTTTACAACTGGATGCCCAATCTTTGTAGACGTTGGCTACTAAAGGTTCTTGTGTCCCTTTACAGGAGACCGTCTGTTTTTTAAGACTTAAGGTGTAGAAAGTATTCATGAAAAAAGATGTTTTAAAATATCTTACTGAACCACAGACTAAATTATACTCTGAGCTGCATTCAAAGCAACCCTGCTGAGCTCAGTAAGGTTGCATGGGATATGAATCAGGGGAGAATTTGACCCATATTTGAAAAGGATATCAATTTCAAGAGTAAGTAATCAATAGAAGGAATAGGATTTTCAATAATTAACTAATTTAACTAACTTTAAGTAAACATCTAGAGGAGCAAGCTCTAGAGTTTATTCTTCTCAGGGATGCAGGTAACTATTGGCCCAAATAATTTAGGATTGGGAAGAAAGTAGAAAGATTAAACCACAGGCAGCAGGAAATCACTCTCTAAATTTTGAAAAAGTGTTGCAACTGACAGCCATGGAGACTGAAGTCTTTATTTATCCACAGACAAGCACAGAATGAATGGTAGTAGTGCACACTGCTGCACTAATGTGCTTCAGAACCTGACCAAGAAGGTAAATTGGCAGATTCCACAATCATTCAGTTTTTGGTCTCTGCAATGGTGACAATTAATACCAGTTCTGATGGTGGTTTCTGTGATGGGGACATCTGCCCATTAGGAACAGGACCACAACTATTCCAACACTGGAACTAGTACAGCAATGAGGTGATACAAAGCTACAAACCTATGAACAATATAAAAATTTTAAAGTACTAGAATTCAAGGTAAGTTTTATAATAACTTATTTAAAAAAGTATACTTATAAACCTTTCCTCACAGGTTATTTTATCCAAAGAAAACAAATATTGAAATATTCATTCTTATTATGCCAAATTCCTGCATTTTGCTTGGAAGTGATCAGGAAAAACTTTTTTGCTTTTGCTCCCTCCCCTCCCCCCTTCAAAAGATATCTAACTTCCCTTCCCCATCCTGAAAGAATATACAGCATACCTTTTTGGTTTTCATTTTAGGTACCTGTCTATGCTTCAGCCTTGGCAATATAAGAATGGACCTCAGAAGAAAGAACGTTCCTCACAAACAGATTTGAGAAACCTTCAATTTTTATATCATGTGCAAGTCTTTGTATATTGATTTGTTAAAAGTGAAGTAAAAATCTCAACCACTAATGTAACACTTTTTCCTACACTGAACTGTGTTACTTCAAGCAAAGGATTAGTTGAAAAAGGAAGAATTAACCTTCCAACAGTGTTTATAAATTTTGATTAAAAAAAACAAAGCAGTTGCTCAGTCACAAAACAAAAATAAAAAGATTTCAGATTTCACCATGGGGTAAAGATACATTTTAGAATTGTTTCAATTAAAATTTTCTAATAAAATGACAGTCACAAAGTTTTCATATATGGGGAACAGCTGTCGATTTCAATAATTAAAGCTAGATCTGCAATCAAGCCCTGAAAAAAATATACATTTTTATGATATAGCTATGCTTCATTAAAAAGGAGCTACACAGAGGTTCCGCACTATTAAAGGCAAACTAAGCTAGAACATATAAAAATTATTAAATGGGCATAAGAGTGTACATTGCATTTATGTGGGCTGAGTTATGATTGCACGAGTCGAAACCTGTTTGTAACATTGCTTAACCATTTCGCAAGTAGACAAAAATAGCATCAAATAGTAGGTAAAATTTCAGATATTTTTCTTTACCTCCCCCCCCCCCAATTCTATAATAATTTCCATTTAGCCTAAATAGTGTATGTATGTATACTGTAATTTTGAAAATCTTATGGGAGTCAAAAAATTGAAACAGCTTTGCTGAAATAATGGAGCGGTTGTAAAAAGCCAGGTGGTGAACTCCTAAACCAGTAAGAAATGACTTCAAGTAATCTGCCCTATCTGAGTCAAGTAGTCATTTTCATAAAAGCTGTTGAAAAAGGAACACAATCAGGTTAAATTTTATATTTAATTAGGTCATTTGTGTTAGTTTAAAGTCTATTTTACTTTTAAATTTTTTCTGGCTTTTTCATTTAACTGACTATTCCATTTCATATTTTGGTTTTTTTGGACTAACATGATGCAGTGTTTGGATTGCAAACTGCGGAGAAATGTTTGCATCTGAACCAAAAAATGGTCACAGAATTAGAAAAAAACAGCTTTTTTTACAAATTAAAAACACAATTATCCTAAATATTGGGCCTTGATTGCAAGACAATATCACTTAAGTCTGGATTTGTATAGTGCTGCAAGATCAAGTGTATTTCTGTTTAGCTGAAATCAAATAGAGGGGAAAAAAAAGAGCATAGAAAAAAAATCTCTTGCAAGGTTTCCCCTTGCTAGTACAGTGTGCTTCTTTCCACCATGCACCATATTTCTTGTTGGAAGGATATTTAAAACCAATTAGACAGCCATTTTGTTAAGAGTAAGAACAAATTGTAAAGTCTGTGGTTATACTGAGATATTCTCCTGGGTTCTGCATGGCACTCGAGCACTTCCTCCACAATGAATACAAGGCAAGCAGATCTCTTTGGGACTGCATACTAAGCCATTTCTTATTTAAAACAACTTGAGAACTAATAACATCTTTCAAGGATACACTATTTTAAACATCTGTTGGCTGGCAAATACTATCTCAAGAACTAAGTTTATATGCCTACCTGGTTTGATTTTAATTTGCCTCCAAACGGAAAAACATTGGAGGGAACCTTTTACATTTGTAAAATTCAAGTGTAACTGTAATGCTGAGTAAAAAGTTTGGTTTGTCCTGAAAAATTTCTGAACTATGTATGCCATAGTTCGTTATCAGTGCAGATGCAGCAGAAGACTGCTGTGGTTGGCTCAGTCGATTAAAAAATGCTTTTCACCCAAATGTAACCTTTACAGAATATATGTAAAATTGTGTCCTTCCCTGGCCCTATTCACAACTTATCTACAAGATAGTGTTGGCAGTGGAAACTGCAGTTCATTATTATTTGCATTCAGCTCTCATCCATCTGTTTCTTCGCTTTCTCTTAGGCTTCAACTTGGTCAATTTTTGGGGGGGTTTCTCAGTCTTCTGATTTTCAACAGAATCTACCCCAAGAACATGTTCAGAGCAGCATAACTGTCCATCTAATGTAGAATTTAGTACTGTCCCATCTTCGTGTTCCTTGCAGAAAGAATTTGGGCAGAAGTGGCAAAAAGAAACAGAAGGCTTGCCACAAACATCACAGTGGTGCCAAGGACACTCCCACTTTCCTGTAATTAAAGAGGAAGAACATTAGATAAATTGAGATTTTCTTTGTTAACAGGAGAATAAACTTCATGTTGCAAAAAGGCAAAGTATAACTTTAGTATTTGTATGTCTGCATGATAAATACTGACTTTGCTTTAAAAAAGTGGATAGTTATAAGAAAAATATAACTGGAGATTTTAACTGTTACTAATTACTCTGTTAAAAGCAAAATAGTAGAGTACTTTTAGGTAAGCTCAGTAGACTGCATTGAACAGCACACTTGACGCCATTTTACTTAAACAGCACCAGAGTCAAATCAGTATAAATTATTCAGGGGGTTACTTGCAGTATCTTTTGAGTTCCAGTCCAGTATAATAAAAGCTTTCTGCTTTCTAATGAGAACTTCTGTTCATGTGGAAATCAAATAAAGTCAGTGAACTCCATGCTGTTGCTCTTTTGCTTTGGTTAATTCGTGGTATCTGGAAACCTCTATCCATCCCAGAAGTTCCAGCACCGAACTGACAGACATCTCTAAATCTATTTTTGTGTCACATTTCTGTGTGCACATCTCTCTTTCCCCTTTTCTGAAGTTTCTGACTACCAAAAACAAAAATAAACAAGTGGTGAAGAGTTAAATGTAGGGAAAATTAATTCTTCTTTGAGCATTTTCTTACATGGATATCCATTGCAGGTGATGCAGATACCACTGAAACTATCCACTTGCAGTGTCCTGGGGGGATCTGTAGACACCCTATGTCCTCAGCACTCTACTTCAGGATATTATGTGGTACAGCTCCAACCACCTCTCAGTCATTTCTAACCATAGTAGGCAATAAGCAAGATTCAGCAGCATTCATTGCTGTCCCCATCTGCTCACTTTCCTGAAAGTTTAGAATTTCTCTCAGAGTCATGCACTTAGGGACGAATAAGAATTTCTGCTATAAGCTGGGGGCTAATCAGTTGGAAATAACAGAAGAGGAAAAGGTCCTGGGAGTGTTGATTGATCACAGGATGATCATGAGCCACCAACATGATGTGGCCAGAAAATAGGCAAATATGATCCTAGGATGTATGAGGTGAATTATTTTCAGTAGAAATAGGGAGGTATTAATGCCATCGAACAAAGCACTGGTAAGACCTCATCTGGAATACTGGGTACAATCCTGCTCCCCACGTCCAGGAAAGATTCATTCAAACTGGAATTGGTGCAGAGAAAAGCTAGTAGAATGATCAGAGGAATGGTGAGTCTCACAAGAGGAGACAGAAAAGGTTTGGATGTTTAGCCTTGGCTGAGGGGATAGGATTTTTCTCTATAAATATTATCAGGGGGATAAAGCGCAGGAGGGGATAAGCTATTTAAGCTAACGGACAGTACTGAACCAAGAGCAAATGGCTATAAACTGGCCATGAATAAATTTAGGTGGCAATTAGAAAGTTTCTTACCATCAGAGGAGTGACTTTCTGTAGTCTTCCAATAGGAGTAGTGGGGGCAAACAGCTTCTAACTAGTTTTCAGATGGAACTTGTTAAATTTATAAATGGGATTATGCACAGGAGGTCTTTTCCAGTCCTGTGTTAGTTCCTATTCCATGCCCACCTTGGATAGCACCATATCCATAACAACCAAGACAGTCAGGCACAGGAGGGGCACATTCTTGATCAGTGTTCATTGTGCAAGGTTTTTAACCAATGTGCAAGGTTTTTATCAACCACAAGGAAAGTGATCATCTTCCAGGAGTGGCTATGTCAGCATTGTCTTCTGGAACCAACTGTCTGAAGCACGGTGGATTGATTTAAATCTGCTGTTTAAATCACCAAGTGGAAAGCCTCAATTTAAATCATCCACTTTAGTCAACTTTTCCATTTGTACCTCAGTTACCTTCTAAAGAAAGTGCATTCTCATTTGTTGATATAACCATTAAAACATGTTGATTTATAACTAAATAGAATCTTTACACTAGATACAGGTACATAGTGTACCCTCTTAGTTAGCAAAAAAATAAACTATAAGTAATTATATAGCTTAATATTTTCAAATTCCTATTAATTGTACATTTTTATTATGTTAGAAAATGGTAAATGATATGTTACTTGTTTACTAGATAATTAACATTTTGCTCATAATTTGCATTATGATAGTAACTGGAATTCAACTGAACACATAAAACAGCATATACAATTATTTTATTAAACAAAAAAACTTCTCTTATCAAAACATTTAAAGTTGATGTGTCCAAAATATGTTTCACATTTACAATTAAATGATTTACTAAATAGAGGGATTAACTGTAGTTAGTGAATTAAACTAAACTAATTATTTCAGGTTAGCCTGGGAAAATGTTCAAACATGTCTAAGGGAAAATGATTGGAGCAAAAGTTCCTAGTCTCACAAAAATGGAAGTCCCCTAAATTACGTAAGCTTTATAAATATGGCACAGTAGGTCAACAGTTAGATTCCCACCTCCCCCAATTCTTTTTTATATAGAAAAGTGGGCTATAACTCAAAGTTTTCGATAGAGGGTTATGAATTCAGCATATTTATTTTTTATTTCAAAATGTTTTAAGAGATTATAAAAAATTTAGTCTTTAACATAATTCGTATTAAATTCAGATTTCATTTCAAACAGGCTTATTTTAAAAAAGAAAAAATTATAATTCAAATAACAAAATCAAAAACTCCCATTTATATTTAAAAAATTGCACTTTTATTTTTTTTTTTTTAAATTTTTGATTTTTATCCACCCTAGTCTGAAGGAACAAACATCCAATTCCTGGAACTGATCTGTCACGTGGCCATGAGCAGCCAGATGGATTCAAGGGCCTAAGAACAACTAGGTGTACATGAACTTCACAATGCCATCCTGCATGATAGACTGTGTTGAGCAGGATCATGCTAAACCATCCTCCCAGAGCTGTTCAATCTTGTATTCAATTCCCCGGCAGCGTAAGCTGGAACATCAACTTAGGCCTGGTCTACACTACGGGGTTAGGTCGAATTTAGCTGTGTTAGGTCAATTTAAAAATGAATGCGTCCACACAACCAATCCTGTTCAGTCAACCTAAAGGGCTCTTAAAATTGACTTCTGTACTCCTCCCCGACGAGGGGAGCAGTGCTAAAATCAACCTTGCTGGGTCAAATTTGGGGTAGTGCAGACGCAAATCGACGGTATTGGCCTCTGGGAGTTATCCCAGAGTGCTCCATTGTGACCGCTCAGAACAGACTTTCAACTCCAATGCACTAGCCAGGTACACAGGAAAATCCCCAGAAACTTTTGAATTTCATTTCCTGTTCGGTCAGTGTGGTGAACTCAGCAGCACAGGTCACCATGCAGTCCCCCCAGAATTGCAAACGAGCTCCAGCATGGACCGAAAGGGAGACACTGGATCTGATTGCTGTATGGGAAGAAGCATCTGTGCAGGCTGAACTCCGTTCAAAAAGAAGAAATGCAAATATATTTGCCAAAATCTCACAGGGCATGTTGGACAGAGGCTACAACAGGGACACACAGCAGTGCCACATGAAAGTTAAGGAGCTGAGGCAAGCCTACCAAAAGACAAAAGGAGGCAAACAGTTGCTCAGGGTCAGAGCCCCATGCATACCGCTTCTATGATCAGCTGCATGCCATGCTAGGAGGGGACCCTACCACTACCCCACCATTGTCCGTGGACACCTGCAAGGGAGGAGGAGGAGAACATGCAGCAGGCAAGTGGTGAATCCGTTCTCCCCAGCAGCCAGGACCTTTTCATCACCCTGGAGTCAATACCCGCTGAAGGCGGGATCTCTGACCCTGAAGCTGGAGAAGGCACCTCTGGTGAGTTCACATTTGTAACTACAGTACAGGGTTTAAACGCAATAGTGTTTAATGTTTGATTTGCCCTGAAAAACTGGGATGCATTCGTGGCCAGTACAGCTACTGGAAAAGTCTGTTCACATGTCTGGGGATGGAGCAGAAATCCTCTAGGGACATCCACATGAAGCTCTCCTGGAGGTACTCTGAAAGTAATCTGGAATCATTGCAGCACAAAGCATGGCAGTGAATGGTCCTGGGTTTTGGTCACTTTCAAGCAACATTCAGTCTTTATCTTTCTGTGTTAGCCTCAGGAGAGTGATATCATTCATGGTCACCTGAATTAAATAGGGGAATTTTTGTAAGGGAACAGTAAAAGGACGACGTTCATGCTGGGCTGTTTGTGCTTGGCTAAAAGGGATCATCCCAGAGAATAGACACGTGGTGGGGTGGGGAGAGGTGTGTGCTGCACATCCACTCGAAAACCACAACCCCTCTTAAATGTGAAACCAAACCCATTGCTTGCTATGGGAAAGGATGGAGCTGCAGTTTGAAACCATTCCCACATGTTATGCGTAAGAAGCCAACCCCGCATACCCTTTGCCTTACCATGGCTGCATTGAAACCGAATTCTGTTGCCCAGCCGTATGTGATGTGTCACCATACCAGCAGGCACTCAATATAAAAGGCAAAATGTGACTTTGTACCTAAAGCACATGTGATGTCTGCTGTGAATTGCTTAATTCACTGTGAAAGAGAGACTCCCTTTTGTTCTCAGAAATGCAACATATTAAAATTTTACTCTACCTTTTTATCTCTCCCCAGGTGTAAATGTTTCTCGGCTCCCCCTATCATTTCCGTCCCTGAGGTTATCGCAGATTAGAAGGCGAAAAAATGTACTCGCGATGACATGTTTTCCAAGCTCATGCAGTCCTCCCGCACTGATATGGCACAGCTGAATGCATGGAGGCATTCAGTGTTAGAGGCTAGGAAAGTATTAAATGAGCACAAAGAGCAGAGGCAGGAGACAGGAGGCGATGCTAAGGCTAACGAGGGAGCAAACGGACATGATGAAGCATCTGGTGCAGCCGCAGGAAAGCCAACAAGCGCACAGACCCCCGCTGCATCCATTGTACAACCGCCTGACCTCCTCCCTAAGTTCCATATCCTCCTCACCCAGGCGCCCAAGAACGCTGGAGGGGAGGGGGGAGGAGAGAAAGGGGGGGGCAGCTCCGGGCACCCAGCCACTCCACTCCAGAGGATGGCCCAAGCAACCTTAGGCTGTCATTCAAACAGTTTGATTTGTAGTGTGGCTACAATAAGCAGTGTGGCCTTGTCCTTCCCTCCTCCCCCACCCCACCCCACCTGGGCTACCTTGTCAGTTATCTCCCTTTTTTTAAAAATTAAGAAAGAATGCATGGTTTCAAAACAGTAGTTACTTTATTTCGAAGGGGGGAGGGTGGTTGGCTTACAGGGAATTAAAATCAACAAAGGGGCCAGGTTTGCATCAAGAAGAAATACACACAACTGCCACACAGAAGCCTGGCCAATCATGAAACTGGTTTTCAAAGCCTCTCTGATGTGCAGCATGCCTTGCTGTGCTCTCCTAATCACCCTGGTGTCTGGCTGCTCAAAATCGGAGGCCTGGTGATTTGCCTCAACCTCCCACCCTGCCATAAACGTCTCCCCCTTACTCTCACAGATATTAGGGAGCAAACAGCAGTAACAATGGGAATGTTGGTTGTGCTGAGGTCTTACCTAGTCAGCAAACAGCGTGAGCGAGCTTTTAAAAGTCCAAAGGCACATTCTACCACCATTCAGCACTTGCTCAGCCTATAGTTGAACTGTTCCTTACTACTGTCCAGGCTGCCTGTGTACGGCTTCATGAGCCATGGGAGCAAGGGGTAGGCTGGGTCCCCAAGGATAACTATTGGCATTTCAACATCCCCAACGGTAATTTTCTGGTCTGGGAAGTAAATCCCTTCTTGCAGCTGCTCGAACAGCCTGGAGTTCCTAAAGATGCGAGCGTCATGCACCCTTCCCGGCCATCCCACATTGATGTCGGTGAAACGTCCCCTGTGATCCACCAGTGCTTGCAGCACCATTGAGAAGTACCCCTTGTGGTTTACGTACTGGTTGGCAAGGTGGTCCGGGGCCAAGATAGGGATATGCATTCCATCTATCGCCCCACCACAGTTAGTGAAACCCATTGCAGCAAAGCCATCCTGCACATTTCCCAGAGTCACTACCCTTGATAACAGAACGTCAATGATTACATGGGGCTGCTGTGATCCAAGTAGCCACACAGTAGATTTGCCCACTCCAAACTGATTCCCAACTGACTGGTAGCAGTCAGGCGTTGCAAGCTTCCACAGGGCTATCGCCACTCGCTTTTCAACTATCAGGGCACCTCTCATCTTGGTATTCCTGCACTTCAGGGCAGGGGAAAGCAACTCACAGAGTTCCAGGAAAGTGGCCTTACGCAGGCAGAAGTTTAGCAGCCACTGTGAATCATCCCATACTTGCAACACTATGCAGTCCCACCAGTCTGTACTTGTTTGCTGGGCCCAGAATCGGCATTCCACTGTATCAACAAGCCCCACCGCTGCCATGATGTCCCAACTGCCACAGCCCGTGCTTTCAGGAACGTCTGTGTCCATGTCCTCATGCTGGCGTCTCTTAGCCCGGTTCAGCATATACTCCATGATAATGCGCGAGGTGTTTACAATGCTAACATCAGTGGTGAGCTGAGCGGGCTCCATGCTTGCCGTGGTATGGTGTGTGCAGGAGAGCAGAGTTGCAGCGGAAGCGGTGGATGACAACGGATGCCACGAGAATAGATATTTATATAGAACGACGAGAGGACCTGCGAGGTCGATTCATGGCACCAGGAGAGCAGAGTTGCAGAGGAAGCGGTGGATGACGACAACATGGAGAAATGTGCTATCGAGACTGAGCTCATTTACAAGAGCAGGAGAGCAGAATTGCAGTGGAAGCGGTGGATGATGACAGCTAGCAGTCGTACTGCACTGTCTGCTGACAGCAGCACCCAGGACACAACAGCAGCAGTGATGGTGAGCTGAGCTGAGTTGGCTCCATGCTTGCCGTGGTATGGCGTCTGCATGGAAAAAAGGCGCGAAACAATTGTTTGCCATTGCTTTAATGCAGGGAGGGGCAACTGATGACATGTACCCAAAACCACCCGCGACAATGTTTTTGCCCCATCAGGCATTGGGAGCTTAACCCAGAATTCCAATGGGTGGTGAAGACTGCGGGAACTGTGGGATAGCTACCACAGTGCATTGCTCCGTAAGTCGATGCTAGCCACAGTAGTGAGGACGCATTCTGCAGACTTAATGCGCTTAGTGTGGACATACACAATCGACTGTATAAAATCGATTTCTAAAAATTGACTTCTATAAAATCGACCTATTTTCGTAGTGTAGACATATCCTTAGAAACAATGAGTGCAGACAGTAGGTCTACTGAGTTCAAGGGTATTTTTCTTCCTTGGAGTTAAGGTAAAACCATGAAATGACCCTCCTCTGAACCAAGATACTGAATAGATTTAGACCATCCTTAGTGTTAACATTTTCAACAACTGGTATTTGTGGTGTCTTGGCACCAATTGTCTTCTGGTACAACTGGTCCCTTCATTCCAAGCTTTGGTCACAGGCAGAGTTCCCACATCACCAACTCCATGTTCACCCAACCCCTCGTGCTCTGGGAGATTGGCTTGATCATAATTTTACTTGGCTTTGAATAGACAGGCTTTGCTTGCTTCTCCTTTTCATGTTTCACGTAGCAGGTTCAGTTCTGGGACCAGATATCTGTAACAGACCTCACTCAACCACATTTGAAACAGAACTTGAGACCCAGCACTCCAAAAGTCCTTGTACTTACCTCAGCCCAGATGCTGCTGCTTTTCCTTTAGCATATGCATCTTTGAACTATCTGAGTTTATGAGTTCTTCTGAGGATGATTTCACGATCTGTGTGACAGCAGAACCCTGGCCTAATTGAGTGACATAAGTGCCACTGCCTGGGTTCTTTAAACTAAAGGTAATTTTCCCAGAAAGGCATGAGAGAGAGTACTACTAGATCTTCATCTTCAGGAAGGACTCCTACCCCATTTACAAATATAGCACTCACTATAACAACAAAAAGCCCTTGATTTCAGAACAGGGACCAGTCCTGAAAAGGTGCAGTGTATAAATGAATATTTTTGCAAGCACTGTATGAGACATATTTCAATACAGTAGTTTACTATATATAGGTTCCTTCCTTCCCCACCCTTCACAAATGCTTTACTCACCAAAAGGACGTTTCACCAAGTCAAGACAGGAGAGATGGTATGCCTTAGTACAGGATTTCCTATCACACAATACAAGTTGACCTCCATCCCCACAACGGAAACAGTCATCTTCAGACTCTTTCTTTCCCTCACTTTTTGTTTTACGTCTCCGAGTTCTTTTTTTGGTCTTTTTGCCTTTTTCCTCTGAAGAATTAGTGGAAGAATTCTAAAGAAGGAAATTACAAGTTTTTAGATCCCAATTTTGAAAAAATATTTGGAAATAACTCAAAGAAACATTTTAAAAAGGTAAACAGATCTGGTCACTTGATCTTTAAATAATTAAGTTGCAGTACTAAAAAGGGCCAGAGAAGGGAAAGAAGGATGATTGCAGCATGCAAGGTTTCTGTGCTAGAAGAGATTAAGACAGTTTGGGCTCCCAGTTCCCATATGTTGGCATTAACAGACTTCCTCATGGGTAGTCACAACAGGGAGGCCAAGGTTTGATTCACTACTGGGATACCCTCTTATCGCGAGATGATGTCCTTGCAAAGTCAAAGCTGAGACAATGCATTAGTAGGACACTATGAAGAAGCCTGCCCTACTGCCACCCATGTGTGCATGTTTGGTAGATAGAGGACTTCAGTCTCTGGGGCTCTCAAGTTTTTCTAGCAGTACCAAAAGAATACATAGAAAAAAATGTTAGAACTATATTTTACAAAGCAGAAGAGTGGCAGCATATAAAATAAATGATATCGAGAAACTAAGTGGGTATTCCTACATAATCCTTTCCACGTTATAAGATCAAGAGGAGCACTCAATATTAAAAAGGCAACAAAAATAAAATGGATTTAAAAAAATTCAAAACTTTCTTACATATTTGCTGCAATAGCCTAGAAACATAGCCAGTGAGTTTGCCAGCTAATTGTATGTTGCATAAAAATATTTTTAGACAGTCACTTGAATTAAGGAGAACATCTGCAGTTATGATAGCTATAAAAAAAAAAAGTTACAACAGTCTCAGATTTTAAAGGAAAAATGGTCAATTTTATAATCTGATCTGCTAAATCTAGGTCACGTAAACTCATCCAGTACTTCCTGCATCAAGCCCATTAATGTCTGGTTGAGCTAGAGCATATATCTTTTAGAAAGACATCCCATCTTATTTAAAGACTTCAAGGGATAGTAATCCACCACATTCCAAGATGTGTTGTCTCAATGGTTTATTATTATCACTGTTAAAAATTTGTACTTTATTTCCAATATGAATGTATGTAGCGTCAACTTCCAGCCACTGAATCTTGTTATGACTTTAGCTTAAAGGCTCCTCTATTATTAGGAATCTCCTCCACTCAGATTATGATCAAGTCGCCTATAAATCTTCTCTTTAATAAACTAAATAGACCAAGCTTAGTTTAGTCTCTCACTGTAGAGTAGGTTTTCCAGACCTCAGATCACTCTTACTGTTCTTTCCTGATCCTCTTCCAGTTTTTCAAAATGTTTTTGAAGAGAGGACACCAGAAATTGACACATTATTCCATGGTCTCACTGATGTTGTATACAGAGGTAATACTGCATCTCTACTGGATATTCCCCAGGTTATACATCCAAGGATCAAATTTGTGGTCAGTCATAGCATTACACTGAGAGCCCATGTTCAGATGGTTATCTCCCATGAGCGACTTACATATTTTGATCCTGGCTGTACATATAACCTCGCATTTGGCTGCATTAAAACATGTTCAAATAAGCCCACCTTACCAAGCAAACCAGAAACCTTGCCAAAACTGACCCGTGATGTTTAATTTCTGCAGGGTTCTGTGTGTGAGCTGATCTCAAGCTGGAGTGAAAAAACTCTTCTAAAAATGTATAACTAGGGGCACTGTGGAGGTTTTACATCCTCCCTCTGAAACGTCTAGCATTGAGCAATATCAAGGACCAAATATTAGACAGTAGCCTCTCCATAATTAAGGTTAAAACTTTCTTTCCTTTAGGAGCCTGATTTTCCTTTCCTCTGCCATTTCCCCCTAAAAACTGCAATACAGGTTATTTTCACTTCATTTTTGCATTTGGCCTGTGCCCAGATTACAATTTTTGACCAAATTTGAGGTGATTAAGATGCCATTCCTGTATATAGTATAGAAAAAACACAGATGTCAGTTACATTTCAAATACTTCAAAACTGCTCGTTCAGAAAAATTCATATGGGCTTTTACTGAAATAACTTTGAGAAATCTAGTGCACAAAATTATAATGTTCAGAGGAGGAAGTACTGGTAAACTATGTCAGAATAGCCTGTTGGGCTATGGTGGACTTTAAAAAGGGGCCAAGCAACTATTGGAGACCTAAACTTCCATTTTAAGAAAGAAAGTCTATTGTTTTTTCTTTATGAAGATACATTTCAAAATGTGAAACTGACGTGGGAAGCTTGTTGCAGTGATTTAAAAAAAAAAAAAAAAAAGTCAGCATCTTCTCCCCCCCACTCACAGTGCTCTTGCCAGTTCCTCAATCACCAATAGCCTGAGCTCTCAGCTCAATTTCTGACTGCTTCTAACATCCTTTCCTTTCTGCCACACTCTAAAGGAGACATGCAACAGTGGAAGGCTATTCGCTGTGCCTCCTCCTACCTATGTTTTCCACTTGATTTCAGGATCTAATGACAGTTGGTCTATCAATGCCTCTCCCCTAATAGCTGAGCCAACTCAGCTTCTCCCCACTTCTACATAGAGAGAAGTTAAGTTTTACTAAGGGGATGTCTCCTGAAGAAATTTCAGGGTGCTTAGAAAGTTTTGAGGAAATTCCCTCAGGAAATCAGTTCCCGTTCACATATTTTAAGATATGTGGGAATAAAAGAGACGACTGAGAGGGAGAGGTTATCTTATCCAATGGCAAAATCTTCAGTCTTTTCCTGGTAGGGGTATATCTTCAGCACCCCTCAAAGGGGAGGCAAGCAGCAGCAGAAACCTCACCAGTCCCACTGAACCTCTGCATAGAAAAATCTGATGACAACATAATGTTCACACCTTCCCATGAAGGAAGTGGACAGCATAATGTACATACACGTATACACACACACACACCGCTCAGAAAGAGGGAGGGATATATGGTACTATTTCCCACATAGCAATTGCTATGGATCTCAGGAGCAGATCTCTGATCGTTTTTAGAGGATGTTACTTTATTTGCTAAAGTTTTCATACAATATAACCCCCCTCCAACTCCCATATACTAAAACATACATACTGCCACATGCATTTTTGAATACTTACAATATTTTTAACTTAGTTTTAGTTTTGAAGGATGATACTTTTAAATTCAGACTACACTTTACATACCTTTGGTCTATCCCCAAGAAATCCACTGCAGTTTGGGGCACCACATTTACAGACAGTTTTTTCATTGCCCAGACAGTCAAGGTTGTAGTTAAAAGTCAGCTCTGTCCCTGAACAAAAGATAAGAGACTGTTTATCATTTCCCTTTAATAAATGAGAAATACAGAACAACAAAATACATCAACAGTTAATCCACAAGTAAATGTTCTACTCTGCTTCTCCCATTTTAGTGTCTGGTCTCTGATCAGATTTTCCCTCTGTATAGTTCACAAACATTGATAATGACTAGGTAGACGTCCAGTACAGACTTCTAATATTTATCTTATTCAATTATACATTTTATATAAACTGATGTGAAACCATCCAGGTGTGCACACAGCTGGCCTATGTAAACATGTTTTTATTACTGTTTGTTACATCCTCCCTTCCCCACTCTGATTGTTACACCCACATGCTAAATCTCATCTCAAAGAACAAAATTATTTTTAAGACAAGGACCATCTTTTGCTATGTATTGGTAAAAGAGCACAGCACAGTGGGACCCCAATACTAAATGGGGCTTGTAGGAGCTACCATGATACAAATAATAAGCAATAATAAAAAGCATCCTTTTCTAGGGTTGTCTAAGGTGCAATAATAAGGATGAACTTACTAAAGGAAATGAATGAATCCACATTCTCTTTTCTACGAAAAGAAAACAAACTGAGCTCCCTGAAGAACACTTGTTCTGAATTTAATCAGTTAAATCAAACCATAACTTGATTTGTTATGACAGAAATTTCTCATTTGACAGAAATTCAACAAAGATTTATGTAGCAGTAGGTTTAAACTTCATGTATTAAAACACAAGCCTACACACCAGCAGGAATATCACACACAGCAAACAGGCCTACACGAGTGTCTCCATTCACTGTCCATTTTAGAGTCTCACAATTTGGTTGGCAGCTGTGATTCATAAAACGAGAATAGTTTCCTTTGGGGCCAGCATCAATAATACGGTCCTGGAAATTAAAGAGTAATAAGATGAAAATTTTATTCATCAGAAGAAATTACATAAGTTATTTTAAAGTGTTCATGTAATTTTTGAAGGATATGAATGCTCTTTTCACCCAAAAGCATGCAAACATTTCAACTTTACATGTTGTACTGAAAACTGTTGTGTCTCTCATAAACTGGAATGAGACACTCCCAAAGCAATACTCATGATCTTGCTCACATTTTTCCAACATCTATCACAGTCACATGGCAGGATAGATTTGCTTATGAGCATGCTGATTTATACAGGTAAAAGCTTCAAAAAATAAAAACACAAATTAATCAGTTTACTTTTAACTCTATATTTGAAACACTTATGTTTTGAAAATACCGTATTAAATAGTATTTGTCAATTAACCACTTGTTTGCAGGCATTACAAGTTCCTCACAGACTTCTTAAAAAAAAATTATCCTTGTCCAAGCCAAAAAAAATGTTTAGTAAATTGTCTTTAAGCAAGTGCAAAAAGAACAGGAGTACTTGTGGCACCTTAGAGACTAACAAATTTATTAGAGCATAAGCTTTTGTGGGCTACAGACCACTTTATCGGATGCATAGAATGGAACATATAGTAAGTAGATAGATAGATAGATATGCAACTTCCACCTTCTCTGTATGAGTGTGTGTATATCTATCTATCTATCTTCTTACTATATGTTCCATTCTATGCATCCGATGAAGTGGGCTGTAGCCCATGAAAGCTTATGCTCTAATAAATTTGTTAGTTTCTAAGATGCCACAAGTACTCCTGTTCTTTTTGTGGACACAGACTAACATGGCTGCTACTCTGAAACCTGTCTTTAAGCAACTGCATCCTTACACCCAGTGGTCTTTTAATTTCCACAACCCCAAAGACATCACATACAATAAAAAAATGAAATAATGAAAGTAGCCCAAAATAGTTTTGAAAACATGACTCCTTGAAGAGCTGTTTAAGAGTCCTCTATATTTAGGTAAGTCTTTTGGCATCCTATGAGATCAGACCCATCAAAAACTTATGTGAAAAACACAGTACCATTATATCTTTCAGGTAGAACAATAGTTTAAGACAGGAATAATAGATTCAGAGTTCTTAATTTTTTGAAGCTGGGCAGCGGACGAAGACTTTATGTTACACTTTACTGAGTTGGGAGGCAAAATTACTTACTAATTTGTTGCATTCTGCTGTTATTTCAAAAGCAACGTATCAGAAAAGGAAAGTATTTAAAAGAATTATTAAAACGTCATCCTTGTAATTTAGGGCCAGTTTATATTGCATGCGTGTAATTATTCTGCCTGTGTGTGTGTAAATCTAATAACTTTGTCGGCAAATGGCCAGTTACAGGCTTAACTGGTCATTTGCATACAGTTATCACATCTGCATGCACATGCTGGGCACGCAAATGTATGGATATTTTTGAAGCAGCGGCGAACCAGCTGAGCAGCGGGGAACAGCAGAGCAGCACACAGCAGGAGTTTGCCTGGGATTGGTGAGTATCCGAGTGCATGTTTGCTGAGTGAGTATCCGAGTGTGTGTTTGCTGGGAGGGCAGTTTGAAAGCCTGAGCGAGTGCCTGATTAGGTGGTAGCCTGCAGGGGGCGGGTATTGGGGGTATCTGTTTGTTTGTTTCACTGTTTAAAAATAGCCAGAGCTCCGCAAACCAGCTGAGCGGCGGGGAACAGCAGAGCAGCACACAGCAGGAGTTTGCCTTCGAGTTCGCCTGGGTTGAGCCCAGTGAGGCTTACATCTTGTCAGCTTCTCTGAGGAAGCTCATAGTAGGAAGGTGATATGGAGGGCGGGGGTTCAGCTGTTGTTACCTGCACAGGATGTGCCATATTTGTCTTTCTTCCACAGGACAGAAGCGACTTTGTCTGTACAAAGTGCACGCTAGTATCCATATTGGAAGAGAAGATCGAAGGTCTGGAGCAGCAGATATTGACCCTGCATTGCATACGAGAATCTGAGGATTTTCTGGACAAAAGTCAGGATATGCTTCTACGGGCACAAAGCTCTAAAGATTTAGAGCAGGTTGCACAGTGGAGCCAAGAGGCCAGTGAAGAAGCTTGGCAACATGTGACCTCCAGAAGAAGAAGGGGGAATGTCCAGGTACCAGCAATGCAGACACAGGTAAGTAACCGTTTTCATGTTCTCTCCACAGGTACCATTGCAGAGAGTGGACCAGATGATACGTCTGGGGGGAGAAAGCAGAAGGAGACTCCGCTGGTTGGAAGGCATAAGATGTGCTGTCCTGAGGTTGGGGGTTCCACGACCACCACTCCCAAGAGAAGGAGGCGGGTGGTGGTGGTTGGGGACTCTCTCCCCAGGGGGACTGAGTCATCTATCTGCTGCCCTGACTGGGAAAACAGAGAAGTCTGCTGCTTGCCAGGGGCTAAGATTCGCGATGTGACGGAGAGACTGCCGAGACTCATCAAGCCCTCGGATCGCTACCCCTTCCTGCTTCTCCACGTGGGCACCAGTGACACTGCCAAGAATGACCTTGAGCGGATCACTGCGGACTACGTGGCTCTGGGAAGAAGGATAAAGGAATTTGAGGCGCAAGTGGTGTTCTCGTCCATCCTCCCGTGGAAGGAAAAGGCCGGGGTAGGGACCGTCGAATTGTGGAAGTCAACGAATGGCTACGCAGGTGGTGTCGGAGAGAAGGCTTTGGATTCTTTGACCACGAGATGGTATTCCATGAAGGAGGAGTGCTGGGCAGAGATGGGCTCCACCTAACGAAGAGAGGGAAGAGCATCTTTGCGAGCAGGCTGGCTAACCTAGTGAGGAGAGATTTAAACTAGGTTCACCAGGGGAAGGAGACCAAAGCCCTGAGGTAAGTGGGCAAGCGGGATACCGGGAGGAAGCACAGGCAGGAACGTCTGTGAGGGGAGGGCTCCTACCTCATACTGAGAATGAGGGGCGATCAGCAGGTTATCTCAAGTGCCTATATACAAATGCACAAAGCCTTGGAAACAAGCAGGGAGAACTGGAGGTCCTGGTGATGTCAAGGAATTATGACGTGATTGGAATAACAGAGACTTGGTGGGATAACTCACATGACTGGGAGTACTGTCATGGATGGTTATAAACTGTTCAGGAAGGACAGGCAGGGCAGAAAAGGTGGGGGAGTAGCACTGTATGTAAGGGAGCAGTACGACTGCTCAGAGCTCCGGTATGAAACTGCAGAAAAACCTGAGTGTCTCTGGATTAAGTTTAGAAGTGTGAGCAACAAGAGTGATGTAGTGGTGGGAGTCTGCTATAGACCACCGGACCAGGGGGATGAGGTGGATGAGGCTTTCTCCCGGCAACTTGCAGAAGCTACTAGATCGCACGCCCTGGTTCTCATGGGCGACTTTAATCATCCTGATATCTACTGGGAGAGCACTACAGCGGTGCATAGACAATCCAGGAAGTTTTTGGAAAATGTAGGGGACAATTTCCTGGTGCAAGTGCTGGAGGAGCCAACTAGGGAGGGAGCTTTTCTTGACCTGCTGCTCACAAACCAGGAAGAATTAGTAGGGGAAGGAAAAGTGGTTGGGAATCTGGGAGGCAGTGACCATGAGTTGGTCGAGTTCAGGATCCTGACACAGGGAAGAAAGGTAAGCAGCAGAATACGGACCCTGGACTTCAGGAAAGCAGACTTTGACTCCCTCAGGGAACTGATGGGTAGGATTCCCTGGGGGAATAACATGAGGGGTAAAGGAGTCCAGGAGAGCTGGCTGTATTTCAAGGAATCCCTATTGAGGTTACAGGGACAAACCATCCCGATGTGTCGAAAGAATAGTAAATATGGCAGGCGACCAGCTTGGCTTAACGGTGAAATCCATGCGGATCTTAAACATAAAAAAGAAGCTTACAAGAAGTGGAAGATTGGACAAATGACCAGGGAAGAGTATAAAAATATTGCTCGGGCATGTAGGAATGAAATCAGGAGGGCCAAATCACACCTGGAGCTGCAGCTAGCAAGAGATGTTAAGAGTAACAAGAAGGGTTTCTTCAGGTATGTTGGCAACAAGAAGAAAGCCAAGGAAAGTGTGGGCCCCTTACTGAATGAGGGAGGCAACCTAGTGACAGAGGATGTGGAAAAAGCTAATGTACTCAATGCTTTCTTTGCCTCTGTCTTCACGAACAAGGTCAGCTCCCAGACTGCTGCGCTGGGCAATACAGCATGGGGAGTAGGTGGCCAGCCCTCTGTGGAGAAAGAGGTGGTTAGGGACTATTTAGAAAAGCTGGACGTGCACAAGTCCATGGGCCGGATGCGTTGCATCCGAGAGTGCTAAAGAAATCGGCGGCTGTGATTACAGAGCCATTGGCCATTATCTTTGAAAACTCGTGGCGAATGGGGGAAGTCCCAGATGACTGGAAAAAGGCTAATGTAGTGCCAATCTTTAAAAAAGGGAAGGAGGAGGATCCTGGGAACTACAGGCCAGTCAGCCTCACCTCAGTCCCCGGAAAAATCATGGAGCAGGTCCTCAAGGAATCTATCCTGAAGCACTTAGAGGAGAGGAGAGGAAAGTGATCAGGAACAGTCAGCATGGATTCACCAAGGGAAGGTCATGCCTGACTAATCTAATTGCCTTCTATGATGAGATTACTGGTTCTGTGGATGAAGGGAAAGCAGTGGATGTATTGTTTCTTGACTTTAGGAAAGCTTTTGACACAGTCTCCCACAGTATTCTTGTCAGCAAGTTGAAGTATGGGCTGGATGAATGCACTATAAGGTGGGTAGAAAGCTGGCTAAATTGTCGGGCTCAACGGGTAGTGATCAATGGCTCCATGTCTAGTTGGCAGCCGGTATCAAGTGGAGTGCCCCAAGGGTCGGTCCTGGGGCTGGTTTTGTTCAATATCTTCATAAATGATCTGGAGGATGGTGTGGATTGCACTCTCAGCAAATTTGCGGATGATACTAAACTAGGAGGAGTGGTAGATACGGTAGCAGGTACAGATAGGATACAGAGGGACCTAGACAAATTGGAGGATTGGGCCAAAAGAAATCGGATGAGGTTCAATAAGGATAAGTGCAGGGTCTTGCACTTAGGACGAAGAATCCAATGCACCGCTACATACTAGGGACCGAATGGCTAGGCAGTAGTTCTGCGGAAAAGGACCTAGGGGTGACAGTGGACGAGAAGCTGGATATGAGTCAACAGTGTGCCCTTGTTGCCAAGAAGGCCAATGGCATTTTGGGATGTATACGTAGGGGCATAGCCAGCAGATCGAGGGACATGATCGTTCCCCTCTATTCGACATTGGTGAGGCCTCATCTGGAGTACTGTGTCCAGTTTTGGGCCCCACACTACAAGAAGGATGTGGATAAATTGGAGAGAGTCCAGCGAAGGGGAACAAAAATGATTAGGGGTCTGGAACACATGACTTATGAGGAGAGGCTGGGGGAACTGGGAATGTTTAGTCTGCAGAAGAGAAGAATGAGGGGGGATTTGATAGCTGCTTTCAACTACCTGAGAGGTGGTTCCAAAGAGGGTGGTTCTAGACTATTCTCAGTGGTAGAAGATGACAGGACAAGGAGTAATGGTCTCAAGTTGCAGTGGGGGAGGTTTAGGTTGGATATTAGGAAAATTTTTTCACTAGGAGGGTGGTGAAACACTGGAATGCGTTACCTAGGGAGGTGGTAGAATCTCCTTCCTTAGAAGTTTTTAAGGTCAGGCTTGACAAAGCCCTGGCTGGGATGATTTAATTGGGGATTGGTCCTGCTTTGAGCAGGGGGTTGGACTAGATGACCTCCTGAGGTCCCTTCCAACCCTGATATTTTATGATTCTATGAAAAACTGACTCTAATGACTACAGGCTGTTGGCTACATCAAGGGTCAATTACAAATTTCCAGTATTGATATTTAAAACTATGTAGTGGTGTGTTCAATTTTTACCCCTTAAGTGAGCTGTAGCTCACGAAAGCTTATGCTCAAATAAATTGGTTAGTCTCTAAGGTGCCACAAGTACTCCTTTTCTTTTTGCAAATACAGACTAACACGGCCGTTACTCTGAAAAGTAACTGGATGGTTATAGCTTAATCTTCATTAGGTGATGAGCTACTTCTTTGATAGTAACTAAATCCTACAGGTCAAAGTAAGAGCATCTGCAGAGACACAGAGAACTGTACTATGCATAGTGAAGATGATTGGAAGTGAGCAATATGCAGACAGTACTTCTGGAAAGAGCTTCTACAGAAGAGCATGGTGTTCCTGGGTGTCTTTCTGCAGATCCCTGCTTTAAACAAACAGAGACAAAGGTAATGGCTGAAAACTCAGATTAGAAGACCAAAAAACCTGACCTACCCTGCCAGTTACAATTCCTCCCTCCCCTTTCAAGTGACCTGTTTAATTTTTAATTCACAGACTTACTATATCTAACAAACGTATAAATTTTCCCCTATGACTTTAAAAGGGTATATGCTTATTTTTGCTGTGCTTTGCTGCAGGCAAGAAAGTAAAAATGACAAGAATCTTCTATAGACATTTCCAGAAATGCTTATCACCTCTTTTCTAAGTGTTGAATAAAGCAAACATCCACAAAGTGAAAATAATTTTGAGTGTGAGGCTACAAACCAAAGCATAATTGATAGGTCAAGCCTTCTGGGCTACTATCTTCCATACTGTTTTTCTTAGGAAAGGAAGTCAAAAGTGTATTAAAATTATAATTACATTCAAATAAGAAAAATTGTAGAATACTGTACCTTATCAATAGTGAGCATATAGAAATGAGTGATGTCATTTTCATGTGCATATTTGATTCTTGCCCTACACTCCTCTTCATCGATTAGTTCGCCAACGTATTCATTCACAAACTCTCCCTGACGGATAGAAGAATGTCACTAGTAAGAACATACCAAGCACACCAACAGCGTCACAAGCTACCAATGCTTCATTAGGGTGGAATGAAGAGTACTCTTTTTATATTGATGTTCATGATTGAGCAAATAAATTCCTTTCAAAGATAAAGATTGAAATGTTTTTCTTTTATGTGCAACATAAAATGTCCCCCAAAGTAATTATGGAATATTAATTTGTATAATCAGGAACTGAGAAATGTCATGATTCCTACCTTTTTTATGTCCCTCTTAGCGACCAGACCCCACCCTTTGCCATCAGTTTTGATGATCTTTGTCTCAGGGTAATGGCGTTTGGTAAAGCACTGATTTTGGCACCGTTCTCCAGCTGGACAAACTTGTGGATGACATTCATACATCAGCATCCGGTTTAGACACTCAGAATCAAAACCACAAGGATTTTCATCTGAGGGTTTGCAGTTGCACTTGGGAATCTCAGAAATGTCAGCAGTATAAATCTGAACTTTACCACAAGGTTTGTTCACCTGAATAAAACAAAAATAGTTCAAATATTATTTTAAAACACTTGTTAGATTAAAAAAAAAACATTTATAGGTTAATATATATTCAAGTATACGAGTTTATCCAGTACAAGCTCTCCTCCCCATCTCACAACCCATTACATGCTCTCCATCATCAGTCTTGGACTTAGTCATATCTCTGATTCATCTCTAACTCTTGTCCCATTTCATCCTAGCTACTGACCTCTCTCACTCCCTCTCTTCCATTCCCTTACACTTATATTCAAACATGGTCTAATACCCTCCTGACCCTAGTTATTTATCCAAATTCTTCTCCATCACACCCTTCTCAAACGCCTCAGAGCTCTTTGACCGTGTTGTCTAGAAACACCCCCATGTAATCCAGTTTTCACTCTTCACTCCATTGAAACTGTTTTTCCTTCTTAGAGTATGTCTATACAACCCGCCAGATTGACAGACAGCGATCGATCCAGTTGGGGTCGATTTATCAGGTCTAGTCTAGACATGATAAATTGACCCCAAGCGCTATCCAGTCGACTCCTTTACTCCACCGCTGCGAGAGGAGCAGGCAGAGTTGACAGGGGAGTGGCAGCAGTGAAGTCACCGCGGTGAGTAGGTCTAAGTATGTCGACTTCAGCTACATGAATAACGTAGCTGAAGTTGTGTAACATAGATCTGACCCCCTCCCTCCCCCCAGCGCAGACCAGGCCTTAGATAGCATCTCCATTTCTGGAGATTTCCAACCAGGGTAGCCCATTCTGTATTATCCTCTTCTAATGTCTTTGTGAATGAATAGTCCTTTTGATACACCCAGGATACCACATCGTCCATCCAAGATCATCTTTTTCTGCCTCATGTTTCTTCTGCCGTCACAACAATACCTTCCAGTGCCCATAAAACATACATCAACCACTAAATTTCCTAAAACGTGCTCTTTAAATTGTCTCTTTTCATAAGATCACTGACCAGCATTTGCTCAGTTCCAATCATCTCCAGTACTTTTTCTCAGATTATGCTGTCTAGTCATGATATTTTCAGAATTATTCTACACCATAATTCAAAGGATTGTAGTTTTTTAAATTATCAATTGTTTGAATGCCCATGTTTCACAGCTGTGATTTAACACAGGTCAAATCTAAGTTTTTAAGAGAGATGGAATTTAGTCTTTAGATTTATGTCCCTTCTCATCAGATGTTTATTCTTCCAGAATGTCTTACTGTTGTGGTGCTGATTTCAGTATCCCTATTTTCATGGTCTGTAATGCCACCTCCTAAATTGGAATAATTTTTCACTTGCTGTACAGCTGCATCATTCACTGGAAAGTGTGCACATTTTCCCAGTATCCTTGTATACCACCATAGTTTTTGTCTTGTCCGCATTCAACTCTAGACCATATTCATATATAATCTTCATGCACTTCATCAGAATCAGCCAAAAGCACTGTCATCTGCACAGCAAATGCAATTCGCCCATTATCGATTCATCTTAATACCTTTTGTTTCTTTGACTCATTTAATCAAACATTCTCAATAAATGTTGAATAAAGTCAGTGACATGAAACAACATTTTCTCCTCTTGATCTCTCAAATTTTTATTTTTTTAATCTCCCATTATATTTCTCTTCTGCTTCAAGTACAATTGTTTTATTATTTGGTGCTCATATCCATCAATCTCAGAGATCTTAATATGCTGAGCAATTTGTAGTTGTAGATTCTGTCGGATGCTTTTTGGAAGTCAATAAAACGTAATATACTATTTTCCCCATCAACGGATCTTTCTAATAAGAGCTTCAAGTTCATAATGGTGTTTATTGTGCTCGTTCCATATTTGACACTATTATTGTTCACTTATTTCCTTACCAGTCTTTCCTTGTATTTGGTCTTTAACAACTCACAAAAGTATCTTAGAAGCATGCGATGCTAGGCTGATTGTTTTGTAGTCTTTACAATCCACAGTGTTGGTCTTTTTTGGGATTTGTACACAGTGAGGTTGTAAAAAGTTTTCTGGCAATTCTCCTGTCATAAACATTCTTCATTACCTCTTGACAGGCCTTTCAAGCTTGTATCTCCTATGCTTTTAAAAATTCAATCGGTATTCCATCCTAATCTACCACTTTTCCATTCAGAAGTCTTTTTATTTATGACATGATTTCATCATCCATTACTGGCAGGCTTACTTGAATCACATCTAGCTGAGGTTTTTCAGGCTTATCATCATTATAGAGTTCCTTGATATATTTTGCCATCTCTCGTTCTTGTCTTTAGGATCTGTCGTTTTTGTCCTTAGGTTACCAATACAACCCTTTTCATCTGTTAACTGAAGGCTCTTATCTTTGAATATAAAATTCACTTTGTTGGTGACCTTTTCTGTTTTCACTAAGGTCATAAACTTGGTCACAAGGAATGAGATAATGAGATCTTTTCTCTGTACATTTCCTTAATCCACCTGTTGCTCCTCAGAGATGATCATTCTCTCCCCAGGTTTTTGTGACTGTATACTCTTCTGCTTTTCCTCCTACCTTTCCATTGAATCTTTCAGTGTCTTCTCTTCAACTACTAGTTAGCAACCCCAATTCTGTTTTCAGATGCCTACTTTAAACATTCCAGACGCTTTCAATTCTGTTTCTGAGTGAGCACAACTGCTCCCTCAGCTTCATAATTTACATGCTGACTTCCCCCAAATCTGCATCTCTCATGGTGACCTCTTCCTGTGTTCAATCTTTTTCTAGATGTCTTGCTATCATCTCAAACTTAGCATGATGAAAAAAGGCTTATTCCTCCTCCTAAGCTCTCTTCTCATTCCCTCCTCTTAATTGTAGGCACTGCCATTGTCCTCTCAACTACTTAGGATTGTAACTTCAGTGTCAGATTCATCTTTTCCCCACCTTCATAGCTCTTCTTAAATCCTGCATCTTTCTCCTCTCCAAGATTTTGAAATGTCATCTCTTTTAAATTTATCACCAAGATCCTTCTCCAAGTCCTGATGGTTACCTCTTGCCTCAACTGCAACCTTCTCCTTTGTGGTATCCCCATCTCACACTGCCCATCCAATCCAAACAAAACACTGCTGCTCACACCAACATTTCAATATTATTTTCCCCAAAGACAGATCAAATTATTTCTTTCATTCTCCAAAGATATCTGCACCCCTGGTCCAAAGATTGGACCTTCACTGAGTTTATCATGAACTGTGTCCAATTTAGACTAGATTCCCTAGGGCACTGCTGGAGATCAAATATTAAGAGAAATGCATTTTTTAAAAAGTTATTTTAAGTTCAATATCCATACATGTCAAAATAAATTCTGCAACTTAAAATTTGTCCACCTTTTTCTCCTCCACAGCAGAGTTCCTCAAACCTTACCTTTATGTGTTTGTACGGTGGAGGTTTACGTTCATTTTCTTGGGTTTCTTTGGCTTCTCGCTGAAGTTTTATTTCTCGAAATCGAGATTCAGCTTCTTGCAAGGCTAAAAAACAGTTATATCATTAGAATTTGTAGACAGACTATTATTCCCTGTAGCCTACCATGCCCCTCCTGGTTTTTTTATTTAGTTAATCCCATAGTATGTTCTACCTCTCCTTCTAGATGCTTTAATCCCCTTCTACAGAAACAAATCTAAGCATCTGTATAGAAACACCTCTCTATAGTAAGGATATTATAAGAATTGCTAAAATAAAAGAGTAAGAAATAAAAACAACTGGGTTAGTTCAGTGACATACTGGGAATGCTGAGTGGAAAGGTAAAACATGAGTACTCTGTTCCTAGGCTGGGGATATGGAGATGCTTCAGTAAGAGTATGGTTCTTTGTCTCTTTATGCAGCCACAATGTACAATCCAATTTAAAAGATAAAGATATCCATTCCGGAAGAAGTCCTGCACCCTCCATTGCAAGCAGAAGAAACAGTATGATCTTAAATTCAAAGTGGAATATAGGTTAGAGGTAAACAGCTGAGATCCTCAAGATCCAGTTTGGATTGACTTTGAGCAGTTAGAACCATGAGAATTTTACACGATTAATCAGTGTATGATATCTGGGACAAGGATTTTATTGTAGTGGTTGTAAAATTTTGGTTTAGCTTTGTGATGCTGCCAGACGTGCCATGGCACTAGGCCCCAATCAACACTAACAAATGCATAGCTGGAAACCAGTCTGGTTAATATTGTTCAAATAGATATCAGAGTAAGAAGAATGTGTTTAGACTTTATGCTCGTAGGATGCCGCATATATTAGTTTCACTTATCTGTACCCAATGTTATAGAGCAATAGCAAATGTTCGCATTATAAATCTCTGTAATTCTGTAACTCACCAAACAGGAAAGAAGCATTAACTACTGTAAAGTTCTGGGGCTGCAGAAAAGAGGGTCCATTGAAATCAAATGAGCCATTGTGTAACATAAAAGGATAAAGACTATGTCAATTGCCCTCCCACTCACATGAAGATAAGACAGCTCAGACGCTTGCATTCTGTCAGTCTTAACTCTGTGGGAGGGGAATAAAAATGTCTGACCAGAAGAAACTTGTGGTCATCCGCTGCTTGAACTCTGAGGGGCAAGGATTTCTAAGCACAAGCAAGGAGTCCCCAGCCGTTTAGCTTGGGTTAGCCTTAAAGGACATATAAAGCATGTATATTATAGCAGCTGCGACCAACTTTTGGAACCTGAGACTGTATTTCATTTGTGTGTGTATATCTTTACCTGTTTTAACCTTGTAAATAACTCTCATTTATTTTTCCTAGTTAATAAATCTTTAGTTAATTATAGGATTGGCTACAAGCATTTTCTTTGATTTGAGATCGAAGTACAGTTGACACGGGTAAGCGACTAGTCTTTTGGGACTAGGAGTAACCTGAATATTGATATGATTTTTGGTGTAAGCAAGGTCCAGCGTTCCTGGGTAGCAAGATAGACTGGAATACCCAAGGGGACTGTCTGTGACTCCACGGTAAGAGTGTTATAGTACTTTAGGAGTTCACACTTGTTTCTGGGTTGGTGAAATTCAATTACAGAACATATAACAGTTTGGGGGTTTTGCCCTGGGCTTGACAGTCTGCCCTGAGGCTGGCACTCACTGTCGTGAGCCACTCCAGATGGTGTGCCAAGCTTATGCTGGTATTTATTATAAATGACACAATTTACTCCAAGACTGTATCTTCTCCACCCAACCAGCTTGAACTGTTTTTCACAGAATGCATTCTTGTACATTCAAAAGCTAACATACATGGGTATTTACACAGATGACTAATATGCAAAGACCGCTGAAACAATTTTCTTTACACTGCAAGTCAAGAAAACTAGAGTTTACTTACCTGTAATGGGAGGTTGAGATGTATGGTTTCCCCATCTGTATTCCACTCTAGGTACACATGTACTCCATATGCCTGAGTCCATAAATTTTTACTAAGCCGCATCCGTTGATCCACACACAAGTAGTAGTTCTCTTTGTGCTCCAAACAGAGTATAATTAGACAATGCAGACTGACACATCTCCACTTCCTTTTCTTACTGCAAATCTGGCTATCGCGTGGGTAATGGAATACAGGTAGGGACCACACATCTCAAAAAACCTCCCGTTACAGGTAAGTAACATCCACTGATACCACAATAGGAGGATGAAAAGCGCTGATTACTGCCAGATTGACCCATTGGGAACTGATAAAGAGACCTGATGTCTTAAGGGTCAATCAGTAAACTAGGATAGCAGGGAACTCTGGAAACAACTGATGATGTTGTGACCAAGGAGGAGAAATGCTTCCCATTTGGCTCAATAATATTTCCTGGCAGACTCCTTCCTGATCTGATTGACACTGGATTGAACTACTATTGAACATGAATGCTGTACATCTGATGTCCATCCGAATACCATGCCTTGAGCTGAACATCTCGTTAACAAAGGAATCGTCAATCTCCCATTTGAGGTCTGTTGAAAAATGTCTGCTGAGACCATGTCGGTATGCTGGTGAGAGAGTGATGTAATATCTGATTAACTAATTCCAGAGGTCGACTGTCTATACACAGGAGGAGGTATCCTGTTCCCCTGCTTGATTACACTGTGTCCAGTTTTGGGCCCCACACTACAAGAAGGATGTGGAAAAATTGGAAAGAGTCCAGCGGAGGGCAACAAAAATGATTAGGGGACTGGAACACATGACTTATAAGGAGAGGTTGAGGGAACTGGGGATGTTTAGTCTGCAGAAGAGAAGAATGAGGGGGGATTTGATAGCTGCTTTCAACTACCTGAGACGTGGTTCCAAAGAGGATGGCTCTATACTGTTCTCAGTGGTAGCAGATGACAGGACAAGGAGTAATGGTCTCAAGTTGCAGTGGGGGAGATTTTGGTTGGATATTAGGAAAAACTTTTTCACTAGGAGGGTGGTGAAACACTGGAATGCGTTACCTAGGGAGGTGGTGGAATCTCCTTCCCTAGAAGTTTTTAAGGTCAGGCTTGACAAAGCCCTGGCTGGGATGATTTAGTTGGGGATTGGTCCTGCTTTGAGCAGGGGGTTGGACTAGATGACCTCCTGAGGTCCCTTCCAACCCTGATATTCTATGATTCTATGATTAAGACAGTTATGTTGTCCAACATCATCTGGCTATAACAAGATCAGATGAGTGGGAGGAATGCATTGTAGGCACAATGGACCACCCTTAGTCCCAGCAAATTGAACCTGTTGCCGAGGAAAGGGGGGTCTGGCCCACCCTATTCTCCACGTTGCCACCGTGACCCTTACCAGGAAAAGCGGCATAAAGGAAGAAAAAGAAAAGAAGCTTCTTACATGTGGATTCATATGGGAGTTTATGAAGTCTGTCTTTACAGTCTGCAAATTTGACATAATTTAGGAGACCATATTTTGTTACCACCACCTGGTAGTTAGCAACTCTGAACTGGAGACTAGCCAAAGAGAATACTTTCCTACCCAGAAGGCTGAGGCATTTAGTGACCTTGTCTAATGGAGCAGTCTTGGAGTACTGCACCCTGGACCTTTCTGTAGCCAACTGCACCACTAAGGAGTAGGGCACCAGATGAATGAATAAAAACTCTTCCCCACTAGATGGCACAAAATATTGTTTCCAGGCTCTCTTCAGGGTATGGGACAAGAGGCAGGGGTGTGCCATACTGATCTGGTGGGTTCCAAAGTGGCTTGGTTAACTGGAAGGGCCAATCTTGAAGAGCCAGATGATGTCCAGTAGGGCCTATTGTGCGTCCTGGACCTCTGCAACAACTCCTGGTTGCTTGTGGTCATTGGGTGGACAGGGAGATGAGGATGCAATCGCCTCATCCAGTGAGGAGGACAACATAACCATCAGAACTGTTGGGTCCAGCTCAGCTATCTGTTCTTCAAATTCTGATGGAGCCAACTGGCATCAGTTGGGAACGGAGGGTCGGTGTCTTCCTGCACAGATCCAGGGTGCCTGCTGTATGGATCTCACAAGCTTCCGTAAGACCAGAAAGCTCAACCAGAGGGGGAGGCCTCAAGGCGTTGGGTACCAGAAGCCCCCTGTGTAGCCATATTTGGAATGAAGCGGATAGTTCCAATACTATCCTTGGCCTCCGACTGGGCTTGTTTCTCTTAGGGGAGAAACCCATCTGTAGTATCAGATTTTTCTTGATGAAATGATAGGCTCCTATTCGATCAATGATGCTGACAGTACCAGTGGGAGGATGTTCTGGGTTGTGGTTGCAAGAAGGCAGGATACTCTTCCCCTCAATATGTTTTTCCCAGGTGTAGGGACATCTCTAAGAAGAGCTGGGCCCAATATTAGGGGAGACTGTGTGCCGAACAAGGTGAATATCTCCTCCAGCAAGGTAAAGGCTTCAGTCCCTCCCTGGTGTTTGAGGACTCCTAAGAAAAGTACCAGAGGATCAGATCATAAGGTGGTCTAATGTTAGGGGAAACCTCATGGAGAACATCAGAGCCATCAGATGGGGTCCCAGCATTGAACTTCCAGATGGAATCATTAGGTACTGCTCATTAGGTTGTGGGGTGGAGTTGGAGCTAGTATCGTTGGATAGTTCTTCCTTCACACCTTTCCTTCTTGGCTAGGTTTATATGGAACTAATTCTGCAGGGCCCATTCACGAGAACTTGCCTGACTTTGACCGACATGGGGAAGGATCCTTTCTATTAGAGGCAGATATGTACCTGCCTATGTTCTCATCCCCTACTCAACTGTGAGAGTTTCTTAGGCTTAAAAATTTTTGCCTTGACACCAGAGCTTGTGTCCAGAGGGGAGGGAAGGATGTTTCACTTGGTGGCAATATAGGCTTCCCCAAGGCAATAAAGGCAGCGCTGGTGGTCATCGCTGAAGACGACGGAACAGGAGCAGGGGAGACAATTCTTGAACCCCAGTCCCTCTTTACAGGGAGAACAAACTATGTTAACTATGAAAACACTAAAAGACTAAACTATTAAAAGCTATTTACAAATTGTATTCATAGGTTCACAGTATAGGAAGATCAAAGCAAACATGGAGGATGCCAACTGAGGCCGTGTGGCAATAAGAAAAGGAACAGGAGAGGCATTGGTCTGCACTGCCCTTTACATTCTTGATATTGAGCACTAGGAGAACAACTACGCATGTGGAGACCAATGGACACTACTTGCTAAAAGCACCCAGATTCAGGTATATGTGTACCCACATGTGCAATACGTGTAGGAACCAACACTTGAAGAACGATCAGATTCACAGATTAACTGCCAATGTAAAATGGCTTTGCATGAGTGAAGTAAGTAGTATTTATTCTAACTTCATAATTATCAGCTTTTACGCCTCTGCTGTTTTTCAATGTTACGGCATTCTGTTATACACACATCCTTGTAAAGTACAATGTACAGCAAAAGGAGGTACCATGGTTAAAACTCTCTTTATTCATAGGATGTCAATATATTTAAAGAATTTTCTTAAAGTTTTGTGGATGGTCATTTATGCTTAATGCTTGCCTATCAGAAAAGCAAAATTGTCAATGCACTGCTTAGGTTATACTCTGCTAGAAGTCTCAGAAACAAAGCTTTTAATTCAGCATAATAATAGTAACTAAAGTGTTCTGAACAATTCTCCTGTTGTATATTGTGACGTGAGATACTACATAAGCAGAGCTGGGCCCAGTATCCTATTTAAAAAAAGCAAAGCATACACTCCACAAGATTAATTATTGTTTGATTAAAGCTCTATACCAGTTTTGAAGACTTTCCCAATTCCTTTAATTCCTTGGTATCTACTTCCTCTGTCTCCCTCCATATATGGAAACACACGAGCTTGATGTGTCCAGTAATAATCCTTAGAACCAAAGAAAAACACCGGAAATTCTCCAATTTCATGCTTCATTTTCTGGATATTTGGGGGAACATTTTTTGGATGGCAAACTTCTGCAGGCCACCATCTATCACAGAAGTACAAATAAAACAAAAAGGACGGCATTTTAGTTAAACCTTCCTCCAAAAGACAATTTAGCAACAGTAGCTTAATAGTAATCAATTATTATTACTTAATGTACTGTGAATAGGGTGTCATGTAGAACAAGATTTAAGGGTGCAAGTCACTTGACAACAAAACACAATAGAGCAGTTTTAAACCTACCCCCTCCCCCCCAAAAGTGGCCCTGCTCTCAGTGCAGTGGCATTTTAAACACTGCATCCAATCAATTCTCAAATTTCAAGGAATGTTCTAGGTATCAATGGGTAGAACACCTTATTGATTTTGATTAAAGTCAAAAACCAACAAGGAAAAACTGGGGGACACCGAGCTGCTCACATCTGAGTAACAAAACCAACAGCTTTAACCAGGTCTTTAATTGTCTATAGATCAAAGAACTGGTTGATGGTTCCATTAATACCTTCCAGTAAAACACTCTGCCCCTCAAACTCAGTTCTACTCATTGTTCCAACGGAGTTTAAAATGCTGACACCCTGAAAGACTTCTCTTCCAAA
The DNA here is from genome assembly GCF_965152235.1 of Eretmochelys imbricata. Lineage (NCBI taxonomy): Eukaryota > Metazoa > Chordata > Testudines > Cheloniidae > Eretmochelys > Eretmochelys imbricata. Next base: position 127,372,804 of record NC_135575.1, read on the forward strand.
CTGAAAAGATATAATCTAGCCAGCTACAGATTATACAATCTTAACAATACATATTTACATATGTCTCAAATAGAGGGGGATATGAAAACGGCACACAAAGACCTTGGGAGGAAAGAGGAGGTTACTTACCTGCAACTGGAGGTTCTTTGAGATGTGTGGTCCCTATCTATATTTCACTGACGGTTATACGCATGTGCCCTGAGTCAAGCCGGAGCTTTTGAAAGTAGTAGTGTCTCTTGGTCTGCACATGAACTCTTGCTCTGCCTCACGGTTTCGACAGAGGCAATAAAGGGCTAGGTGGACCGACTGCACCCTCAGTTCCTTCACTGCAAATTGCATAGCAGGGGGTAAAGAGTGAACGATTGGAATGCAGATAGGGACCACACATCTTGAAGAACCTCCAGTTATGGGTAAATAATTGTCCCTATTGTATTTAACTGAGGGTGATTGCCAAGTAGTACCTAATAGGAGGAAGGTGTGAGGAAGATGACAGAACTATGGAACGGAGAACAGCCACGCTAAATGAGGCATCCATCGCAGAGTCCTGCACCAGGGCATAATGGGAAGACAAGGTAAGTACCAAACTCCACGTGGCCTCCCTACATATGTCACGTGTTCTCCCTACATATGTCCATGAGTGGCATATTGTGAAGTGTGGATATAGTTGATGCTTGCACTTTTGTGGAGTGGGTTCATACCCCAAGAGGTGGAGACAGTCCCAATAATCGATACAGGGTGATGCACCCCAAAACCCACTGAGAAATCCTCTGAGTGGAGCTGGCCTGCACTGTAATCCTTTCCTCTATAGCAACAAATAGTCTCGGCTTCGTCCTCTGCAGGTTAAAGGCCAGCGACCTACAGACATCAAAGGGGTGAAGGCACCATTCCTCCACTGAGGTGTGCGGCTTTGGAAAGAAGGAAGGTAAGCGTATGGGTTGGCTGAAGTGAAAGCAAGAAACAACTTTCAGAAGAAACTTGGGATGCAAGTGCAGGGAAATTTCATGGAATGAAATGGAATGTGGTGGTTGTGGGGGGTGTCTGCCATCATGGCCCCCAGTTCGCCCACCCTTCTCACAGAGGTAATATCTACCAGGAAGGTTACTTTCATGAAGAGAACAGAAGCATGAGGCCTGAGGTTAAAAGGGCGATTTCATCAATGCTGTGAGGACAAGGTTAAGGTCCCACTGGGGAACGACAGGGAGAATAGGAGGATATGTTCAGGTGAGGCCCTTTCAGAACCTTGCAGTCGATGGGCTAAGGAAAACAGAGTGCCGTACCACAGGGGGGTGGAAAGCACTAATGACCACTATGTATACTTTAATGGAGTTGAGAGTGCGTCCAGACGCCTTCAGGGACAGGAGATAGACTAAAAGGAGAGGAATGTCTGCGGCCTCATGGGAACAGGAGGCAAAACATTTCCACTTGGTTTAGTAGGACCACCTCGTGGACCCTTTCCTGCTACTCGACAGGATGTCTTGTAGTGCCGATGAACACTCATTCTAGCGAAGATGCCCATCCAAAAACCAGGCTCTCAGGTGAAGCATGTGCAGATCAGGATGTCTGATCCTGCCATTGTGTTGTGTGAGCAGTTCAGGGAACGTCAGTCGTGGAAACGGAGGATGCTTCAACATACAGAGAAGAAGAGAAAACCAGAACTGGTGAGGCCAGAATAGGGCAATCAGGATGACCATGGCTCTCTCCTGCTGAATCTTGTGGAGGACCTGGGGCAGGAAGAGTATGGGGGTGGGATTGGGGGCCGGGGGGGGGGAGAGAGGCATAACTGATATGATTCGACCAGCAAATGACACAGACATCACCTTGGGAACAGGCTCCAATCCCATCCCTGGAACAGTCCTGGAAGCATTTGGTGTTAGCGTGGGAGGCAAAAAGATCCCTGTTTGGAGTCCCGCAATGGTCAAAAATGCCCGTTACCACAGAGTCGTGCAGCTCCCATTTGTGGTCGGCCATGAAATTCCTGCTGAGAGCATCCTCAATCATATTCTGAGTCCCTGGGAGATAAGCCACTGACAACAGAATATTGTGTGCGATGCACCATTTCCAGAGGAGAACTGCTTCTGCAAAAAAGCACCGGTGACCTTATGCCCCCTTGCTTTTTTATGTAGTAAATGGTGGCGGTGTTGTCTGACATGATGAGAACATGACGGGAGCAGATGGGAGAGGAGAAATGCATGACATGCTGCTCTCATCATCTGAAGTTCCAGGACGTTGATGTGCATCCTGGATTCCCAAACGGTCCAACTCCCTTGTATAATGTGTTCGCCCACATGGGCACCCCATCTGTCAAGCGTCGTGCTTGGGGAGGACAGAAGAAAAGACATCTCGGTGCACACCTGAGCTGGGTCTGTCCACCACCAAAGGGAGGAAAGAACCTTGGGGGTGGGGGACAGTCAATAGGTTGTCCATGGAATGGAGCCTCAGGAATGGACTCTCTGTAGCCACAGCAGTAGACAGCGGAAGTGAAGGTGAGCGAATGGGGTGATGCATGTGCACGCCATCATGTGGCCAAGTAGAGAAAGGGTTAGATGGATATTTGCATGGAAGTAAGTGCCCTGCATATCGAGAGAAATACACCACATGCTTCTTTCTAGCAAGGGTATGATGGCTGCAAGAGTGACCAGACAAAACTTTGGCTTGTGTATGAAGTATGTGAAACGACTGAGATCTAGGATTGGTCTCCATCCTCCCTTTTTCTTGGGTACCAGGAAATAGGTAGAGAAGACCCCTGCACCCTGAAAGGTTTTGGAACAGGTTCTATTGCTCTTCTCTGAAAGAGGAAGTCCATCTCTAGGGCGAGGATACTGTCATGAAAGTGGTCTCGAAGGTGGGATCAGGACAGGGGATATGGATGGAGGTATCATCATGAACATGATCGTATAGCCATATCCGAATGACATCCAAGACCTCACTCCACACTGGTAGAAAGAGAGTGCTAGGTAGCTCCCAAAGAGGGTGGGTAACTGTGGGGTGCAAGGTGGTTGATAGCTCTCTTAAAAGGCACTCAGAAATATCGCTTACTCAAACATGGAGTGTGTGATGTCGAAGACTGTGCTGACGGACCAGGCAGATGGGGCCACTGGATATTTCAATGCTTATTGGGAGGCTCAGATGGAAGAACTGAGGAGCTCTGTACCATTGTGCTGGAGTGGACAATAGAATTTGTACTTGGGAGCTGGTGTAGAAATATCAAGCAATTGCAGGGTGGCTCTAGAGTCTTTAAGGGAGAGCAGGGAATCAGTCTTCTGGTTAAAGAGGTGAGATTCATCAAAAGGGAGGTCCTCAATTGTGTTCTGTATCTCCCTTGGGAAACGAGACTAATGCATCCTCCTCATGACAATTCCTGTGGCCACAGTGCGCAAAAATGTTTCCGCCGAATCTACTGCGGCTGGAGTGTTGTCTTGCCGACCAGTTTGCCTTCTTCTAAAATAACCTGGAAGCAGGTACGATCCTGCCGGGGAAGCTTGTCCACAAGGTCTAACTGGCCATAATTCAAAAAGTCATATATTGCCAGTAATGCCAGGTAATTAGAGATGAGAAACTGAAGGCTGGCTGAAGAAAAGACCTTATGACCTAGGAGGTCAAATCTCTTATCCTCCTTATCTGTCAGAGTGGAATGCGGGTGTTGTTGCCTAGCCCATTCAGTAGCAGCCTGAATAACCAGGGAATTGGGTGAGGCGTGAGAAAACAGAAACTCAGATCCTTTTTAGAGGAGCATATCTTTTTTTGCCCCCTTCAAGGTGTGCGCGCAAGTGGCCAGGGTATCCCAGACAGTGCGTGCCCGCTGAAGAATGGCACTGTTGATTGGTAGCACCGCCCTAGCTGGTAACAATGCATGAAGAATGTCAAGTATTTGATGTTGGCTGTCCTGCACCTCCTCCAGTGAAATGTGGAAGGCATCAGCCACCCTCTATATCAAGTCCAGGAACTGGCAGTAGTTGGCTGGGATGGGGAGGAAGGAATTTACATTGCTGCATCTGGAGACAATGGGAACAGCTCCAGATCTGGCGGCACCGGAGTCAGGCTAGCCGGTGCATCTTCCCAACCCTGGTTCCAAACATCTAATAGATGAAGGCCCGAGTGGCGAGATGGGGGGCTCCTCTCGGGAAAGTTCTGAAGGGGGGGATATTGGGGCCAAGACACAGTACAGCCAACCAGAAAGATCTGGCAGGTGCTGCAGTGGACAACACAGAATGGGGTACCAGTGGCTCCTGTGCTGAGGAAAGAGAGGATATTGCTACTGAGTAGGTTAAACCTTCTGGTATTTATGTTAGCGGTACAGGAGAGGCGGACCTGGTGTTCCATCTCCAATGCTGAGAAGTCACAGCGTTGTTTGAATTGCAGTGCTGTCAGAACCAAGTGAGTCACAGGGGTGCGCTCAGGAACACAATCTAAAGGCAGCAAGTCCAATGCAAGGGAGTGGGGTCTCTTATGAGGCAAATGCACTGGGAGACGTGGAGATATCACCTCATCCAGGACAAACAGTTCATGAACGGAGAACTGCCTCAGAACCGATGATTCTTGTGACTTTGGTGGTACCGATCCAGAAGGCGCACATGGCTCAGTAACTGGGACCAGCAGGTCCAGCGTTCTATGCGACTTCTTGCCATGCTTGTGAGCCTGGGAACGCACTGCTTTTCCATGACTTAGAGGATGCAAAGTCCTTCTCGGGCCTTAAGGAAGATTTACTGCCATGCTTATGACATGCTTCCTTGCCTCATGGCTAGTCCCTGGCATGGGGTCCTTACCATTGGGAGAACCAGACTGGGACTCCGCAGTAGGAGGCGTGCTCCTCGACTGCTCAAGCCGATGTACAGGGGGGTTCCGTGGTCTAGATCCAACCGCGGCCTCATGGCAATCTCTATGAGGTGCTTCTTGAAGCGGAGAGCCCAGCCTTTCTAGGTATGGGCTGGGAAGGAGAGACAGATATTGCACCTTGATGCAACGTGGACTTCCCCCAAGCAGTAAAGGCAGCATTGGTGCTCGTCACTGATCAAAAATGAGCAAGGGCAGGAAGTGCAGATTTGAACCCTGGAGTCTTCAGCATAATCCAGTACCCAAGCGTGGGTGCTGGGGAACGAAGGGGGTCAGTAAAACAGTATCCCAAAGTCCTTAAAATCCTAAAACCTACTGCTAACACTAAAACTACTACAAAAATAACAAAACACTGAACTGTATACAAGCATAAAACAGTCTTTTATTCCTGTATTGAGGAAAGTGCGTCACAAGAGACTAGAGAACAGATAACTCTCCGAATTGGACCATATGGTGGTGAGAAGGAACTGAGGGATCTGGTCAGTCCACCTTGCCCTTTATCACCTCAATCAAAACCATGGAGGTAGAGCAAGGGCACATGTGCGGACCAACGGACAATACTATTTTCAAAAGCTCAGGGTGCATGTGCATAACCATTAGTGGAATACAATAGGGAACATCACTCAAATGAGAGAGGGATACAAGGAACTATTGATGTGTGCCATGAGCTTGGCCTACAGAAGCAGTGGGTGACACTCTAGTCTAGACACAGGTAGGCTAAGATAGGAGCAGTTTCAAGGGAAATGGGGGACACACACAGCTCCTAGCATGGGGGAAATGGGGATCCCTGGTAAGGGAGAGGGGACACACAGAGCCCCTGCATGGGGCAAGGGGAGAATGGGTCACAAGAGTATGGGGGAAAAGGGCATGGGATAAACAGCTCCTGGCTAGGAGGGGGGGCAGAGAATTGAGGGGCACACAGAGTCCCTAGTTGCTGGGAGTCCCTGAAATAGAAGAGGATGACAGGGTAGCACACAGAACAGTTGTGGGGGAGAAAAGGAGTCAAGCAAGGAACCCTTGGTTCATGCTGTGACCTTGGCCTCAAAAAGCACCAACACATGCAACCCCCTAGTTTAACAGATTTCCACACACAAAACTTGTTTCCAAGTTACTTTCAGCAAAAGTAATTTTATATTATATTATATTTATATTAAATGAAAAAATGTAAGTCCATTAGTCAGACCTGTAATTTCCCAGTTTGACCCAAATGATATCCTGGAAACGGAGTTTCTTTCCTGCCCTACAGTCATTGCAGTACCAGCTACCATCCGGCATTTCAATATTTAAACAGTCTGGGTGAAACGCTGCAGGACATGACTCACAGCACAACAGGCTTCCTCCTGTACAAAAAAAAAAAAAAGATTGAAAGTTTAAGTTTCAAGGGGGAAAAAAAGTTTAGCATTTCAGTCTGATTTAAATCACAATAGCATGTAACTGCATACTACATTTTTAAAAAAACTGGTTAGAACATACTGATCTGCAACAAATGGATATCACCCATTCATATGAAAAAGCCACAGAAATCCTCATTTACTTGGGTGAACAGACAACTTTGATTACTAAATTATACAAACTAGCAATATGCTGTGTTTTTATAGTCCTATTTAGCTGTGACACTCTGAGTGAGTTTTCTAGACCTGAAGAAGAGCTCTGTGTAAGTTTGAAAGACTGTCTCTCACAGCAACAGATGTTGGGCCAATAAAAAATATTACCTCACCCGCCTTGTCTCACAAATTAGCACGTGAACTAACAGTAAAATAAAAACTAGGATAATGCATCACAAATTGTAATTACTCCATTTTAACAATTCCATTTTAATTTATGACGATGATTAACAGTATATAAAATTTTAATAAAAATTAGTATCTACAGAATTTTTCCAATAAAATTTTATCGAGGAGAGGGATATCACATCACTATTTTGCATGTGTCACATTCGGTACCCCAAAGCAACACTCTGGCAACCCCATATTCACCATGGTGATATAATTATGATGTGTTTTGTGCAAAGCATGCTTTGTGAGGTATCATTTTAAAAGTCTTGATCTGTTGAACATTAATATCTGGTTGGATTGTATGTGCTATCATTGTATGAGAAATTATGAAGTTTTGCTATATGTGTGTGTTACTGAAATATGTTGGGCAACACCCACAGCCAGCCTTTCAGGTACAACAATGGAGAAGCCAGACAGCGCTGATGGCCCAGTAAGGGGAATACATGCGCACAAGGACTACCCCAGGAACTATATACGATGGAGACCTCTCAGAAAGAACACGTAGACAATGGAGACTACTTGACTCACCTCATAGCAAAAGATCTTTCCAGCAAGCTGGAGGATCCTATAAAGGAGGGGAAGTGACATCATCATTTCTCCTCTCTCCCCCCACAACTCAACACCTGGAAACACATCTGGAGACAAAGACTGAACTGGGGAGGTGGTTCCAGGCTGGAAAGGAGAATCCCAGCTTGTGTATTAAGGAACTATACCATCAGGGTAAGAAACTACTTAATTCATAGCCTGTCTAGTTTATAGAACTCAGATTGCGATTTTACTTTTATTTCTTAGGGGACCAACTTTGATCTGTATGCTTACCACGTATAGTCACTTAAAATCTTTCTGTAGTTAATAAATCTGTTTTATATTTTACCTAAAACAGTGAGTTTTGTTTGAAGTGCTTGGGAAATCTACTCAGGAACAAGAGCTGGTGCATGTCCTCTCCACATTGAGGTGGTGGACTGGGTAATAAACTTACACTGGTCAGCCTTCTGATCAGGGCAAGATGGTACAGCTATGGACTTTAATAGGGTTTAAAAACAGAACTAGATAAATTCATGGAGGTTAAATCCATAAATGGCTAGTAGCCAGGATGTATAAGGAATGGTGTCCCTAGCCTCTGTTTGTCAGAGGGTGGAGATGGATGGCAGGAGAGAGATCACTTTATCATTACCTATTAGGTTCACTCCGTCTGGGGCACCTGGCATTGGCCACTGTCAGCAGACAGGATACTGGTCTGGATGGACCTTTAGTCTGACCCAGTATGGCCATTCTTATGTTCTTGGGTCGTAGGGCTTGGGATGTGTGGGGAATTGGCTGGAGCCTCTCTATTGTTGATTCATGAGTGGCTAGCAAAAGTATTCATGTAATGCAGCTGTGTGTGTCCCTGCCTTTGGACGTCTGTGTTAAGTGCAGTACCTGGGGAGGTCTGCAGCTTGTCACAGCATCACAGTGTGAGAGGAAGCCCAGGTTGGTGAGACATACCACATTTCCAGGTTGCACCCTGTCACAGTGTGCATGAATTTTCAAGTGGGAAGCTAAGCAAACTGTGGCTTAACAAGCTTCCACAGTGTTTATTTAATTTGTCATCAGGTGTGGTAGTTTGCTTCCTCCATGTTCTAATCAGCACTGTGCACACTGGCTGCACTCATTAAGCTTCTCTGCCTAACAATTAAATCAAAGGGTAGTTGGACAAAGTGCAAGCAAAAAAACCTAAAGAACTTGCCACCTGCAGCTAACAAGATACTCCAACACCTTCAACAACACTTTGAAGAAATCTGAAGTTACACCATGTGTCTGGTGTTTTTCTTTAAATATCTTAATAAAATACATTAAAGTGAAAAATGAATATTTAGATGTTGATTATACTTTTAGTAAAATAATAAAATAAAGATTTGTATATCGATTTACCTTTTGAGCACACAAAGCACCAGCTCACATTGATGTGCGCATGATGACTTTTTCCTTTCATGGCAGTGAAATGATTGGTACAAACAATGCCGTTGGAAGTGATCACTGCACACCCTGCAGCAATGCAAACATCTCCAGCATGGTAAGCGACAGGACAGCGAATACACCGCATCATTTTGCCTAGCAAAAGAAGAATACTTCTATGTTATCTTTCTTAACTTGCGATTTAACTGGGCTGCAGATATCATGCAAAAAAATGTGTTTTACTGCTGCATAATGTAGCCTATAAACATACATACAAAATGTGACAAACACCATATCTTTAAAAACTGTGCATTTAAATTCGATCAGAATATTGAATTAATGCAGGTTTTCTGCACTGAGTTTTGCTTTTAAGGAAGATGAGATCCCACACTGAATTAAAGGCACTGTAACATTCTAATGTGAAGAGCTTCACCAAAGGGTCTCCAAATTAAGCATTTCATTGCTCTATATTATTTATATAAATATTCCCAATGCTCTCTCAATTGCATTCTCCCATATCTGTCATATTTAATTTCTAGGCTGTTTAGGAAAGAGATGTCTACCTTTCAGTATTTATTTTGACACATGACTGGCACAACTTGACAAGGCACAAGTAAGAATACATATAATGACAGATAATTATGCGTGTACTTCTACATGTAGTTTTCCAAATAATACACTCAATATTGAATATATGTGTGGAGATCTGCACATAATTGGCACATACGAAAGGGCAAATTCTGCTACTCTTACTCACGTAAGTACTCATTCGTATGAGTAGTTCAGCTAACATTAACAAGACTATATATGCAAGTGCTGAAGGAATGGGGCCTGAAGCAGTAATAAAAGTGGTATACTACATAGGTGCCTTATGGCATTTCCGTCTATTTTAACATTTTTTCCAACCATTTTTCTACTTTACACATAGCACACACTCTTCCTTGAGTTGTTCTGAATTATCAAGGTGGGAAAAAAAAAATTTTTTTTTATTAGGGCAGTTGATTAATCACAGTTAACTCACGCGATTAACTAAAAAAAATTAATCACGATTAATCACAGTTTTAATTGCACTGTTAAACAATAGTATATCAACTAAAATGTATTAAATATTTTTGGATATTTTTCGACATTTTCAAATATATTGATTTCAATTACAACACAGAATACAAAGTTGACAGTGCTCACTTTACACTACTATTTTTTGTTACAAATATTTGTACTGTAAAAATGATAAACAAAAGAAATAGTAGTTTTCAATTCACCTCATACAAGTACCGTAGTGCAATCTCTTTATTGTGAAAGTGCAACTTACAAATGTAGATTTTTTTTTTGGTTACATAACTGCACTCAAAAACAAAATAATGTAAAACTTTAGAGCCTACAAGTCCACTCAGTCCTACTTCTTGTTTAGCCAACTGCTAAGACAAACAAGTTTGTTTACATTTAGGGGAGATAATGCTGGCTGCTTATTTACATCATCTGAAAGTGAGAACATGCGTTCGCATGGCAGTTTGGCCTGTAAATACCTTGCAATGCTAGCTACAAGTTATGCTAAACATTTGTATCCCCCTTCATGCTTTGGCCACCATTCCAGAGGACATGCTTCCATGTGGATGACACTTGTTAAAAAAATAATGCGTTAATTAAATTTGTGACTGAACTCCTTGGGGGAGAATTGTATGTCTCCTGCTCTGTTTTACTGAGCCTGGGGGAGGGGTGCAAGCTCTGGGAGGGAGTTTGGGTGCAGGAGGGCGCTCTGAGCTGGGGAAGAGAGTTGGGGTGCAGGAGAGGGTATGGGATCCTGGCTCTGGGAGGAGGGCAGGGGTTTCAGGTGCAGGCTCCCGCCAGGTGGCATTGACCTTGGGCGGCTCCCGATTGGTGGCACAGCGGGGCTAAGGCACACTCCCTGCCTGCCCCGGCCCCACGCTGCTCTCAGAAGGGACCAACATGCCCCTACGACACCTGGGTGTGTATGTGAGGGGAACGGGACGGGCCATGTCTGTGGCTCCGCGCCTTAGCCCTCTGCAGGCACTGCCCCTGCAGCTCCCATTGGCTATAGGCCCCATTCCTGGCCAATGGGAGCTGCAGGGGTGGTGCTTACAGGCAGGAGCAGTGCACGGAGACCCCTTCCCCCTCCTCCCCTGGGGCTGCAGAGGTATGCTGGCCGCTTCCGAGAACAGCGTGGGGCCAGGGCAGGAAGGGAGCCCCACTACACCGCCGGACTTTTAGTGGCTGGAGATAGCGATCCACTGGGAGTCTCCAGGATCGACCAGTCAATCATGATCAACCGGTTTGTGACCACTGTATTATTTAACAGTGTGATTAATTGTGCAATCAATTTTTTTAATGACTTGACAGCCCTAATTTTTATTGTTATAGATAAAATAAGTACATAAAGAAGAAGTAGCCATATGGAATTTTACTCATCTTAGGAAAAAAATTACTTTTGATCAGGGATCCATCATGAAATACATAAATCTGAAGATAATTTTTTTTCAGAAAACTATAACTAGGGCTTCAAGTGAAAGCGCCTCTTTAATTATAACCAGAGTTCTCCTACCACATCACTATAATAAAGTATGTTCAATGAATTGAACAAGATTAATAGCTCAATTAGCAGAGGTACCTTTAATTCTTTATGTACAACAAAAACAATAGCAACTCAAAGTTCATTAAAAAATTCTGAAAAAAATGAAGGAATACCTTTTGATATTCTTGGATTTGAGGGGTTAGTAACATGACAGCTCACACAGCTGTGGAGAGGACATCTAAAACCTCTGTTCTCAAACACAGTAAGATGAAATTTTCTCACACAAGCTTCATGGTAGAATTTACCGCACTGGGATACAATACAGCGTTTCACATCTGCCTTTCTCTCCTTACACACAAAACACGTGTGAACACCTAAAAATAAAAGTAAGAAAAGTAACATCCTATTTCTTACTTGAGTTTCTGTACTTAGGCTATTTTTGGCAGTGGGGGGGGGGAACATATAACTTTGAGAATTAAAGGGCTTCTAATCTACCCATCCCAAAACAAATCAAATAAAATATAACTACAATATAAATCAATTACTGTTTAAATTGTACACAGTTAAACTCCAACTCCTCAATCACTGACTTGCTTACATGTTCTTATTTAACGAACCTCTAACGACCACAGGAGTACAATAAGGGCAATTGTTTTTAACAATGAAGTAAATAACATTGGTTGTCTGTGATTCTGCAGAAGCTAAGATCAGCCTACAATGTGAGAAAGTTTATGAAGCTTATTTCTGTGCCACTTGAAAACCAGGTCTTGAAAACTTCATTATTATGCTTCACAGTTTTCTTCAACAAGGTTCAGTATGTTTTCTGTTTGAAGATGCAACAGGACTATAATAATTTTTAAGTCATGTTTAAGTATTATAAACCAGTAGTAATTATTACAGGAGAAAAAGCAACCAAGATTAATAGCAAGAAGTACAGTTAGGGTTTTTATAGGACGAAGAGGAGATTGAAAAATGAGAAGATTAAGGGGAAAAACAGACCAAAAAAAAAGAACAGGAATTGTTGAACCTACTTCTTTTACCTGATTGTAGGACTTATGCTTTCCACAGGTTTTGAGTCTTCTGGAATGACATATGATGACAAGTATTCTGCAGGTGTTATGATTATGCACTGCACATGCTAAACTAGCTCAGGGTGCACGTAGTTTCAACTAAAAATGCTGGGTACCTGGATATTCTAGCACTTACACGAAGAGACAAAATTAATGGTAATGTGAGCTCCCATCCTGCCTGGCACCAGAAGAAAAATGGTTCCTTCAGATATACATACTCTGAGCTAACAAGATTTGTTAGGACAAATGATATGACTACTATGGCTTTTTATTAACAGAAGTGGACAAGACTTGCCTGATGTACATTCACGACAAATGAATTTTCCTGCTGGTCTTCCAGGGAGCCCAAGGCAGCTTACATGAAAAGCTCCAAAGCATAGGCCTTCACACAGCAGGAGATCACCTGGTTTTTCACACAGCTTTTAAATCAGAAAAGTATTGAGCGTTAAAAATACGCTTATAGGATTAATTATTTTCTTCATTATTTCTCTCACCCACTTCTCCTCTCACTCTTCCTATCTGAAGTGGAGGAAAAGACACTTCTACAACCATCAGATTATCTAGTTTCCAAGCAGAAATGTTTTTTCCATTCCTACAAATATCTAGGATATATTTAGTAAACACAAAATATTTACATGCACGCCCTCTAGACACACACACACACACACACACACACACAGAGCGCTAAATAATGTAGATTCAATCTAATAAATACAAAAAGATTTTAAACAATTTTCTTACATGTGGAAATTGCAGACTATGTAAGGTTAAAAGCAACCTTATTTTCTCCTTACCAGGAATCATTAACTTAACATGCTAGGCCTTGTGATACTTCCATGCCTGAATTGTCAGCATTGGCACATGAATAAAAAGCGCTCACCTGCATTTTCATAACTGTTGTTCTCCGAGATGTGTTGCTTATGTCCATTCCATTTTAGCAAAAAGAAAAGGAGGACTTGTGGCACCTTAGAGACTAACAAATTTATTACAGCATAAGCTTTTGTGAGCTACAGCTCACTTCATCGGATGCATACAGTGGAAAATATAGTGGGGAGATTTTATATACACAGAGAACACGAAACAATGGGTGTTACCATACAGACTGTAACAAGAGTGATCAGGAAAGGTGAGCTATTACCAGCAGGAGAGTGGGGGGCATCCGATGAAGTGAGCTGTAGCTCATGAAAGCTTATGCTCTAATAAATTTGTTAGCCTCTAAGGTGCCACAAGTACTCCTGTTCTTTTTGCGGACACAGACTAACACGGCTGTTACTCTGAAACATTCCATTTTAGGTGTGTGCACGCGTTGTCAGAGATTTCTGCCTTAGCGGTATCTGTAGGGCCAGTATGAGTGGTGCTCCCATGTGTTGATATATCAGGCACTGCTGGCCCTGTGTCCTCTCAGTTCCCTCTTGCCGGCAACTCCGACAGAGAGGTAGGAGGGCGGGAAACGGAATGGACATGAGCAACACATCTCAAAGAACAACAGTTACGAAAAGGCAGGTAATTGTTTTTTCTTTGAGTGCTTGCTCACGTAGATTCCATTTTAGGTGACTCACAAGCAGTATCCATGGAGGTGGGCTCGGAGTTCACAGCTTAGCGGCTTGCAGCACTGCCCTACCGAAGCCAGGATCATCCCAGGCCTACTGGGTCAGTGCATAATGGGACGGAAAATTGTGGACAGATGACCAGGTGGCCATTCTACAGATGTCCTGGATAGGCACATGAGCCAGAAAGGCTGCCGAAGAAGCCTGTGCCCTGGTTGAGTGGGTGGTGACAATCGCCGGGGATGGCACCTTCGCTTGGTCATAGCAGACGAGAATGCAGGCAGGGATCTAAGAAGCTATTCTTTGAGTGGATACAGGGCGACCTTTTATTCTGTCGGCCACAATGACGAATAACTGCGTTGACTTATGGAATGGCTTGGTCTGGTCAATATAGAAGGCAGAGCCCCTTCTGAAGTCTAGGGCATGTAGCCTGCGCTCCTCCTCAGACCTATGTGGCTTCGGAAACAAGACTGGTAAGTAAATGTCCTGGCTCAAAATGAAACTCGAATGAGACTACCTTGGGAAGCAACGCCAGGTGCGGCCTTAGTTGGACCGTGTGCAAGACCATGTAAGGTGGCTCCAAGGTGAACACCCGGATCGCGGATACCTGGTGGACCGACATCACCGCAACCAGGAATGCAACCTTCCAGGAGAGGAGAAGGAGGGAGCAGGAAGCCAGCAGCTCAAAGGGAGGACCTGGAAACTGCGACAGCACCAGATTCAAGTTCCACGGAGGGACGGGGTCCCTGACATGCTGGTAGAGGCACTCTAGGCCCTTAAGGAATCTGGCCGTGATATCCTGAGCAAAAACTGACCTGCCCTCGAACAGCGGGTGGAAGACCAAGATGGCCACTAGATGGACCTTGATCGATGAGAGGGACAAGCCCTGGAACTTAAGGTGCAGGATGTAGTCCAGAATAAGCTGCAGCGAAGCCCGCTCGGGATGAACACCTGTCTGCAATCCAGCAGGTGAACTGTTTCCAGTTGGCCAGGTTGTTCGCTCTGGTGGAGGACTTCCTATTTACCAACAGAACGCACTGAACCTCGGCTGAACACTGCTGCTCCTGTGCGTTCAGCCACGCAGCAGCCAAGCTGTCAGATATAACACCGCCAGGTTGGGTGCAGAAGACTGCCATGGTTCTGGGAGAACAGGTCCAACCTGAGCGGTAGCTGGAATGGGGTCACCACTGAGAGGTCCAGCAGACGGTGGCGCAGCCACGCCGGCACCCTGAGGATGACCCTCACCCTGTCCTGTTTGATTTTCATGAGGACCCTGGGTAGCAACGGCACCGGACGGAAGGCTTACATCAGAGCCTCCGACCACGGGAGCAGAAAGGCGTACAACAGGGTTCCTCTGTCCATGCCCCCAGTCGAGAAGACAACGTGGCATTTCCTGTTTTGCCTGGACACGAACAGGTCCACCCAGGGAGTTCCCCAACTGCGGAAGATGGAACTGACCACCTCCAGATGAAGGGACCACTTGTGGCGAGACGAGAACATCCTGCTGAGGCGATCTGCCAAAGCGTTCTTGGACCCTGGAAGGTGAGCAGCCATGAGATGGATGTTGTGATGTAGGCAGAAGTCCCAGAGCCAGAAGGCTTCCTGGCAAAGGGCAGACAACCAGGATCGGCCCTGCCTGTTGATAAAGAACACCATAATCATGTTGTCCGTCAGGACCTGAACCACGCTGTCTTGTATATGAGGTAGAAGGCTTGGCAGGCTAGTCAAACAGCCCTGAGTTCTCTGACGTTGGTTGAGGCTTTCGATCTCCTGAATGAGGAGGTGCTTGTGAGAAAGGTCCCTGAAGACGGATGGGGAAGGAGGGTGGGAGGGATGGTAGGCTATAAACTGCAAGGTGTAGCCTCTTAGGCCCTTTGTCCTTTCATCTGTAGAAGCCAGACCTGGGAGCCCTGCAGGACCTAGACTGCGTCGGAAGAGGCAGAGGATGGAACGGCTTCCTGGACTGCTGAGGGGTGTGCAAGCCCAGGGATTGGAGGGTGTCTCGGGAGTCCTTGAGCCCACGGAGCCTAGAGTTAGTTAGCTCAGAAAAGAGCACCGAACCCTTGAACTACAGGTCCTTGATTATGGTCTGCATCTCTTGGGACAGCCCAGAAGCCTGCAACCAGAGCTACGTCTCATGGCCACTGCCAATAAGACCACCCTAGCAGCCGAGTCCATCGCGTCCCAGGCCACCTGGAAGACTCCCGGGGCCACCACCATGCCTTTGCTCACCAATGCAGCAAACTCTTGGACACAATCCTGTGGAAGGGTCTTCGTGAACTTATTAAGGGAGTCCCACAGCTTAAAGTTATAACGTCCCAGCAGGGCACGGTGCTTAGAGACCCTAAACTGTAAGCTGGCTGTCGAATAAACTTTCCTGCTGAATAAGTTGAGTCTTTTGACTTCATTTTTTGGCGTTCCACAGCGGTGACCCTGCCTGTCCTTTTCATTCACCACAGACACAACCAACGATGCTGTGTGGGTATGAGTGTATAGATACTCTAAGCCCTTTGCAAGGACATAGTATTTCTTTTCCACTTTCTTTCATGTTGGCAGAATAGATGAGGGGTTTGCCACACCGATTTGGTTATTTTGAGCACACCTGGGTGAACGGGCAATGCAATTTTTGCCAGTGTGGTGGCTGAGATGGCACTGAAGAGGTTGTCTGCCTCCTCAGTGACCTTCTCAATCTGCAGACCTAGATTTTCAGGCACCCATTCAAAGAGGGCCTGGTGCTCCTTAAAATCGTCCGGGGGACTTCTGGTATGGGAGGGTCTGGCCACCGCCTCATTTGGGGACGATGAGGACGATTGTGTCACCTGAGAGATGGTGTCACCCCCTCCCTTGTCAGGGGAGGGCTCCCTCAATGCCAGGGTATGGGTGCACGGGCTCTGCTTCCACCGTGGAACCGTGTTCTGATTACGGCACTGGCAGTACCTCAGCTGGCCCAATGCAGCCAGGAGGGGTTGGGAGTACTGGACTGGCATCAATCGGCACCTCCCACAGGTTCCAGTACGGTAACTTGTGGGGGCTACAGCCCCTGCTGTGTTGGAACCATGGCCGGAGCCACCTTGCTCTCCTGAGTTGGAGGGAAGTTGCCACGTCTTGACAACGGGCTAAAAATCAGTCCGACCCTGACTACTGTCCCTCCGGTGACCATGGCGGGTCCGTTGAGGCCTAGGTCTGCCTACTGAGCCTGGTAGGCAATCAACAGGGGAAATAGGAGTAACGCCGCCTGCCAGAGGAATGGTACCAAGGCGAACACGAATGACGCCGAGATCCCGAATGAGACCTCCAGGATAGAGGCCAACGACAAGGAGACCTTCTGGGAGAGGGTGTTCAGCATCTAGGCGACCTATGGCCAGAGGGTCGTCAGTACGGGGAGCCGCGCCATGAGACCGGAGTCCCTTGCCTAGTAGAAGGGGATATTGAGGTCACAGCAACAGGGAATTGCACCTGCGATCCAGCAACTTGGGGTGTTACACCAGTCTATGCTGCAGCACCCCAGTGGTTTTCCCCTTTGGTGCCACGAGCGGAGCCGTATCAGTCACCTGGCGCGGCACCTGCGGAGCCGCAGCCACTGGGACCACTTCGGACACTCAAGGCCCCATCACTGGCTGGGAACCCCTGCTGCTGCTTGGGGTGGGAGGGGGGGCCCTGATGGGTCCGACCTCTACAGTACCCCCATGAAGCCCCATAGCAGGCGCATGACCTGACACAAGTCCTTTGCCCGTGGCCCCTCTCTCCTTTGGTGCTGAGGGCCTTCTTTTCTTCAGCCTGTTCTTTGGCGCGGGCGAAATGGAACATGCAGGCGATGCACGCCAAGGCTGAAGCATTGGGCGTGGGTGCCGCGGTGGAGGGTTCCGATGCCGGATGAAGAGCAGCCTCTATCAATAATGACCTCAAGAGAATATCCTGCTCTTTCTGGGTAGGCAAAAGATGGTACACTTGTCTTTCCCGTGGCCTTCACCCAGACGCTTAAGACAGCTATCGTTCGGATTGCTGATCGGCATTGGTCTGCTGCATGACGCACACAGCTTGAAGCCGGGAGGAGCGGGGCATGCCCCGCTCAGGGTAAACTCCCAAGTGGGACTCTGTTGACTATCACACACTATCAACTAACTAACTATTAAACTACGTACAACAACCACTAAACCAGTCAATGGACAAACGCTGCTGCTCTTGTGAAGCAAGACAAGGTGCTCCAAACAAACTTAAAGGGCAGTAAGAAGGAACTGAAAGGGTGCAGGGCTGGTAGCACCTGATAATTGCACCACATGGGAGCGCCACAGCCAGCCCAATGGATACCGCTAAGGCAGAAATTGCCGATAACTGTGCACGTGGGCGCACACACACCTAAAATGGAATCTACATGAGCAAGCACTCGAAGAACTACTAGAAACTACCACGCTCTAATGACAGCACAGTTTAAGTGATTAGTCACCTCAGCATTTTAAAATAAATGTAATTTCATTATTACTATATGTAAAGAGTGAGATAGAGAGAGAATTTGCTTGTTTGGCCCTTGGAGACAAACCAGATATTCCCTGATGTACTCTACCTCATTTCACAAATAATGATCCCTTTTTAAATACTGGTAGCAGCATTTAATTTTTTTTAAAAAAGCCTGACTATACCAATACCATCATTAAAGTGTTATTTATATTACAGTAGTGCCCAGAGGCCGTAATCCGGGTCTCACTGTGGTAGTCACTGACACTTTACAAATACACACACACAAAGACAAGTCTCTGAGCTGTAGGGTTTACAATCTAACACTAACTAGTTACCTGCCCTCCTTTGAGAAAGGTATTATGTTTGTTTTGCAGTTATGGAAACTAAAGTGGAAAGGCTACATGATTTGCCCATGGTCAAATAGAGCAATAAACTAGAATTCAACAATCCCTCTCTTCTAGTCTAGTGCTCATACCACTAAACTATTCCTCCCTGAAGAGATGTAAATAACCCAGGCTCGGATGAAGCATTAACTCCCCCGAAGTCCCCAAAACCCTATTTCCAGTCTCAGTTTTGTATCTTTAAAAAAAAAATGTTTCTAGAGAGAAAATCCAACAGTAACAAATGACTAACTAATGTCTCTCACCTGACACACATACTCCTTTTTTGCTGCTGCTCCTCGCTCAGATTTTTTGGATGATATAGATGCTTCTGTCTGAGTCTCATCTGCACTTTCATAGGGTGACTCTGATCGCTCATCTCCTTGACCATCCGAGATCTGAAGATTAAATGTATGCATTAAATCTATCCAATTCACAGAGGAAAATGGCTGAGTGTAATCAGTTTTGTGAGAGAAAGTTACTAAAGGAAACATGAAGATGGAAGTCTAGAC
Organism: Eretmochelys imbricata; assembly: GCF_965152235.1. Lineage (NCBI taxonomy): Eukaryota > Metazoa > Chordata > Testudines > Cheloniidae > Eretmochelys > Eretmochelys imbricata. The sequence continues at coordinate 127,391,838 of NC_135575.1, forward strand.
TAAGACTGTGTCAGACTATTATTTGCTTTGCCACACAAAAGTAAATTTTCTTAAAAAACTGAAGTTACATGTTGGTGGATGCCCTATAAAAAAGACTAACCATTGTTTTCACAGACTAAACAAATACTGTAGATAAAAATCTCAAGTTCTTGCTGCATGCCATTTTAGAATCACTTTTCTATTATAACTAGTCAAAGGTAACATATTGTACCATATGCACATGAATGGTCAATGTGTTGTCTAAGGCATAGAAAACATGTGTTAGTAACTGTGTTTCTTTGAAGAACGTTGTCTGCAAATTCACACTTATTAGACTCATATAATCAGTGCTGTTGAGATTTCGATACCTTGCAGAAAAAGCACTGCCCCACTGGTACAGCAGAAACATCACTTCATAAAACTGAACTTTGGTGCCCCGCCTAGAACATGTGAGGACATCCCCAGATACCTAGACTTGCTCCACTAAATCTCAGTCTCATGAGTGCACAGCTCCAAGGAAAAGGGAAAGGTAGGTAGGCCTGTAGTGTGAATAAGCAGAGGCAACACTCTCAGAATCACCTTTACTATGGTAAATAACGTTTTTCCCCCTTTTTCAGGGTGGCCTCTGCATATTCCTACCAGCAGGAGTCTAACAGGCAATCAATTCCTCCCTCACCCCAGAAGAGCAGTTGTGAAGAGCATGTTGTGAAGACTTCTAAATAAAAAGGACTGCAAAACTGTCCTCTTAAAGTAAGCATCAGACCCAGAAGCCAAGTCAAAACAGTAGTGCGGCATTTCTGAAGATTTCTACAATGAACACATTATGGAGGCAGGCTATCAATGCCACTTTAGCCCTACACTAAAGCGAAGCTGAAGACTTCGGGTACTTGTCATCCTAGCTAACATATTTCAATACACAAATGAATTCTCTTGGAGACATTGCATGAAAATGAAATGGCCCTTTATGCTGACTCCAATAGCTACAAAACATCAACTGACTTCCTAAATGCTCTAGTCCTATTCCAAAAACAGGAATTAAAGCCCTTTTGATATCTATGGTACAGATATTCAAATTTACCCTTGTGAAATACAGTGACAGGAAAACACCTGCAAGCTCATCTCTCAGATGTAACTGGAATTTTTTTTTAAAAAACCCTATTCTTTAGGGTACATGCTCTGCATCTGGTGACACAGCTGGCTCCCTAGAGCAGGGTGATCCTTAGGCCTGATTGTTTAAATCATCTTCTAAAATTAGGAAAAAAACCCATTTTTTAAATCCAGATATCTATATAATCTTAGCTTATCTACACAGTGTTCACACTTAAAATATTTCTACCTATTTGCAACTTCTACCTGTAAGAGATATTTGCTCTACAGGGAAGACTGCTAAAACTGGTAAATGCTTTCAAACAGGTAAGAGATGTCTCCACTCTAAGGCCCAAAATGTTTACCTACTATAACTGTTGTAAATATGATCATTTGGATTGTAGTGAGTTTCTGTGATCCTGGAAACTTGGGTGAGGGGGCGGTTTGCTAAATTCAGAAAGACAAAATTGGTAGGCAAGGACATTTTATTTCAAACTTCTAAAGTTTTACACAAAGGCTCAAATCCATATATTGCAATGGGAAGAGAGGAAGGAGAAGGGGGAAAGGTGTTTCTTCGAGTATGTTCAGATAAAGTTTTGGATAACTGAATGAATGTTAATGTTAACTGATGTAAGAGAGATGATCCTGATTTGGATAACGGAAATTTCTTATAATTGAGGTCCAGAAAGGCTGTAGGGTTTTACAAATAATTGATTAAAAACGATAATTTTAAAAGACAAAAACATAGTTTGACAATGTCCTTGTAATCCTCTTGGACTGTGTATGTGTGTTTTATATCTATACTCACATATTAAAGGATTTTTCCCCATTTCAAAATACTGAAGAATTTTGTTTAGCAGTTTTAAAAATCTCAGCATTTAAATAGTTAAAGGAAACTTTGTTTCTCTGAGAAAAGTAATCAATCAATTAAAATAATTAGTTTCATATAGTTTTAAGCTGAAAATGAAATTTTTGAGTGCACCACTAGCAGCAGCCATTTACTGAAAAATGAGTTTGAGACAGACAGTATTTGGAGTTTGTGGCAATACAGAACCATTTCCATCCTGGTTTAAATTATCTGACACACTGACCATGTTTAAGATAATCACATTTTTAATTTGTATGAGCAGTATTTAAATCATTTTGTATTCCCATTTTTTCACCTCCTAGTATGTTCACATTACAGATGGCTCAAATTGATAATTTTTAAACAAAACATGCAGGAGCTGTTAAGTTTTGATTCCTTTCAGAGCACCTAACTCTGCTCTATATGATTTAACAATAAAAAAACCCCACAAACTACAAAATGTAAAATTAATAAAATACAGCAATACTAGTTGGTCCCCAAAGAAAGATCATCAAAAAGCATTCCCAAAAACTTGAGAGATGAGTGGTGAAGTGTGCTTTAAAGATTAACATAGCCTCTGCTGCATCAAAGGGTAAGAATGTTCCAGAATCCTCACATGGAAAATGCCTTCCTCATTCCCAGTCTCCTTTTTCTTTAAGCCAGAGCAATGTTAGCATAAGACCTTCTCTGAATATTTTTTTTTAATTAAAGATATGCTCAAAGAATTATTTTGGGGAAACTCCATAGGCTGTGTTATACAGGTGGTCAGACTAGATGACCACAAATGGTACCTCCTGGCTTTGTAATCTATGAAATATTTCAATGTCAAAACAGCAGAGGGCGAGTGCTAAACTATTTGGGTTTTTATACCTTAAACTCAACCCAGAAGCTAATAGGAAATCAGCATAGACCCTGAAATACAACAGTCATGTGCATAAACACTGGCACCACCAGAAAGGATCAACCCACGCACTTCCATGCAACTGCGGTGATGGACTTAATCAGCCCACTTAGGGTAACAAGGCAATCTACAGTCTACACCAATACTAAAGGCATCTAACCACCTTCCTGGGATACTAACATAACATAGACACTCTCAGCCAAATCTAGTTTTGAGGGAGACCACCTACACAGAACCAAAAAAAAAAAACAAAAAAAAACACAACTATACCACCATTCAAATACCTTTCCAGACTGTATCATATATCTGAACAGAGACAAACCCATCAACAATGGCCCTACAGTGTCCACTGATCAGGTCTGTTATACCTGTATAGTATAACAATACATTAAACTAAGGGCAAGTCTACACTACAAAAGTAAGACAACCTAAGTTATGTCGACATACAGCCACCGCAGTAATTAAATTGCTTTTGCATGTCCACACTGTGCTCCTAGTGTTGGCAGTGAGCATCCTCACCAGGAGCGCTTGCACTGATTTAATTGTCCAGCGTGAGGCATCATGGGACGGCTTCTGAAAGGCAACAAGAGTCAATGTAAGCAACATTGTGTCTACACTAACACTGCATCGATCTAACTATATCGACTTAAGCACTATACCTCTCACGGAGGTGGAGTTATTAAGTCGGTACAGTGGGTGTGTAACATTGGTGGAAGCTACATTTTAGTGTAGATGCATACAGAGTTAGGTCAACGTAAGCTGCCTTACGTCGACATAACTTTGAAGTGTAGACCAGAGCTAACAGAACTAAAATCAAACATATCAGCTTTTCATTATGTCCACAACACAATTTCACATAACTTGCTTACGTCCACAACTACCACACAAACTGACAGGCAGAGCTTCCCATAATCCCTCTTTCTATCCTCCAAGTGCTTCATGTTTTCAATGCACAGTAGCATTGTTCAACCCTGTCACTCTAAGGTAAGCCTGGTCTACGCTACAGAGTTAGGTCGATGTAAGGCAGCTTACGTCGACCTAACTCTAAGCGTCTACTCTGAAATGTAGCTCCCATTGATGTAACTCACCCATTACACCGACTTAACTCCATTTTAGCAAGCGGCATAGCGCCTAGGGTGATGTAGTAAGGTGTAGATACTGCATTGCTTACATCAACTGTTGCTGCCTTTCAGAAGCCGCCCCCACAATGCCCTTCACTGACTGTTAAATCAGTGCATGTGCTCAGGTGAGAATTTGCACTGCTGTCACAAGCAGCATAGTGTGGACATGCAAAAATGATTTAATTACTGCAGTGGCTGTAAGTCAAGTCAACTTAATTTTGCAGTGTAGACTTGCCCATAGTCACTGAAAGGACACAGCTACCAAACTGGGGGCAGACTGCAAAGACCTAACGAAACACTCACCCAAACATGACTATTAACCACTTCCACAACGTAATCTCTCCAACAATCCAATTCCATCGAAGCTTCTCTCCAAACTCATCAGTCTCATATGTAGTCAGTAACAATACCTCTATATCCCACTCTGCACCAAAGCCTCCAAGTGCCTCATGTGGGCTGCTGCTATGAAACAATAGTCTTGCTGCCACTTATGGCAAGATGGTAGATGGAAGTCATTCTGAAGGTGGAGAAATATGTCTCATAACCATGCTTCATGAACCTCTCATATGTAAAGAATCTCACAAATATCTGCCACATCATAATCTTTATGTTCTCACATTCTTTAGCTCTCATCTCATCAAGATTTGTTAGCTAGTTCAGCAATTTCCTATCTCCAAAGTTATCCAGAAAAGAGGATGGAAATACCTGGTACATGTATTAAGAATAAAGCCAAAGTGTCTGCTCTTGCAGGCATGCTATTGGGCAGCAGAAGGTACATGTAAAAAGGAGCCAACTGAAAGAAACCCTATGCCAAGCAGAGAAGTGAAAACTCATGGGACTTGACATACGGGACACATGCAAAGTGTGACCCAGGCTAGACAGAGATGGCAGTGCCTTGCTCATGCCCTAAGCAATGTCTGATATTGTGGGAAGGATTCAGATTAATCTGGGTGAAGAAAGAATTTCATAGCACTTTTTTTTAATCCAAAAGTGTTTTTTTTTTTAAACTAACAAAAGTATAATTAAGGATCAGTTCACTCACTGTAATGCAGTCACCTCTAGAGTGGAACATAACTAAGAAGATTACTATTTTAATGTGTCTGTTAAAATATTTCATAGTGAAAGCATCAAGCAAAAGATCAAGCACAAGCTTCTAGATTGCAGTGCTCTGCATATTTGGTACTTTTTTGATGGGTGGGTCGTGGAGGGTTAAAATGTAAGTTCCTATTTACTAGAATTTACCCCAAGTCCACTAAATGAGCATGTATTCACAATCAAATAGTAATCTCCTTAATAAGGCATAAATTGCATACAATTAACTTCTCTTTCTTGATGTTCAATCAAAATTGAGGGTGACTATCACTCATAGTGGCAAGACCAGATATTTTTAGTTATGGGTAGCCTGAAATTTTAATTTTATTATGTGTCCTTTTACACCTACAAAAGAATACTTTCCTCCTCACACACTCAGTACTACTTAAAAAAAAAAAAAAACAACAAAAAAAAAACCCCACTAATGGGAAAATAAGCTGAAGTCAATGTAGACATTTGTTTAAAATATTTACTGTAAAAATTGGCAGTTTTCTTCAATGTGGCCTTACTTAAAAGTTCAGTGTTCCATTACTCTTTTGTGCATTGTGTACAAATAAAATGTGAGTCATCAACCTATATAGAAACATGAGTACTATCAAAACTTACAGTTGCTATAGGTAATCAGTAAAAGATTTTAACAGTCTCTCCCTAACTCCCCTCCTCTCCCAAGTTGTTAGAAAGGACGGCCTCTGAAGCATCTACCCAGCATAGTACTGACAAAGCAGCAAATGATTTATAGTCAATTGACAGGGAGGGAGTTTTAGAAATCAAATATATAATTTCTTCACTGGAAACTGGGGGAAAGGAGGAGTGAAATTCTGGCCCTATTTAAGTCAATGAGAGTTTTGCTGCTGACTTCCATTGGGCCAAGATTTTACTTTGGGACTTTGCTTGGCACCTAAATAGCAATGACCTCATTAATCATTCAATTAAGTCACTTGCAAGAGTAACAAATTCTCCTTTAGTGCCTGAAGATCTCATATTCCCTGTGCATACTATACATTAAATATTGATTAAGTACATGAGATCTTTAAAAAAGTGAGTCTATTCAAGAAATTTAAGTGCATTGCTTTTTAAAATTTAATTTCTCCATAGTTTTGTTATTGACAGACTTTGTAGTACTGAGTCAAACTGAAAGAAGCAGAATTTCAGATGCATTTATAAAATATTTTGTTTTAATATTGCCATGTTTCTCCTGATTTTCAGCAACTGAAAGTTATGTAAAGCTATATAAAACATGATAGTATATAATCAAGCAAAGCATGTCATCAGTAAGCCTGATTCTCTTCTCCCACACATTTTGTATTAGTGTAATACCATTCTCTTCAGTGAAGTTACTGTAGATTTATACTGGTGTACGAAAGAGCATATTCAGGCCTCATCTCCTACGAAGTTTCCCCATCCACCCTCCTTTTTTGAAATACACCTTTCAGTTGCCTTACAGTCCTTTGCAGGGTTACCAAAGGCAGAGTTCTAGTGGATTGTCTTTGACAATGGTAAACATATTTCTAAGAAAGCTACATAAACAATTTTTATAAAAGCTCTCTTCACTATTGTTTTCTTACATAACAAGAATGCTTTGTTTACCACAGTATTTGATGCACAAACCTATTGTAACTAAACCAGTAACAGACCCTAAATTTTGGTTCATATTAGTCCATATTTATGGGTATAGTTTCGCAAATATTGGCCCAATATTTTCTACAGTATTCTATTACTTTGGCTGAGCAGCATTGTGCAGAACAAGTACATAATAATGCACAATAAAACCTCAATGGACCTTACAAAACAATGAGACAGTTCTGTGGACTAATGCAGTTTCCTTCCTGAGAAAACAGATGTTGAAGAGATGAGGGTATGCTCATATTCAATTTTTGTGGGGGGTACTAGGTAAGAGTGAAAAAGGAAGAAATAAGGTGTTTGTCTTTACAAGCTGAGATAACTTTAAGGCCCAAGAACCAGTGTATATTTTCTGGAGTTAGTTTTTCTAATTTTAATGTGTCTAGTGAAATTGTTTGGCAGTGTGTTTTCTTCTGGAACAAATGGGAAAGGGGGATTAAAAGTAGTGTTTATGTACAAAAAAGTCAGTTTTTTCAATTTTCTTAATTTAAAACTCCCATCAGTTGCAAGCTATAATTATTTTGCCAACTAAAAATCATTCATCAGAAGGGTCTTGGCTCAGAGGATAAGTATTTATGACACTGCAATAGATACCAACCGAATGTTAGGCATTTTATCTAAATTTGAGATAAAGCAATTCCTTTTATAAGTAGAGTCATTTATCACAATGTTTTTGTATCAAATATCTGATGCCAGTTCCATCATTGTATTTAACGGATATCGATGGAGCAGCAAGCCAATTCACCATACCATAGGGAACTAGAGCAAATGATTTTTTAAAATTAAGGTTATCTGCACACACCCACTTCACATAATAACTAAGTGGATGTACGCCAAGTATCAACATGGGCTCCACACCTGAACAAAGGAATTTCTCATGTATAAAGTGAACTGAACATATTGATTTAATCGGTTTGGCCTCCAGCCACACTGTGATAAGCAGTCAGGCAGCGCAGACAGGAAATCTTAGCCTGAGTTTCAAATGAGCACGTACCAAAGTAAGTTATTTCTGAAGTTTCATTTAATAAAAAAAACAAAAAAGCATGTGCAACATACACTCCCTCCACATACACACTTCTTTACAGAAAAACATACTACTTTTTAAACAGTTAGCTCCAAATATTAAATACAGAAACCTCAAGGGGCCAATGCAAAACCATCAAATGCTGTAGATTGGGGGGGGGGGGGGGCGGGGGGGTGGAGAGAAGGGTATAGGAAGTCTAGGTACCAGAATGATAAGCAAAAGAAGGCTGCACTTATCAAATCTGCAGTCCAAGAATTTAAAATAAAATAAAATAAAATAAAGGAAGACAAGAAAATGCAATTTGTTTTTCTCAGCTGGCCCTTAGCCTACAACAAACCTAAAGAAATTAAACATTAAGATTTTTTTGTCCTAGGTTTGATTATCTACAAATTTAAAAATTTTTAAAAATGTATTTATAGAGCCTTCTTGAATGTCTCATTGTCCATGTATTTTTCCTTAAAAAAACACCCAAAACCAAGACATCACTTAGTTTTAAATGGCCTAGAAAAAAACGCAAATATTTGCTGATGCAAGAATATGAAAGTCAGGAAACAGAAGCAAGTTTTGAATATTGTCCATCATGTGTTAGCAAATGCAGAGCTAGGAAGGGTTAAGTACATTTTCTGTGCATTGCATTAGTATTATGAACCTTTCCTTCCTGTCGCCCTGACTTACACAATCTTTCCCAGCAACATGCAAATCCTCTCTAGCATAGTAAGGCTCAAAACAAACAGCATTTTAAAGTGTAAAAATGTTAGTTATGTTTTTACTATTTGTTTTCCACCTTTGATACACAGACAGAATGGAATCCAAGGTAGAGTTAGCTCTTCACATAGCCAGTCTCCTTTCAGATTTCCAAGCCACCAGAAGTGTAATTTTAGTTTCAACTATTTTTTCCTTAGACTCACCCTTCATGCTTTTATTATTTAATTTTTGCATAAAATGCCTGTTATAATACCAACACTGTGCATGTGTAACAGCACTTCCCCAAATGCTATACAGCATGTGGTCTTAGATCTCACACTGTACCCAAGACATGTTCAGTCACAACTTCCTAGTTACGTATTGCTTGCTTTTATTATCTTCTAACATTGTGCTTATGCATTTTATAATCAGACAGATATCCAAGAAATTAAAGAAAAACGTTCCCAGTACCAGAAAAGCTAGCCCTCCCAACTTCCCATTTTAACTAAGCACTGATGTTTAGAATCACACGCAATCTAAAAAAATACTCAGCAAATTCATTTTTTTAATAAATGGATATTTAAAATGAAAACAGGGTATGTCAAAAAGGTTTCACTTGCTCCTACTATTGTCTGTTAAACAAATCATTTCTACAGAATTACAAACAAGACCAACTCAAATGCCTTGCTTTCCCTAGACATCCCTGGACCTCCCCCATCTCCTCACTAAACAGTTTATGAGTTTTCTCAAGACACTGGGCTGGCTTAAGTGGCATCCTCGATCAGGCAGCCTCCCTCTCCTTTATAAACACATTTGTAGGATTACGATCACACAGAAATCAAGGTTTAGAAGTTGTTTCAGGAAGTCTGGACTTGAAAGCTGGCTATTCACTTCCACGACTCTTAAGTCTAAGGACATCCACCCTTTAAGCCCTGAAGCAACTTCACAGACTTGATTTCTGTGCCATAGTAATCCAGGAAATAGTTTTCTGTGTAAACTTGAGCATGAGGGTATGTCTACGCTACAGTGGCACACATACGGCACTGCAGCTGTGCCACTGTAGTGTAGATGATTCCTACAGTGATGGAAAGAGTTTTTCTACTGATGTAGGCAATCCACCTTTACAAGAGGCAGTAGCTAGGTCACCTTAAAAATTCCAGCTGAGTCCACAAGGGGGTTAGGTTGACAGCATTGCATGGGGCACAAAATTTTTCAAAGCCCTAAACAATGTAACGGGGTCAATCTAATTTTTAGGTGTAGACCAGGCCTGAGACTTCTGACAAACCAAAACTATGTTTTCTATCATAAAGAACCTACTTTAATTGTTTGTTCACCTTTGAAACAGCTTAACTATTGTGGTTTTTCAATCTAAGTAAAACCAATATGGGAATATCATAGCTCAACGTGCAAATGACAGACTGTATTCAGAAGACAAAAATCTATTGTGGAGAGAGACAGAAAAACTGACAGAGCCAACTGAGTTATGGTTAAAATTTCTTTTATTTCAGTATCGGAGATCCTGAACTGAAGATTTATGTTTTGGCCCGAACTGTTAAACTGGGTATGTTATTCTCTAAATATATTGTGCCATAAGTGTACACGGTACTATGATAGTAAAAAGTCTAGGACATGTTTCACCTTTTATCATTAGCAGTGGCTTGAAGTTTCAGATAAGGTATGCATTGCTGAATATTCCTGGAATATAAACAACAACTATGGAACTTTATTTAATATTATTGATTCCATACAGGTATTCAAGACACCATGGTGATGGATGCGGAATAAAAACCTACATTATGTGAACATGTTATAAACAGAATCTCAACTTTTGGAAGTTCAAAGAGCTTACAAGATGAGAATAATACATGAGAAATTCAATTTTCTATTTAAAAAACGTGTTGCCAAAGAACAACATTCAAGCTTAGAACTTTCTCATGTGAACGTGAAAGCATCCAAATAAAGCAGTAAGGTATGGCAGGCAACGCAGATCTCTTCAGTTACTGCAGGCCTTGGGTGATGTTAAGTAGTAAAAGACTAAAATTCTGTTACTTGCAATGATCTCCCATTTCAGATGTTTATTGGTGGCATGAAATAGGGAAAAAAAATATCAAAAAGTTAATCCCCCCCCCAACATTTCTTGCTAATGTGCACAGGACAAAGACAAGAAAAACTCCAGTAGACATTGGATTTGCAGGTTGTGGAGGGCCTCCAATGATTTTTCATTTTGGTTTATTCCTAAATATTGTTTTGCAGAGGGGATTATCTAGTATAGCTAGAAAAAACAGTGCTAGAAATCCAGATTTTAGTTTTCCAGGCCTACAAGAACAGCTTGAACTACTTTTCTTTAGCACAGTAATTTCTTCAAAATCCTGTGAACTCATTTCTCCCTATCCTCTGGGATCTCTCCTCCTAAGATAGTATCTTTATATGTTTTTAATCATTGTATTTTGAGGATTCTATCTGTATACTGTAGTAAAATTAGACTGCTGTGTAGATAAATGGAATTGAAGTGGTGTTTTAATTGTAAGTTGCACATGTTTTATTGGGATTGTCTTCTTAATCAAATATCTTACCTTGTCTTAAGATTTCTCCATTGTGTGCGTATTTGCTAACACCAGTAAAAACAGATGATATAACAAATCTGCCACAAATTGATAGTGACAGAATTATTTACTGTATGCAAAAACAGTACAACTTGAAGTCGATGTTTTGGAACATTATGTCATTCCAAACATTATATGTTGTAGTTATGAACAGAAACCCACCTTGTTTGATACTGCGTGTTAATTAAGTTAAGAGTTTTCTCCATAAGAGGACAAAGAATTTACTATGCAGTATTAATATAATACCGTTAAACTCCTTGCATGGGAAAAACCCTTTCATGAGTTTCTTTAAAATGCTGTGTGATGGCCAACTCAATTCATTGTTCCCATGTGTGTGAAATGACAGCCTGGCTAAGAACTTAGAATACGCTAAGTCCCATAGTTCTTACGCTTTTTTCCATGTCAACGTTTGGGAATGTACCTATACCTTAAACTGCATGAAGATGATACTTTATCTGTTTTGAAATATTAAAAAAAGTCTACCCATTTTACTGAATGTAATCTATATCCATCAAATTTGATTGAAATGTTGAAAAAAGGTATGCCTCATTGCAAACACATTGAAAGATGTGTGCCAATAATCTACCAGTCCTAGGGGCCTGGAGCTTAAAACAAAAAACAAAACGGTTGCACTCTAAGGGAACCAACATGCAATACATAAAAATTTACCCATCTACTCCATTTTTTATGTAAAGAACCAAAAAGTAAAAACTAAACACCACTTGTTTTATCCTCTAAAAAGAGATCAATGACATAACTACATGTCTTCTCATAAAGATCATGAAACTTTCATGGTGTTATACCAGTTTGTTCTATATAATATACAAGACTTTTCTCATTCTTTATAGCCTTGCAGTGTTACAATAAAATTCTAATTCTATTCCACAATAGGTAATTCGTTAAGACTTTCACTTCAAAAATAACATTTCATATGGGATATAAAGACAAACATTTCTGATGCAAAGTGCATATACAGAAAATTAATTTCTCTCTCAAATTAGATTCACCAGTAGTTTTATTTCTGAGGTGTTGATCTACATTAACAACTACAAAAGAATTAAAAACTAAGTTTCATCTGGTGATGCAGCCTAAGATTTTCAAAAGTGACTAGTGATTTTGGGTGCTCAACTTAAGACACCTTGAAGGGCCTGATCTTTCAAAAGTCTAAGCATCTATTCTCTGAAAAATCAAAACCCTTTAAGGTATTTCAAGTTAGGTACCCAAAGTCACTATTAACTTGAAAATCTTGGACTTAATTAATTATTCATGTGAATTTTATACAGAATTTTTTAAAAGTCCCTTTTAATATAACTAGTTTATTTTCCCTTGTTTTAAACTAAAATACTTCCTTCATAAAAATTAGTAGCAATGAAGACAAATGTAAGAGGGCTCAATGCAGCTTCCAACAATCCCAGAAAAGTATCTTGTTGTATTTGAATCTGGTCCCGTCCTGGAATCAATCTACAGTCATTTACTGAAAAGAGCAAGAAGGCCAGAATTTTTTCCACATTGCACTGTGAATGTGTGTGCATACGTAAGCAGGGTATGTGTTATTTTTCTCATCCACCTTAAAAGACAATGTCTAACTCAACACTTTAAGCTATAAAAGTGACCACAAAAAATATAAAGCAGATCAAATATATTTAATATAAAAGAATTGCATTCTATCAATTAGCTTTGCACCACTCTCACATAAAAACGAATATCACTTTGCTTAATCACCTCATCTTTTGTTTTATATTTATTTTTAAACGCTCCCTTTCTTTTACCAACCAGGAGATTTTTTCTGTTGATTAACACCCTTAGGCCACATGTCTACATTGCCAAACATGCAACCGCTAAAGTAATATTACACATTTTTTTTAAACCACCCACAAGATCCGAAGTTTATTTACATCTTATTTTGTTTCACAGAAGAATCACTAATAAATTCAAAAGCAAATGCCTAGCATGTTTTCCTTTTTTACTGGCATAATAGCTATCACCATAGAAAACTCACTAGGCTAAATCCTTAGTTGGTATAAGTTAAAGTCAGTGATGATTTACACCAGGTAAGGACACAGCACATGACCGACTATTATTCTGAAGTCTCCATTGTTTGTGAAAAGTTTAAGTAATGTTAAGTTGTCAAATTTCTTTTCAACCTCGCTTAGAAAACATTAAAATAATTCACTTCCTTGTTTGCAAACCTGTATTGTGTAAGCACAGCTCTGGCAATAGTGTGTATTGCTCTTCCTCCTTTCCTCTTATCTCATTTGCACTGCATAGTGCAGAGTTTGCAGCGGAGATTTCAGAGAGGTTCCAACTCAGCCCATGAGCTTGCACAATTTGGCTCACAATCATTTGTAGGTGGAAACAGAATTTGACCCTAGGTTTTCTTAAGTCCTAAAACAACTGAGCCTTTGAAAAAAGATCTCTGGACAGTGAATTTTTTTAATTGATATTTAGAAATCAGAGAACATGTCTTCCCAGATTACAACATCAAGAGACGTACATTTTAAACCAAACAGATTGACAATTTCCTCCTTACGTGGATTTGGTTGACAAGTCAAATTCCACAAACACATACAGCATTAGGCAGAAAGCCTCAACAGTTGCCCCAAAAAAGTGGAAAGCTTAAGCCAAAAGAAGGAAATCAGCTGATTCAGATAAAGATGAGAACTAGTATTACCTAGGCATTCCTTCCTGAGAGTTGTTGTGTTTTTTGGTTGCTGTTTGTTTGTCGTTATTGTGTGTTGTTTTTTTTTTGGGGGGGGGGGGGATGACATTTTTGAAGTCATAGTAACTATACACAGCAGTTAATGTGCAATCATTCCAATTTGTAAAAATAAGCCATTTACAGAAAACAGTCTAGATATTATATTATATTGCACTCATGATGGTATCTGAGCACCTTAGATTTTCAACAAAACAGTGAAATGGGAGAAGTGAAAGGAACTGCAGCTTGAAGTCCTATTGCCTTGCAAACAAAACACTAATTCTCTACTTTGACTAACCTAAAACCTTCATGATTTTTTTTTAACATTTGACTTTTTAATATGAACTTCTGAGGTTGCCCATGTCTGTTCCTGTTAAGGGTTTGGAACCCCCTTTAGAACAGTGTGCATAGGTTTTTCTCATGCTACCATTCTTTGGCTGTTTTAACAGTACAGATGACCGGTAGAATGGATTCCATTTATTGTATATGAATATACACTTAATTTATTGTATGTCAATTGAGAGAGTTACAATACCAAATAGGCAGACCTAAGACTATGATAAGTAAATATCAAAAAGATACATCCTTCACTGCCTGTTTAAGTATGCTGGAGATTAAGTTATTTGCACCACAGAAATAGTACCCAATTGAACAGATAGAAAAAGATTGAGAGAATAAAGGCCACTGCTCAGAAAACTGTCCAAGACTGGTGTAGACCAAATACAGAGGATCAAGAAACTTACTTCAATATAAAACCTATGGCAACATGACAGTTTTGTTACACAATGTAATTAACATAGTTGACACTTAAATAAAATCCATGGAAGAAAAAACACAACACACTGGCATTTTACTTTGCTTCTAAGAGAGGGTTACAATTCAAAAACTTTTTTGGTAAATACATTTAAAAAACACAATATCCGAGTCCCTAAGTGGACGTTTGTTACAATAAATGAATTTGCAATACACACACTAACAGGTTTTACAGAGGCCAGAACTGTAACTCATCTAGGAGCAAGGTTAGAGAATTTAATCTGTCATTTTTTTTTTGTTCTGTGTTTTTAAAAAAAGATTTACACCTGATACTTTTTGTAACTATATGGCTGTGTGTGAACACCACTTTTTTTTTACCTCATTCTCAGTTAAGGAAGCTGAAGGAGATGAACTCTTGCTAAAACCAAGAGTTGAAGATTCTGCTGCTGAAGCCCGATTTCGCTTCTTCAGTGGTTTACATGCATCAGACAGATTTTTCGTTGCTGTAAAATAATTTTGGTTTACAAAGTGAAGTTTGGAACTTTAAAACGTTATCTCCCTGAAGCCATTTAAAATATTCCCTCAGATAAGGGAAGGAATTGTGTAGGTATGTCTTCTGGGTGCCTACGTAGTACTGAGTAAGCAGTGCACAATTAAGTTTTTGAAATAATGATGCGTTTTGAAGACTCAAGAGATCTCCAATTAAACAAATATGTACTAAAAATATTGTTAAAAATTTCCCAAAGAGCTTGCTAAATATTTTTAAATTACAATACTCTGTAATTTATGACTTTTTAAAAAGAGATGTAACACTAATTTGCTCAAACACTACATTAGAAGGCCTACATGATCTCAGCAAAATCAGATTCACTTTGTTAACATCCCCTTTTAAAAAAGTTATTTTTAAAGGAACTGGATGCTTACACTAAAAATAGCAACAATACCACGTATATTAGTTTAGATCTTTTTGCAGTGTATTAACACTTTTGAAACTGAATGTAAGAATTAAATACATGTGTTCTTGTGTTTCTTATAAAAAAGTTACCTTAAACATGTGCATGATTAACAAATCTGATCAATGAACCATTTAGCACACAAGATTGTTTTACAACTCCCTCTCAACTCTCCACATTGCCTCCCATCAACCAATTGTTATAAAGAAGTTCTTGAATCACACATGAATTTAAGTTTGATGGTCACTATTTACTATATACACTTATTTTATTGGATAAATGTATAATTAATCATGCATTTGAACAGCAAGGTTTATATTGCTACTTTACAATATCAATGGGCAACAGTTTTAATTTGATGCCATCAAATGGTGAACTTCAGAACTGCTGCTTTAAATCAGCAATACACAATTTCAATCAAATATAGTACTGCAAAATGCTGGCAGTGCAGAAAAGAGTGCAACCCCTCAAAATGGGGTTTAATGAATATAACTCAATATGGCTTCAGCAAAGTTTAGATGGCTGTCTCAGACAACCTGTTTAGTTTAAATGATTTAACTGAAAAAGTTAATTAAAACTTATTCTGACCACATTACCTGACTGGTTCTTTTGTGAAGAGAAGGTTTCTGTGACCTTTGTTTTTGCTGTTTTGTCATTGCTTGTCTCCCTCTGTCACAAAATAAAAATAAAAAAGAAAAAAGAAAAAAAACTCCTAATTTATGAGTGATTGGATAAAGGTGGCAATTACTTTTGGATTTCTGTTATTAGAAAGACAATGTCTTTGCAAACATCCTGGTCTATATTGTAATGTAATTCAGCTATGGTAAGTTTCCATTTTAGGCATGTTTATTTTTTATAAACCACCAACTGCAGAGGCTATAAAACTGTCAAACAAAAACAAAAAAAACCCAACTTGATATTCAATGTCTAACCTATCCATCTGAAACTGAAATATGAACCCCTGCATGAAAAGGAAAATGCTATATGAAGACAAAGCATTTCAGTCAGCTTTAATATTCTTTTGTCCAAACTGGTCAAGTTAAAACCTTTACATTACTAACGTAACTGCAGCAGAAATATATAAATTTGAGGATCAACCCTGCACTGAATTTTAAGTCTCGGATACTTGTTATCAACGTCACTACTTGTAGCAGTGTCATTTTTTTGCACTGTTATTGTTAAAGGTTGTGCCAGCATTTCCATTATAAAATACTATTTTCAATGGAATATTGATATTGCATAAATTTGTGTCAGACTGAAACTTGTCAAATATTTTAGGCCAAGAAGTATTTTGAGAAATTTGGGAACTTACATTCAGCTGTTTGACTGTGGACATTGCACCTGGTCAAAAATAGGGCACCTCCCTTAATTACTTAAGCAACAGGGATTGCCATGAATATCTTAACTATGAGCTATGGATCCACTGAGGTAGTAAATCATGCAAATAGTAGCCAACGTTGCTTAACCTTAAATTGATGCAGATCTGATCAACAAGACGGGCATTATGGAAGGACCCAACTGCAAATATATTTTGATTTTCTAAAGGAAGCTTAAGTATTTATTGATTTTCCTCAGTCAATCCATTGTTGAGCTGGTAAACTTTTGTAGAATACCTCAACGCCAGACTACAGAGGAAGAAGTGGCCCTGCTGGATCAAAAAACCCACCTTAATGGAAACCAATAGCAGTTTTGCCTATCCATAAGCCATATTCTTTGCTGAGTAAGTTAGCCTGTGTTTACATAAACTTCCTATCACTGAGACAACTAGAAGCTATAGTTCCATCAGGTTCATAAATATCTTGATGTATTTTTTAATAAGATGATTGAGGATCCATGGTCTGATTCACTCTTCACTGAAAGTGTCCTTGCTTGTGTTACATATTTATGCTCCTTTAATGCAGCTCCCATTGTGCCGATGTGATTTCTATATGTGCCATAAGTTACAAATTGTTCAGACAGAATCTATGAATATGTATTATTACCTAATCATTTTGTTCTATAACATTTAATTTCATAAAGAATAATTAAGGGCACAGAATAGCAATAGCAACACACTGCTCCTTCACAAGGAGCAAAGGTTCATGATCAATCCCAAAGCTTCTTACTCCCCAGGACAGAGGATATTAAAAATCTGCCACTGAGTTGAAACTAAAGAACGGAAGTGCAGCTTCAATGCTCTTCACCACTCCATAGGTGGATGACAGCTAAGTGATCTTTAAATTGTTTATGGTGATAAAGTGGACAGCTGGAACTACTCTAGGTTTCTAAGAAGAGGAAACGGGTAAAAGGCGATTCATACAAAGTAATAAGAAAGCAACCATTCTGCTATGTCTGAGACCTTCTGGAGCTAAAGGCATAACAAGAGCATTCACGTATGTATTCAGGGCTCCCAAATTACTTACTAAACACTGGATCACAATGCCCCTTCCCCCAGGGGATTCACAACGCTATTTTACAATAAGTCTTCATATACTATATTACTAAGGCCTGATCTGGAAAACACTTACATACGTGCTTATGTTTTCATAAGATTAGTCCTACAGAGTTTGCTCGGTCTACCCACATGCAAAAAGTTAAGCACACGCCTAAAAGTTTGCAAAGTATGGGCTCACTGTTATAAACAGAATCCCTAGTGATCTAGGCAAGTCTATAAAAGAAGTTATTCACCTTGTGTCGTAAAGATGGTTCTTCGAGATGTGTCCCCCAATGGGTGCTCCACCATAGGTGTGTCTGTGTCCCTACAGTGGAGCACCCATATAGACACTACTCAAAGAAGAAGGAGAATGATCTAATTCTGACAAACAAGCTAGAGACTGAAGAGGAGCGAGTTAAAGGCCTGCTATCTGAACAACAAGTTGTTAAATTTAGAAATTGCAGTGTATATATAACAGATTGGAGTTCAGGACACCATGCCAGCCTAAACTGCTTTATAGGTTTAAATTTGATTCTTAGAAGTGTTTATTTGTACATTTATTTATTTTTAAGGACACAGTCTTTGATTCAGACAAATGGTGGTAACGTTCACACATACATCTCTACATTTTGACACACAGAAAAGGGATGAAATTGTAAAGCAAGAAAACCAGTGGGCTGAGCCCTTGCCCATGGGAATTGAATTCTATTAGTATATTTTTTCAGCTAGGTTCAAATAACTAGTAAGGACCTCTTTTCAGATGTCTCCACCTCAACACTAAATTAACAAAATCTTTTTAACAAGTGCATCCAAACAGACATTTTTACAGTTGCTTCATTTGATGCAGTTAAAAACCAGTAAATATTAAATCCTGAAAATGGAAATGCTGACAAACTTAACTATGGCAGAGTGATTGGTGCTGCTATAATTGACTTAAACAAACCAATGATATAATTACCTTCCGATTATTCTGTTTATCCATCCTGAGTCTTTTCCTAGGTGCTTCCTGAACTTCAAAATCTTCTGAAGGTTCCTTTGTCCTCTTTTTTTGGTTTCTTTTATTTCCATGTAAGTTACCTTGGGGTGGGGGATGGGGGAAACTTACATGAAAAAAATCTAAAGCTCACTTCGAAATTATCTTAAACTGATCTAAATTATATTTCTTTTAAATTATTTTAAAAAAAGATTAAAAATGTTAACAAATTTGATTAACCCCTTGATGCCTAGGGTCCAGTTTTTATTACTGAATGCTAGTTCTAAAATGTATCCAATCTCCTAATTGCTAAATAATCAACTTATTTAGTAAGACAGATCCATCTGCATAAGCACTAGTCTAAAATCTGAATATGTAATTTTCCACATTTGTGTCCTATCAAATAAAAGAGCTGTTCTATAAAGCTATAACTGTGCTTTACCACTGAACAAAAGTTTTTAATGTCTTCCTCATTCTTTTATTAAGTTTTCCCAAGGATATAGATACAGGTACTGGAGACTGAAGACATCCATTAAGGAGCCTCTGTCAGAGACAGGATATCACCCATCATATGGACTTCGGCCTTTTCTTGCATGGCAATTCCTATCTTTAAACATACAAGTGTATAGAAGGCCTTAAAAACTCCATTATACTTCTGTTTTGTGAACCAAAACCTTAAAGAAGATTTAATAAGATTACTTAACTTATTGTACATGAATTCTTTACATCATAATTCATTTGATTAATTTCAATGTAAGCTCAAACACAAAAGGTCAGTGACTGGTCTACATAGCCACTTACTAAGTTTAGTTATCTACCTTTTTGAGGTACAGTTGGTATGATAATGGCTTAGAAAGAGGTCTGGTTCATTTATGATGCATGATGGGACCTAGTACACTTACTCTTAACATTGACCCTCCAGTTGAGAGACCACATTGCATGTTTAACATGGAGAAATTACAGAGTCCCAGACCATAAATTTATTATCTAAAAATCTTTTGCAAAAGTACCATTTTAAATTTGTTCTACAGCCAGAAGTGTTCTGTTTCAATGGGAACTGATTTCTGATAAATATTTCAAATAAAGGCAGGCAACCTTAAAAATAAAAATAGTTGTCAAATTGGGTTTTTTTCTATATCCAATTGATTTAGGACTTTTTTATCATCTTAAATTCAAAGCAGCTCTGAATCTGCCAATTTAAATTAAAATGGCTCCAGGAGAACCTGCTATTTACAAAAAGCCAGCATTAAAAAACAAAACAAAACAAAAAACCCAATACGTTTTCTGGTAAGGTCTGGATGGGGGAATGATTGAACTGACATGTTTTCATTTATAGAGAACTGAAAACGTACACAAAGATATGTACTAGCAACACCTGGTACAGGTACAATTCCAATTACATTTCTTGCAATATGACACTGAGGAAGTTGAACAAAATTCAGTACTACAGTGTTTAGATATTTAATTTGGGATCCATTAAAACTCTAAAGTTAAAGACGACAACATCTGAGAAGAAATAAAGAGGTTATGATACGTGGGTGATTACATAAAAGGTACACTCAATAGCTACTTATAATGATGAACTAATTGCACATAACACAAATTTCAATTACTTCTGGATCTTGATCTCCTTTTAGGTGAGTCTTGAAACACTTTACGTTTGGCCTCTCCAATATTCTTCAATGATGAACCTTGAGAGATACAGAATGTTGTTGTTGTTTTGTTTTTTTTAAAAAAGGATATCCAAATATTTGACACTTAAAATTGTTAAAAACTTCGTGAATTTTCCACAAAATGTTATTTCACACACAAAGATAACAAACTGACTGCCATTTTTATACATTTTTTTTTTTCAAATCTGACGATCTTTCACACACTCCCTCTCATTCTTGTCACTGCCCAAAGCAGCACCTGGTAGCTTCAAATACTTCCACAACAGGCCTTCCTATAGTGCTGTAAAACACTATGTATACCAGACATTTATAACTGGACTGAGAAGGGTCAAGAAAATGCCACACACCCTCCATTCTTCCTTCTCAAGGAAGCTACTCCAAAGAACTCAAATTAGCATATCAAAATTCTAAATAAACTGTTGTTTATCAAGACCATGAATCTTAGTTAACAGCAAAAAAGTTATGTTGCAATTTCTTATGCTGTCCTAAAAGCTTTGCAGTACACCACAATAAAATGCCAAAATGGTAGAAAGGTTTAGAATAAAGTTTGGAACACTTGCTTCCTGAGCTAATGAATGTTATGAGGTAACACTTTTTTAAAAATGTGTGTGTGTGTGTGTACATATATATATATATAAAGAAAGGACAGTACTGGTTATATTTTATAAACCACTTCTTAAACTATTCTTAAGAACTAACCCATACGTTTACATTAACAAAAATGCCTGATTTTCCCATTTCCACCACCCACATTTAGTGGGCAGTGAAGATAATGGCAACTGCTTATGGGCAGAAGAAGAAGGAGAAACCACCAATCTCTAAACAGTAGAATGTTTACATATAACAACTTTGTAGAACAATGAGCAAGGAATGTAGACTTCATGGATTGCTTTTATTGTAACCATTGGCATTCTTTTCCTATTGGCACAAACACCAAGAATTAAAACCAGAAAACAATGATAGCTGTTTTCCCTACAGGTCTCAAATATGTGCTTAGTTTAACATCACTATGTATATCAAATTTAGTTAGAGTACACTAGCACAGTTTTACGTTTACCAGAGTCTTCTTCAGATTTGGGAGAGGTCACTATGGCAAACTTTGTGTTATAGCGAGCTTTCTGTTTTTCACTAAGCATATTCCACTGCGATTCAAGCAGTTCTTCAATCTCCTCACGTGAAGCATCTGGATGTTCAGCAACCACCTGTTTATGCAAAAATGGGGCATACATTAAAGAGATAAACATTAAAAGAGTGCTGTACATACTTGTATTATTCTAATACAGTGGTTCAATACATAGAAACCCACTTCAAATTCCTACTATATTCATAAAGAACTACTACAGTATAGATTGGAAGATTCCCTACATATCCCATTTATCCCTAAAAATAAGGTTTTAGCAACACAGATTTCAGCAGCATGAATTATAAAGTACAGTAAATAATTCTAAAAAAATAACTTGGACCCCTTTTAACATTCAGAATACTGAGTATGGACGAACCACATCATTGAAAAAAATCCTTGTAATTTCATAGTTAGCAAAATTTAAATAAATACCACAATAAAAAATTAGGTGAACACTACTGGAATAAACAAGTGATGGCCTTCATAGATTCCACTAAAGTAATTAGAAGTATTTAGAAGTAGTTTGGCAGATAGATTAATTATTATACGTGCTGGCAATAATTTAGTTAACATTTTCCCAGACCACTTTACATATTTTAGATTACATTCTGTATTTTCTTTTTATACTTTGTTTAATCTAATCAAGTATGAAGAAGCCCAAGTGTGGCAGGTATCCTTAGGATACAAAAACATTTGAGTTTTAAGCATAGTGGCCCTGATTTGATCGTATACTCTTGGAAAGTAAGGTAGCATAGAGAAGTCTGTTTAACAAAAATGGAAAAGCGGATACTAAATTTAAAAGCTTAAAAATATTAAATGGGATACTAAAGTGAAATCGAATATGTGGTTTAAAATCATGCAAATCTTCTGGTCTACAGATCTGGAGAACTGAATCATAACCACCTTCAGATGTTCTAGACTGAGTACTATTCATCCTCCCAAATCCCCGCTATCACTGGTCCGAGGAGGCATCCCTCAAAAGCACCACACACACTAGGAGACACCCGAAGGCGAGGCCCCTAAAACCACATTCTCCAACAGTAAAATCACTAAATGGAGAAGGAAACAACAACCCAAATTTTCTGCTGATGAACACAAGATCAGCCACCAATAAAACCAGCACCATTCATTATCTTATTTTCAATAAAGCACCCAGCCTTGCTTACATCACTAAGATTTGGTTCAATGTCACTTCTAACCCTATCCTAACATACCCAACCCCACAGCATATACCAGTGTTTCGCACAAGCTGGTTTCAGGGCCCCGTGGGGCCCTGCAGCTGAAACCTAGAGCCCTAAGCCCCAGTGCTCTCGCAGGGCTGAAAGCTCCGAGCCGCGGTGCCACTCATGGGGCTAAAGCTCTAAGCCCCCCAACCTGTGGGGCTAAAGCTGGGAGCCCCAAGAGACAGAAGCCCCTGAGCTCGCAACTCCACAGGGTTAATGCCCCAAGCCCTCCTCCTTGCTCAGTGGCTGAAGTCCAGAGCCCTGAGGGCACCCCGCCCTGTGGCTGAAGCTAGGAGCCCCAAATCCCCCGCCCCGGCAGCTGAAGCCCGGAGACTGGGCCCTGGAGTTTCTATAGCATGTGGGGGGCCCCTCAAAACAAAAACAAACAAAAGGTTGAGAACCCCTGCTCTATACAACCCAGGATAAAGACAGACACTGGTGGGGGTGGGGGGGAGAGAGAAGAGTAGCAGTCCTGTTTCCCAACTATCTCAGTTGCAGAAGACATCCCACCCAAGACAAAAATATTTATCCCATCCAAGACAAAAATATTTGAGTGCATCTATATGATCTATGAGGAGAAGGACAAGACACACTTAGGGTGCTTAGTGGTGTACAGAGGTCCATATAGAAACCTTCTCAACTTCCTGGAAGAACTCAGAATGATTGCCCAATAGTACTGGAATCTCCCTAATTCCTTGTCCTGTTATTTCAATCTCCATATATAGAATGCAAGTTATACAATAGTACATGGCTTACATGAAAACCATGGGATTGTCCTGGAAGTTTCTGCACCTACACATGCAACTAGACACAGGTTTAAACCTATCTTCAGCTCAGGAGTAGATATGGGAGACGTTGCCAATGTTTCACTTTCCTGGTCTCACCACCACCTCATCAAGGCAAAGATCAGAGCCTTCCTTCCTACCCATTAGCACAGTGAACAACCCAAGCTTGTCCACTCCCAGAGACTCTCCAGGTTTTCAACTTAACCTAAAAGAACAAGCCACACAAATACAAGGCCAAAGCGTCAATGAGTTAGCACAGCAGTCCAATCACATGATATCCATTACTACTGATACCAGCCCACACTCTTCAGAGCTGTCAGCATATTTCATTATGAGATCAACTGATAATCAGTAACAAGAATTCCACCCCAGATCAGAGAGTATCATCGGCCAAATCACCCTTACTGAGTTTGGCCTCCCTACATATACCAAAACTCAAGCAGCCCAGGAAAGTTTTAGAGCCACAATTCGTGAATGAGATCCATGCCCCTCCCTTCTAGTAAAAACCAGCATAGAATAACTATGCCCACTACCAATGGAAATAGTCAATGCCTCCCTTTCCGAGAAGCCCACCGATCAAACTCCTTGAAAACACAAATAGGTGGCCCAATATTCAAGCAGACATCACTTGACCTTGCAGTTTACTCCAACTACTGTCCAATCCCTGGGCACAATAATTGAGGGCCAATTTCACAAAGCAGAAAACAATTATGAGCTAATTCAGCTGGAAAGAAGAATTTAATAAAAAACTTGAGTGATAATTGGGAATCACGTAAGAATACCTTATTAGTTGCACAAAAAGCCACAATCCCACTAGGTTGTGCTGGTTACAAAAAATGAACCTGGTTTAGAGAGGAAGCAAAGACAGTATAAAAAGTAATATATAAGACATGAAAGAAAGGGAAAGTTGATAGTAATCAATATAATTCTGAAGTTAGGAATTGCAGAAAATGACAAGGAAGCAAAGGGAGACAAGGAGAAATTAATGGCCAAAGTTAAGGACAACAAGGTGTTTTTGTTTTGTTTTTTAAAATATATTAGGAACAAGTTAAGGACAACAAGGTGTTTTTGTTTTGTTTTTTAAAATATATTAGGAACAAGAAGAATGGTATTGATCCATTACTAGATGGAAATGGTAGAATGATCAGTAGTAATGCAGAAAAGACAGAAATATTTCTGGTTTGTATTTGGGGAAAAACATAGTATAGCCTCATAATACGGTGATGAGAACACTCTTGATTCCACTGTTATTTCATAGATTCATAGATATTTAGGTCAGAAGGGACCATTATGATCATCTAGTCTGACCTCCTGCACAACGCAGGCCACAGAATTTCACCCACCACTCCTACAAAAAAAACCTCACACCTATATCTGTGCTATTGAAGTCCTCAAATTGTAGTTTAAAGACCTCAAGGAGCAGAGAATCCTCCAGCAAGTGACCCGTGCCCCATGCTACAGAGGAAGGCGAAAAACCTCCAGGGCCTCTTCCAATCTGCCCTGGAGGAAAATTCCTTCCCGACCCCAAATATGGCGATCAGCTAAACCCTGAGCATATGGGCAAGATTCATCAGCCAGATACTACAGAAAATTCTTTCCCAGGTAACTTGGATCTTACCCCATCTAAAACCCATCACAGGCCATTGGGCCTATTTACCATGAATATTTAATTACCAAAACCATGTTATCCCATCATACCATCTCCTCCATAAACTTATCGAGTTTAATCTTAAAGCAAGATAGATCTTTTGCCCCCACTACTTCCCTCGGAAGGCTATTCCAAAACTTCACTCCTCTGATGGTTAGAAACCTTCGTCTAATTTCTAATCTAAATTTCCTAGTGGCCAGTTTATATCCATTTGTTCTTGTGTCCACATTGGTACTGAGTTTAAATAATTCCTCTCCCTCTCTGGTATTTATCCCTCTGATATATTTATAGAGAGCAATCATATCTCCCCTCAGCCTTCTTTTAGTTAGGCTAAACAAGCCAAGCTCCCTGAGTCTCCTTTCATAAGACAAGTTTTCCATTCCTCGGATCATCCTAGTAGCCCTTCTCTGTACCTGTTCCAGTTTGAATTCATCCTTCTTAAACATGGGAGACCAGAACTGCACACAGTACTCCAGGTGAGGTCTCACCAGTGCCTTATATAACGGTACTAAAACCTCCTTATCCCTACTGGAAATACCTCTCCTGATGCATCCCAAGACGACATTAGCTTTTTTCACAGCCATATCACATTGGCAGCTCATAGTCATCCTATGATCAACCAATACTCCAAGGATTTCTGGAGGATGTTAAACAGAAACTACTAAAGTTGGACATTTTTAATAAGCTGGTCCAGATAACTTGCATTCAAGGGTTTTAAAGGAGCTGGCTGAGTAGCTCGCTGGATCATTAATGCTGATTTTCAGTAAGTTTTGGAGCACTGGGGAAGATCTAGAAGACTGGAAGAAAGCTAATGTTGGGTCAATTTTTCAAAAGGGTTAATGGGATGACCTGGATAATTATAGGCCTGTGAGCCTGATATTGATGCTGGACAAGATTGATGCTGGAATGGCTGATACAGGACTCTACTAATAAAATAATTAAAGGAGGGTAATGTAGATAATCAACATAGGTTTATGGATAATAGATCCTATCAAATTAACTTGATTTTTTAAAATAAAGTTACAGGTGTGGTTAAGAAGATAATCGTGTTCTGTAAGTCATCTGACTTGGTACTACACATTTTGATTAAAAAACTAGAACGATATAAAATTAACATGGCACACATTAAATGAATTATAAATTGGCTAACTGATAGATCTCAAAATATAATTGTAAACCGGGAATCATCACCAAGTGCATGCGTGTCCAGTGGGGTCCCGAAAGGATTGGTTTTAGCCATATGCTTTTTCACATTTTGATCACTTACCTGGAAGAAACCGATAAAGTTTGCAGATAACACAAAAATTAGGAAGTGGTAAATAATGAAGAGGACAGGTCACTGATACAGAGCAATCTGGATTGCTTGATAAAACTAGGCACAAGCAAACAAAATCTGTTTTAATACAGTTAAATGGAAATGTATGCATCTAGGAACAAAAAATATAGACTATATTTATAAAATGGGGGACTATCATGGGAAGCAGTGACACAAAGAGATTACGGCCAACTATGGTGTCTGCCGTGGTATCTTGAGTGACAGCATAGTGTTTGGCAAACGTGTGTTCAGATGACCATGTAGCCGCTTTACAGATGTCAGAAATGGCTACGTTATATAGGAAGGCAACAGATGTCAACATAGCTTGAGTGCAGTGAGTTCTAATGCCTTCGGGCGGTTGAATATTTTGAATACGGTAAGAGGATCTGATGCAGTCAGAGATCCACTTGGACAGATGATGTTTAGAGATAGCCGTACCTTTCCATCTTTTGGTGATGGAGACAAAGCCGTGGAGATTTACAAAATGGCTTAGTCCTATCTAAGTAAAAGGCGATTGCTTGCCTGACATGGAGCGTATGCAGAGATGTCTCATGTGGAGTCTTGTGAGGTTTGGCATAAAAAGTAGGCTGGTTAAGGTGGAAGGTGGATACCACCTTAGGGAGAAATTTAGGATGTGGTCTTAGAGTGACTGTCTTTGGAGAAGATTGTGTAGGGAGGATGGGCCATCAGGGCACTTATTTCACCTACTCTCCTTGCTGATGTTATTGCAACTAAGAAAGCTACCTTCATGGACATATGGAGAAGAGAGGAGGTAGCCAAAGGCTCAAATGGAGGTTTCATGAGAGCATGAAGAACCAGGCCAGTGAGAAATCGTTTTATGGTGGGATGGGTAAAGAGTGAATAATCTTCTAACAGGTCATGGAAGGTGGTAAGAGCCGCCAGGTGTACTTTGATGGAGCTGAGCGAAAATCCGTCCTGTTTTAGTTTCAGGAGGTAGTCTAGAATGTTAGGGAGGATCACCGTATTGGGCATTAAGTGATTATGTGAGCACCAGAGGGCGAAACGCTTCCACTTCTGCAGATAAGTTTTATGAATGGAGTCTTTTCTACTGTGCAGGAGGACGTATCGGACTTGGTCGGAAGAGGCTAGTTCATGGGTTTGGAACCATGAAGGAAACAGGCTGTCAGATGGAGCTTTAGGAGCTGTGGGTGAAGAACCCGTCCGTTGGCCTGGGACAGGAGATCTGGCCTGTTGGGGAGAGCACGTGGATGACGGGAGTACATGCGGAGTAGATAAAGATACCACGTCTGTCTTGGCCAAGCTGGGGCTGTAAGGATGACCCAGGCCTTGTCGGCTACGATCTTCCGAAGAACACTGCGTAGCAGAGGGATTGCTGGGAAGGCATAGAGGAGAGAGTTGTTCCACGGGATGAGGAATGCATCTCCTAGGGATGCAGTCCCGAGTCCCGCTCTGGAGCAAAACAGCTGACATTTTCAATTCTCCTTGCCACAACCCAGGTGTATTGATGGGGTGCCCCAGAGGGAGAAGAGCTGTTTAAGTATTGCGGGATGAAGTTCCCATTTGTGTTCTGTTGAGAAGTGTCTGCTGAGTGCGTCGGCAGTAGTGTTTTGGCAGCCTGGTAGGTAGGAAGCGATGATTTGTATTTGATGTTGTATGCACCAATTCCATAGTCGGATGGCTTCCATGCAAAGCGAATGTGATCGGGCTCCCCCCGTCTGTTGATGTAGTACATATGTGCTATGTTGTCTTTTGTTCTTTATGAGGGGAAGAAAGTGAAGGCATGCTCGCCTCACTGCTCTGAGCTCTAAGAGAGTTGTGTAGGTGCGTCTCTGATGTGGACCACCTGCCTTGTGCCCCCCTAGATGCGCTCCCCAACTGATTAGGGAAGCGCCTATGGTGAGCATGAGCGTTAGGGATTGTTAATGGAAGGAAACCCCCGTGCAGAGGTTTTCTGGTCTTGTCCACCAATGTAGGGAAGCTAGAACATTGGGAGGAGGAGTCCGCAGCGTCCCTAAGGTGTGTCTGTTGGGTTTGAAATTGGAATTGAGCCAGCCCTGAAGACATCTCATGTGCAGCCTAGCATACTGGACCACGAAGGTGGTGGCTGCCATGTGACCAAGGAGCTGTAGACAGATTCTTGCCTGTGTCCTGGGACGAATAGAGAGCTTGCGTATGAGCTGCATGATAGCAAGGAATCTGTGATATGGGAGCAAGGCTCTGCTCTGGACTGAGTCAAGATGAGCTTCGATGAATTTGATCTGTTGTGTAGGTGTCAGGGTGGATTTTTGGATGTGTATTTGGAGGCCTAAGCTGTGAAAGAGGGATATGACGAAACGGGTAGCTTGAAGTGTCTCGCCATAGGAGTTGCCCTTGATGAGGCAATCGTCCAGGTAGGGGAAAAGCGTGATCCCATGTTCGTAGAGGTGAGCCACGACCATGGCTAGAGTTTTGGAAAAGACTCTCGTTGCTGTGGAGAGGCTGAAAGGAAGAACTCTGTATTAAAAATGTCATGACCGATTGTGAATCATAGGAAGCTTCTGTAAGCTGGATGAATTATTATGAAAATAAGCTTCCTGTAGGTCAAGGGCTGTGAACCAGTTCCCTTGAGCCAGTGCAGGAATTACTGTGCCCAGTGTGACCATCTTGAATTTTTGTATCCTCACAAATTTGTTCAGTTGGCGGAGATCTAGCATAGGCCTCCATCCCCCGGTCTTTTACTGGGTCAGGAAGTAATGGGAGTAGAACCCTTTCCCTCGATGTTGCGTCGGCACAGGTTCCACTGCGCCTAGCTGGAAAAGGTGAGCCACTTCTACGCGAAGTAGGTGCTCGTGAGAGGGGTCCCTGAAGAGGGACGGGAAAGGGGGAAGGATAGGATAGAGTAACCGGATTGAACTATTTCGAGGACCCAGAGATCCTGTGTAATACGCTGCCAGGCATTGGAAACTCTGGTGGCGGTGGCCAAATGGGCAAGTAGGCTGTGGAATCAAGGGGTGGTCACGCAGACCCTCGACCAACGTTTCAAAATTGTTGTTTATTCCCGGATGGGTGGGAGGTGGTTGCTTGAGCTTGATTTTGTCTGCGCTTAGGTGGTCTACAGCGATTCTTATTTAAGTCATATGGTTTGGGTTGAGGCCGATAATATTGTTGTGTGCGCAGTCTTTGGTAAGGTTTGTATCGTTGTCTCCTGGGAAGAGATGGGTGAATACCTGGGGTGTGCAGTGTTGCACTAGACTCTTTCATGGTGTGAAGTAGTTCATCCTTTTTTGGGAAAACAGTTTGTCTTTATCAAAGGGGAGGTCCTCCACTTTGGTCTGCAGATCTTTAGGGACGCCAGATGCAGGAAGCCATGAAGATCATAACCACAGCAAAACCACAGCAGTTGCAGTAGTACGGGCTGCTGTGTCCACCGTGTCTACAGAGGCTTGTAGGGCCATTCTGGAAATTCTGGGCACAAAGCTCTAAAGATATAGAGCAGGTTGCACAGAGGAGCCAAGAGGCCAGTGAAGAAGCTTGGCAACATGTGACCTCCAGAAGAGGTAAGCGGAATGTCCGGGTTCCAGTAACACAGACACAGGTAACTAACCGCTTTCATGTTCTCTCCGCAGGTACCGTTGCGGAGAGTGGACCAGATGATATGTCTGGGGCGAGAAAGCAGAAGGAGACTCCGCTGGTTGGAAGGCATGAGATGCGATGTCCTGAGGTTGGGGGTTCCACGACCACCACTCCCAAGAGGAGAAGGCGGGTGGTGGTGGTCGGGGACTCTCTCCTCCGGGGGACTGAGTCATCTATCTGCCGCCCTGACCGGGAAAACCGAGAAGTCTGCTGCTTGCCGGGGGCTAAGATTCGCGATGTGACGGAGAGACTGCCGAGACTCATCAAGCCCTCGGATCGCTACCCCTTCCTGCTTCTCCACGTGGGCACCAATGATACTGCCAAGAATGACCTTGAGCGGATCACTGCGGACTACGTGGCTCTGGGAAGAAGGATAAAGGAGTTTGAGGCGCAAGTGGTGTTCTCGTCCATCCTCCCCGTGGAAGGAAAAGGCCTGGGTAGGGACCGTCGAATCGTGGAAGTCAACGAATGGCTACGCAGGTGGTGTCGGAGAGAAGGCTTTGGATTCTTTGACCATGGGATGGTGTTCCATGAAGGAGGAGTGCTGGGCAGAGACGGGCTCCATCTTACGAAGAGAGGGAAGAGCATCTTTGCCAGCAGGCTGGCTAACCTAGTGAGGAGGGCTTTAAACTAGGTTCACCGGGGGAAGGAGACCAAAGCCCTGAGGTAAGTGGGAAAGAGGGATACCGGGAGGAAGCACAGGCAGAAATGTCTGTGAGGGGAGGGCTCCTGCCTCATACTGGGAATGAGGGGCGATCAACAGGTTATCTCAAGTGCTTATATACAAATGCACAAAGCCTTGGAAACAAGCAGGGAGAACTGGAGGTCCTGGTGATGTCAAGGAACTATGATGTGATTGGAATCACAGAGACTTGGTGGGATAACTCACATGACTGGAGTACTGTCATGGATGGTTATAAACTGTTCAGGAAGGACAGGCAGGGCAGAAAAGGTGGGGGAGTAGCACTGTATGTAAGGGAGCAGTATGACTGCTCAGAGCTCCGGTACGAAACTATAGAAAAACCTGAGTGTCTCTGGATTAAGTTTAGAAGTGTGTGCAACAAGAGTGATGTAGTGGTGGGAGTCTGCTATAGACCACCGGACCAGGGGGATGAGGTGGATGAGGCTTTCTTCCAGCAGCTCACGGAAGCTACTAGATCGCATGCCCTGATTCTCATGGGTGACTTTAATTTTCCTGATATCTGCTGGGAAAGCAATACTGCGGTGCATAGACAATCCAGGAAGTTTTTGGAAAGCGTAGGGGACAATTTCCTGGTGCAAGTGCTAGAGGAGCCAACTAGGGGGGGCACTTTTCTTGACCTGCTGCTCACAAACTGGGTAGAATTAGTGGGGGAAGCAAAAGTGGATGGGAATCTGGGAGGCAGTGACCATGAGTTGGTTGAGTTCAGGATCCTGACGCAGGGAAGAAAGGTAAGCAGCAGGATACGGACCCTGGACTTCAGGAAAGCAGACTTCGACTCCCTCAGGGAACGGATGGCCAGGATCCCCTGGGGGACTAACTTGAAGGGGAAAGGAGTCCAGGAGAGCTGGCTGTATTTCAAGGAATCCCTGTTGAGGTTACAGGGACAAACCATCCCGATGAGTCGAAAGAATAGTAAATATGGCAGGCGACCGGCTTGGCTTAACGGTGAAATCCTAGCGGATCTTAAACATAAAAAAGAAGCTTACAAGAAGTGGAAGGTTGGACATATGACCAGGGAAGAGTATAAAAATATTGCTTGGGCATGTAGGAATGAAATCAGGAGGGCCAAATCGCACCTGGAGCTGCAGCTAGCGAGAGATGTCAAGAGTAACAAGAAGGGTTTCTTCAGGTATGTTGGCAACAAGAAGAAAGCCAAGGAAAGTGTGGGCCCCTTACTGAATGAGGGAGGCAACCTAGTGACAGAGGATGTGGAAAAAGCTAATGTACTCAATGCTTTTTTTGCCTCTGTTTTCACTAACAAGGTCAGCTCCCAGACTGCTACGCTGGGCATCACAAAATGGGGAAGAGATGGCCAGCCCTCTGTGGAGATAGAGGTGGTTAGGGACTATTTAGAAAAGCTGGACGTGCACAAGTCCATGGGGCCGGACGAGTTGCATCCGAGAGTGCTGAAGGAATTGGCGGCTGTGATTGCAGAGCCATTGGCCATTATCTTTGAAAACTCGTGGCGAACCGGGGAAGTCCCGGATGACTGGAAAAAGGCTAATGTAGTGCCAATCTTTAAAAAAGGGAAGAAGGAGGATCCTGGGAACTACAGGCCAGTCAGCCTCACCTCAGTCCCTGGAAAAATCATGGAGCAGGTCCTCAAAGAATCAATCTTGAAGTACTTGCATGAGAGGAAAGTGATCAGGAACAGCCAGCATGGATTCACCAAGGGAAGGTCATGCCTGACTAATCTAATCACCTTTTATGATGAGATTACTGGTTCTGTGGATGAAGGGAAAGCAGTGGATGTATTGTTTCTTGACTTTAGCAAAGCTTTTGACACGGTCTCCCACAGTATTCTTGTCAGCAAGTTAAGGAAGTATGGGCTGGATGAATGCACTATAGGGTGGGTAGAAAGCTGGCTAGACTGTCGGGCTCAACGGGTAGTGATCAATGGCTCCATGTCTAGTTGGCAGCCGGTGTCAAGTGGAGTGCCCCAGGGGTCGGTCCTGGGGCCGGTTTTGTTCAATATCTTCATAAATGATCTGGAGGATGGTGTGGATTGCACTCTCAGCAAATTTGCGGACGATACTAAACTGGGAGGAGTGGTAGATACACTGGAGGGGAGGGATAGGATACAGAAGGACCTAGACAAATTGGAGGATTGGGCCAAAAGAAATCTGATGAGGTTCAATAAGGATAAGTGCAGGGTCCTGCACTTAGGACGGAAGAATCCAATGCACCGCTACAGACTAGGGACCGAATGGCTAGGCAGCAGTTCTGCAGAAAAGGACCTAGGGGTGACAGTGGACGAGAAGCTGGATATGAGTCAGCAGTGTGCCCTTGTTGCCAAGAAGGCCAATGGCATTTTGGGATGTATACGTAGGGGCATAGCGAGCAGATCGAGGGACGTGATCGTTCCCCTCTATTCGACATTGGTGAGGCCTCATCTGGAGTACTGTGTCCAGTTTTGGGCCCCACACTACAAGAAGGATGTGGATAAATTGGAGAGAGTCCAGCGAAGGGCAACAAAAATGATTAGGGGTCTAGAACACATGACTTATGAGGAGAGGCTGAGGGAGCTGGGATTGTTTAGCCTGCAGAAGAGAAGAATGAGGGGGGATTTGATAGCTGCTTTCAACTACCTGAAAGGGGGTTCCAAAGAGGATGGCTCTAGACTGTTCTCAATGGTAGCAGATGACAGAACGAGGAGTAATGGTCTCAAGTTGCAGTGGGAGAGGTTTAGATTGGATATTAGGAAAAACTTTTTCACTAAGAGGGTGGTGAAACACTGGAATGCGTTGCCTAGGGAGGTGGTGGAATCTCCTTCCTTGAAAGTTTTTAAGGTCAGGCTTGACAAAGCCCTGGCTGGGATGATTTAACTGGGAATTGGTCCTGCTTCAAGCAGGGGGTTGGACTAGATGACCTTCAGGGGTCCCTTCCAACCCTGATATTCTATGATTCTATGATCAATTGGCCCTCTCTCAGAGTTAATTTAAAGTCCGCTCTCCTATCTTCTGAAATGTAGGAGGCAAATTCAAAAAGTTTATTGTTGTTATCAAAGTCGTAGCTGGCGAGGAGTACAGAGTAGTTTGCAATTCTGAATTGTAGAGTGGAGGACGTGTAAACCTTGCGACCCAAGACGTCAAGGCGTTTTAGGTCCTTGTCTTGCGGGGTGGGCCGATATCGTGGCTGTTTCGCCCTTTGTGCGACTGCATCCATGATGAGAGAGTTCAGTTGTGGGTGAGAAAACAGGAAGTCAGCATTCTTAGCAGGAACATAGTATTTACATTCGGCCTTTCTGCAGGTAGGTAATAAAGAAGCTGGAGTTTGCCAGAGAATGTCAGCTGGTTGCAAGAGTGCTTCATTTATAGGGAGTGCGATCTCTGAGGGTGCAGAGGGTTGAAGGATTCTGAGGAGTTTGTGTTGTGTCTCCTGAACCTCTTCTAGGGGGATGTCTTCACTGAGGGCCACCCTCTTGAAAAGCTCTTGAAATTGTTTACAGTCCTCCACATTCTGTGGAGGCGGTGGGGAGAGGGCTCTGTCTGGAGCAGATGGAGAGTTAGGGTTCGGTGAGTCAGGATATGGTTCGTAGCTCACGTTCTAAGGAGGGGGTTCAGGTATTCTAGAAGTGGACGGAGCTGGAGATCGAGGCACAGAAGCAGGTAGTGGTTTCATAGAAGAGGTCTGAGGATGAGTGGTAGGAGGATGTGGCAAAGGCATAGGGTAGGAGAACCCAGGTGCCGTCCACGTGTGGGGGGGGGGGGGGCGGAAGAAGGGAAACGGAGGCTGGTGGCTGTGGACCATAGCCTGAGGTGGAAGAGGTTCCAGTGGAGGAGGAGAGGCAGGTGGGGAGAACTCCGCCTGCTGCTGTATATCGGGTTCACTGTCAGTGAAGGTAGCCAGTTCAGGTGGTGAGAGTGACTTTTCGAAGAGTGAGCCCTACGTATCCAGGAGTGGAGAGTTAGGCTCAGGTGGCACTGAGAAGTCACTCTGAGTGAGGAACTGTTGCTCCTGCTCCCTGGGCTGTGCTCTAGCACATTAGTAAGTGAAAGTATCAGCGGTGCCACAGGTCTGTTGGAGGTGCCCTGCAGAGGGTCCGCTGCTGGTGCTGAGGTAGGAGGCAGGCTCAGTGACGACATTCTTCCTGGCACCGTGGCTATTTTTAGCACAGAGGGGGTCGGTGAGGACGTCCTTGTCGGCACCGGGTCAGAGTGCACAGCCGGCACCAAGGCTATTTTCAGCTCTGAGGCGCTCGGCGCCGCAGAAACCTTCCCGGTACGGGAGGTCGGGTTCCTGCCTCTGCGGAAGCCGCGGCTGAGACTTTAGAAAGAGCTGAGGCGCCCGCCTGTGGCGCGGTCGGCACAGAGGGTAAGGATCTCGCAGGAGACCCTTTACCCTTGTCAGAGTCCTTTCTTGCCTTTGCTCCAAAGAGGGTGAAGCAACACTTCCCACTGGCTCGGATCTGGCTGGGGAGCGCGTAGGAGCGGGTTTAACTTTCCCCGTCTCTGAAAGCGGCTGCAGGGATTTTTCCATCAGAAGCATTTTAAGCCGCAGGTCCCTGTCACGCTAAGCCCTTGACTTGAGGCTCATATAATGGAGGCACATTGTGTGAAGTGCACCGGGGAAACCCACATTCCCACAATGTGAGTGCCCATCGGAAAGTGGCATGGAGTCCTGAGAGGAAACACACTTTTTGAATCCTGAAGCCCCTGGCATTGTGAACTAGAAATGGCAGGGGAGAGTGCCTCAGCAGGAGACAATTCTGAAGTGAAATTTTTTTTTTTTTTATTTAAACTAAGTAACTGACTATGTAACTACACTAAAGGAAGGGAAATAACTGGGATGTAACTATTTCTATATTCTTTGTAACTTTTTTCCTACAGAGACCTGGGAAGAGAAGTAGCACTGTCCCAAATCCCGTCTTCAGCCGGGGATGGTTGAGAAGGAACTGAGGGGGGTGCGGGACGCATGCGCTCAGGAAGATTCCAATGAGATAGGAGATACCAACTGAGCACCTGCGTCCCAACCAAGCACTGCTACGATCTCCGATCAATGGTGCTGGGACGCACAGACACCTAGAGCAGAGCACCCACAGGGACAGCACTCGAAGAAAAACAATGATTACAGGATTAGAAGACGTGCCTTGTTATGAGTTATGTTGTTTGTTATGTCAAAGTTTAATCTATTTCGCTTAACAAAGAGAAGGTTAAAGGGTGACTTGATTACTGTCTATAGGTAACTATAATGGGGAAGCACAGGTTAGTCATGCCATGCAGTAACCGTGGTTCTTCAAGATGTCCCTCCCATGGGTGCGCCACTTCAGGTGCGCATGTGCCCCTTGAACCCTTCATAGGTTTTCCAATAGCAGTGTCTGTTTGGCCTGCACATGCAGCATATACATCCTCATATCGCACACTGAAGCTACACAGGACTGCGCAGAACTGCCCTCAGTTGCTTCTCCATCCAATGTCCCACAGAGAACAGTGCAAAGCGGAAGGGAGGGAGGGCAGGTAGTGGAGCACCCATATCAAAGAACCACAGTTACTGCACAGGCTGAGTAACCTCATATTCTTTTTCAAGTAGCATTTGTATGGGTGTTCTACTTCAGATGACTCCCAATAGAGAGGAAGGAGCTTCAGAATTGAGTCCAGAACTGAAGACAGGACTGAATTACCAAGTACTACATCTGCATTAAAGGCATGGATCAAGGCACAGTGTTTAGAAAATGTATGTACTGTATGCCCATGTAACAGCCTTACATACCTTGGACACTGGAACGCATCCACTCCACTGTGGGGATTAAGCACCAGCTACATCATAACAAGCAACTACACACACACACACACACACACAGAGATCCACCTTGACAGTCTCTAGGCAGAGACCTCCTGGATCTGTTTGTGATGGAAACGAGCAGTCTAACAGACTTCCAAAATTACTTGGTCCTATCTACATAGAAAGCCAATGCCTATCTAATATCAAGGCCCCAAATTCTCTGATTCTACAAGATGACGTGATAGCTAAAAAAAGGTAGTCTTCATGGATAAGTGAAGCAAAGAACAGGTTGCCACTGCTTTGAATTGAGATCTTGTGAGACCTTTAAGTAGACCTTTAAGTTTCAGACAGGTTTCAGACAGTTTCTTTCTGAAGTTCGAGGACTCCCTTGAATGGTCCTGACTAGATCTGATAAAGTTCAGAATCTGTCTGTGGGAAGGTATGCCCTGGCTGTCAATAACTCTATTCTCTGTACAGGGGTCAACATGGACTCTCTTACATTGAGCTTAATTCTTGGGAAAGAGAAAGGGCCATCTGAGTGGATGACAGTACTGCTTCATGGAACAGACCACTGAGCAGCCAGGTGTCAAGGTACAGGAAGACTAAAATCCTGAGGAAGGTAAGTGGCCATTACCAACTAAGTTCCCTCTAAGCTGCGTGGCCACGGGGCTGGGCAGCAGGCTATCAAGGGTTGCACAGGCAGGGAGAGGTGCCTCAGCCCCAGCCTAAGCGCTGCCATGTCTGGGGAAAGGGGCCTCTCCCCCGACCCCAGGCTGCTGCAGCGAGAGAGGGCTGGGGGGAGTCCTCTCTCCCTGCCACAGCCCAGTGCAGCCTGCACCCCAAACCCCTCATCCCTGGCCCCACCCCAGAGCCTCCACTCCAGAGCCTCCACCACACTCAAACCCTCTGCCCCAGCCCTGAGCCCCCACCACACTCCGAACCCCTCAGCCTCACCCCCACCACACCACTTCCATATTGGTGCACATAACAAAAGTCATTCCACACACGGACGTAAAAAATTAGGGAAAACATTGATTACTAGTTGGAGCTTTGAGAACACCGTTGGGGCCAAGGAAACGCCAAAGGGAAGTACTCTGTACTGATATCATTCCTACAGTAAAGTGTAAATATTTTCTGTAAGATGGGTTTATCGCTATGTGGAAATAAACTCCTTGTAGGTCAAGAGCCAAAAACCTACCTCCTGTCCCTACTGAAGGGATTACAGCAGCCAGGCTCATCATCCTGAAAAAATGGTTACTCACCTTCTCGTGACTGTTGTTTTCGAGATGTGTTGCTCATGTCCACTCCAATTAGGTGTCACCAGAAACTTTTTCCCCTAGCAGCATCCGTTGGGTTGGCTCTGGAGCCCCCTGGAGTTGCACCTTCATGGCATGGCATATAGGGCGCTGCTAACCCGCCACCTCCCCAGTTCCTTCTTTCCAGATACTCCGACAGAGGAGAAGGCAGGTGGGTTTGGAATGGATAGAAGCAACACATCGAGAAGGTAGGTAACCGTTTTTTCTTCTTTGAAAGCTTGGTCATATCAATTCCAATATGGTGACTCCCAAGCCTTACCTAGGAACTGCGGTTGGAGTTCCTAGAATCACTGACTGAAGTGCAGCCCTGCCGAACATTGCATCGTCCCTGGCTTGCTGGGTGATCTAGAGTAACAGGAAGTGAAGGTGTGGACTGAGGACCACACTGCCGCTCTACATATCTCCTGGATCGGGACCTGGGCCAGGAAGACCACCGACAACGCCTGAGCTCTGGTGGAGTGCGCAATCAGAGCGGGGGCAGTGACCTTTGCCAGCTCATAACAAGCCTGGATACTGGATGTGATCCACGATGATATCCTTTGTGTGGACACTGGGAGGCCTTTCATCCTGTCTGCTACTGCAACAGATCAGCTGGTTTGACTTGCAGAATGGCTTAGTTCATTCAATATAAAATGCCAGTGCATGCCGCACATCCAGAGAGTGGAGCCTCTGCTCGCAGCTACTGGCATGAGGCTTCAGGGAAAAGACGGGAAGGAATAGGTCTTGGTTGGCGTGGAAATTTGAGACCACCTTCGGGAGAATGCCTGGTGAGGTCACAGTTGCAACTTGTCTTTGTAAAAAAAATGGTATATGGAGGGTCAGATGTGAGAGCCTTGAGCTTTCTGGCTGATGTTATTGCAACCAAAAAGGCCACCTTATAGGAAAGGTAGAGTAGTGAGCATGTCGCTAGGGGCTCGAACGAGTGCCCCATCAGTCTCAAGAGTTCCAGGTTAAGGCCTCAAGCCAGGGTGAGACGCTGAATATGAGGATATAATCTGTCCAACCCTTTGAGGAACTGTCACACCATTTGGTTAGTGAAGATGGAGCGGCCATGTTCTCCTCGGTGAAAAGCTGAGATGGCAGCCACATGAACCTTTTATCGAGGAGTGAGACAAGCCCTGCTGTTTCAACTTTAGGAGATAGTCCAAGATAAAGGGCATTGACGATTGTGTCGGAGAGATACGGCTCTGCAAGCACCAATTCACAAATCTTTTCCACTTGGCTGGGTAAGTAGCTCTGGTTGAAGGTTTCCGCTACCCAGAAGAACCTCCCCAACGGGGTCTGAGCATGTGAGCTCTAGCGGGTTTAACCATGCAGCTTCCAAGCAGTGAGGTGGAGAGATTTGAGATTGGGGTGCTGAAGACCGCCGTGATGTTGAGTGATGAGGTCCAGAACTAACGGTAGAGCGACTGGAGTATCCACCGATAGCTCAAGTAGCATGGTGTACCATGCTCACATGGCCAGGGCGGTGACACCAGGCTCACCGAGATTCCGTTGCTCTGGATCTTGAGGAGGACCTTGTGAACCAACAGTGTAGGAAGGAGAGAAGAAACACACCTGCCAACGAACCCGGGCTGTGGTTCAGGAAGGAGTAGAATTGTAGGCACTTCCTGTTGCCCCTTGTGGCAAACAGATCCATCTAAAGAACTCCCCACCGTTGGAAGATACTGTTTATTATGTCTGGGCGAACAGACCACTTGTGATTGTGAAAAGACCTGCTGAGATGGTCTGCTAGCTTGTTCTGAGACCCAGGGAGATAGGACGCTTCCAAGAGTATGGAGTGTGCTATGCAGAACTCCCAGAGTTTGAGGTCTTCCTGACACAGGGGAGAGGAGCATGCTCCCCACTGTCTGTTGATATAAAACATTGCTGTTGTATGGTCTGTCAGGACAGATATGCACTTGCGCTCCAGGAGAGGGTGAAAGGCCTGACATGCCAGCTGGACCGCCCTGAGCTCCCTCACATTGATGTTAAGCATCAGCTCTTCCAGAGACCAGAGGCCCTGAATTCTGTGCTCTCCAAGGTGTGCCCCTCACCCCATGCCGAGGCATCGTTGGTCAGACATAGGGAGTGATGGCATCTGGAGAAAGTGACCCCTGCACATACCAAGTGTGGGTTGAGCCACCAATGAAGAGACTTGAGAATCCACGGTGGAAGGGTAACTACCTTGTCTAGGCTGTGCCTGCTCGGTTGATACACAAATGCTAGCCAAGCTTGGAGAGATCTGAGTCACGCATGTTGTGCTACATATGTGCAAGATGACATGCGTCCTAGGAGTTTCAAGCAACTCCTTACTATGGTTATAAGGAATCGCTTGATGTCCTGTAGGCCAGATGGATGTGGATGTGAAAATAAGCATCCTATATATCGAGAGCTGTAAACCACATGCCTCCTTCCAAGAATGGAATGATGGCTGCTAAGGTGACCATCCACTCACCCAAGTTTCATATGAAATGATCGAGACAACAGAAATCCAGGATTGGTCTCCAACTGCCCTTCTTTTTGCCTTTCAGAAAGTAGGTAGTAGCCTGTCCCTAGATAGTCCAGAGGAACCTGCTCTATTACCTGTCTTTGCAGTAAAGAGAGTCCACCTCTGGGGTGAGCATGCTGTCGTAAGAGTGGTCCCTGAAGAGGTGCCAGAGATTGGGTTGCAGATGAGGTTGCCTTATGAATTTGATCATATAGCCATAGTGGATATTTAGCATCCACTTGTCCGTTATTGAACTCCAAGCTAGTAGAAAGAGTGCTAGCCGACCCCCCGAAGAGTGGGATAGTTGACAGCTCTCTAATGTTCCTCAGAAATATCTTCTCTGAGAGGGTTGCATGTGTGAGGAGGAAGGCTGTGAAGGCAGACTTGAAGGTGAGACTGTTGAATCTTTCTGCATTTGCGTGGTGGCTTGTATGGTGGAAAACTGGGAAGTCCTGTATGGTTGTGTGGGTGGTGGTTGGTAGAAATTTATGATTGGGTGCAAGTGTGTAGATACCCAGCGAGAAAAGTGTGGCTTTTGAATCCTTTAGGGTGTGGAGGGAATCATCTGTTTTCTGATTTAAAAGATGAGATTCATTGAAAGGGAGGTCCTCAATGGTATTTTGTACCTCCCTGGAGAAACTAGAGCAATGATACCATGATTTCCTCCACATGAAATGCCCGTAGCCATCGAGCATAAGGAAGTGTCTGCCACATCTACCGCTGATTGAAGCATTGTCCTCTCTAATAGTTTCCCTTCCTCCAAGATGGGCTGGAACTGGGTTTCATCTTGTTATGGCAGTTTCTCAACTAAATCCTCCAGTTTGCTATAATTCAAGAAGTCATATTGCTTGATAGTTTGAAATCCTAAACTGGAGACTTGCTGAGGAGAAGACCTTGTATCCCAGAAGGTCCAACTCTTTGCTCTCCTTATCAGCCAGAATGGAGCGTGGGTGTTGCTGTCTGGACTGTTCTGTTACAACTTGTATCACAAGGGAATGGAGAGAGCGGGGGAGGTGTGGGAGAAATGAGAAAAAAAAACTCCGATCCCTTAGCTGGTACATAGTATCGCTTTTCTACCCCCTTGGGGGCAGACGTGCACATGGCCAGAGTATGCCAAACTGTTTGAGCTGGCTGAAGAATGGAATCGTTGATTGGCAGGGCAATCCTACCTGGTACCAAAGATTGAAGCATGTCCAGGAGCTGATGTTGCGTGTTCTGTACTTCCTCCAGAGCGACGTGAAGGTCACCTGTCACGCTACACAGATGTTTGAACTGCCGAAAGTCATCTGGGGCGTGAGAGGAAACCGAAGTCACTGCAGCATCTGATGAGGAAGATAGAAAGCGCCCATGCACTGGAACTGGACTGAGCAGTTCTTCCTCCATGATCAGTTTGGCGCACCTAACTGAGGGTGCTCTAGATGGAGAGAGAGGTGACATCTCCCTTGCAGAACGGGCAGATTCGGAGGGTGAGTATTGGGGATAGGATCCCCAACAAGGCCAGCATGATGGATCCAGTGGGTGCTGCACAAAGCCTCAGGGTGTAGGGAACCAGTGGCTCCTCTGTGGTTGGAAAAAGAGGATATTGCCACAATGTAGACCGTCTCTTCAGGTACTCGGAGAGGCAGTAAGGGATGGGCTGACCCTGTGCTTCTTCCGAATCCTCTGAGCACAGAAGCTCAGACCCCGGTTCCATTGGCAGTACTGTTGGAACTGGTGGAAGCGTGTGGACCACTGGAGGATGTGATGAAAGATGCCTTGAGACTGTGGTATGTCTTGGGTGGGAGATCTGATCCCGCAGAGGTGGATGGGAGTAGAAGGCATGGAGATCACAGTTCTCTCAGGGCAAACAATTTGTGTGGCTCTGGCACTTTTCCAGACCTCTCTGGCATTAACGGCACCCTTTCCATAGCTGGAGCGGTGGACTTCCCCAGAGCCAACAGGTCCCATACCTTAATGGAGACTGTCGACAATGTCATGGCTTGGTACCTGACACTGGCAGATCTGCTGGTACGTGCATTTTCTTGTAATGCTTGTGTGTCTTGGAGCACACTGCTTCCCCATTGCT
Organism: Eretmochelys imbricata; assembly: GCF_965152235.1. NCBI lineage: Eukaryota > Metazoa > Chordata > Testudines > Cheloniidae > Eretmochelys > Eretmochelys imbricata. The sequence goes on from NC_135575.1 coordinate 127,434,221, forward strand.
GGAACTCCTGGAAGGCGCATCTCCCTTCTTCGGTTTAGAGGAAGACTTAGTGCCATGCTTATGTGAATGCTTCCTTACTTCTTGACTAGGCCCTGGCATGGGGTCCATATGGTGGTATCACTGGAGTCGGAATCTATCTATGTAGCCAGATACACGCTCCTGGCTATCTCAGGCTGATGCATGCACCGGGTTTTCTGGCCTGGGTCTGACTGAGGTCTCATGGTGACTTCCATGAAGTGCTTTTTGAGGCGGGGATCCTAGCCTTCTTGGGTATGACTTGGGAAGGACTGGCAGACTCTGCACCAGGATGAAATATGGGCTTCTACCAAGCAGTAGAGCCAGCATTGATGTTTGTTGCTGATCAAGACGGAACATGGGAAGAAGGTGCAGCTGGCAGAAGGTTCAGATTTTAAAGCCTGGGATCTTTGGCATAGTCCAGTACCCATGCATGGGTACGGGGTGGAGGGTTTAAAAATAAACAGATTCCCGCTAAAAGTCCCAAATCAACTCTAAATAACTACTAAAATGAGTAAAAACTATGTAAAAACAGCTAAACATTACAAAAAAAAAGAAAACCCACTATACACATAAGTCCCTACCAAATTCATGGTCCATTTTCTCAATTTCATGGTTGTAGTATTTTAAAAAACAGTCAATTTCACGATTTCATATGTTTACATCTGAAATGTCAGTGTTGTAACTGTGGGGGTCCTGATCCAAAAGGGATTGTGGGGGTGGGGTCGTAAAGATGTTGGGGGACGGGGGGGAGGTCATGGGACTGCTGCCCTTACTTCTGTGCTGCCTTTGAAGCTGGGCTCTGAAGGCAGTGCAGCCACAGCACTTCCTGCAGCCAGGAAAGGTACCTGGAGGTAGGTCTGAGAGCGGCCAGCTAGGGGAAGAGGAAGTCCCATTCCTCTCCAGCCCCGGGACTACTACTTGGGTCCCAGGGCACGGTAGGAACACCCAGATGGATGCCCCCAGCCCTGTCCCTCCCCTTCCCCTACAATAGTTAGATTTCACAGAGATCTGATTTCACAGTCTGTGAGGCATTCTTCATGGCTATGAATTTGGTAGGGCTCTATATATACGCACACTATAGTGCTGACCCAGACCATGTGATGGTGAGAATATGCGGTTGGTCTGCCCTGCCCTTTATCACCTCAGATGAAACCATGAGGAAAAGCAAGGGCGCATGCATGGACTAACAGACACTACTTCTTTCAAATCCTCCAGCTCCAGACACATGGTGCACATACGTAAACCCTCAGTGGAATATAGTTGGGACTATCACTCCAAGAAGAACTGCTTTATTTGAAAGGGGGCATTTGTTTTTAATATGTTTCTGATTCAAAGAGCATTCAAAGAGTAGTAATCCAGATGTTCCTAACTGCAGACTATTTCATCCCACTATCAAAAGCTTTCAAAACCCAGTTGGCTTTCTCTAAATATAGAAATGGTTGTAATTTGCAGTATAATGGATTCCAAAACCATTTGGTTGCTAAGATATTCTAGATAGATTTCGTAGCAACATCTAGAGAATTAAGGTTGCCCAACAATTTCCTTTATAAATCAGTTTTCAGTTACTTATAAAACTTTGCTGAACTTTAACTGTCTGGTTAAATTTTCTCGTGCTCATTCAGGATGATCCTAAAGTCAGAGGAGTGCTTTTGTTATTCTGGTGAAAAATTTAACCAGATTTGTTCAAATTATAAAACTCAGGGGGATGATAAAAAAATAATCATAATTTACACATACTAAGTAGAGCTTTTGCTTGCTGCTAAAATCTTTGAAGATTTCAGCTGTACTGAGCATGCTGCCATCTCCTCAGAGCTTCCTATACATCGCCATGGCATTCCCTAAACTGCTCTAGATGGTACACAAACAAAGCAGCAGCTGCTAAATATCTTTTAGTCTATGGGAAGGTGGGCTCTGCTGGGAATCAGAAGACCATCAGTTGTAGTCTCAGCTCTTCCACCGATTTGCTATTAATTTCATTCACCTTACAGCCTATTATTATTGGGCAAGGGCACACACCCTAACCTTAAGAGGAAGGAAAGTAATATGTCTCCCTGCCATTTTACAGAGGTTGCACAAGGGAATTTCTAGCAGAGCTGGAAATAGAAATCAGCTGTCTAATATGGCAGACCCAAGACTCATCCCTTTAGCCTTTCAGAATGAATGTGCCAAATCTATGTGCTTGATTAGGCTGCCTGTAAGCACTAGAGTATTCTCCTCTCCAGAGTCAGAAATTTGGATTCCCAGCATTCTTTGGCTGCCTAGCAAATAACTGATTAAGTCATTAGGAAAGTGTGTGTCATGTTCCCCTTTAGCGGCTAGACCACACAGAGGACAACAACCTACTACTGTTAACAGTTATTCCCTCATCTTAAATGGTAGAGATCTATAAAGGTCCTGGGTTCAAGCCCTGGTGAGGACCCATACTGCAGGTGGTCAATATGGTTCCACATAGTGGAATTTGTGTTTTGATTTTTTAAAAGCTTAGGAAATTACATTTAAAAAACTGTCAAATAAAATGTTATGATAATATAATAAAAACTTTATTACATTAGAGATTATTATTTGTCCTAGAGGACACATGCCTCATTCAGTGCACAGAACAAACAGAATGAGGAAGAGGGGTTGCAGGAAGAGACATAATGTTCATGTGTTTAAGGCAATAGCTTAGGACCCAAGAGAGCTAGGTTCATTTTTGGCTCCACCAGACTTCCTATGGGATGCTGGGGAAGATTATCATTTAAACACAAGATCATCCTTACTCCAGAGGGGTATAAGGAGGGCCTTTGTCCACATCCTATTAGACTACAGACCTCCACAGACTTTGGACAATTGTTGAGAGCTTTTTTTTTGTGGGGTGGGGTGAAAGACTGCAATTTCCCTTCCCTCCTAGGTAGCTAAGCAGAGCATTTGGGAAACTGGAAGACAAGGGTACAAGTAGTATTGAATAAATCCACTAACTTATGGGGAATGGTTGGGTTAAGGATAAACAGAAAGCCGAAAGGGTATTTGGGAACATGAGTTTATGCATTAAAAATAAATGTAAAGAGGAACTAACAATGACTAAATAAAAGGTCAGTAGCGGATAAATATTTAAACATAAATTAATAAAGAACGGCACTAAGACAATGGCACTAACAAAACATACCATCACAATCACTTTATTTTATGTTCTATTCCTTCCTTAACCTCATCACCACTTTTTGTCTGTGTCTTTAGACTAGAAACTCTTCGAAATAGGGATTAGCTTCTTAAACATCTGTGGAATTCCTTGTAGGTTTTGGCTGCCATTGTAAAAAAATATAACTTACTTTTCAGGTGTTCTGTCAACTAAGAGAGGGAAGAGATTTCTATATGTGTAAAAAACAGAACACAAATAGAACAACGCTTACACTTATTCGCGCAACAAAAAACACTAACCTCATCTCTGTGCTTCTGACAAAAGACCAAAAACTGAGACACTGCATCTCCCTTTCTGCTTCGTGGAGTGGATGCTGCAGCTTTCTTTCTACTGATGGGAGAGCCTATCCCTCTTTTGGCTTCTCCTTGTTCAAATGCCTTTTGGGGGGTAGTATTCTTAGTCTCTGACTGACCACTTTCTTGTGCGTCATTAGTCGCAAGCAATTTTGATGTCCTCCTCCTTCTCTTGCCAGGAATGCCAGACTCCTTCATCGATTTCAGACTTTGAGTGGTTTCTTCATTCGAGTAACATGACTCATCTATTTCCTCTAACGGTTCCACAGCAATACCAGCCTCCTTTGCCACTCGAGGATTAAGATGAGGCCTGTCCCTAATGTAGATAAAGGTGAACTTGGTTTTCCGTTCTTCCACTGTCATGCCTAATGCTTCACTAGCTTGCTTAATGCCCATCTCCCACTGAGGTCGCAGTTTCCCAGAAACAGGCTTTAACATCTGCAAGAAAAATATAAGCCAGTTTGAGACGTTTACTTTTAATTACAAAACATCAATACTAATTAAAAACAATCAGAAGAAGGTTGAGTATACAGTATGTCTATATTCCAAATATTCCAGCATCTGTATGAATGGTCCTGATATAAAGGAAGAACTAAATAAATCTTTCTGTGCGTGAATCAGTGACATTTGTCAATTTGCAAAAAGTAATGAGCATTCACTGAGCCATCATGCATTCTGTGTTTTTAAATGTGAAATGCAAAACTAGAAGATCCCACAAAACAAGCAGTCATGAAAGCGCTCTAGATTGTGTTTCTCCAGCGATTAGATACCAGATGACATTTCTATAACAATGTAAAAAGGCTGCAAAAAAAAAAAAAAAAAAAAAGGGGGGGGGGGGGAGGATGTAGCCTCTTACCTTTATTTTCTCAGCTTTAATGAGGGCTTGTTTTGCACTTTCCTGGCATAATTGTTCAAACTGTTCTTCTCCTTTGAATGACACAAGGCTCTTCTCAAATATCCAAGCTCGTTCTGGGGCATCACCAAAAAACTGTACATGATACTGACGAAAACTCTTTTTTTGTCCTGAAAATTTAACAGTAAGTTTATACAAGTTACTGGGTTGGTTTTGGTTTATAATACTTTCACACTTTGAAATCCTTCAGTAAATTACAGTATGCAGAGCAATGACAAATATAGTTTGTCCAGTTTTCATTCTAAAATCCGATTAACAGTTTGACTCTCTTAGTAAGCTAATCTATGAAGCTTCATGTAAAAGAAATTACTCCAATTCCTATGTTAATCCAAACAGAACCTTCAGACGCAGGTAGAGCAGCAGTATGATCATTGTGCTGGCCATTTATTTTGGAAAAAGGAATGTTGGTCTTATGCTTAAGACACCAAAGTGGGACTCAAAAGATCTAGGTTCTCTTTCCAGCACTGCTAAAGACTCCTTGTGTAACCTTGGACAAATAAGCTGGTCTCTGTATCCCAGTTTCTCATCTACAAAATGTGCATAGTTCTAACTTTTCTCCCCTTAAGAATGCTTGGAGGTTAAATTAATGTTTCTGAGGCACTCAAACACACAGGAAACTTAGAGCAAAGAGCTGATCTATCTACACATGTTAAGGGTAAATTGGTCACATGGTAACTGAATGAATAGCACTTGGTGATCTCTTCAAAACCAGAGGTATGACACACAAACTTGGGTGCCAGATAAGTGGGTTAAAATCAGTTTCTTCTGTTATAAACCAGGCGTTAACTTTAAGATTAATTTAGAGGATCTAAACAGAGGCTAGAAAGGCTCTTTCTTTTGCCTCCCACAATAAAATGTTTGGTTTAAAAATAAATAAGGTAGGATAAGTTTAACTAGAGAACACTGGGTTATTGATCTGGATAGAAAGTTTCTCCTTACACCCAGATGACACACAAATCTTTTATTAAACCGAAGTTAAGTTTGCAGGCTTTGGGAACTGTGGCTTTGGGAAGAAGACAGGTGAACATTTATTCAGATGAAATTCCAAGGCTAGCTTGAGATGAATTTTGGGGGAAGTTTCAGCACCGCTTTCTCTCTATTGACTGTTGTGTAAAGAGAATCAAACAAATTGCTATAGCTCGCTCGCTCGCTCTTCTCCAACAGGATTGCAACTAGGAAGATTGCCTTCAGAGTGAGATGATGGAGCGTTCTGAAAGATCGTCAAAGGGAGGCTCCAAGAGCCTCAGAAGAACTATACTGAGATCCCAAACAGAAGTAGCTTCTCTAACTGATGGGTAAGTATGGAAGAGCCCTTTCAAAAACTTGGACACCACTGGAAATGATTGAAAAAGACTGCACTAAGCGATGGCAAACAGATCACTACAAGACAGACCTTTAACTAAGTGAAAGCCAACTCTTTAAAATGCAATAAGTAGTTGAGGAACTTCAGTACAGATGCCTGCACTGGGTCCAGCCCCTGCTGGGCTGTCCATATTGAGAATCAATCCTATTTTGATAAGTAAGTCTTTCTGGTTGATTACTTCCTGCTCTTTATCAGGATTTCCTGGATTGACAGGGAACAGTCTCTGTCCATGGTACTTAACCAGCCAACGCCTGAGCTGTGATTTGAGGTCTGGTTGATGTATCTGGCAGTGGTGTTGTGAAATCAGATGTGGGTAGTCTGGGAGCTATATGGACAGTTAGATGGACATACATACCAGATCCATCTACCAAAACTGCCATGACCAGTAGGGAGTCATGAGGCTGATATGTCTCAATTAATCTAGAATATCACCCTGAGAAGCAGAGGAATCAGTGGAAAGGCATAAGGAGGCCTTGGGACCATTGAGAAAGAAGGAGTCCAGTAACAAATCCAGGCTCATGCGCCCTCTGGAACAAGAGTTCTGACATTTGGTATTGTTGTTGGTGGCATACATGTCTACCCTGGAAATTTCCCAATGAAGGAATATCTGTTCCAATGATGGACCTCTGCGGTGACCACTCGTGACTGGTAACTGACTGCCTTCTCACAAAGTCTACCAACTTGCTGCTATCTTGTGAGAGGTGAAGAACCATTAGGGTTATCCCATTTCAGTGGCAGCATGACCACAGTTCAATAGCTTCCAGACCAAAAGAATGAAGAAAAGCATATAGCTCCTCATTTATGTAGTGCATTGTGGACTGTTAAGGAAAAGTTAGCACATGTGACTCCATTTTGGTTTGGGGCCCACCATTGTTTAAATGCCAGCACATCATACACCAGGAGGAGTGATCCTTAGATACTGAATCCCTGTGAAAATCCTCCTCCTTGTCTCTAGCCTGCCATGACTTCCAGTATCTGGTTTTTGTCAGTCTCTAACTCCCTGTCTCTTGGCCTTGATGTGAGGCCTCCCATCCTGATAATAAAAGTTACTGATGCATGGCTTTATGACCATGCTGTGTAATTAACATACTGGTATAGCACGAGGAATGCACCAAGCAGGGATAGGTGGTAGATAAGACAAGGGTTTGTTTATTGGCTAAGGTTTCCGATGCACGAGGGCAACATGCTTTGCTAAAAAGTATATAACCTTTGTATAATCTGTATTCAGGGTCCCCTCCTGGCTAGCAGCAGGGCACCACGCTCGAGCATAATAAACTTAGCGTCTTTTGGGAACTCTGCAGTTGTGGACTTTGTTTATGTGCCTCAGCCTAGATTCGAACTGTGCATGACCTATCAGGTGTAATTCACAGCATTTGTGTGCGTGTCCTATCAGGTGTAATTCGTAACAGGACATGTTAGCCACCAGGATCTGCACTTTTGAGTTCAGGAGAACAGGCAGTATGGCTATGCAAGCTTGCCTGATAGCCTTGAGCTTCAGGGCCTTTACAGGAAGCTTCATGTCCTCTACTGGCCAGGTCCTTTGCATTCATAGGTAGTCCAAGTTGGCTCCCCAATTTTTCCCTGACATAGCCGTGATTAGTCACTATAAAGAAGGGAACTGACACTGGCACTCCTCCATGTATGTTCTTGGGTTCCTGCTACTACCTCAGTTCTGTGATGATGGGAAGAGGGAACCATGACTTTTTTGCTCATATACAGTGTTTCAGGAGTATGGACTTGATATGAGCCAGAGTCACAGGATGAAGCCTAGCCAGTGGCATGCACACTGACATATGGCCCAAACAGCCCCACACGTATCTGTACCATCATACTCAGGTTTATCTATCCCAATTAACAGAGATTGCATTAACAAGAACCTGTCTTGGGAAGGTATGCTCTCACTGATGTGGAGTTGAAGACCCCAATGAACTATCATTTGTGATTAACAGGGTTAGTATTTTGTCAGTTATTTTTAGTACAAGTCATGGACGGGTCGTGGGCAATAAACAAAATTCATAGAAACCTGTGGGAATGCGGGAGTTGAGAGCTCAAGTCCCCCTGCAAGGGAGGGGAAGGCTCTAAGGCCCCCACCACCAAAGGGCTCTGGGACCCCACCAGCTGACAGCTCCAGCCCAGTCACCCCAGGGCTGAAGCAGAAAATGTCATGGAGGTCTCAAAGTCACGGAATCTGTGACTTCCGTGACAATCTTATCCTTAGTGATGAGATAAGATGATTTTCATAGTTCAGCAGAAAATCTAGCTGTTAACACAGGAAAAGGGCATTTTTGAAGCTTGCCATTGTCTCCTTTTGAGATACACCTCCGATCAGCCAATTGTCCAGGCAAGTGTAGATGTGAGTGCTCTTCCTTCACAGATAGGCTGCTACTATTCACAGGCACTTTGTGAAAACTCTCAGTGCCATGGAGAGTACTGGTAATGATTAATGCCCACTGTGAATCTTAGTAACTTCCTGTGGGCCAGGTGGATGGCTGTGTGGAAGTAAACATCCTGTAAGCTGAAAGCCACGAACCAGTCTTGAATCTGAACATATGGAATGACAAAGGCAGGCACTATCATCCTGCATCTGAGGTAGCACATGTATTATTCAGCCTTCTCAGGTCTAGGATAGGATAAATACTCCTTTTTTTCTTCAGGATAAAGAAATACCAGGAGAAACAGCCTCTTCCCTTCTACTCTGTAAGTATCTCTTCTATGGCTCCTAGATAAACCAAAGGCCACTTCTGTTTGTAACAGGCTCTCATGAGAAGAATCACTGAAAAAGGATGGGAAATCATAGAATATCAGGGTTGGAAGGGACCTCAGGAGGTCATCTAGTCCAACCCCCTGCTCAAAGGAGGATCAATCCCCAATTTTTGCCCCAGATCCCTAAATGGCCTCCTCAAGGATTGGGCTCACAATCCTGGGTTTAGCAGGTCAGTGCTCAAACCACTGAGCTATCCCTCTCCCCCCAAAACCAGTGCTCCAGCTGAGGCAGAAATGGGAGTGGATTGGGGTAAGGAGTAGAAACTGATACGGTAGCCTTGGTCAATGACGTCTACTACCCATTTGTCAGCTTTGATGGACACCCAGGTGCTGTGGAAAAGGGGCAAGGTGGTTCATAGAGGTGGAAACATGCTCTGGATTGGCACACGTGACTCTTGATGCTCCGCTCAAATCTGCTCCCTCAGATGGTGTTGGATTAATCGCGTGGAATACATGGACCTTTTCTTTTGTGGGCAGTCTGGCTGTCAACCATGGGAGTACCACAGTGTCCTCAATCCATGGTTTCCTATAGAGACCAGGTGTATAGGTTTTCAGGGACCATAGGATGGCCCTTGAATCATTAAGGAAATAAGTACTTTGTTCTTTGGCTAACGAGCTCCATTCCATCAAAGGGCCAATCCTCTACTGTGGCTTCTACCTTGTATGGTATGCCAGATACTTGAAGCCACGAGCCCGAGCTCATTTTGACAGCCATGGTCATCAATCTTGTAGCTGTGCCAAATGTGTCCATAACGGTCTGCAAAGATGTTCTAGCAACAATCTGGACCTCTCTGATAACTTTCCTTTCCCGCAGGAGTTTTGACAGGGAGTGGATGACCCTCTCCCAGATGAGAAAGGGTTGTTTTGCAAACATATCCTGGTAGTTCACAGCCTGGAGCTCCATATGGCAAGGAATGTGTCTTGCATCCAAATAAGACCAGCTTCTTAAAGATCACTGTCCTTAACTATGCCACTGTGGACTTGGAATTTCCCTGCAGTGACAACACAGCAACCGACCCTCAATTTGGATGGGTACATAAGTTTTCAAAGTCTTTTGGAGGCACCAGGTATTTCTTCTCCACTCATTTGGAAGTGGGAGGAAGAATGGCAGGGGGTTGTCACAGTCCTTTAGCCAGCTCAAAGAAAATCTTGCTGATAAGAAAGGAGATCATGGTCAGAGCTATAGAGCTTGAGACATCAAAAAACAATGGGACTTCTATATGAGTGTTTCTTCAACATATGTGATGTTCTCAGTGTGGGACAGGAGGTCCTGGAATACTTTAAAGTTGTCAGTTGCTGGCATGAAGACTAGTGCCAATGCCTCATCTCATGATGAGGATGACTCCTTGAGTAGAGATGGGGATTGCCATTGTCAGTCCATTTGCCTCATGTTTTCAGAAGCTATTGTCTGGCTCAAGTGTTGGTGGTATAGCCACTGATGCCACTAGGGAATGATATCGCCTCCTCTTTCTGGATGGCTGTGAACGGTCTTGCTCCTAGACACTTGCGACAAAAGTAAGACCAATATAGCCAAGGTGGCACGCTATAGGAATATTGGCCTGGTTGAGGCTGGCTGGCCCAATGCCGTTCATGGGTGGATGTCTCAGTTGAGTAGCCTACTGTGCTCCCTAGTGACTCTCTTCAAAGGTGGGAGAGGGAGCTCTACTAGACATTGGAGAAAAGGAGTGGCTCAACAAGAGGAGGAGTAGATCTCTTCAAACGGCTGTCTCATATCGTGATTATTTCCAGTGCCAGTCATCATTTCAGTGCAAAAGATGTCCTCCACACAGAACACTGAGTTCTCCAGGCTGTAAAACAGCCGTCTGCAGGGTACAGTCATGGGGAATCAAGGTCAGTACCTATTCTTGTACCCCACATGCTACTCCAGTTTTTGTGGAGGACATAGGAAGAGTTTTGTTTCAAGTCCTCCTTCTGGGACTGTCCTTGTCTGGAGCTATGTTAAGGCTCCATCTGCCTGGGGCTCACCAAGTCACCTTTTCATGAGGAACTGGTGCTGGCTTTATTGCCAAATCTGGCTTGGTCACTGTACTCTTAGCCTTTTCACTGACTGAACCTGGAGTGTGGTGCCTGCTTGAGGGAGTGCTGGCTGATGCGATTTTTTTCAGCCTCACTTTGATAGTTAATTACCTCTGGATCTGAAGTGACCTGCACAGATTACTAACAGGTGGTACCATGAACATCCCCTGGATTTGCAGACCTTGCGGACAAAGACTTGTGCACAGACCATATATCTGGCATGTGGCTCTCTCCTAAGTAGAAGAGATATCAGCTATGTTCATCCTTCAAGGAATCAGCCCTTTGCAGAAAGGAAGGGTTTGAACCCTTAGGATTTACTATCTACCACGAAGCGTGGTAGTGGGCACAAAGCATCTGGCTCTGCTGTAAGAATGTATACAGAGGGGACTGACTTGTCCAACTGGAGGAAAAAGCAAATGGAAATGTGAAGGTAAAGTTCCTCTGCAATAGATAAAATCAAGTTCAAGTCTTTAAAGAGAGTAGCAGGTCGGGCACTCGTGTTCTTCCTCACTGCCTGAGTGGTAAGAAGGAAGTTTGTGATCGCTCTGCTTTTTATGCTCTTACCCAGAAGCATGAGGTGGCACAGGACATATGCACCCCTGACAGAAACTGCTATTCAAAAGATTTTGATCTCAGGTGTATGCACACCTACAGTGGAATCTGAGATCCACGCTGAAAACATACTCAAAGAACTTTTCCTTCTTTACTGGCAAGACATCTTAGTTCTCTGTTTAAACTTGACATCTTTGTGCAAGAAAAAGGGCTATTCCCCCCCGCCCAACAATAATGTAAAATATAGGCCTCCAGCAGCCATTTGACATCACAGATAGGACTGGAAGGGACCTCGAGAGGTCATCTAGTCCAATCTCCTGTACTCATGGCAGGATTAAGTATTATCTAGCCCATCCTTGACAGGTGTTTGTCTAACCTGCTCCTAAAAATCTCCAATGGTGGAAATTCCACAACTTCCCTAGGCAATTTATTCCAGCACATAACTACCCTGACAGTTACAAAGTTTTTCCTAATGTCCAGCCTAAACCGCCCTTGTTGCAATTTAAGCCCATTGGTTCTTATCCTATCCTCAAAGATTAACGAGAACAATTTTTCTCCCTCCTCCTTGTAACAACCTTTTATGTACTTGAAAACTTAAGTCCCCTCAGTGTTCTCTTCTCTAGACTAAACAAACCCAGTTTTTTAAATCTTCCCTCAGAGGTCTCCTATATAATCTTGTCAAAATTTATAACCTACAGAAATGTTTCTACTGAGACTTGAATACTTTTCAAATATATTGTAATCAACTAAAAATTGGTCCTGGACACCAGATCTCAGCCTGGGAAGCCTAGTAAAACTAGGTTCTCTCTCCTCCTTTCCATAACTTGCTGAACAGTAGCAAAAGTTAGAATGTTTTCAAACTCTATTGAACCCTACAATTTTTGTGACATCATTCTGAAACCTGTTGTCCAATTCATTTTGAATTCCATAGAATTTTTTTTTTTTTAAACTTCAACCCGTTTTGAAATTGATAAAACTGTCTGGATTTTAGAGAGGAGCCTGAACTGGTCACTCCATAATGAAAAATGTAAGGGAAGAGACAAACCAGCCACCCATCCTTCTAGCAGGCAGACAGGATTTCCTTTTTTGCTTCACGGGGAAAAGGAAGATTGTTTGATAAGAAAAGCTACAAGGCAAGGCCTTACCTATGTTCCTGCCCTGATGAAAAGCAGCAACAAATAATTATACTGACACTAAAAGAATTTATCCTGTTCACTGCTGTCGTAACATCAACTTCTCTTTGATTTGACTGAAAACACAAACATTAAAATATTGAAAACAAGTTTCAAAATAAGGAGCTATACTGTGAATTTTCTCTCCTACTTCAGTCCTTTGTTTCTATTAATTCATTGTTATCGAAAGTGTTACCTTCATATTCCCTAAACTATTTTTCCAATTTCCGTTTAAATTAAGCTTCCCCAGAACACCACTTCTTTCCAATGCAATCTGATGTTACTAACTAGTAAGACGTTAACTGACAAGCAGCACAGACAAGTGCTGAAGCTCAAAGGATTTTGGTTTCTCAATTTATCTGAATGGACGAAATGAAGAAATGAAATTTCCAGAATTTAATGTCTCTATGTCCATGAAAATGTGTGCAGCAATGAAGACGTACCTTTTAGTTTAGTGTGGGAATGAAGAAGAGGATCAGCTGAAACCATGCACGGCCACCACGGGTAACCAGACACTTTAGACCACACTAAATCCCCTATATTGTACTTCAACACATGGACTTTGTCTTCTTTCACAGTACTTGGAGTGGAATCTTTCTTAGCAGGAGTCTTTTAAAAAAAGAAAAAACATATACTGTGTTACCACACTTCCCCCTTCAAAACTGTACCTTGATTAATTAAATAAGAACACATAAGAAATACTAATTAATCAACTAACACAGCTTATAAAGTAAATTTTATTGTGTGAAAGAGGCAGATTGGGGTGATAGCAGTGACAAAAAATAGCATGGCAGAAGAGAAAGCAATAATGTTTGCCCGAAAGGGTAGTAAATAGATAGTATTTCACATGTATTAGAAAGGGTATTGAAAAAGGATTTTTTTTTTAAATCGTTTGCAGTTTTGTTTGTTTCTCTTTCTTCCTTTCTGTATATAATAAAATCTGAACTTTGGTTGGTTGCAGAATTATTTTTTTTAAACCTCTGAAATATCAGTAATGTAAAATTTATTCCTTTCCTGGTTTTACTAGATGACCTCTGGGACACCTCAAAGACTATGTCTACCCTGCAACTAGGAGCAAACCTCCCAGCCCAGATAGACAGACTTGTGCTAGTTCAGCTAGAGCTAGCATTCTAAAAATAGCAGTGTGGATATTGTGGCTTGGGCAGTAGCTCAGGCTTTCAAGCCCACCCAGTCCCCTGGGTCTGAGTTAAGGTGGCTAGCCTGAGTCTCCACCAGAGCCACAACATCCATGCTATTGTTTTTAGCATGCCAGCTTGAGCTGAGTTAGTGTGAGATTGTGTATGTGGGCTGGGAAGGTTTCAATGTAAATATACCCAGGGATGTTCACTGTGAGCTCTAACACCCTAAATGAAGAGTAGAGGATGTGAAATCTTCAACAGTCTTTCTTTGTATAAAGTGTTGTCCACTAAAGTTTAGTAAATATTAAGACAAGCATGTCAAATGAAGTTTAAAAAACAAACAAACAAAAAAAAACACTACTGTAGATTCTTCCAGCCGACGTAGGACCTACATTTCTAAGCAAAAGGAAAAAGAATCCTCCTATATATCAGGTCTTCTTCATATGTCAGAACATCAAACTACAGCAAAACCCTACATGTTTTTCCCTCTTTTGCTAGTCACTTTTTTAAAAAATGCTTTCAATGGTAGAAGTAAAATCTTTAGAATTTAAGCTGGTCCCTCCCAAAACTATTTATTTTAAATAATATGAAGAAAGCATAAATTCTTCTGGTTTAAGGCTCTTTGCCAAGTTAACTGCAAAGCATTTAGAATAAACTAAAAACAATTTCCCCCTTGTAACTATATGACACACATATAACAGGTTTGCCATATCATAGTATAGTCGAGTTATAATAAAGACAGATTTATTCACATGCTGGCATAAGCCTTTCTTTACATGTTTTATTTCTACCGTGTCTAACTTTTCACTTTATCCAGAATAGATTATTCTCCTGTATTCGGTATCAACAGACGTGTAGATCTAGTGCACATTTTTAAATCTAGCATAATAAGTAATTAAAGCTATGTTTAAAGAAACGCTACATTTTGATTCACATTTCCAGTGGTCTGTTACTATTTAATTATGTAAAATGTGACATCATTAGCCTTTTGTAGCACCATTCCAATGTTCAGAAGATGGACCAAAATTTCTAGGCTCTAGGCTTTTAGATTGTAGAATTGAGCAAAAAGGGAGAGAAGAGATGAGATGAAGTATCTAGGGTGTTTCAAATTGAATTAAGAAGCCTAGTGTTTTGAGATGTAGTACTAAGTCAGGATATTCATAGGAAGTTAAATGAGAATAGTACCTTCTGGCTTTAAAAAAATCTATGACTAAGACATGATTTCCTAAACACAAACATTAACAAACCTTAGGTACACCATAATGATTTTAGATTATGATACTTAACTTTTCAACTATTGATTTTTTTTTTTGGTCTAGTTGTGAAATAACGCTTCTTATTTTTGAAAAGCTTTCCAGGGTTGGGAGGAGGGGAACCCTTCATGTGATGAACGGGATAGCTCCTCATTTTCTAATTAAGCTTTTCTGAAGATCTCAGGACTAACTCTCTTGGGTCCATACCTCCAGTAAGAATTGTGTTCCCATTGCTCTCAAGCTTTTTGGCCTGTAAGACGGCCCCAAGTGTTCCCTCCCACTGAGGATGCTTCAACTCCAGAAATCTCAGAAGACCTGGAACATTCCAGCAGATATTTTTCAAAAGTGAGAAATAAAAAGCGCTCCCTAGCAGTTAAATACAACAACATGAAAAATTACATCAAAGCCACATGTGTACAAAATTCCAAAGAACGGGTGCAGGAAAGAGTTATACAATATACAATTTCAATATTTGAAAATAAGTAGATGGATAGCAATCCTGAAAGATAATGGATAAAATTCTCAAAAGCAACTGATTTACAAACCTAATACCCATTTCCAAAAATGATGTAAGTGCTTAATAATTAGGGCCCTACCAAATTCACAGTTCATTTGGTCAATTTCACAGTCATAGGAATTTAAAAATAGTAAATTTCACTATTTCAGCTATTTAAATCTAAAATTTCAGTGTGGTAATTGTAGGGGTCCTGACCCAAAAAGGAGATGTGGGGGGGTTGCAAGGTTATTGTAGGGCATGTTGTGGTACTGCTACCCTTACTTCTGCACTTCAGAGTTCGGCTGCTGGCCAGCAGAACAGTAGGGCCCTCAGGCAGTAGCTGCCACTCTCCAGCTGCCCAGCTCTAAAGGCAGCGTGGAAGTAAGGGTGGCAATACCATGACCCCCCTATAACAACCTTGTCCTCCCCCACCCCCATGCAACTCCCTTTTGGGTCAGAACCCCCAATTTGAGAAATGCTGGTCTCCCCCCTGTAAAACCAGTATAGTATTGGGTAAAAGCCACACAAAGACCAGATTTCATGGTCAGTGACATGTTTTTCATGGCTGTGAATTTGGTAGGGCCCTACTAATAATCTTTAAAAACAGAACTTAATGTGCTTTTGACAACTGTATCCAGTATCTCAAAAGTAAAATTACAAGGTAGTTAGTTTGCCCTTCCTTAAAAGGCACCAGATGCACAGGATTCTGTGGCCTGGTCTATACCAAAAATTTAGGTCAACACAGTTATTGTGCTTAGAGGTGTGAAAAATCTATATCCCTGAGTGCTGTAACTATGTCAACCTAACCTCCAGTGTAGGCACAGCTAGGTCAATGGAAGAATGCTTCCATAAGCCTAGTTATTACTGCTTGGGGAGCTGGTGTTCCTACAGCAATGGAAAACCCCTTCCATCACTGTAGGCTGTGTACACACTATCTGACTAGCTACAGTGCTGTAGCTATGCCACTACAGTCCCCATAGTATAAACATGGCCCCAGCCTTAGAGTATTAAGCAGCCAGTAGATATAGCCCAGGGAAATAGATAAAGGATACCTCATGTCCACCTAAACAGCAGTGAGCAACAAGAGCCAGAGCTGCTATTGTTGGGCAGTTCTTACAGAGAGCTGCTTCACTGACTACAGAAAGGAAAAAGAATGGTCTAGAATATTCTGAAGCCTCTGGAAGCACTTCTGATTGGAGCATGGTCAGGGGGCTGGGCAAAGGTGAGGAGCAGACCAGTCCACAAAAAACTTATAGGTGCCTCGAAGGTCCAAAAAAAGACCAAAGAGAGTTCTTGCATAAGTCTGACTGAAGGCACAAGATCCAAGAGTCAAAATCCTGTAATGGTATCTTTAAGGATGAACTGTATAGCTCATTGTAGTTTTTTAAAATAAATTTAATTAACACTCCAGGACTTCTCTTTAACATCACATCAGTGGAAAAAACAGTGTGAAAGCACAGCAGAGTAATATTTGTTAACAGCAATTCTACAAGACCTCCTAAGACACAACATACATTATTGGCACAAGCTGTCTAACTCATTTCCATCCTAATAATTCCAGCTTAATGCTATTTTAGTTAGTCTGGGCATTCAGATGGTTACAGGGCTGTATTTAAAGGGCTGTCATGATAATGAACATTCCTACTGCTACCGAGGTGAAATTCTTGACATCTGTGGAATCCTAGTGTTCTGATATAAGAGATAAGGATACGTGAAGTTCACATTTTAGTTGAGCTGTTTTTCCTCAAACAAAAATCTGTTTTTTAAATTGGTAGTATATTGACAAAGAACTGAAGAATGGCAAAGTTGCTTTTGTGTTTTTAAAAGCACATGGGGGGGGGGGGGGTCCGCAAAAATAAAATAAAGGTAAAAACTTTTATTTCCGGATGATTTTATTTTGTATGGGAAAAATAATTCAAGTACTTTGACACAAACTTACCATCTAATTTCTTATAGGCGTACAGCCAGTACATTAGCAACTGAAGCAGAAGCAGCTTGAATTTGAGCAGTGTGTACTCTCTGTTTTGCTAAGGAGAAGGCCTGTGTAGAGTGAGAGACTACCAGAGATATCCTTCTCCCCAAATTGGTCTCATTGTTTTGCCTTTGAGAGGAGCAAAGTTAACACATCACTCTGGGCTCAGACCATCTCCTCCCCCCAGAGTATCAGGGCAAGTACCTTAGGTTCTCCTGTAGCTGGACAGGTAAGGCACAATTTACTGCCCTGCTCATCTTCACCAATAATTTTCTGCCAATTATCTGAGTGGAGCAGAGAAGGAGCACCTGAGTAAGACGTTACTGGCCTTTCCTGCAGAAGAAAAATGCTTAGATCCTTCCTCCTCCTTTAAGGGAGGTAGGAAGAAGACAGCAGAAGAAACTTCTTTTCTTCTGTTTTGGGACAGGATAAAAGTTGCTAATCTTTCTCTAAGTGTTGTTCTTCCAGATTTGTTGCACATGTCCATTCCAACGTAGGTGTGTGCATGCCCCGAGCACAGCGGCTGGAATTTTTTCCCTTAGTAGTATCCGTTGAGTCAGCTCCAGCGCCCTCTGGCCACGTGCTCATAGCACCAGTATAAAAGGCCCCACCGACCCCATTCACCTTCAGTTTCTTCTTGTCAACCACTTCTGAAAGAGGGGACGAAGGTTTTGGATGGACATGTGCAACATATCTCAAAGCACAACAGTTGCAGAAAGGTGAATAACCATTTTTTCTTTCAGTGCCTGCAATGAAGGTGACTCACAAGCAGTTGTACAGGAAGTGGGGCTGGAGTTCAAGCTGATTAACAAACTGTGCGCCCAAAGCCAGCATTGTCTCTAGCCTGCTGAAAATGGAATAGTGTGTTGTGAATGTGTGAAACAACAACCAGGCTGCTGCCCTGCAGATATCCTGAATTGGGACTTATGCTAGAAAAGCAGCAGAGGTGCTTTTGGCATGGATGGTTCCCTCAGGTATGCCCTGCTTCTACTAGTGCCTGGTGTACTTGGAGGATCTCTCAGCGGACTAGGTACCGTGGGTGGCATAGCTTCTGCAGGCATATGCCTCTGAGGGGCTGGTGAGTGGCCCAAATGTGGGTCGCATCTCGCCCCCAAGCTTTCCTGGTCTCCTTTAGGCATACTTCCTGTGCTGCTTTGCTGGTACCAGGGAAGTAGAGTGGTGTTGGGAGAGCCCATGCCGGGAGTGCACTATGCACCGAGGCAGATGTACTCGGTGCCAAGTCCAAGCGGCTCGGCTTGGAGACCAGTCTCACTGTGGCTTCCATAAGCAGAGCTTTCAATCTAATGTCCCTGTCTTTTTGACTGCGGGATCTGAAACTCCTGCAGATCCTGCACCTGTCCTTTACATGAGTCTCCTCCAAGCACTTTAGACAACTTGAGTGGTGATCACTTGTGGGCATAGGTTTTGTGCAGGACGCACATGGCTTGAAGCCCGGAGACCAGGGTATGCCCCATCCTGGGAACAAAGTCCTGAAAGGGGACTAACTACCTGACACACTACTAAAACTACCAACTATTTACAACAAGAGTTTGGAAAAAAATCAATGGAAGAAACTGCTGAAGCACAAAAGAATATTGTTCCAGCAACTGTCATGGGTAGTAAGACGGAAGTGAGAGGGCGCAGGGCCAGCGACACTACTTATTCCGGTGCATGAGCACGGGCCTCCAGAGGCAATAGAGCTGTCCCTATGGATACCCCTGGAGAAAAGTCACACACCTGACATGGAATAAACATGAACAAGCACTTGAAAGAGGATGAGTATTTCAAAGACCCTGAATGTCTGGGGCCAGACTTTGCAGGACCTGCCAAGAAGCATGGGGGAAGAGGTCTGCGCCTGAACCCTCTGCTCTTTCTCCTCTGCTGGTCTTATCTGGCTGGTTGAGAAGAGTAACAGCCCGTCTGCTGTGGCCTATACTGCTTCCTTAACCCTGCTGGCACACACAGTCCCAGGAATTTCAACGTTGCCTTTGGAGGTCCTGAATAGTCTGTTGCACCTCATGAGGGAGCCCTGAGGACTGCAACCAAAAACTCCTGCGCACTTTTACCGCTTTCACCATTGATCTGTCCACTGAATCAGCAGCATTCGGGGTTGCTTGCAGAGAGGCATGAGCCAGTCTTCCCCTCCTCAAATTAGGGAGGAAAACTGTTTGGAGTCTTGGGGGAGTACATCCTTGAATTATGACATGGACTCCCACATATTAAAATCATAACTCAACAAGGCTTGCTAATTCTCTATGCGGAGCCGCAGGCCCCCAGTGGATGTGGAATATGCATTCTGTCTGAACATGTCCAATTTCTTTGGATCCTTTGCTTTGGGCTAGGACCCACCTGTCCTTGGCAATCCCTTTCTTTGGCGGCTGCTACAACCAGGGATCCCAGGGGAGGGTGCAAGAAAAGGAATTCAAACCCTTTGGTGGGAACGAAATACTTGCGCTCTGTGTGCTTTGCTGTCAGAGGGAGGGAAGCAGGGGTTTACCACAGAGCCTTGATTGGGACCATGATGGCTTCATTAAGTGGTAGAGTCATTCTAAAGGGCCCCACCATTGAAAAAATGTTCAGGAGACTGTGTTGTCTCCATGACCATTTCCACCTGGACTCCCAAGTTCAAAGCTACCTGCTTTAACAGGTCCTGGTAAGCCATGTGGTAGTCTTGTGGAGGGGAGATTCCTGGTCTCACTATCACCTCGTCCAGAGAGGAGAATGAGGCGGCTAAAATGGGCTGAAGAGCCTGTTGATTCCTTGACATGTGCAGCAGCCTGTGGGGCTTGGTCCTGTGCTCAGTACCAGAGTCCAGGTCTTTAGTGTCTCTGCGTGATGTTGGGGGCGCTCTAACCTCCAAGACGGAGATGAGGAGCTGCGGTGCAGAGAGAGTGTGTTGCCACTCCATGCCACAGAAGATCGCCGAGGTGACCCTGAGGCTGACAACACGGGTTTTCCCCTGGACGGCAGCTGCAGCACTGGTCGAGGTTTGGGTGATAACTCTCTGTTGCTCAGTGGCACCTGAGTCCTGATCCTCGAGGGACCCCAGTACCAGTAGGTTAAGAAGGTCCCTAGCCCCTGCAAAAGCTTCATGGGTTGACAGCACTGCAAACTGGCTGGTGTGTTGTCTGCTCAGAGGTGGCTCCCAGTAGGTGTCCAAGGGGCTTGCTGAGGCACCAGAGTTGCAGGCACCTGATGATGCGGTGCCAGGGATTAAGAGCGGCCCGACACGGGTCTTGCACTCTCCATCTCCTTTTGTCTTCCGTACTCTGGCTCGTCTCTTGCTGGTTACAGTGTTTCTTCTTAGACACCGGGGAAGACGATTGGTGCCGAAAGTCCAGAGCCTTTGGAAGAGTGCTCTGCACCAAGGCTGAGGTGCTAGGTGCGGAGTCCAAGCACGGCTCTGAGGCAGTTATTAAGGCTGCCTCCAGGAGGAGGACCTTCGGTCGTGCAGCTTAGTCCTTCTTGGTCTGGGGCCTAAAGTCCCTGCAGACTTGGCAGGCATCTTTCCTATGAACTTCCCCCATTGAGACAGCTCGGATGTGGGTTGCTCAAAGGCATAGATATAGCTCAGGAGCCGCAGGGTTTGAAAGCCAGGGACCAAGGCATGCCCCAGCACCAGGGAAGCAGACAACCCCACTAAGCGTGGGGGCATCCAAAGCTGCCTAAGTTCTAAAAACTACTAAAACAAAACAAAAAGAAAAGGAGTACTTGTGGCACCTTAGAGACTAACCAATTTATTTGAGCATGAGCTTTCGTGAGCTACAGCTCACTTCATCTGATGAAGTGAGCTGTAGCTCACGAAAGCTCATGCTCAAATAAATTGGTTAGTCTCTAAGGTGCCACAAGTACTCCTTTTCTTTTTGCGAATACAGACTAACACGGCTGTTACTCTAAAACAAAACAATTGTTTACACTAAAAACCTGGAGAAACAACCACTAGGAGGACTGCCTGAGCAATGAGGTTCCAGCAACTGTCATAGGCAGTAAGAAGGAACACAAGGAAAGCAGAGTCGGCGGGGCCCTTTATACCAGCGCTATGAGTCCGTGGCACCAGAGGACACTGGAGCAGATCCAATGGATACCTCTGGGGAAAAAATTCCGGCAGCTGTGCTCAGGGCACACATACACCTACATTGGAATGGACATGTGCAAGCACTTGAAGTCTGAGGAAAAATCACAAGATAATAGGATGCTTAGAGTATACAGAAGATGGCTGCCCGCTGGGCCTCTTTTGTCCCAGTACTGGTAAGTCCTGCAGCACTTTCAGATGGCCAGTAGCTGGTATGGTGGACATCTAATCCCAAAAGAGATATACCTTGCTTCCTGGATAAATCTCCAAGAGAAGCCTTTGATTTGAAAAGTGGTTGGGCTGCTTTTCATTCATTTTTTCTTAATTAAGAGAAATAGAGTTGCTCCATAATCACAATTAAGTTGAAGTGGAAAGTTATACTTTAAGGGTACCAGCTTTATGAAAAAAAGATGGAAGAGAAACGGGCAGGAGAGGGCTCAAAAGTAAAAGTTGTAATTTTAAATTACCTTCTCCCCTAGTCCTTCACATTTCAAATACCTTGGTTTTTATACTCCTCGGAAATTTGATAAGCAACCACTGCCATTCTTATGGTTCATCCATAAGAATGTGTGACATCACTAGCTATTTTTTCTCAACCCAGAAAAGGTGAAACATGACAGCTTGCAACTTGATGACATTGCTATGTAGTTAACGCTACAGTTGAGTAAAGAATCCAACCTGTAACACTTCACTCACTGTATTAACCTGGATCTGGTCCAACTCCAATAGGAGAATTCTGTTTCAGGATGTCAATGGGATAGAAAATGTTACTTTATAAAATGACCATAAACATGTGGACATGTGTAATCTATGCCAACCTGCACCTTTAACCTATGGGCAAGGGCTTCTAGTTTCTGCAGTAGTCTTGTGCAAGAGACTGGAAATTCTGCAATTTGGATAATCTGAAAAGTAATAATGCCAATTAGTTTTTCTTTGACTTTTGATAGATTATTTTATTCTGCTCATATATATTAAATTTTGGAAGTATCACAAATGTTTGTATCAAAATGTATAAAGCTATCACAGAAGTTAGCTCCTGCACTTAGGACGGAAGAATCCAATGCACTGCTAAAGACTAGGGACCGAATGGCTAGGCAGCAGTTCTACAGAAAAGGACCTAGGGGTGACAGTGGACGAGAAGCTGGATATGAGTCAACAGTGTGCCCTTGTTGCCAAGAAGGCCAATGGCATTTTGGGATGTATATGTAGGGGCATTGCCAGCAGATTGAGGGACGTGATCGTTCCCCTCTATTCGACACTGGTGAGGCCTCATCTCGAGTACTGTGTCCAGTTTCGGGCCCCACACTATAAGAAGGATGTGGAAAAATTGGAAAGAATCCAGCAGAGGGCAACAAAGATGATTAGGGGACTGGAACACATGACTTATGAGGAGAGGCTGAGGGAACTGGGGATGTTTAGTCTTCAAAAGAGAAGAATGAGGGGGGATTTGATAGCTGCTTTCAACTACCTGAAAGGGGGTTCCAAAGAGGATGGATCTAGACTGTTCTCAGTGGTAGCAGATGACAGAACAAGGAGTAATGGTCTCAAGTTGCAGTGGGGGAGATTTAGGTTGGATATTAGGAAAAACTTTTTCACTAGGAGGGTGGTGAAACACTGGAATGTGTTACCTAGGGAGATGGTGGAATCTCCTTCCTTAGAAGTTTTTAAGGTCAGGCTTGACAAAGCCCTGGCTGGGATGATTTAATTGGGGATCGATCCTGCTTTGAGCAGGGGGTTGGACTAGATGACCTCCTGAGGTCCCTTCCAACCCTGATATTCTATGATTCTATGATTTAAGTTGTCTTGTGAGTATGTGGAGGTGGGAGGAAACTGAGCATATTAGTAGCCAGTAAGGGACATATAAAGCTTTTTTTACACCAAGAGAGGAATGAAAGGTAGTTTGGGATTGTGGAATAAATATACTGTCTGAATGTTTCTTCTAAAATGATGAGCAGTGACATAGTTAACAATGCTAACATCTAAATTGTCCTTAGGTTTCATAAGTTATATGAATGGGCCAGCTGACACCTTAGAACTATTGTTTCAAGCTGACTGCAGCATCAGAAAGCCAGTATTTCATTACTTTGTCATTCACATTTAGAAAGGACCTTCCCAACCATAAGAGCTTAGAAATAATTTAACAACAACACACACACACACGAACACTTACATTCTGGAACACAATTCTGCAACAATGAGTAGATTCTACAGCAAGTTCTGTGACCACAAAATGCACAAGGCTATGCCTAGGTATAAGAGATGCTGCAAGAAATCTAGTTGCTCCCAGCAAAGAACATCACCAAGCAAAGAGAGTTGGTACTGGATATCCAGTTAGTCAGAGACAGTTGTTAAAGTAGATGAAAACAGGAGGAGAGAAATCAACAAATTTGTCCACGAGGGTAATTATATTATATGGGAATGTGATATTACATAATCATGTGGCAACACCACCACACAAAAATAAGTATGGGAACAAGAGACATCTGTATCCAAAGTAGTTCATGTATCCAAGCAGGGCTAAAGCCAGCCAATTCCTAAAATGGCAGGGAAGTCAGGATTCTCCATCACAATGTCTTTCAATCAAGACTGGAGGCCCTTCTAAGAGACATGCTCTAGATCAGGGGTCGGTAACCTTTGAGAAGTGGCGCGCCAAGTCTTCATTAATTTTAAGGTTTCCTGTGCCAGTAATAAATTTTACATTTACAGGTCCCCCCGACGGAACCTCAGACTGGCAGTGGGCTGGGCGGGGCGGCGGCCAGGACCCCAGCTGGCAGGAGGCTGGGCAGCTAGAACCCTAGACCAGCAGCGAGGTGAGTGGGGCTGGCGGCTGGTATCCCAGGCCGGCAGCAGGCTGAGCAGGGCCGATGGCTAGGACCCCAGCTGGCAAGGGACCGGCCGCCAGAACCCCAGACTGTCAGCAGGCTGAGTGGGGTGGCAGACAGAACCCCAGACTGGCAGTGGCTCAGCCTGCCACCGGTCTGGGATTCCATCCCCTGGCTCCTGCCAGCTGGGGTCCCGGCCACAGGCCCCGCTCAGCCCGCTGCTGGCCTGGGGTTCTGTTCACCCAGGCAGGCAGCGGGCTGAGTGGGGCTGGCAGCAGCGTGCCAGTAAAAATTGGCACGCGTGCCACAGGTTGCAGACCCCTGCTTTAGATCAACCATAAATTATGGGCTTCATACTGGGCGATATTGCAGGGTCTGTGGAACACAGGAAATCACACCAGATAATAGATTTGTAGATTTTAAGGTCAGAAAGGAACTATGAAAAAACACTAGAGATTTGATCTGAATGAAAAATGTGTATTGATGGAAATAAAAACAAAAATACAGGCCCAGAGGAATCTTCCTTAAACATTTTTAAGATACACAATACAATATATAAGATTAGAATTTTTATTTTTTTATTTTTGTTTAAAGGAGAGACTTTTTTCATAATTAACATGTTTAGTTTTAGACAGAAGGCAATTTAAAAAGTGAGAGATAAAGGGCCCTGTTTTTTACCCCTGCCTAATTTTGTAGCTGGTGAATTTGTTCCAGAATTTATCCCTTTCCATAGAATTGTTCCCCAAGACCTCAAGCTTGCACTTTTTAAAAACCTGCATGTTTCTAGCATTCATGGCTATGAAGAAAACTTTATAAATGAGTGTAAAACTAATATAGTGATCAGTTCCCAAGTCTGTAGATAGCCCAAAACAGCTATGAGGTACAAACAATCCCAATCATATTAAAGAGCATATCAACTTTGAAACCTAGAAAAATAACCCATGACATACTGAAAAATGAATATCAAATAACTGAATATAAATATCTGTTTATTGTTTTACTCAATAAAACTTCCATTAAAAAAAGAAATCTTTGAAGCTCCTGCAGTATTTCCAAAGTTTCTAGCAGAGAACCACAGAATACACAGATCTTGATGCACAATAAAGGTCCAACTTTATTATGCATAATAAAGGCCATGAGACTTATGTTAAAAAAATAAATTAGAAATACGCAGAAGTTAAAACAGTGCTGGCTGCTGTGCCTCGACGTCGACCTGTCCAATCAAGACAAGTGCCTCACATGGGCCCTCGAGGATCTTTGGCATATCGGCGTCAGTAGACCAGCAATCTACGACTTGTGCGGCTCGACTGGTACCAGGACCTAGAGCAGGCCTGAGAGCAGGAGCAGGCTGGTTGTCGGATCTCACCGACCGTGCGGATTCGTGTCTCGGCAACAGGTGCCGGCGAGTGACCAGTGGGTTTGTGCAACCAATCGGTTGCATGATTGGTGCCGAGGCATTGGAGACACACCGACCCCTGTCTCGACGCTCATGCTGGGGGGTGCGTGCCTCTGCAGGTCTGTGCCAGATTACCAGTGACCCTCGCCTCGAATCCCGCTGTTGGTTCCCAGGGTCCAGAGACCAAAGAGGGCTTCTCTGAGCCTGCCTCCCTACTTCTGAGGCATGACGGCTCTGTGCAGGTGAGCGCTGGTGGAACATCCCCTGTGATTGGGAATGGTGCCGCTGAGGCGGGGCACGCAGAACAGTCCTAAGGCAGGTTTACCCCTAGACTTGGGTACTGCCAGAGCCGGTGTGCGTGCACCGGTAGCGTCAGGATCTCCTGTGCTTGCCGGGACTTCTAGTTGATGGAGGCCCTCGTCACTGTCCGGTGTGGTAGACATAGTATGAGAGGGGCTAGACTGCTTGACTTGAGCTGAGGGCTGACTCCCTGACTGAGGCGTTGAGCAGCCCAGTACAGGTCTTGGTTCTCCTTTGGCCCTCTTCTTTCCCTTATGGGAAGAGAGAGATTTCCCCACGCAGTCCTTTTGGGCTTCTTGGCCGGGGATCACTGTCAGCTTGTAGATGGCCCTGACGGGGAGCTCTGCACCGATGCTGCAGTGCTTGGGGACGAGTCAGACCTCCACTCCAGAGTCGGCATGGTCCCCGGCACCATCAGGATGTGTCTCTCCTTTGTTGTTTGCGGTTTAAATGATTTACAGATGTGACACTTGTCGCTTGTGTGTCCTTCGCCTAGACACCTTAAACAACTAACATGCAGGTCACTGATGGGCACAGGCCTCTTACAACAATCACATGGCTTAAAGCCTGGGGACCGGGACATGCCCGGTCCCTAGGCCGAGTCCTGTCTGGGAGCAACTAACTAGAACTAACACTAAAGGTAACTACTAACTATATACAATATTTTACAGGGAAAAAGTTTGAGATGCACACTGAACGAAGTGAAAAGCTAGTCAAAGGAGCAGACATTCCAGCACCGTCACTGGCGGCAAGAAGGAATGGAGGGTGGGGGTAGCTGGTGGCATGCCTTGTATCACAGCATGTGTGCGCCACTCCTGGGGGCGTCAGTCCCCTACGTACACCACTGACGGAAAACGAGCACACACACCTAATATGGAATGGACATGAGCAAGCACTCAAAGAACAACAATTTTTCTCCATCTTTTTTATGGCAGCCTTTCAAGTACTTGAAGACCACTATTATGTCCCCCCTTTTCCAAACTAAACATACCCAGTTCCTTCAGCCTTCACTTATATGGCTGGCATTCCATCCCTTTGATCACCTTTGTCACTCGCCTCTGGATCCTTTCAAGTTTCTCTACATCCTTTCTATACATTGGTGACCAAACCTGGACACAGTATTCCAGCAGAGGACTAACCAGCGACAAGCTATCAATAACCTCCTGTAACTTGCATACTATGAATCGCTGTTAATGCAACCCAAAATTGCTTTTTCCTTTTTTTTTTTTTTTTGCAACAGCATCACATTGCTGACTCATGTTGAGGTTGTGATCCACCACAACTCCCAGATCCTTCTCAGCAGTACTGCTGCCAAGCCATTTATCCCCCATTCTGTATTTGCACATTTGTTTTTTTCTTTTTTAAGTGTAGCACCTTACATTTGTCTTTGTTGAATTTCATTTTATTGTCTACAGTCCAGTTCTCCAATTTATCAAGATCCTTTTGAATTTTAGCCCTATCCTTCAAAATGTTTGCCACCCTCTGCCAAAATTTGATCATTATGCTTTCTATTCCTACATCCAAGTCATTAATAAAGATGTTTGGACCCAGAACAGACACCTGTGGAGCCCCACTTGAGACCTCCTTCGAAAGTGACATCATTCCATTAATCATTACTCTTCATTTGCGGTTGTTTAACCAATTATTTATCCACTTAATTGTAGTTCTGTCGAGTCCACATTTTTTCCAGCTTACTTATGAGAATGTCATATGGGACTGTATCAAAACCCCTTGCTGGAGTCAAGGTATATTATGTCCACTGCATTCCCCCTTATCAAACCAGTTACCCCGTCAAAGAAGGAAATCAAGCTGGTTTGGAACGATTTGTTCTCAGTAAATCCATGCTGGCTGCTAATGATCACCCTGTCATCCTGCAAGTATTCACAAACTGAATGTTTTACACATCCCTCTAGTAGCTTCCCAGGTATCACGGTCAGGCTGACTGGTCTATAGTTCCCTGGCTCCCCCTTCTTAAGATGGATACTATTAGCTCTTTTCCAGTCTTCCAGGACCTCTCATCCATCAGTTTTCACATATAATTGCCAGTGGCTCAGAGATTTCTTCAGCTAATTCCTTCAGCATCAGGCCCTGTGACTTAAGTTGGTCAAATTAGTTAGAAGAGCTCTGATGTGTTCTTTACTTATCCTGATCTGCATCCTGTCCCCTTACTTATCTATGATAACATGTGATCAGACTAGCAGAGTTATTTTTTGTGTGAAGACTGAAGCAAAGTAGGCACTGAGCAGCGCCACCTTATCTTCCATTACCAGCTCATCTTCACTGAGTAGTGGACATACACCATCTTTCTTTTTAGTCTTATTTTTGTAGAACCCCTTCTTGTCTCATAACTGGCAAGAAATGTTAAAACTCATTCCTCTCCAGATTTTGTCTCTACACACTGGTGCTACTCCCATGTATACTTCCTTGGTGACAAGCCCCTCCTTCCATTTCCTGTATGTATCCCTTCTGATGTTTAGATAGCTAAAAAGCTCCTTTTGCAGCCATATTGGTCTCCTGTGACTCTTCTGGTCTTTCCTCTGCATCAGAATAGCTTGATGTTGAGCCTCTTGTTTACATCTTTTAGGAACTGCTAGCCAACTTCGACTCCTATTCTTCCTATCTGGTTTCTCAATGGGACCTCGCATACTATTTCTCTGAGTTGTTTGAAAGCGGCTTTTCTGAAGTCCAGTGTCCTTGTTTTGCTGTTCTCATGTCCTCCTTTCCTTAGATCTTGAATGCTATCAGATCACGATCACTTCATCCCATGTTCCTGACCACCTTCACATTCGTGATGAATTCATCCCTGTTTGTCAAAACCAGACTCAAAATGGATGACTCTCTAGTTTCCACTACTTTCTGAATCAGAAAACTGTCCCCTAGACATGCTAAGAACTTGCAGGACATATTACATTTTGCTGTATTAATCTTCCAACACATATCTGGGAAGTTAAAATCCCCCATTAATACCAGCTCATGTGTGCTAGCTAATCTTTGTACCTACTTGAAGAATATCTCATCCACTTCCTCTTCTTGATTAGGCTGTAAGTTCTTCAGGGGAAAGGACCCACAAAAGCTTGTGTCAAAATAAGCTGCCACCATTTCAGAGGTTCAAAAAACTGATCTAGGGGAGAGCTGCTCCATCATCATCCTGTGACTAAGAAGTGACAATGAGAATTCCATGAAACAATATATTTTTAAAACACAAATGCTGCTCAAATTTGAACTTTATACCAAACAATGATCAAATTTTAACAACATACATTTGTTTATCCTTGTTTTAATTTTCTTGCAGTATTTATCTTCCAGTAGCCAAGTAGCATTTTCTTAACGGTTTCTATTTTTAGAAGACAAGGCTGTTAAATCACCAGTTTGCTACTGCACAAATCCTTCATGAGCAGGTATCTCGGTAACCATGGTAACACTGCATCTCAGCAGAAAGGATAAAAATTTTATTCCACTTTGAAAACAAGTCCCGACACCTGGGGCTGAAACCGAAGTCTGAGCAACTTAGCTTTGCAGGTCCCCTGTGGCATAGGGCAATTGCCCTGCTTGCTACCCCATAACACTGGTCCTGGCTTTTATATGTAGAAAAACAGTTGTGGCACAGGTGGACTGTGGAGTTTTTAAACATGTTTTCGGGGTGGGGGTGGGGGGTGGTGTCTCAGAAGGAAAAAGGTTGAGAACCCCTGGCTTACAGGAGTAGCCTCTTGGCAGGAGAGGCAGCATCTGGAGCCCAGAGAGCCAGGCATGTCCTTCCAAGGAAACAGTCTCCTGGTGGGGCAAAGAGAAGAGAACAAAAACAATGCAACAATCCCCTATACAAACTAACTATATGAACAACTATGTTACCAGCTACTAGATTATTTTAACTAAGGAAAAATAGGCTCAGGCCGTGATTCTCAACCAGAGGTCTGGAGTCCCCTGCACAGGACACGAGCAGGGTTCAGGGGGTCCTCCAAGCATGACTGGCATTAGACTCACTAGGGCCCAGGGCAGAATGCCAAAGCCACATCACACAGGACTGCAGCCCAGGTCCCCAAGCCCTGCCACATGGGGCTGAAGCCTGAGCTACTTAGCCTTGTGGGGCCCCCTGTGGTGTCCTGGGCAACTGCCCTACTTGCTACCTCCTGAAGCCGGCCCTAGCTTTTATATGCAGAAAAACAGTTGTTGTGGCACAGCTGGGCCATGGAGTTTTTATAGCATGATGGGGGGGCCTCAGAAAGAAAAAGATTGAGAATCTTTGGGCTAAGGAATGCTCAAGGCAGACACGCTAAGGCTCTGGCTCAGGTTGAGGTAGTTGACAAAGATGGTTCACTCATGCACCCCTAGCCTCGGTGTCTGGCATGACGTGGCATGCGGGGAGGGATAACTCAATGCGGGGATGGATAGCTCAGTGGTTTGCGTATTGGCCTGCTAAACTCAGGGTTGTGAGTTCAACCCTTGAGAAGGCCATTTAGGGATCTGGGGCAAAAATTGGGGACTGGCCCTGCTTTGGGCAGGGGGTTGCACTAGATGACCGCCTGAGGTCCCTTCCAACCTTGATATTGTATGAGGTAATTTAAGGCGCATATGCAGGCTGAACATCTCTGATTAAGAGCTTGAGAGGCACATGCCGACGTGAAGTGGAACACACATAGGGATCCACTCAAAGAAGAATAACTATTCCACCTTAAGTGGAGGCAGCGACTTCATCGGAGTCCCAGGATCTGAGCTGGGAAAATATTTCAGATATCACAGACATACTCAGTGCTGGAGAAATATCCATGGTTGGTACCTCTGGAGAACGTTCACTGTGTCCATAACAGCGGAGACCCAGAGAAGGCAGATCTCCCAGGACTTTGAATCTCAGTGTTGAGATTGTCAGTACCGTAAGCAGGTATTTTACGGTGGTCAGTACCAGAGTAGACTATGCCGACAAGGTTGATACTGAGGTCATCAGAACCTCTTTGGTACCAAGTGCCCAGCAGGCCGTAGCTGAGAACATGAGGGTGCTCCTTGGCCAATACTGGTATACAGAAATTGGAATGCAGGACCTACATCAGGCTTTGTGTTACCTCTGTGAGAGGAGCCAGGGGGTGGCCCATGCTTAACAGTCTCCTCAGATGATGGCCTTTACAAGAGTGGAGCTGCATACTACCTCTTTCTGCTGATGAAAAAGGCTTAGACGTGGAAGCCGGAGAGAAGTATTTCTCAGGAACTGGGAGTCTAGAGCAGATCATAGCACTCAGTCAACAGAGAACTTCTGGAGGAGGACTGTTCAGATCCAGGTGGATCTTGCTTACCTGGATCAGAGGCCAGCCTCATCAACTTGTCCTGCAGAAAGAGCCTAAATGAGTTTGCTTTAGGTTTTGGGCTCTTTTAGAAAAAGGAACAACAAATCAAGCATTTGGCACGGATACGACCTTCACCCAAAAACAACATGCACCTGTTATATCCACCACAGAGTGGGACTGCCTCCCATGTGAGCAGCTGTATTTGAATCCCAGTAACTTTTGAGCAGGTGTAAGGGCTGAAGCCTAGTACCAGGTAATGAAAGAGGAAAAACTACCAAGAACAGAAACCCAGTAAGAAAAGCTATCCTAAACTAACTAGTAATCTATACTGAATAGGCAACTACATATAAAAATCAGTTTTAAAATCACAAGAGCGCAAGAGACAGGGACATTGTGACTGTGAGACAGAATTGAAAGCAGACAGTAAAGAAGAAACTGAGTGCCTGCTGACCCCACTCCACCCTTTATGCCTTAGGGGTGGGGGGTGGTGTTTTACATATGCATCAGTGCACAAGCGGCACAGTCTCAACAGACACTGGTGGCTAAAGACTTTGATCAAGAGCATGGAGCTCAAATGCATCACCAAGAGTGGAATACATATGGACAAGCACTCTAAGAACCATCGTTCATTTTATCCCTTTATATTTTTTTTAACTACACAATTCCAGAACCTCTCTATGAAGGATCCTGTCTTTAATGTTAATGCCTGAAGTACTGTACAAGCAAGAACAGCAGTTGAATGCAACATCTTGTGATCCTCAGATCAATTTCACTCTGCTTCTTTTGCTGGAGAAGCACAAAATACAAGAACAGTATAGGTAAGATCCTTCACTGTCGGTGCGCCGGAAAAAGGAGACAGAGACCTGCAAAACCTAAGGTGGTTATAGAAAGAATAGTCAAAAGGGACCAAAATAGAAAACTGGTTTCCTAGATTGGTGACCTAGATTAGTGCACAGTTCAGGGACAAACTTTAACCCTAACTCTCCTGCCAACACATTCAGAATTTAGTGAAGTCATTAACAATGCTCTTTTGTACTGATCCCTTCCGGTCAAATGAAGGATTCCAGAGAAACTGAAGTCCAACCCCACTTAGACAGCATATTATTGTTAACCTTTTATAAAAGGAGCCTATTAGATTAACAATCTTTAGATGCATTCACAAAAACAATAGTTATCACAATACATCCACGAAACCAGAATTTCCTCAAACTTTTGAAAGCTGAGCCCCGCTTCAGAAAAATTAAATCTATTACACTCAGCCCAAATTTTGCTGTGTGTTGTTAAAGGCCTACCCAAAATGAGCAGTCACTCAAGAGTAGATTGTGTAGATCCGTATAATATACTTCCTCTTCTTTGTTTTGATGAACAGTGAAATGGCTAACAATGCTAACATTTCAAGTACCAACACTGGCATCTAAATTACCACCTCTGAAAGGAATGGAACACTTTACCCCTCAAAAATTTCTACAGACTGCATGGTTAACCTTGAAAATATGAAGTAAGTGCCTCTTCACAGGAAGCTACATCTTTGGCCACTAAGGGGCGGAGGTTTGGGGGGAAAACAACCACAATCTGGGAAACTGCATTAAACAGTATGAGTAAAGTACACAAACTCTTCCACAACCCAAGAACCAAAAAAACCTATCACATTTTCAAAGTATCTGCAGTACTGGACATATCTCTGTGACAGTAAGACCTTTTCATACTGTTACAGATGGATGAGAGAAAATTCTGAGGAAGACCAAAAGTCTATCATCCTCTCAACTTCCGGGGATAATCTGGCCAAGTTAACATCAGGAGAAGAGTAACAGTGGCTTACAGGTCTTCAGCACTCCCACATGGAACCAGACCTTTCTTCTAATTGTTAGTCAGTGTACACCAAATAAGGTCTAGTACTACCACCTACCAAAAGAAAATTTGCACTTCATTCTGTGATTAAAACCTTGGGTAGGGGGATTTGGATTAAGATCTGGGATTTTATTCCCCATGCTACATATGGCTGATGATTGTGTACTGCATGTATGCTACCACAGCTATGCTGCTACAAGAGCTCCCTAACATCTGCTCTAACTGAATACCATATCTGACACCAGAAAATGAAGTGTTTATCTTGAATAGAGGAGGCTGAAATTGAATTGCAAGAATTTATCCAGCCTGACATTACTTACAGGTGAAAGGATCCATACAAAGTTGTCTATACTAAATTCTATAAGCTATGTTGCACATGGTCAGTAACCACAGATGGTTGATGTCATTACCATCCACTACCTAACCAGGAAAGCACCCAAAGCAAGGCCATTACAAAATAGTACATTATACTGACTGAGCTCCTCGAGTCTACCTACGTAGCTTAACAAAGAGAAGGTTAAGGAGTGACAATTACAATTTATAAGTACCTATATGGGGAGCAAATATTTAATAATAGGCTCTTCAATTTAGCAGAGAAAGTCGTAACAGAATCTAAAGGCTAGAAGTTGTAACTAGACAAATTCAGACTGAAAATAGGGCATTAATTAGTCTCACTATCAATAATTTATCCTTGGAACAATTTACCAAGCATCATGGTAGATTCTCCATCACTGGCAATTTTTAAGACTGGATGTTTTTTCTAAAAGATATGCTCAAGGAATTATTTTGAGGAAATTCTATGGCCTGTGCAGTACAGGAGGGCACACAAGATAATCACAATGATCCCTTCCAGCCTTAGAATCTGAAAATATTGCAGTTTTCCCACTGGGTGAAACATTGCTGGAGCACTGAATGTAAGAATCAAGTGGCAGAGTCACAGTCACCCACAGAGCAGGAAATTAGGACACAATCCCAGAATATATCAACTGAGGTCAGCGGTTTGGGACTTTCCCCACATGGATCTGAAAGCCTCATGGACAAACATCGTAGTAGATGCAGACCACAATCCCTAGATTTCTTGCTGGCTTAGATTTTTCCTCCTTCTCCTCAAACATCAGTCTTACCAGTGATCATCCTAGTGGTGCCCAACAACACTGCATAAAGAATTACTGGTGCTGGCAGTTGGTCCCATTCCTTCATACGCCCATTAGAGCGGAGGCTGGTCTCATCATGATGGCAGTAGAAATGGAGCGTGCTGCTGTTGCATCAAGTGCAGACTGGAGAGATGTGTTAGCTGCCAGTTGGCCTGCTTTGATTATGGCCTTGAATTGTTCCTTATGCGAATCAGGAAGCTGTTTTATAAGAGAGTTCAGTTTCAAATTTTTCTGGTAATTGTATTTTGCCATTAAGGCTTGATAGTTTGTAATGAGGAACTGAAGAGCAGCCGAGGAGTATGTTTTCCTCCCCCAAAGAACCAGGTGCTTCCAGTCCGGGTCATAGTGGGTGGATTTAAATTGGGGGCCCTTTGAGTTGACCGCATCCACTATGAACGAATTGAGAGGTGGGAGGGAGAAGGGAAACTGAGTCTTTCGCCAGCACATAATATTTTTTTGTCAGCCTGCTTGCATGTCTGTGGGACAGACACGGGGGCTGCCATATGATCTTCGCAGGGTCCAAGAGTGTCTTGTTAATAGGGAGGGCTACTCTGGATGAGGCAGAAGAACGTAAAATATCCACTAGCTTGTGGTGTGACTCAGTCACCTCTTGTAGTAGTATCTTTAGTGCCTGATACCCGCTGTGCCAGGTCCTGCAACAGTTTAAAGCAGTCTGTCACAGATGGCAGAGGGGACATCACCGTCTCATCTGGTGAGGATGATGAGAAATGGGCTTGATGGGTAATTTTCTCCTCACCTTCAGCCTCCTGTTTCTCTCTTGCCTGATCAGGGGGTTCAGATGCCTTTGAAGCAGCAGCTGAAGGAGGGCGTCTCCCTGGTTACGGATAGGTGACACTGGGACTATGGGAGGTCTGTTGTCTTTGAGCCTACCCAATGATCCCAATAGGGACACTGTGATGGAAAAGGATGCAGTGGTTGGTACGACAGCTGACCAAACCAGGGAGGCTGTGGATCAGGACGACGATATGACTGAGGTCCACAGTGAAATTGGGCATCATTCAGCAGGTGAGAAGAGTGGCGGGAGACCACATCCTCTTGCTCACTTTCTGACTCAGAAAACGAAAAGCGTGGTGCACGGCAGAGGTTGTCGGCAAGTCAAAGACACCAGGTGAACTCGGTACTGGAGCATCAGATACCAAAAAGTCTGTCATGCACTGAAGTCTGGTGGCACCAAAGGCATCAGTACCAGTGGTGGTTGTTGGTGCCAAGATGCCCGTACCAAAGAAGCCAGTGATATGGACCTGATAGTGCCTGGCGTACCACAGGCAGTACCAATGTCCATACTGCAAGAGCCTTCCCTAGGATGGATTTTCTGTTTCTCTTGCCCACTGGGTCCTTAGGCAATCCGACGCACTCTATCAGGACAATACCACATGAATCCTAGGTACCGGATTTAGACGGTTACAGTGCCGTCAGTACCCAGGATTACTGATTGAACTGATTGTTTTCGGGTAGATCGGGGCTCACTATGGGGACTCACGGACCTTTTCTTAGAGGCCTTACGTGAATGGCTGGCGGGTGTCCCTTTAGGCTCACCTGCCTTCAAAGCAGAGAGTTGTGGTGAGGTCTCCCACCATGGCTCGGTTAGTTGAAGGACTGACTCCATGAGTGGGAGTTTAAGCCTCAGTTCTCTGTCCTTTCTGCATCTGGGCTTCGGTTGCTGACACAAACCACACTTCTGTGGGATGTGTTTCTCCCCCAGGCAGAGGACACACAGAGTGTCCGTCAGTCAAAGGGATAGATTACTTGCCACTGAGACTTTTCTTGAAGCCCAGGGAGCCGGGCATACCATGTCAGGGGAGTCCCCCCAGCCAGGCTTGATGAAAGAACAAAGTCTTTTCTTTTTTTAGCAACAGCCAAATAAAAATGTAAACAAAGTAAAGAAAGAAAAGAGGCTTCAGAAGAAAGCTAAAAATTTGCAGATTCTAAAAAAAGTTAACGATCCACGAACAGACAGCTAAAGCTCCATCTCCAGCCAAGGACAGTTGAGAAGGATTCACCTGGGCACACTGTTCAGTCTCATGGCAGAGCCAGGGCAGAGCACATGCATAGGCTGAACAGACACTGCTATCAAAGTTCTCTGATCAGCAGCAGAGGGACACAGACACACTGACAATGGAGCACCCATAGGGACACTACCAGAAGAAGTACCAACTGTTAACTTCTTACCTAAGGTGTTGTTTCAGTTCCACCTAAGTCAGCAAGTAACCATAGCCACTTTGTGCCTAAATCCTCAAAATCATAAGACATTCCATAGCCACGGTGTAAAAAAAGGGCACTGAAGCATTATTTCAAGAGGTTGCTTTTCTTAGGAACCACCAAGAAAGGCTTGATGGCCTTGAGAAAAGCAAATTATTTAGTAGAAAGTTATTAGGGAAGCCTAGAGTCTTAAACACTCTGCAGCAGTAAAGGTGGACTCTAACAAGGGGTAGGTCACAGTACCAGTGACTAAATCAGAAGCCTCTCCACAAATTACACAGAGCAATCATTTGGACTTTGCATATGCATGATAGGTCACTTTATGTTAAATACTCTGGGCCAAATCCTCAGCTGATGTAAACTGGCATAGCTCCACTGAAGTCAATGGTATTACCTCAATGGTGATAAGATCTGGCCCAGTTGCTTTTATGATGCTCTGATGCTGCCCTCTGAACAGTAGTTAATAAATAATGGTTGGGAAGTACTGCTTTTGAAGTCCCATTTATCTGGGCAACACCAGACAGTGTAATTTCTTAGCAGTTCAATCTGTTTCCTCCAAGACCTTCTATACAACAAGCAGCCGGCACTTACTAGCATTTGGAAAATGTGAAGTGCTGTACATACATTAAAAAACTGTAGAAGTTCAACATAGATCTTTTTATAGCTGCTTATAAGCAGATACCGGAATACATGGAAAATTTGAATATATTTTCATTGTGAGGTCCACATGAGTTATTCCCCATCAGTGGTCTCCACAACAACAGTGGCCTGTGGAGCAATTTCTGGTGGTCCACAAAAACCATTTGGTCATGTGGGGCTGGCTCCCCTTGTTTGAATCTGCTACACTACCTTAAAGTCAACTAAAAATGCAATCCTTTTCTAGTTTCAGAGTGGTAGCCGTGTTAGTCTGTATCAGCAAAAAGAACAAGGAGTACTTGGTGGCACCTTAGTGACTAACAAATATCAACAAAAAAAACTTCAAAAACAGACTCCAACGAGAAACTGCGGAACTGGAATTAATTTGCAAACTGGACACCATTAAATTAGGCTTGAATAAAGACTGGGAATGGATGACTCATTACACAAACTAAAAACAATTTCCCCATGCTAATTTTCCCCCTACTGTTACTCACACCTTCTTGTCAACGGTCAACTTGTCAACTGGGCCATCCTGATCATCACTACAAAAGTTTTTTTTCTCCTGCTGATAATAGCCCACCTTAATCGATTACTCTCGCTAGAGTTGGTATGGCAACTCTCATTTTTTCATGTTCTCTATGTATGTATATATCTTTCTACTGTATTTTCCACTGCATGCATCTGATGAAATGGGCTTTAGCCCACGAAAGCTTATGCTGAAATAAATTTGTTAGTTTCTAACGTGCCACATATCCTTTTCTAGTGTTACTTTTCAACAACTGCTGTGGTTGGTACGAGAACATTATTGGGCTGCAAATAGGACAGATTATGGGAATCACAAATGTGAATGGAATTTGGATACATTATGAAAAAAAGTTGAGAACTCCTGGTCTATATATTCAGCATAAGACGTTAAGGGTATTAGCTAGCTAACTTACTGAACCACAGTCTTTTTTAATACATGGACAATAGTGGCAGGGATGTGGTGGAACCAGATTGGAAAAAAGGAAGTATACCATTGTTAAAAAAAAAAAATTTAAAGCAAGTGATTGACAGTTAACTACTCAAAAAAAATCCAATTTCAGTTCCTAATAGAATAATGAATCAATATTTCAAGAACAGAAAACCTACAGTAGGACAACAGAACTATGGACCATAAATAATAAGTTTTAAAAGGAATCATGCTATAAAACAGTAACATTTGATTGAGAGATGAGAAGGAAGCAAGCTGATGTTAAAGAAAACTCATCTCTTCAGTACCCTAAAGAACATCTTCATTAAATTATCTGTAAGAAGGGGTAAACACTAAACAGCACATTTAATTGGCAGCTTACTAAATATGGGAAGCATTGTTAAGTGAAGACAAGTAAAAAAGGGACTCTGGGCTCAACTGTACGAGGGGCCACTTTCTGCAACCATTCCAGCCAGCTTAAGTATTCTGTTCCTTGTTGCCTGAAGCGGTCTTAATCTCTCCAGGTCACTTTACAATTTTGTTCTGTTCTCCTGGCTTTGCTAGCTCAAATTTTAAATGTCATCCACAAATACGATCAATGGATCACTTCAGAATCAAATTTGCAGGGGACATGATCCAATGGCCAAATTTACAGCTGATAGACACAAAGTGTTGTGTATAGATGGTTTATAGAAAAGCCATCAGTTGGTCTGCTACAACTAGAAAGAAATGTCAGATTTTTTGGTTCTCTCAGACCGAGATGCTTGCTGAATACGTTCAAGTGGTCCACAAATCTACTTCTAGAAACTCAAAGCCATCAGTGGCTCATGACCCACTGTCCCAAACAACTTTGTGCCAAGAAGATAGATTGCATTCAGTGCTCACTTTGTGCTTAATTGTTAGATACCAGTTATAGTCTTATTTTACCATTTTATGTAGCTGGAAATAACTTTCTAATGAGATCATTTTAACATAGTATTTTGGAGAAATGTAACATTTTAATTTAAAATTTTAAGTCTCTGAATTTACAAGTCTTAATTTGGTAGATTTAGCTACATTTATGTACTTCCTTGTATAACACAATAAGCTATTTTATGCTTTTTGATCAGCAAAAATTCTTAGAAATGTTTTAGTGCTAATGTTTATTATTCATCCTGTATATTAGATCTAAAATTTCTTAGATGAACATGAGTAACATTCCTGATACTTATGAAAATAGTCCAATTGATACGAATTTAAAAAAAAATTACTTGTAAATCTTTTCATGCTGTTAATTTAATAATTTTTAGGAAACAAAATATAAAAGTTCTTGTAAAGTCAGATTTAAGCCCAGGATGACAGCAAAGAGGACCCAAACATGGCTTTGATAGAAAGTAAAGCTATCATTTATTCAGTGTTTATATATAATCATTTAGTTTTATACCTTTAACTGAAAAGAATTTTTTAAAAAAAGAGTAACATCTTTCTTTTGGCCATACTGCTAATAAATGTTAGTCTTGATTTCTCTATACAAACTATTCTATATTAGCCATTGCAAGCTTTTGTCTTTAAGTTTGTCTTTTCAAGTAAATTTGTCTTTTTAAGTAATTCAACTTCATTTGAAGCCAGGGAAAATAGAAGAGTAATAGCCTGAAAACATTCAGAGTATTAGGAACTTTGCACAGTGTGAAGGTCCAAAGATCTAAATGGCTCTGGGTTTAAGAACATCAACAAGACACTTGTTTAAGGGAAGGTGCATACTCAGAATACTTGAAATAAAAATACCTGGTACGTTCATTGGTCAAGCGGCAATAAACTGATTAACAAACAAGGCTAGTGGCAAAAAGATTTTTTTTTTTTTTAAAAAACAACACTTACTACCTTTTTTTCAGAGGGGCC
The DNA here is from genome assembly GCF_965152235.1 of Eretmochelys imbricata. Classification (NCBI taxonomy): domain Eukaryota; kingdom Metazoa; phylum Chordata; order Testudines; family Cheloniidae; genus Eretmochelys; species Eretmochelys imbricata. Next base: position 127,473,924 of record NC_135575.1, read on the forward strand.
TGAAGTCTTTGATACTAACGCTGCTTCAACAAGACCCTGCTCAAGTAAGGAGTCATATTTTATGCTTCTTTTTCTATTTCTCCTCTCCTTGTTTGCTGGTTTTTGTTCATTTTCCTCTGACTGGGACACAGCTGCTCCACTGTCTCCACAAATGGAAGATTCAAAAAGAGGCTTTCCATTCATGTAGGTTTTAGTGATTTTCAGCTTAATCTCTGGAGAGCCATTCTTGATAGGAGTAGTGTTGGGTGGTGTTCCAACTCCTTTTATTTCCTGGGGATCAAAGTGCAGCTTGGCATCTTGTGCCCCGGACTCGCCATTAAACACACGAGAAGTTAGATCTTTCAATTTATCGGCTGGAATAAATGGAAGAGCATCATGGCCATTATATTTTTGCATGACACCCTCTTGCAGAGTGGCAGAAAGTTGTGCTTTGCCTAAGTAGACAGAACACTCACGATTCACTTCACAATTCTGCGTTTTCCCATTGGCATTTCCAAGGATCTCTGGTACCTGCTTCATTTTTATGTGGTTAACAATTTTTCGAGTTAACAGAGGAGAACTTCTTTTGATGCTAAAGTCCATTCAGCCCAGATCTTTCCAGTCTTACACTGCTGTAACAAAACAAAAACAAAAAAGATTTTTTTTAATACAGAAATATAGAAGAATATGCTAAAAGAATTGTCATTTTTAGTGTCTGGTTAAAGCTGCTTCTGTAAGGTTTTAACCTACAAAATATTTTTAGATAATTCTTTTTTTAAAATGTAGATTTGTTTCTACAGAATATGCAACCTAAGCATTGTAATATGTATTACTTATTGCCAGTACTTAAGTACCAAAAATTCTAACAAGTTGTAATTGACGATAAATCATTCTAATTTCACTGAACATTCTCTAACAAAGTCCAAATAGGAAAACAAAGTGATTTTAGAGTATTAATTTTAAACATCTACAGCCTAAATCCTTCTCATATATTTTACACAAGCAGTTCCATTTATTTCAAAAACATTATAAAGTGTGTAAAGATAAAAGTTTAGACATAACATGGTATTAGAAACAAAACGATGTAAAAAAATTTGTTTAATTCTAGTAAAGTGTGCCAGATTAAAAAGTTCCATAGACTCAACTTGCCTGTGTATTCACATAACAGATACACCATGGGAAGTGGAAGGACAAACTAGTGGCCATTGCAAATGGTGGCCAACACTGCCATCAAAGCACCACCCTCTTGGGAAAAAGTGTAGATCATTCCTCATGCTTTACCCTTGGTTTCTCTGCTAAGACTGCCAGTAATTAATTCCACTTACGGTGGTGGTTTTATGATATGGATATTTGTCCACTAGGAACTGGATGGATGCCAATAAGATCACTTCCCTCAGGCTAATGACCAAACTGCAAAATTTAAACCAGCAACCTATAGCTAAAATGAGGCTTTTAATGATGATTTTACATCCATTCCCCAAAACAAAGGAGATTTGAAGAATTTTATACACAAATGCAGTTTCAGCTGCATAATCTGATTTTGACATGTTTTTAAAATTAATTTAAAAAGGAAAACTCAGCATACTTTAGTGTTAAAACCCCTACATTTTCAAACAGAAAGCATCAGGCAAACCATCTGCACCGGCTTTACTTTTTTCTCTCTCTCTTTCTAGAGAACAGTGGGAAATAGATACTTTTATTGTAGCATAAACCTCTATATCTGTGGTCCCCAAACTTTTCAGCATCTCACCCCTTCTCCCTCGCCAGAGCCAGGCCACAGCCCCCGAGGAGGAAGGGGTAGGAGGGGGTGGACACGGACAGGGGTAAGAGAACCGAAGCTGGGGCTGCAGTTGGCGTCAGGGCTGGGAGTGGGGCTGCGAACGGCGCCACATCCAGGGGCCAAGGCTGGGACCGGGTGCAGAGCTGGGGCCTGAGACTGGGGGCAGGGTCGTAGCAGAGCTGGGAGTGGAGAAGGGCTGGTTGGCACTCCCTCCCTACCTCCCCGGGGGCTGGCCTGGGCCACTCTACAGTTTTGGGACCGCTATTCTATATGCATACACCATAGTTTAACATTAGCAGAACCCAGATCAGAATTCTAATTATAGATTCATATATAATTAATACGGGCAAAGCACAACACAGCTATGAATTCATGAAGAATGGAATTAGAACATCTATTCACAAGGTAACCAAGTTCTGCTTCGACATAAATCAAATAGGTACTGCTATAACAGATCAGATTCACATCATATCCATCTAGTCCAGTATCAGATACCTTCAAAGAAGGTGCAAGAAAACCCATAGTAGGCAACCACTGAATAGCGGTCTACCATAGAGTACTTTTGTCCAAACCCTTATCAATTAATGATGGACTTATGCATGACAGCAGATACCTCCTTTGTGACATTCTGTCCCATAGTGCTAGTTTTCAGTGTGATTTTTTCCTCAAAGATGTTGAGCTGAGTTATACTGAGGTCACTATTACTTATGTCACTTATGATTACACTGAGAACAGCCTTTCCTCTTGTGTGCTGCAGAGCTAGCTGTTCCCTGAAACAATAGTTTAAGGTATCAAGAAACTGTTTCTCTAAATCTCATCTTTATGGGATGTTTCGCCAGTTTACATGTGGAACTGAGTCACATTTTCATTGTTTTGTTTGTTGTAGACGTCTCTGATTCCGTCAGTGTTATACCACAGTTAGCAAAAATAAAGACAGTAAGGACTGGAGGCCTCTTGCACAGATAATTTAGGCCAGTGTTTCTCAAATGCAGCCACAATGGCCGCATGTGGCCACCAGAGGCTTTTCTTGTGGCCACAGCCTCTTGGGTGGTGATGGGGGGGGGGGGTGTGGACAAAGCAGTGGCCCCTCCCACAAGGCCCCCCTCTGGAGACACAAATGCTGGAGGAGCACCTCCCCATCCAGGGCTTAATTTGTCCCTGGGCTTGCTGGGGTTGAGTAATCTGTTGTGAAAAGTGATATTTGTATGTTTGTTAATATCACTTTTCACAGCAGATTTAGTAGCTAGCTTGGAGGCTGTGCAAAGTGATATTAACATACAAGTATCAGGTTTCATACCAGCAGACTTACCAGCTAGTAAGCAACCAAAGAAGCGAAAGAAACAACAAAAAATACAAAAATGTGCAAAGCACCTTATTTGTGTTTTTATTCCGTTTAGGTCCAGTAAAGAATAGAGACCACTGTACTTTATTATTGAGTCTGGAAAAAAAACCCTACATAAGTAAGTTAATATGATTTGGACATGTGTATGTACATATTTATTTGTTTTTCCTAAAATAATTAATTATTTTAGGAAAAATTTTCAGAGCGGCCACCAGCAAGTGTTGGTGGCCGCACTCTGAGGCCACCAAAAAATATGCTGAGAGAACCCCTGAGTTAGGCTACACAAAGGAATGCCATCTCTTGTGTCTAAACAACTTTTTTAAAAAGCTATAGCATTCTTGAATAAATCCAATGTACAGATAATCTACTGTAATTATGCCTACCTGAACAGTCATCATTCTACTACTATAGTCAAAGAACTAGCTGGACTACATGATCCAAAAAGATAAATTCTCATTGTAAATAAGATGGTAGTGGGACACCCAGAAAGAAGTGTCAGGAGTAAGATGAAGGAGAGATGTGAGAATCAGTACAGATTTGGATGGCAACAGAATTTTTAAGGTTAAAAAAAGCAAACTCCATGTGTAAAGATTTACAAATAATTATATTAATCAGGAAGTTAAATTCACCTAAGGTCAGGGGAAATGCTGTGTTTTCACCCCATTTCATACTCCATAACCTCTCTCACTATACGACTCCAAGTGACAGAGTCTGAAGAGTATATCTACACTACAGCTTATGTTGGCATAATTTATGTTGCGGGGACAGCCGTATGTCAGCAGGAGAGCTTCTCTCCCATTGGCAGAGAGCGTCTTCACCAGACGTGCTGCAACTGCACCGCTATGCGTGTAGGTAAACCCTAAAGCTACACATCAATTCCTAGCCCTAGAGTGCTCCTCTACAGCAGCACTCTCCCAATGCTATAATTTGAAACTGACAATTTGGAAAGCACTACTGTGAACAAACAAATTAAGTATAGTACCTGATCAATTATTAGAATGATTAGTGCTGCTGCAAGCAGTATTTGCAAGGCAAATTTAAAGAGTTGGTAACTGTACAGGAAATTTGTGAAAACACACAAAACCAAACCATGTCAGAAACTCTCCTCTAAAAACAGTGATTCAATTTTTGACAGAAAAATGAAACTGAAAACCTAATTCACGTTAGTAAATTCCAGTCTGCCATACTCAGATTCAATGGAATTTTTAGCATGAAATAATGATTTTAGCCAAATAGTGAATTTAGCCAGATTTTTAGTCTCACTGTAAAGAGACAACAATCACAGAATAAACTATGAAATTTAAAGTTATTGCAATGAGCACATTTCTTTTTTGAGCACTTATTTTTACTATAAATGACTAACCTTGTACTTCCCACCCAAATTCTTAGTCTAATTTTATAGCACAAAAAGCCAATAGTTTATTTTAAACATCTAAATTGCCTTAGCATACTAAAAAGGTCTCTGAAAACCTGCCATATACAGAGACCTTCATGAAGCTAAGAGCTCCCTCTGGTGACTAATCAAAGATCTGATCAACAACTATGTAGCGTAGCCTATTGGATTTAGAGGTTTGTATTTTACAACCCCGTTGTCTTTGTTCTCACTACTAATTCATTAACATTTTTCTTTTAACAACATATGGATTCTCATTCTCGCTTATTTTTCTAAACTAGAAAGTCATCTGACAAAAGAAATTTAACCTACAAAACCAGACAGCTCGAAATTATTTCAATAATCAAATTAAACTATGCTGTCTTTCTAGTAAGCCTATGCACATCAGCAGAGGGAAAACTATAGATCTCTGAACATCACACCACTTAAATATAAATATTGCAAGAACTGGAAGAAAGGGTTGAAAAGTACAGCAATTTGGGAATTTTCGATGAAACAATTTTTCATCAGAAAATCCCAATTCTCTGAAACCAAAGCTTTTAGTAGTTTCAACCAAACTTTCATCAGGACAGCATTTTAGGTCCACAACGGAATTTTTGCTCAAAACCTAGACAGCATGCACCCATCCTAGTGATTAGTGCTCCACATGGGACACAGGAGACACAATACAAAGACTTGAATCTGAGCCCACCACAACTCATGAGTGTCCTAACCAGAGTAATACAGAGTCAGTCTCTCTCAATATTTAATTTATACAAAAAGTGTATACTGGATCAATGAGTGAATTAGACAAAAGGAAGTCACTGTAACCAGTCTAGAGGCAAATGGAAAGGAGACAGCACAGACAGTAGAGTAGTTTGAGAGAGACACAGGTTCAAGGACAGGTTGTCAGGGTGGATAAAAATCAATGATTTAAAAAAAAAATCAGATTTTTAAAAATTTAAATTGGATTTTTTTTTTATAAAATGCTTTTTCAGGAAAAAACCTACCTAAAGGTAGTTTTAATTCAGATACATTATAGCTCAAAGATATATCATGGAATAGGGATTATAAATTCTAATTCTATAGTATGAGACAATATATTCATGTAATGTTTAAGAAAAGTTTTTTAAAAAAGAGTTCCAATAGTTCATGGATTAGGGCTCCAATCTTACGGGGTTCCACAGGCTTCTGTATAGATTATTTAGGTTAATCTTTCTATCAACCCAATGGGACTCAGTGCTCAGTCTAGAAGATACCAACAGAGAGGCTTAGTTTTGCAGTTCTCAAACTGTGGATTTGTGTTTCCAGAGGTAACATGCTTGTTAACAGCAAAAATGTTTCAAATAAAATAAATAAATAAATAAATAAATAGAGAGAGAGGTGAGAAATAACAGACCTCAACTCTATTGTCAACTCTGCAAATCTGTGTACACAGAGTCAATCCCTTACCGCTCTCTAAAAGTGCAAAGTTTCAAAAAGTTCAATGAACAGATTAGTGGGGGTGGAATAGATCTGGACAAGGAGAACAAGTCTGGAGATAAATGTGAGACGCAAGGGACATATGCTTGTTTTGTTAAAATATTATATGTTTGTTGTTGAAAGAAAAAAAATCCACAATACTTAACGTTGTTGTTTTAGTTAAATAAAACAATTTAAATGTCTGTTTGGTGATGTTCTCCTCCGAATAGAGCATGGCAAGAAAATGCTCCAAATATTAATGATTAACCTGTTGAATTGGAGATAGTTCACCTCCCAATGACTTCATAAATATCTGCTTTAATTACCGTTGGTAAATGAAATAACCAAAAAATCATTCATTTTCTGTTATAGCTGTAAAACTAATTTGAAAGTTTTCAAAATAAATCACTTTAAAAATGTATAGTGAGTACCTTCTAAAAATGAAACCTACATCTATCTCTGAGTTGTGAAGAATATGTATTAAGGTTATAACAACCAACAAGAACGTACTTTTATGTGGAAAACCATGATTAAATTGAGTCTTCTGGACTAGTGATTTAAATCATGATTTAAATCCAATCCACCCTGCAGGTTGTTGGGGGTTTCTGGAGAGGGGAGCTCAGGGTGCATTTTAGAATCTTCCCTCCCTTTTTTGCAGTGTGCATTATAGCACCAAGCAGACAAGCCTTGAGAAAGTCAGCACATAGGGATAAAAAGGTGAGAAGGAGGACGTCAAAAGGTAGCATACAGGAGGCAAAGTGTATGAACCCTGAACTCAAAGGAGAGGGGGGAAAAAGACTTGTTAGAAAAATGGAAGAAAATTAAAGAAAAAGCCTTTATTCACTATATAATCATCTGCTTAGTTTCCAGTTTCCATTCAGAGGTTTTCAGCAGCTAAGGAATAGATGAAGCAAGGCAGCAAGACCTAAGGTGTTAGCCAGGGATGGAGTTAAGTGGAACAATGTGCATAATGAAGAGAAGAACAATTAATTGAGAAGACTTGAGGGAGGTGACCACAGAATCCATTTTGAAGGAAGAAGAAAAGGAGGGACAGGGGAGGGTCAACAGTAGCAGATACATCAGGAATGCTGTGATCTTAGAGGTTATGAATGAGAGTGTAACAATATAAAATGAAATGAGATGGTCAGAAAGAGTTACCCGATTGAGCAATGTTAAAGGAATATAATACGATACAGTGATTAGGGTTACCATCACTCTGCTCCTGTTGGAAAACCATGTTGTACAAGCACAGCTACAAGCCCAACCTCTAACTTGGAGTGCTCTGCATAGAGTAGAAAAGGAAGACTGGAGAGGTTGAAACAAAAATCAATAATAGCTAATAAGCTCAAGTTAATGCCTTAATATGATACTGACCAATGACCCACCAAGCACATCAGCAAGGAGGAAAGACAGGAAAGTCCAGGGCCTAGTAGTTTGCTGTATGAAAACAATGGATACTTATTTTCACAGGAACCCATTTTTGGTATCTGAACACACCATTTTCTTTGAATGAAGTGAGATTTTTTTTTGTTTTGTTTTTTGTTTGTTTTAAGTGGGATTTGGACAGAGAAACAGGTCTCTGGATATTTTAATGGGACAAATGCATGTACTTGCAAGGGCTTTGTATATACCGTTTATAATTAATGGAATGTTTCTGCATACATGGAATAAGTTATTTTGTGTATATTTTAATAGTTTTATTAACTAGCTGAGCATCTATTATATGACAGCAAGTCAGGTGCCAAATGTGGTTATTCTGCATGTCAAAAACACATTCCTGTGTTTTACTGTCCAGATTGTTAAGAGCATTTATATGGTATTATTTATTATTTCTTTCTACCACCTTGGCAGCAATCTCAGAGATGCTTTTTCTGTGTCACTGAAATTATGAGCTAGCCAAGTGGGATTGTTTTTCTGCCAAATCAAGAAAATGGAAGAAAGTTATCAAAAGAAAACTTCACTTGAACTTCCTCAGAAGCTTCAGGTAAACTTCTAAGATGAACAGCACAAAAACTGCCTGCCCTCTAATATATCAGTGTGTATAAACTTTTAAAAACATTTATCCACAAACACCACCTTTATCATCTACAAATCAGGCTTTGAATTGAAGTTGAAAAAAGCCAACAGATGGCAGATTTTCTGCAGGAAGTCTTTTGAGAGGGAAAACAGAAGATGAAGCTAGTTTTGTAATCCTAAGAGATTTCTCTCTCTTCCTCTTTCGTCCATCTTGAAATCATCCAAAATTTGTGCTTGTTCTCAGATCAGAATTAAATGAATCCATACATGATTCATGTAGAAATAAAAGGATTAGGGATGGGATAAGACTTTCTTCTAAATACTAAATTTGAATATCCTGGACACGTGTTCGTTCAGATTCTCTTCTATATAAAATCATGATGCCAAAGAAACATTTAGACTTCCATGTTTCTTGCAGTACAGCACTAGTGTGCAGCTCAGGACATTTTTAACGTAGGACCTCGTTCCCCAATTGTTAGGAAGGCAAAATTACTGCTAACTTCAATAGAAATTACTTTGCACACACACCAAAAAAAAAAAAAAAAAAACTAACACACCAGACTGGCCAATTTCTTTCTAACCCAAATTTATCCTGTCACAACAAAAGCATTTGACCCATTGAATACTAAATATATGCAAGACTGATGTTTTAAATATAATCTGAGTTATCTAAATGCAAATCAATGCATTAAAAAGTTAAAGAGCATGACACACACTGATAAATAAGACAGTCAAAACAAATTTTACCAAGAAAAGAAATGTGCCATTTGTCTGAAAACAAACATGGGAAACTTTAGTCCAAAGGGTTAAGTTCTAAGAAAGTTATAGGCACCTAAATGCAAGAATTTTAAAGTTCATCCTTAACCAGAACCATACAACACTAATGTATTTGAGATGCAATGCCCGGTTATATTAAAAAACCTAATAAAAACTGGGATAATTGAATCTTATGAAGGCATAAGACACTGAAGTTTACCAAACTCTCTTTATAAGTTGCATTTACATAGAAAGATTAAATCTTTTAGTACTTTTTTAAAAGAAGGTTTGAATGGCCAATATATGCACATATACAGTACCGTATATTCATCAAAAGTGCTAAGATGTACTAAGCAATATTGAAAGTAGTTCTAGCAATACAGTTCTGGCCCCAATTTTTTGTTTTTAAAGAAGGAGCAGAGTTTCAAACCCTAATATGAAAGTATATTTTCATTTAAGAGAAATAAGGTTTACATACGGCTTATCCCTGCCTGAACAAAAAAGAGGCTGAAACCCTTCTCTAAGTGACAAGAGAAAAACAGCCTTTTAAGTGACTGCCAGAGCTGCCCAGCTTGGAGAGAAGGAGCTGACAGCTGTGGCCTGTTAGGCTACATGTCTCAGTAACCTAACAACAGCTATGCTTAAGTAAGGAAGCTATAAAAAGAAGAAGATACTTCCTGAGAGAGAAGGGGAAAGAGTGCTCAGATTTCCTCCTAACTCAGGAGACTGAAGACCTATTCCCACAATGAAAAGCAAGGAGAAACTGGAAACTTAATTTCCTTATACTGACAGGAGGGACCACACTAAGTCCCAGAATCAATAAGCACTGATGGCAAGCGGGGGTTCTTCTGGTGCAGCAAAGATAATTACACAAATCTGATCAATGTCACTTTGTCCAAAGTTTTCCTGACCAATTGCAACAAAAGAACCAATGCTGGGGGTGGAACTGGAAGTGTGTGTGATAGGAAAGATTAAATATAATCTCTGCAAAATCACAAGGAAGAAGAGTTCTCTCTCACTTTGCTGAAGAAAGTCTTCTAAGTTTCACTCCTGCTGCTCAAAACAACAGGAAGCTTGACTGAAACTGATCAGATTCTCCATATTGGAGAGAAAGGAAAGACTCTGGACAGCAACAGTGGTACCAGCACAATCCAGGGAGCGGACCATAAAACAATGGAAGGAAAGAGGAGCCCCATCTCCACTCTAAATACCAATAGCGAAACAGCTGAACCTCCCAATCACACCCACACAGCAAGAAGAGAGTGAGGAAAACTACTCTTTTCCAGCCCAGCAAAGGAACTTCAAATTGACCACACACTCATACCAAACAAGGCATACACTGAAGATGTGGGCATCTCCTGCAGGATCCAAGCATTGCATTCTGGTGGCAACACCAGCATGCCATTTCCCCCCCTAATTCCTGGCCACCCAAAGCTACATGGGAGCAACTACACTGGATTTCTTATTAGGGTACAGCACCTGATAAACACTATGAAGTCTCCTCTCTCTCCCCCCACCATAACCTCCCAAAATAACTGAATCTGCTACATTTTTCAAGACTGTACTTGAAGCTTCCCTTATCTTCTGGGCATCCACAATAGCACCACATGACAGCGACCCTTCCTCTAGCAAAGGAGGGTTGGATAATATAGCCCACTAATGACGCTCCTCCAGTTGTCTAGAGATCGCTAGTGAATTCAAAGAGGTGACTCTCTCACAAGGGCTCCAAGTATTGTGTCTGCCATATTGCTAAACCTCTACCAGTCCTTGGATGACAGACAAATTTAATCTCAAATTAGTCATCCCAGTGGTCTCCAACATTTCAACAACAGAAGACTGCAGCAGGCGCCTGAAACCCCGCCGCTGAAATGCCGCCACCGAGAAGAAGCAGTGGCAAGAAGCGTTGCCGCCTAAATGCCACCAAGAAACGGCAACGCTTCTCAGCGGCATGGTGTCCTGCGGGTGCACAAAAATGCCCTGGCAGGCACCATGGCACCCACAGGCATCGCGCTAGGGACCCCTGAGTTATCCTATTGGTGCAGCTCCTTCTCCTAATACATGTCTCGTTATGCAACTGCTGATGACATTTCTATTTGCTTAGTTCTTGGAATCTAAGCGTTTTCCATCAGTAACATCCTGTACCAGGGATTTCCAATGGCAAATACACATTGTATATGCATTTCCTTTTATAAATTTTAAATCTGCTCTAATAATTTAATTGATTATCCCCCTTGTTCTTTTACTATTGCTTAACTTCCATCAGGCTGTTGACTGGGGCTCTCTAATACTTGGCAACATGAATAGAGTAGGTTTTTACACAAGTACCTCAAATTCACAAACATACTTACCTCTCATTACTAACCAATAAGAAAAGTGATATCTAATAGTCCAGGACCAAGTACACTGAGACCACCCTGACAGGTGTTTGTTCAATCTGTTCTTAAAAACCTCCATTGGTGAAGATTCCACCACCTACCTGGGTAACCTGTTCCACTACTTAACTACCCTTATAGTTAGAAAGATTTCCTAATATCTAGCCTAAGTCTCCTTTGCTGCAGATTAAGCCAATAACTTCTTGTGTCCTACATTCAAATGGACACAGAGAACAACTGATCACCATCTTCTTTCTAATACCCAATATCTTTCTTCAAGTGTGGTGTCCAGAATGGGACAGAACTCCAGCTGAGAGCTCACCAGTGCCAAGAAGAGCAGAACAGTTACCTTCCATGTCTTACATATGACATGCCTGTCACCCCAAAATGACAGTACCTTTTTTCACAACTGCATCACATTGTTAGCTCATGTTCAATATGTGATTCACATAATCCCCACATCCTTTTCTGCAGTACTGCTGCCGAGCCAGATATTCCCCATTTTGTAGTTGTGCATTTGATCTTTTTTCTTCTCAAGTGTTGTACTTTGCACTTTTCTTTACTGAATTTCATCTTGTTGATTTCAGATCAATTCTTCAATTTATCAAGGTTATCTTGAATGTGCAAGTGCAAAGTGCAAGCAACCCCTCCCAGCTTGGAGTCATCCATAATTTTATAAGCAGACTCTTCATTCCATATTGCAAGTCATTAATGAAAATACTAAATACAGTTGTACCAGACAAGACAGACCCCTGCAGGATCCCACTAGATATGGCCTCCATTTGATAGCAAACTATTGATAACTATTCTGAGTATGGTTCTTCAAGCAGTTGTAATATGGTAATACTCTAGTAAATAGAAAGCACTGACTATATTCCTTTATAATGTCTCTTCAAATAAAAGCTAATTGTTGTAATGATTGCTTTGTTTCTGGTATTTATATGGCAAGGTTTTGTAAACTGGTCAAAACTTCCTAAATAAATAGTAGATACTATGTTTCCCCTTCTACAGTCCTCTGGGACCTCTCCCGTCCTCCGGGACCTCTCCCGTCCTCCGTAAGTTCTCAGAGATAATTACTAATGGTTCTGAGATTGTTTCAGCTAGTTCCGTAAGGACCTGAGAGTGAATTTTGTCAGGCTCTGCTGACTGGAATACATCTAACTTATCAAAATATTCTTTAACCCCTTCTTCCCTTATTCTGGCGTATATTCCTTCCCCTTGCATTAACACAATTAACCTTTTTAGCAGAGAATGAAGCAGAACAGGCACTGAACATCTCACACCTTTTGGTGCTGTCCATTATTAGCTCTCCTTCCTCGCTAAATAGTGGATCAACATTTTGTTCCTCTCTTGTTCCTAATGTTTGGCAAATCTGTAAATACATTATTAAGATAGTCTGTTTTCAGTATGGGTTACATCATCAGCAAAAAGGATAATTTAGAAAGTAAAACTGATTTCCAAGTACTGAGAACGTTTTCTTCAGAACTTGCTTCAAGACCCTACCCCAGTAAGATTAAGATCTGTGATGCCTAACAACTTTTGACAATGAAGTATCTCGAAACTTACATAGGGATTTTATATTATGCCTTTATAAAACACAAATACTATACTGATCATACTCAGTTTTTTGTTCAGCAGTATTTTGCCTGTTGGAAAAAAAAGAGAAAAAGTGTTTTCAGTTCACCCATAAAAACTACCAAAACACAACTTTTGGCAATCCATATTTCTCATAGGAAATTCTTCAATTAGAGCTGTAATTTTTCTAAAGTATTTGATTCAAAGTTTGTGGTGCTACCACTTTTGAACTTACAGTGTAGTGATCCATATTCTAACCTTATATTCTGTACTGTTCCTCAAGGCCCATACTGGCTTTGATCTCTTAAGGATTTATATGCTGCTTCTTGTCTCCATTATGAGACTATAACCTGGGCATTCATTTCTATAGAGATAACACTCTGATTTAGCCTTTTCTGAATGCCAGTGTGGACAGTGCTTCAATAGTATATCATCAAGGTGGCAAGTTTCATGATCTCAAACCTTTGCTCCTCAAACTAATACACACTAGAATAACATTTCAAAGAACATTTGTTCACTACTTATCACAAACCTGGCAGTAAATCATTCAGGGTCTGTACACTATGACAGGAGATTATGTGCATGTACTGCTTTGTTTACCAGGATTCTTAAAATTAAGAGTCAATTCCTTTATTCTTCTATCACATCAGTTTTTCCATAATATTTCAAATTGATTTCAAATATTGATTCCAAATTTGATTATTTTTTAAAAGATCTCACTTAGCCCTCATCTTCTATTCCTTGAACACTGGTTCATTATAAAACACAGACAGGACGAAGACAAAAGGATAATGCTCATTTTTCTGTTTGTGATATTATCAATTGTTGCAAAAGAAAAATGGACTCTTGATCTCAGTACTTCGAATGTTGAATAAAACTACATCGTTTATTGTTTTAAAGTGTAAGTTTGTAATTTGTTGTGTATGTTTTTAATTATTGACTGGAGATGTAAATACTTAACATAAGCTTGCCACAAAAAATTTTGACAAGGGGTACAGACTGAAGCAAGTTTCAGAGGCGGGCCAGTTTCTCTGTTGAGATAACAGAGGCATCAAACTTGTGGCTACTTTAAAGACTTCACTCAGCAGACAAACTGAAGGTAGCTTCTACAGACACACAAAGCAGGTTATAGATTCTAAGGCCATTATGTAAGGTCCTTTTAACCTGACTAAGAGTTCTTTATGAAGAAGTTTAAATAGTCAGACTTAAGAAAAGACTTCCGTATTTTTCAGTTAGTAGCTATTTCTTAAGCAGGCACCACGAGAGAGCATGCAGTTTAAAAAAAATTAAAAAAAAAAATAAATCAGTTATGGGGGCAAGTAGCCCTTTGGCTTTCTATCTGGGTATCTTTAACATGATCACTATTTGATGCTTTATATCTCCCTATGCATATAATTTTTCGCTTTCCTCCCATCCCTCCAATGTTTGCAATGGGAGGAATTACACCAAATAGCTACAGTCTGTGCTACAGAAGTGGAAGTTCAATTGATTTTTAGTACCAAACATCACCTTATGTTAAGTTAAAGAAAGGTTAGTTGAAGTGTAGGGGGAAAAAACAATAGAAACAGGACAACAATCTGTTGGGGAAACCTTGTAACTTTACACTCTTTTAACCACCTATATAGTTTATTGCTTAGTTTCAAATTATGTCAACACCAGTGCTTATATGTCAACTGTGCTCCAAGGCTAAGGAATTCTGCCCAACATTAGAAAGCTTTGAAATATGTATAAGCTAACATGTTACCTTACCAGACCTTTTAGCCAGTCAAAGTAATTAAAGAATACACTGCTATGAAATGTTCAGGCAGATGCTTTAAAATGTCTACGTTCAATGCTATGGCCAATTATAGCATGGCCTATCTAAATAACTCCCATACAACTCTGTTATTTTTAATCACTAAAAAACACAACCACAGAAGACTTACTTTTGGTGCAATACAGTTAACAGTTATTGGTTTATGGCAAAGAGAAAACATATTTAAAATATTTATTCTTTTATTGGATACTCTTATTATATTTTTCCCTTCATAGTAAGAGGTAGCTTTTTATATACACTATAGAAACATTGATTTCTTAAGCCTAACATTGAAATTGACATTTATCAGGTAAGATATTTGATGGTGAGCACACTGATGCACATTGTATGCATTCATTTATCATCAACAGGCACAGGGTATTGAGATGTGCAAGACATCTGCACTCCATAATTCTTGGGTATCTCAGTACTTTGTCTGTCTGTCCTTTTTGTTTTGAGAATGTAGGCTATAGAATAGGAACACATGACACAAAGCCCAACATTCAGTTTGCAAGTGCATGCCACCTATCCTATCTTAAAATTTCATATATATTACAGCTCCCCTTTAAAAAAAAAAAGTTAAGTTTCCCTACGTTAATAGGGTAAAGTCTATATGCTCATTTCAAAAGGGTCACTATCAACTTGAAATCTAGTCAGCCAAACAAAACGTTAAAACTAGTTTAAAATTTTTACTATCACATTTTCCCATTTTTATTATTTTCTCAATTTTTGTCAAATGCACAAAGTAATCTGAAATAAAAATTGATTTTTGTATAATTATACTTTATCTTAGGTGCTACTTGTAATAACTATAGGTTAAAAAAATGAGAGAAGTATGATTTTGAAGTTGACAATATCTCTATGGATTGAAGGGGCATTTCTTACATTTCAATACACTTTTCTTCCGTTTTCTTTCTGTTGTCAATCACAAAAATCTCCCAACTATTCATTTTCTACTTTAACTATAAAATGAAACCCACCCATTCACAATTTGCTAGATATGTACATTTTTTAATTTGGTTCTCCACCCCATTTGGCCATTCATCCTTGGGTGCCATATTTCACCTTCTCTTCGCCAACTATACAGCAGAGATGTCAAGCTTTCTTCGGTGAGGACAACATAGGCTTCAAAGCCACTCCACTGACAAGAAAATAAGATGTTTGTTAGAAAATTAGATGTGCTTATCCACTTTATTCTGCCTAAATATGTCCACTCGTCATCGGTCAAAAGGTAAAAGACACCTATACATTCAGATCTCTTACGCAGGTGAACATACACCAAGCCACACAGCCATCTCATTTGTCTTAGCCTGTTATTCCTTACAAAAATGTAATGAAGTTAAAAGATTTAAATAGGCACAGGATAGTACAGAGATGAGTGTGGCACAAAAGCTTAGACAAATACGCCAACAGTCAAATTTTCTATTGAATACCAAATTTATTCCATTAGAAAGACTTCTTGAATATCAGGGTATGCATATTGCTTACATTGGCACCAGCTAAGAAGCGTTCCACAGTGCAGTGCTCAGCTCTTCTGGGGATTTGAGTTTTTTCCCTATAAGAAGTCAGATGTTTTACAGAGTTCTGTGGAGGAAATGCCTGCAATTTGCATAAGTTTGCAAGTCTTTAATATTCATACTTTAAATTTAAAATTCTGTTGTGCAATTATGTAAGCATCAGAAAGAAGAAATGACTGGAGATGGCAGGGCTGCTATAATATTTGCAGCATACACAACTCTCCAGCAATCCGACCAACGCAGGTGGAGCCTTTTGCCTCTATGGAGTACCAATAAAGTATTTTTACTTGAGCACAAGGGTCCACATACATCAGATTGCAGGACTGAGGCCTAGATTTAGATACATATTAATACTAGTGGCATGAAAGAAACACAATACATTCAAAGCAAAAGTGAGAAGTGAATGAGCCACAAACAATGGGACATAGTAACAGCTCTCTCTTTCAGGCCTGCACTGTTTTGTTGAATGCATAATTTTAAAACTCAGTAAGCCTTTTAAGCAAGATACATCATAGCCCCTTTTAAGTTCCCAGCCTAAAATAATTAAACCCCATGTCTTAGAAGCCAGAGTCTCACAGGCCTAACACAATTTTTAAGGTAATATTCTGATATTTGAAATGATTCCAAGACAAAGAAAACTTTACATAATTGTAAAGATATTAAACACTATCATTTTTCATTTTCTGTATCATCATTACTGTTGGATTCTTAGTTATTTGAGAGTAGTTTAAATATAGTTATATTTTTAATTTGACTAATTTCAACTCTAAAAACTACTATGAACTGTCAGTATTAGTACTTCCCCTACACTCCAATTACTGCAAATAAAATGGTACTTCTACCTTTTTGACATTTCCATTTAATTAAGGTATTGGATAAATTTATGTTTTATTAACCTGTCAATATTTGCATATTTCTAAGAGAGTGTAATGGTGGCAGTGAATGTTTATTCCCATATTCTTAACAAGAAATAACTTATTTCTACCCAAGAGGTGAAGACTATTTAATTATAAATTAATATCACCTAAAAAATTTCATCAACACTCCTCGTGGCTCTACACTGGCACATAAATCCAACATAAGTCACATTTTAGTTTTTAGTGCATATTTGAGCACTGACTAGTACTGCTCCAAAGCAGTTTTATTCACCAAGCACATCCAACAGGTCAAATAATTTCATTAAATGGTACTGGAGAGTTTATTCAGGTACATTTGTTCTGTTTCCAAGGCACTACCACAATAAATAATAATTACAACAATTAGTTTATAAAGATTCCACTACAACAGTATTTAGATACTGAAGAAGAGTAAATTTATTTGATCAGATTTAATAGTATTTCCCACATTTAAGGGACCTTTACTAAGCACAACAATGATACATGAACTACCAGCAAGTTGATCTTGCAAAATCCACACAAACACTTCATAGGTAACTTACACTATGGGGCTGCTGTCTTAGGTTTGAAGAGACTCAATCTCCCTTTCATAAGAGACCCTGTTTACTCAGCATAGGCAGCATTCAATCTTAAATTTAAGAATAAATCTAAACCAATTTTAATGCACAAAGCAATAGGAAAATATTCAAGAAACAGGCAGTGCCTTATACCTGCCTCATGTTTATCTAACTGGTCTGTTAGCAAATGGCCCTTTTTTCCTTAAAACTGTTTTAATACGATATCTATTTACTGCTCCTATACTTTTGATAGTATTTGTCCCTCCTTTTAGCAGACATATTTTGAAAGAACCAAGTATAAATAAAATCAAGAAGTGTGGTGAATTCCCTCCCCCACTCCCAGAGCTATAACCCACAACGGATGAGCTATAACTATGGCCTTGGAAACACAAGTTCCACTGCCCCTTTTAACACACAAGTATCAATTCAAATTACGAGAGACCTATCCTCTTATACTTAATAAAGACTGAGCCAATGAGCATGTAAGTCTTGGCAGTAACATTTTATTTCCTCATCTCTAATAGGGATCGCCTTCGCCTCCCATACAGGTCCGGAATGAACCGCAGCAGGGGTAAGTATAAGGATCATCACACCAGTCTTTGGTAGAGGAATAAATCAAACATGGCTTCCCCCTCCATACATTTCCAGAGTTACTCTCTCACTCCTGCTGCCATGGAATCCTAGTTCTACCCACAGGGAAGGCAGCAGTAGCAGCCCTCAGATGATTACTCCACACACAGTCAGTGCAATGGGGGGTACATTTATACCCACCACCACCATTTAACGAAGTATTTTAAAGCCTCGAGTAGATCTTTCTCCCATTGGTGCGTGCGTGCATATATATTGCACTGATTGATTTTCACCCTGGGAAGGGAGGTGACACCGACAGGCGCCTTACCCCATCCCGTCACATTTTCTCTCGCCTCCTGCAGCAGCGATGAAGAGATAGGGTGGGGGGTAACTAGAAAAAGAATGAAGCAGCAACAGCCGGGACTCCAGCCTCGGCATTGCCCCTTTCCGCTCCTCCAACACCCAAGAATCAGAGGCCCAGCTAACACCAGTAATCCCGCTGCAGCCTCCGGCGGGAGGATGGGCAGGCACTGGGGGGGAAGCCGGGGGGTGCTTGCAGGGGGCCCCCAGAGCCACCCGGAGGCGGGAGCTGAGCGAGGGGGGACCGGGGAGGTTAGGGGAGCCTCCCCCTCAGCCCAGGAGGCGGCTGGGAGAGCCGGCTAAGCGGGAGAAAGCTGGGCTCTCCCGAGGATCGGGAGACCGGGGGGATAACGCCGTTGGGTGATGGAGAAGCTGGGGGCCCCCCTCCTCGCCTCAGCGCCGCGGGCCACCCCCGCTGCCAGCCGCTCCCCCTCCCTCCCCACGGCAGCGCACGGGGCCAGGGCACAGCATCCCTGCGAGCAAGCAAGGCAACCTCGCCGCCGCTCCCGCCTCCAGCCGGGGCCTGCGGTAGCGTGCCCGGGGCCTCCCCCCGCCCCAGGGACACCGGCCGGGCTTCGGCCAGCTGACCTGTGCTCTGGCGCATCCTCTCGCACAGGAGCCGGGCGAGGAGAGAGGCGGTGGCTCGATACCCGCGAACGGCGGCAGCCGAGAAGACGCAGCAGCAGTAACGACGGCAGCGGCGGCGGCTCCGGGAATCCTGCGCGGCGGCCCCGCCCCCTCCTCCGGCCAGAACCAGCGCGAAAAATCCCCGCCGCTGATTGGATGCCGCCGCCGCGCGGCCCTTGGAGCGGCTGTTTCAAATCCCCCCGCACGGAACCGCCCGCATACGCAGCCCAGCGGCCGGGAGCGGGGTTAGGCTCTGCCTCGGGCCGCTAGTCCCCGCGACAGGCGGTAAGGGGACCTTGCTTGCAAACGGCGGGGGCCTGGAGGACGGAAGGATAGGGAAGCTGCCGCAGGGCACCCCTAAGTGCGGGGGGTGGGGACTCCCGAGAACCGGGGAGGGGCGGTGTCTTGCCTACCTCATGAGTCACGGCTCAATAGACCTGAGGAGCTGCCCCTGTGAAACCCCCATACGCGTTCACCCCCCGCCCGCCAAAGGCAGAGCGACTCCCCTCAGCACCCCATAGCCTCCCCCCCCACACACTTCCTGCGCCCTCAAACCGCGCTAAGGGGTGGCCCCAGGCGCTGCCGTCCTTGTCTAGGCTGGGCCTCTGGGCGGCGGCTGCGCTGAGTCCCGTACAGTGTTTCCCTCTCTGCTGCGGGATGGAGGGAGTCTTTCCCTTTTAAACGTTCCTGTGGCTACCCACGGCTCAGCCTGCCAGGACAGATGCTCTGGCTCCCTCCCTACTATTTCCTCCTTTTCTGGATCCTCTTGTAGGTCAAGAGTTGTAAACACTCTGCTGCCTCTCACCCTTGGTTATAAATTCACTCCATTTCATACCTGAGGCCTTGCCTTTCCCAAGCATTTAGACATCAGTCTACAGCTGTGGAGGATTTGGGTGTAAATAGTAAGTAGAAGGCATCGTCTCCATCATTCGAATCCAAACAACCTTAACTCTACCTTTTTGTCTTTGTCTAGACTAGGATTTAAAGGTGGGATGTTGTGTTAGCTAGTCTGTCCCTGCGCTTTAACTTGACCTATTTAACACCTTAAAGACAGCATGGATTGACCTGGAGTCTCCCAGCATCAATCTCCCAGTGACTATTGAAAGCAATCAGGTAGATTTTAATAGGATATTTTAAGAAAATGACTCATGTTTGGGGGGGGGGGGGAATCTCCCAGAATAACTTCAGTCAGAGTTGGCAACCCTACTTCCCTACCTTAGACTTTTAAAACATATTAACTAAGGGCTAACATCACCTTTTAAATCCTAGTGTGGACAAGGCCTAACAGTCACAATAATTGCGAAGTGTGAATGAACCCTAGCATTCATAGCATAGTTTCTTTTGAGAATTGTACACAAAAACAGTATTACCTAACTTTTACTCCTACAAAGATTAGAAACATTCTGGCCTTCTGTACAACTAATTTTAAAAAAATCCAAGACATTTTAACCACTCATGACTATCTAAAATGTATCCATATTGCCTATCACGGTACTATATCAGCACATCCGGCTATCCTTTTTTTTTTCTTTTCTTTCCTTGGGGTACAAAATAATTCTACCTCTAGCTAGAAAAATATAATTGGAGACAAAGCTAATCTTGATACCAGATCATAAATATGTCCATTACCTCAAAACAGGAATTAATGTAATAAACCATCAAACTTGATGATGCAAAGCACATAGTACTTGTTTATCCCAGGTCAAAATTTTCAAACTTTGGTTGCCTGAGTTTAGACACCTAAATAAAAGCAACATGAATTTCAAAGGTGCTGAGAACCCACAGCTGTTATGTAACTCAGTGGGAATTGTAAGTAAAATTTTGCACAAATTTATATTATTATTTAAAAGGTCATACACAACTCCCATTAAACAAAGAAAAAGCTTGACAGGGAGAAAAAACATGTAAGAACTACACTACAGGAATAGCTAGATGCAATTCTGTGTCCTGTGTTATATGGAAGATCAGACTAGATTGGGGTTCTCAGCCTTTTTTGAATCACACCCCACTCCCTATTTATTTATTTTAGTAGGAGGCACCTCCTCCTAATAAAATGGGTCTTTCCAATGTAATCAAGATGGAACTGGAGTCAGTAAAACATTGATTCCAATAAAAGGGATTCTACTTTAAATAAATCAGTCTTGCTGATACTGCTGTCTATCTGTGAATAGGGTAGGAAATCTTTTAAAAGCGCATACCTTAATAGCCACAAAGTTTTCAGGACAGTATTTCTCAATATTAGCATTGAAGAGTGTGAACAGACATTACAACTCTTGTGCCAGGTCACAATACCACCTCCCTCATGTCAGCGAGCCAGCTGTGCCAAATTGGAATGAGTGGCATTGTGATCCTGTGAATGAGTGAGAAGGCTTGCCAATGCACCCTAGAAAGTTGGATGCATTTTCCCCCTCAGATGAGAACTGCTGGGCTAAATGATCTAATGGTCCTTTTTGGCCTTAAAATCTATGACTTTGATGTAAGTTTGGATTGGTTTTTCAAGTAGAAACATAAATCCAGATGCAAAGTTATAACATTAAGCACCTTGTAGGTCTTTTCAGAATTGGGGCCTTAATGTTTGCTAGTCAAGGAGAATCTACCTCTTTTAATGGTCTGTGAACTGGATGTTAAAGTTGGTGTCAGTGGTTTATATCAGTGTTTCTCAACCTATGGGTCATGATCCAAAAGTGGGTCGCAAGAATGTATAAAAGGGTTGCAACCAAACTTTAAAAATAGATCATATTTTTCATTTAATTTTTTTAAATAAATGCTGCTTGTGCTTCACTGAATGTTAACACTATGCATACCAATGAAGTTATTTGAATATGCAGGTCCCACCGATTAGCCAATCGAATGCAACGCACAAAGAGTTCTGGGAAAGACTGCACTGGAAAGCCGGGGTCTCTCATCCTTGCCCCCGCAGCTGACTGCCTCAGAAAGGGATGTAGCAGGGACTACTGGCCCACCCACCTATTTCTGTCATGTGCGTGGTGGCCTCTCCTGGCACCCAGTTGCATTGCAAGCGGACCACTGCTCTTGTCAGAGGACATGTTGCAACTTTGGGCGGGAAGCAGGTGAGAGAGCAGGACATGGAAATCTGCAGGCGAGGAAGGCAAGCACAGGCAAGAGGGAGCTGCCAAGGTTTTCTGCCCAGCCCCAGCACTGTCCCACAAATGCTGCTGGGCAACTTTCAGCACTCTGGGTTCATCACCTGGCCTTGGGCTGCAGCAACCCTGAGAGGGGGGCTGCCCCCAAGCAGCTCCTTCCTGACCTGGGGCAGCTGGTAAGCACTTCAGGGTAGGAAGGGGGATTATTCCTGCCTTGAAAAGCTAAGTCCTGAAGGGCTAGAGTCCCAGAGGAGCTGTGTAAAGGGGAGAGTCTGTGCAGGGCGCCTTTGCAGCCACTGCACCTGGCCCTCTGGCACCCTGCATGTGCCCATGCAAACTTCACCTTGCACACTGGGTGCTTGTGGTGGGGCCGGAACTGCCCCTGCTAGCAGAATCACTGGGCTCTCTTGGGGGCTGAGCAAGCAAGGCGTGCTACGAAGCTGGGGGGTTGGCACACCACGTTTGGCCTTTCCGGAAAAGTTGGTAAAGTTGGACAGCTCAGGGACAGCTGGGCTCAGTACCCCACAGAGAACTGGATGCAGAGGTGGAGGCTCTGGGTCTGTGCTCTGCTGCGGGCTGGTACCCTGCTCCTGGGGAGGATGCACAGAGCACCAAACCATGGGTGAGGAAGTAAACCATGGGAGAGGTTACAGCAATTGCAAGGTTCATGACAGGGCTAAGGCTGCGTATACAAAGCAGCAGGTAGGAGGGGACGATGCTGCTGTGTAATGGGTAATAAGGATGTTGGGGCCAAAACAGTTGCATATTTTCTACTTAAGCTATTCACTGGACAGGCCTGACCATCTATGTTTACAAATGGGTCCTGGTCCAAAAAAGGTTGAAAACCACTAGTTTATATAACTCTTAACTTTGTATTTCTATAGCTTTTAATGTTCGTGAGAGTTTTTACAGATGTGTTTAATGGTACATCTTCACTTGAAATGCATTTAGCAGTTAAGTAGTTAGCACTTAAAGTTTTAAGTGCTAATTGCTTAGTAATGACAGGTTTCAGAGTAACAGCCGTGTTAGTCTGTATTCGCAAAAAGAAAAGGAGTACTTGTGGCACCTTAGAGACTAACCAATTTATTTTAGAATGAGCTTTCGTGAGCTACAGCTCACTTCATCTGATGAAGTGAGCTGTAGCTCACGAAAGCTCATGCTAAAATAAATTGGTTAGTCTCTAAGGTGCCACAAGTACTCCTTTTCTTTTTGCTTAGTAATGGTAACTTTAATCATCAAGTTTCAGAGTAACAGCCGTGTTAGTCTGTATTCGCAAAAAGAAAAGGAGTACTTGTGGCACCTTAGAGACTAACTAATTTATTTGAGCATAAGCTTTCGTGAGCTACAGCTCACTTCATCGGATGCATATTCCACAGTATGCATCCGATGAAGTGAGCTGTAGCTCACGAAAGCTTATGCTCAAATAAATTGGTTAGTCTCTAAGGTGCCACAAGTACTCCTTTTCTTTTAATCGTCAAGTGATTAAAGCTTTAATTTCAAAGTGGCTGGAGGGGTCCTGTCCATAATGATGAAGATTAATTAATAACTTTTTTTAATGACTTTTCTATGAAAACTACCCTATGATCAAGTGTATAGAGCCCTGCCTACGAGTATGAAGTTTGGAGTTCTTAAACATTTCCTGTGCTGAGAAAAAAGTGGCCAAAGGAACATGACACTGTTGTAAAATTTTAATATAGCTAAATTTGGATTAAGTACCACCTGAAAGGGTTTGTTTGTAATTTTCAAGATCTCCTAGCATATATTAATAGCATGTTTTCAGTCAAATAATTTCTTACAAAATTAAAATTATTACAGCTGAGTAGAAAGTAGGACTTAAAATGGAAGTCTGAATGCAACCCTAACATAACTGCCATGCTCCCAATCTGTGTATTTACACATAGAATTTCCTCATCTCTTTTCTTGTGTCTTCAGTTTTGTACAATGTTACATGGAAATATAAAACTCCCAAACAATATTATTTTTTGAGAGATGAAACACACTGGTGATTCCTACAGGAAAACACTGAAGTGGGAAAACTAGGTTTCTTACCAGTAAGTTTCAGAGTAACAGCCGTGTTAGTCTGTATTCGCAAAAAGAAAAGGAGTACTTGTGGCACCTTAGAGACTAACCAATTTATTTTAGAATGAGCTTTCGTGAGCTACAGCTCACTTCATCACGAAAGCTTATGCTCAAATAAATTGGTTAGTCTCTAAGGTGCCACAAGTACTCCTTTTCTTTTTACCAGTAAGTGGAATTCTACAAATAAATTGCCTACCTACTCTTGAGGGCAAATTCTGTGCTCAGTTACACTAGTAAGTTGCAGACATAGACCTAGATTGATATGCAAGAGAATCACATTTTTATTCTGCATGTATTAAAATGTACAAGATCATTACAGTCAATGTGATTCTTACATTTGTTTTTTTCCCCCCTCTTCTGTCAGTATAAGATTTGGTGAAAGGATTTTTACTTTCATAAGATAAGCTCAAGAAGATAGAGAGATACTTCTTATAACAAAAATGTTGTATGCACTTATTCAAATCATAGGCCTGGTCTATATTAGAGAAATTTGCGCCAGTGTTAATTATACCTGTATAGTTTGGCTGTAATCTGGGTATATGAGTAAACTGCACCAATGGAAGCCCCACTTCACAGCTGTGTAATATGTCTACATAGGTGTAGTTAACACTGGTGCAAATTTCTCTAATGTAGATTAGATAATATATAATCCATTTGCCTAATAAATGAATGCAACAAATTTTATGTTAAAAAGAAAAGTCTGTTTTTTTAGCTTATACCATACAAGCAAATCCTTCCATTTTTCTATACAATAGATGTTCAGCCTGATTCTCCACTGCCATCTGCCTTGTATAGTCATTTACACTTGTGCAAAATGAGCTCAAAGGAATTTTGAACTCACTTTGCACAGGCTTAAATCACTACACAGAGCAATGCAGAAGAGGCTCTTGGTATTGTCAATCAAATCTGATGCATAGTATGTATGTTTTTCAATGGTGAGGTTAAAATACTTGACGCAAAAGGCCCCTGATCTGTTTTCAGTAGTTGCAAGTTCCTGTAGTTTCCAGATCAGAGCTCTCAGTGTTTTCATTCTTTCATTTGCATTTCTTATGATTCTGAATTAGCCAATCTTTTTTTTAAAACAGGTTGATGTTCTGGTGGCAGAACAGATCATTGGAGCTAAATGGTTTCTGACCTGAGTAGGCAATAGCATTCATTTGCTAATTACTCTTTTGTTTGTTAGTATCTGCTGTTTCATTACTCCTTACTTTCAGTTTTATGGCTATACTGTATAAAGACAGTATGACGCTAGGTATTCCTTTGTTCAATTGAAGTAACCGATTTAAACAAGTGTAATGATTGCATATTTTTCTGGAAACATTAAAAAAATAAATTGGTCTATGCTATGGGTGGTGCAGAGTTTCACTGCCACAGTGAGACCACTAGAAGGAATTGTATATACACTGCACCATCCCTTACAAAGGTGCAGAGGGAGTGGGTGAGGCCATGGTACACTTCGGGATAATTTCGTGCAGTGTTAAGTCACCATATGACAGCCAGAGAAATGCCAACTAGTGTAAGACCTCACTTTACTCAGCCAGAAATCAATATTTTAAGAAATTTAGCATTAGGTATGAAATCTTTTTATAGTCTCAAGTGATCTCAGTAGTGAGATCACACATACTCTTCAAACATTTCATATAGTTAAAATTCACCTCTCTCATGCATAGGAATAATGGTAGTTTTTTTTCTATTATTCTTAATAACAAAGTTTCTTCAGTCTGAAAAATATTCTCTAATAATAACAATGCGTATGATTGTTTATTTGCATTAACAATCAAAATGGTTATTACATGGCATCACTTTTATAGGACAAAAATAAGACAGTTTAGGTGCCCTAACTGAGCATTTCTATACCGTAGCTTGTGTGGATTTATTTTAAATTTAACCTTAACTCTGGATTTCCTGGATTTATAACAGTAGTTTTGATCATTACATCCTAATAATGTATTTTACTTTAAATTATTGACACACATATGCTCTCACTTTTAATTTTAATATAGTATTTGTCTAGCAATAAATAAGTCAGGGTGAATTCCACGTACAAGTAATTGAGAAATTTTGCTTTTTTATATCAGTAGAAGAGAGACTACCAGTATTTCCACTGTATACCATTGCCAAAGAATAAAACATTAAGGGTTAAATAGATTGTAAGACAATAGTATTGTCTTACAATCTTCTGCAATCCTTAATGATGTTGAGCAACTCTTCATTTTGCAAATATGTTCATCCTTGCTATCTCAATGCTGAATGGTGAGGATGAGTATACTCATTGTAAGGGTTAATTTCACTCTTCTTTTAAGCATGCCAGTGCCCTGTTAACGGTAATTGTTCTTTGAGTCGTTATGATCAGATTTAACTGGTTGTAGTTATGTTGATCAATTTCCTGTTTTGAGGGTTTGCTGCTCATTCCCTCAATCTGTTTGTTTTCTTCTTAGGAGCATGTCTTGGCAGGTATTTTCAAGTGAATCCACTATGTTTGGGTGCTTCAATATTTGGGGGCCCAATTTGAGATGCCTATGGCCTGTTCTGCAGCAGTACCAAGACCCTCCATAAACAGTTGACTTTAATGGGAACTGTGGATATCACATCTGGCTCAAGATATCTTAAATTTAGGCACCCAAAGTGGAAGGGCAGACATTTTTGAGAACGTAGGCCATACCGTAGAAAGGTCACCACTGCTGACGTTTTTTCCCTCTTGCTGTGACTACTGAATAAAGTAGGATTTTTCTTCTCTTCCCCCCAAAATGTTACTATCCCCATTTTCACCCTAGATGATTTTAAATCCTCTGAACTATATTGGTTTGTTTCAATGACAGTAGGTATGCCATAGCCTGTTCTTTGCAAATCACTGCAAGCATATTGCCAGCCATCCTTGTCTGGTGATTAGGATTTTAGCACTCACTAATCTGCCTCCAGTGAGTTAGAGAGACAAGGTGGAGTGTTGTATCTGTGTCCATTAGACATTAGAGAGATCCTGGGACTGACACACACAGCTACAACAAAACTGCAATGAGTTAGCCAGTCAGGTTATGCTACTGGTCACTCTCTGTAAGGGGCTGTAGGAATGACCCGCAGGCACCTATTATGATAATTAAGCTTCAGAGGGGTAGCCATGTTAGTCTGGATCTGTAAAAGCGGCAAAGAGTCCTGTGGCACCTTATAGACTAACAGACGTATTGGCGCATGAGCTTTCGTGGGTGAATACCCACTTCGTTGGATGCATGATAGTTGTGTTGGTAACTCCAAATCTATAGCCATGTGATATAAATACACCACTACAAAAAAAAATTGCCTCTGACCCCCATTTACCCAGCAGCAGAACTAATTACTATCAAAGTTAAGAATGTACTCAACAGAGAAAAAGGTTTCAGAGTGGTAGCCGTGTTAGTCTGTATCAGCAAAAAGAACTAGGAGTGCTTGTCACAAGTTCTCCTCGTTCTTTCAATAGAGAAAAAGTTTTAGGGTCAATGTGCCCAGCCGTTGTTTGGGTGCTTATGGAGGAGAGTGCACAAGAAGACTCCACACCTTGCTCTTCTTCACACAGGCTCTGGGGACAATTGCAGTTCCTCCTATCACCCTCATTGGCACTAGCAACCCAAAGGGGTATGGTCATGATTCTCAACTCTTCTGTAATGGCCAGAGTATTTGGCTAAAAGAATGAGGAATACTTGTGGCACCTTAGAGACTAACAAATTTATGTTGCATTTGCTGAACAGGTTTGGTTATCTGGATCCTCTGCTGGAGCTACCCCCTGTGGCTTCACACCACCCCCAAGGTGGGACAATGGAAAGCCTTAAAAGATGCGTGAGGCAGAAATTCAGATGTAGTTTGGAGTGATTCAGATTCAGTGTAGTTTGGAGTGATCTCTTTCTTTTTCTCTATCTATTTCTATCATTTTTCCCCTGGTGGTTTCTCCTTTTGCTCTCTGCCTTTTCTCTCCAATTCCTTTTCACTTTGGCCTGACTGTGGATCTGTCTACTCTACAAGCGCTACACATGCAGTGCTGCAGCAGTGCTGTAATGCAGACACTTTTATAGTGACAGAAGAGGTTTTTCCATAACTAGTGAGATGCAGTAGATGGATAAAGAAAAGGAGTACTTGTGGCACCAAATAAATCGGTTAGTCTCTAAGGTATCACAAGTACTCTTTTTTTGTGAATACAGAATAACACGGCTGCTACTCTGAAACCTGTCATTAGATAGATGGAAGAATTCTTTGTTAATGCTTTGAATTTTGCCCCTAGCAGAGTATACAAAGACTACAGAAGGGCATTTCTCTGTTCTGCATGTTGAGGGAATGGGAGCTTTTCTTTTTTCTGGCTTAAGATTGGAAAAGAAACTGGGTAGAGCTATATCCTGGTTGATGTGGAAGCAAGATACAACTTCAGGGAGGAACTGCAGCAGCAGCATCTAAAAACTATTCTCTTTGGGCAAAAAGAGTCTGAGGCAGGAGAGAACTGCCAGTTTGCTACAACTCTCACTAAGGTTATAGAATCAAGGGAAATTATTTTCTGTGTAATAGAATGGATTCCCAGAAGCTCAAATGAAATTCTGCACTATGTGCAGAAGATCAGGATAAAGTTGTAAGAGGAGACCAGATATCTGATCAGTAGCCCAACCCTCATGTAACACACTGATCACAGGACTGAGATATTTGAGACTAGCTTCAAATGATAACTATGCATCCTCTGAGTGCTGCTACTTGTATTCATTGGGCCTGTTCCAACTCCCATTCTCTTTAAAACTCACCAAAACTCTTTTGCAGGAATTCTAAGATGGAAACAATAAAATTGCCTGCTCTTCTAGTGAAGTGAAGACATCTATGAATTGTGACTGTGACTATATGTAATATAGAACATGCTTTATATAAAGTGCCACACTTTACATAATTCCAAAGTTAAAAAACAATAGAAAGCAATATCTGTTCTTAATAAGTTACCCATTTAAGAAATCACATTTAAACTTCCTGTAACTCCAACTGCCTATTTCTGTTCCTCCTTTGAAAGGTATGAGTAAAATATTCTTTCAAAAAAATCATTCTGTTGCAAATATACCTGTTTACTATGTGTATTCTGTATCAAGTATTCTTTTACTGGTACTTTACAGGTTTGTTCTGAGTTCTCACTCACGCATTCTCTGGGGGCAAATCCTTCAATCTCTGGCTGCCTTTGGGACGGCTCCATTCACACATCTCCATGCTTTTAGGCCTGATTTGTAGAGGCATTGAGTACTCACAGCTCCCAGTGCCCTCCTATGCAAGTTGTGGGAGCTCAGCACCTCTGAAAATCAGCGTCTCGCTCTTCTACCTATTCACAAGCCTGGCTTTTCTTGCAGTTCGGATATCCACTCTGTTTTAAGGGTGCAATAATGATAAAAATGAGCACATTTAACATTTACTTTATAAACATTACTTTATTTATTCTCATGCTACCCTCACAAACTAGGGTTATAAACACTTTCCTCACAGGACAGGTTTTGTAAAACATCCTAGTGGGGTTTTAAAATTTTAATGGATGTTACTCTTCTGCCAGTTGGTTGGCAGCAACAAGAGCTGGATTCGGTACCTAGGACTTGCCTCTTAATAACTGACTCAAGATCCTACCTAGTAATGTGGGAAAAATAAAACACCATGCCTGGGCACCTCTAAGAGGCAATACTTCCCGGCGCACAAGCACTGAGTCTGTGTATAAAAAAAAAACTTTTATTAAAAAGGAAAAGGAACCCTTATTTGCAAAAGCACCATAACTATGATTCGAAAGCATCATGCATGTAACCATAAGCAAACACTCACCACACAGTATGTTGGGTAGTGTCCTTTGCCTCAGTTTCCCACATCGTGGTGTGAAAGTCTGATGAATGTATGAATGAATGTCCCTTTTTCATACCACTCCCCTTTCCCTCCATGGCACTCCACTCACAGTTGGTTGTCCTTGGTCAGCAAAGACCCAGAGTTCAGAACTGCCCTCATGTTGGGTTCACCTCCCTTCTCTGAAAGAGGGGGCAGGCATCAAGTGACATTTCTGCTGCTCCCATGTGCCTCAGCAACTGGCTTATTGCTTCTGTTATCTCTGCCACTTCATTCTCTGCCACCACTGTTGTAATACAATGCTAAAAACTGTATTATACTGTTTGGACATTAGGTGATGGTGTGTATAAAATACCTTATTTAAGCTAACCTCTGTTCCCACACCAGGTCTCAGGCCGTAGACCTGCTCATCAGTGATTCATCTCTAATCAATCTAAACAGATGTCTTCAAACACTGGTGAGGAGAAGGTCAAATGGTATCTGAGGGCTTGTCTTCACATACAGCAGTGCAGCTTCTCCTGTCAATGGAGTTGCTCCACCTCCCTGAGAGGTGGAGGTATGTCAATGGGACAAGGTCTCCCATTGACCGAGTGCTATCTACATAGGGGGTTAGGTTGGTATAACTATGTCACTATGTGGATTTTTCACATTCCTGAGCAATGTAGTTATACCGATAAAGATTTGTAGTATAGACCTGGTCTGAGACTCTTTAAGCAGAGTCCATACCACCAGATAGGAGCATCCCTTTTCACCCCCTCTTTCTTTCACTGGCATTTGTTTGGCATCTCTAACCCCCACTTAGCAAGTGAGATTCTGTTTAGGTGACCTCTCAATTGGGGCATGCTAAGTACAGTTCTGTTGCCCTTTACTCATAAAATAAGGATAACAACATTACCCCTGCATTCAAATTTAAAATTTGTTATTAATGTTAAATGCTAATGTTAAAATGATATATGCAGTGTGACAAAGTTTCTGCTCTACCTTGGTGGGTCTTGCGCTTATTGGCGGATTTGTTTGCCTTGGAACTTCACGGCAGCCCTCAGCTTGGCCATTTTTCTGAATTCACAGTCCAGGTTGACGACTCCTGTGTCTGATCAGGAGATGGGAGGATTTGGGGGGAACCCGGTCCCGTCCTGTATTCTGGGTTCCAGCCCAGGCCCTGTGGAATGCAGCTGTCTAGAGTGCCGCCTGGAACAACTGTGTGACAGCTACAACTCCCTGGGCTACTTCCCCATGGCCTCCTCCCAACATCTTCTTTATCCTCACCATAGGACCTTCCTCCTGGTGTCTGATAATGCTTGTACGCCTCAGTCCTCCAACAGTCCACATTCTCACTCTCAGCGCCTCACAGGCACACCACAAACTGAAGTGAGCTCCTTTTTAAAACCCAGATGCCCTAATTAGCCTGCCTTAATTGATTCTAGCAGCTTCTTGATTGGCTGCAGGTGTTCTAATCAGCCTGTCTTAATTATCTGCAGAAGGTTCCTGATTGTTCTTACCCAGGGAAAAGGGACATACTTAGCCTGCTTGTCTACTGCTGCCCTCTGGCCTGGTCTTTCCTTGCTTTTTGCCTCTGCTTTCGGCTTCCCCCCCGACCGGGCCAGATGCTCTCCCCCCTTTCTTTTCTTTTTGTTGTTTTTTTTTTTTCTTTCTCTGCTGTTGCTAGAGTGCTGGCCGGCTGCCGGCCAGCTGTTAGGCCCCCACCCTCAGACGCTGCTGCCACTCTAGCTGAAAACCCCCGCTGAGAGAGGGGGCCCTGCCAGCCCGCTTCCCTGGAGGGAGGGAGTGGAAGGATCCAGACCCAGCTGCGTGCTGTTTGTCTGCGGACCCATCTCCGATCGAGTGGATTCTTATCACTTGCTCCGGCATTTCTGGAATGCAAAAAAGAAAGCCCGGAACAGACAGAGAAAAAGCCGTCCACTGAAGGAACACTGCCCGGGGAATCTACAAATCGCTGTGGAGAGGGCCTAAGACTGAGTAACTTTCTAACTGTGTTCTCGCGTGGGGGGAGGCCTTGACCGTGTCTTAACTGTGTTTGTAGGGACATGGGCTGTGGCACAGAGCTGCCCCCCGATCCATCTGTGTCCTCCCAACCCCCACACTACGATCTTCACCACTGGCCCCTCCACCGTCTTTGCTGGCTGTTTAACATCTGCCTCTGGACTCAGCTGCTCACCCCGATTCCACCGTGTGGGCCAGAAGCACCAGCCAACCAAACAGGACTCTGTAGACAAGCGTACGGTGGTTCATGTGCCCCCCTCCCCTCCAAATTGTCCACCCCACAGCTTGTCCCTTTCTACCTAACCCCAACTCCTGTTAATCACCTGCCACCGCCCCTGCTGGGGCATCGGCAATGGAGGGCACCGGGGTGACCTCCGCTGCTGCCATGCCCATCGCCTCCCCAGACTCTAGGGAAGCCCCCCCCAGCTGGCGGGAAAGGCCAGGGCAAGAAGAAGGGGAAGGGCCCCGCTAAAACCACTGGGTCCTCCATTGCAGGGGCCACCCCCACTGCAGCAGCCCTGCCACCGACCACAGCGTCCTCCCCCGCTGCCATCGCCACCAGCTCTGGGGATGTCCCTCCCTCAGCCCCCAGGATGTATGCCCAGGCGGCGGCAGTCCCCCCGCCTGCTGCCTCGTCATCTCTCCCACCCACCGCCTCCAATACCATCAATAGCTGCCAGGGCCCCTTTCCCACCATGCCAAGGAAGCACGGTGTCCGATGCCTCCTGGTGCCCACCTCACCCCACGTGGAGACCTACATGCAGGCGTTGGTGAGGGTGGTGGGGCCCTCGGCCATTGTGGCAGCCTCCAAAGTGTGCGGGAAGGTAGTTTTCTTCTTAGCATCGGAGGCTGCCGCCCAGGAAGCAGTGGAGAGGGGCCTGGTGGTGTGGCGGGTGTTTGTCCCCCTAGAGCCGCTAGAGGACCTGGGTGTCCGCCTGGTCCTGACCTCTGTCCCTCCTTTTCTCCCCAGTGCTGCCCTGCTGTCCGCCCTTTCCACCCTGGGGAAACCTGTTTCTGTTATCAGCCCTCTCCCGTTGGGCTGTAAGGACCCCACCTTCCGTCACATTTTTTCCTTCCGCCAGCAAGTGCAACTTTTACTGCCATCAGCAGCGCGTGACGGAGTGGCACTCGAAGGGTCCTTCCTAGTCCCCCACCAGGGGGCCCGTTACCGGGTGTACTTTTCCACAGGGGAAGCCCGATGCTACCTCTGCGGGGCGATGGGGCATGTCCAGAGAGACTGCCCCTTAGCCCGGCAAGGAGGGGCACCTGGGATCCCTGAGAACTGGCAGGACATCGGCCCCATCATTGCCAACGCCCCGAACCCGCCCCCCTCCTCTTCGGACCACCGCTACTCCCGCTCAGGCCCAAGGGGTACCTCCCCTACAACACCCAGACGAGTGGGAGAGCTCCGCCTTCGCTGCTGACAATCTAGCGGGGCCTATGGAGGAGGGTGTGGCAGAGATACCAGGCATAGGAGAGAGCCTGCCCCAGGAAGAATCCTCCCTCCCTTATGCCGCCCCACCGTCCCCCCGTCCCCCCCCAAGTCCCTGAGCCATCGCCTTTACCCCCTGACACGACCCCTGCTAACCAGCCCCCAGATGATGCCATGGAGGGCTGGGCCCTAGTCCAGGGGAAGTGAGGCAAGCGGAGGGCTCAAGCTCTACCTCATCTACCCGAGGCGGAGGCCCCCGGAAGACCAGGAAGGGAGGCACCGATTCCGAACCTTCCACTTTGCCTACGAGTGCATCCCATCCATCGGTGTCAGCCGGGAAAGATGTGGCAGCACCAGAGGGTAGTATCTCCCCTCCACGGGAGACCCTCCCCTCCAAGACCCTCAAGGAAGCCCCTTCTGTCTTGATGCTACCCAAAGCCCCCATGAACCCCGAGGCAACCGTCGTGGTGGGTGCCAGCAGGGAGAACCCCGGGGCGGCGGAAAGCGTCCTCTCCTCCATGTTTGAGGAGATCGAGGCCTTAGATCTGACCCTGGTCACCCAGGGGGAGGACGACCTTTTGCCAGCAAATCTCTATCTGGGCGACCTCACTCCACCCTTCTTTTCCCCATGCTCCCTCCCCCTAACTGCTGCTCCCGATCCCACCTCCGAGGAGCCCCTGGACTCCTCCACCGACCCAGCCGCTGATGGCATCCTGCTGACAACTACCGAACCTGCTCAGATGACAGCCGGCGCCACGCGGCCAGGGCACGAGTCGCCAGGGGCACCCCCTGTTGGTGCGGAGCAATTGACTTCCTTCCCGGGCGGGAGCCCTACAGAAGATAATCCACCTGCTGATGCAGTGGCCGCTAAATCCACCACAGAGCGCTCGCCCAGTGTCACTGAGAGCTCCCTCCCCACCCCCTTGAACCTGATCGGGTGGCGCCACCATCTAGCTGCTTGCCTCCCGAAACCCAGAACCCGAAACCGCCGGGGAACAACCGGGAAACCGTAAACCCCCTTCCCTCCCCCATGAACTGTGAGGAGAGCTGCAGAAGTGTTTAGAGGATGTCCGTGGCTCTCGCAACAAGGTACAACTTGCTCTCCAGCGATGGGGGGACTTTTCTCAAATCCTCTGGGCCACAAGGGCCCTCATGGAGGAAGGTAAAGGGATGGGGAAGCAGGATGCCGCGGCCTACTGGTGGGTCCGCGTCTTCCGTGAACAATTACTCACCTACGGGATGGGTCACGGACTGCTGCATGGCCTGCTGGGAGATGCGAGCGTCCCTGCCAGGGAGGACCCCCCCGACCCTCCCCATGACACCTCTGACCATCACAACATTGAACACCTGGGGTTGTAGGGTGAAAGTAGGATGGCTCTCTGGGGGTCCCAGGTGCTCTCCTTCCTTCGGGAGGGAGGGTACTCTGTGGTTTTCCTGCAGGAGACCCATATGGACCCGACCGCCGAAAACAGTTGACGGCTGGAGTGGGGGGGCAGGGTCTACTTTAGCCATGCCACGGTTCAACAGGCTGGAGTGGCGACCCTGTTCTCCCCCGACCTACGGCCCGAGGTGCTAGGTGTCGCCGAGGCTGTGCCGGGTCACCTGCTGCATCTCTGGGTCCGTATGGAGGCGCTTGTGGTTAACCTCGTTAACGTCTATGCCCCAACATCAGGCCCGGAGCGGCTGCAATTCTACCAGCGGGCGTCCGCCTTCCTCAGCACCTTAGATTCTCACGAGTGCCTGGTCCTGGGAGGGGACTTTAATACCACCCTCAAGGAACAGGACCGCTCGGGGACCAAGCAGAGCCCGGCTGCTGTGGACACCCTCCGGGAGATAGTCAAACATCACCCCCTAGTGGACATCTGGTGCGACCACCACCCAGATGACACTTCCACTTTCACCTTTGTCCAGGTGGAAGCCCATCGGTCGAGCCACTCCCGGTTGGACCGCATTTATTTATCACACTTCCATCTCTCATGAGCCCACTCCTCCAGCATTCGGCTGGCCCCATTTTCTGACCATCATCTAGCCACTGTGACAGCCTCCCTCTGTGCGGAGAGGCCGGGGCCGGCCTACTGGCATTTTAATAACAGCCTGTTGGAGGAGGAGGGCTTCGTGACGTCCTTCCGGGAATTCCGGCTGGCCTGGCGAGGGCAGTAGCGTGCCTTTCCCTCGGCGTGGTGATGGTGGGACGTGGGGAAGGTGCGCGCCAGACTTTTCTGCCGCAACTACACCCGGGGCACCAGCCGACGGAGAAACGCGGCGATAGAGCAGTTGGAACGGGAGGTCTTAGAGCTGGAGAGGCGTCTGGCCACCAGCCCCGAGGACCCGCTCCTCTGCGGAGCGTGCCGGGAGAAGCAGGAGGCGCTCCGGGCCCTCGAGGACCATTGGGCCTGGGGCGCCTTTGTTCGATCCCGCATACGCCTCCTTCGGGAGATGGATTGCGGCTCCCACTTCTTCTATGCCCTGGAGAAAACAAGGGGGGCCAAGAAACACGTCACCTGCCTCCTGGCAGAAGACGGCACCCCCTCATGGAACCAGTGGAGATGTGTGGGAGGGCCCGTGCTTTCTACGCAAGTCTTTTCTCCCCAGATCCGACTGACCCTGGCACTTGCAGAGTGCTCTGGGAAGAGCTCCCTACGGTCAGCGCGAGCAACCAAGACCAGCTAGAGTTGCCTCTCACTCTGGCCGAGTTCTCGGAAGCCCTCCGTCGTATGCCCACTAATAAGTCTCCAGGCATGGACGGGCTGACCATGGAGTTGTACTGCGTGTTTTGGGACGTCTTCGGCCCAGACCTAGTCACCGTCTGGGCCGAGTCTCTGCAGAGCGGGGTCTTCCCTCTTTCGTGCAGGCGAGCTGTGCTTGCCTTATTGCCGAAGAAGGGGGACCTCCGCAATTTACGAAATTGACGTCCTGTCTCGCTCCTCAGCACAGACTACAAAATCGTAGCGAAAGCAATCTCGCTGCGGCTAGAGTCTGTGCTGGCGGACGTGATCCACCCAGACCAGACCAGACCTACACCATCCCGGACCGCAGTATCTTTGATAAACTATTTCTGTTCGGGAACTTTTGGAACTCAGGCGTAGAGACGGTCTGTCATTCGCCCTCCTGTCCCTAGATCAAGAGAAGGCGTTCGATAGGATGGACCATGGATACCTCCTGAACACACTGCGAGCGTTTGGCTTTGGACCCCAGTTTGTGGGTTTTCTCCGGGTGCTGTACGCCTCCGCAGAGTGTCTGGTTAAGCTCAACTGGACTCTGATCAAACCGGTCAGCTTCGGGCGAGGAGTATGGCAGGGGTGCCCCCTCTCGGGCCAGCTGTACCCTCTGGCGATCAAGCCCTTCCTCTGCCTCCTCCGCAGAAGGTTGACAGGGTTGGTGCTGCAGGAGCCGGAGCTGCAGCTGGTCCTGTCGGCGTAGGCTGATCACGTGCTCCTCGTGATCCAGGACTCGGGCGACTTGGCGCGGGTGGAGGCTTGCCAGGCCATCTATTCAGCAACCTCCTCTGCCCGGGTCAACTGGGTCAAGAGCTCTGGCTTGGCGGTAGGAGACTGGCGGCAGGCGAGCTCCCTCCCACCCGCTCTTCAGACCATCCGGTGGAGCGCAGGTCCGCTGCTCTACCTCAGCGTTTACCTTTCTGCCACGCATCCCTCTCTGCCAGAGAACTGGGAAAATTTAGAGGGCGGGGTGATAGAGCAGCTCCGGAAATGGACGGGACAACTCCGATGTCTCTCCCTTTGTGGGAGAGCGCTGGTGCTTAATCAACTAGTCCTGTCCAAGCTGTGGTACCGGCTCAACACCCTGGTCCTGGCCCCGGGTTTCCTGACCAACCTCCAGACATCGATTCTGGGGTTCTTTTGGTCAGGAATGCACTGGGCCCCTGTAGGGGTTCTTCATCTACCCCTGAAGGAAGGAGGACAGGGCCTGAAGTGTCTGCACACTCAAGTCTGCGTCTTCCTCCTCCAGGCCCTACAGAGGCTCCTTTATAGTGCAGGCAGTTCGGCGTGGAGCATACTGGCGCACGCCATCCTGCGCCGCATCCGAGGGCTCCGATATGACCGGCAGATCTTTTATCTCTGTCCGGGAGGTCTTACGCGAGACCTCTCTGGGCTGCCGGTCTTCTACCAGGACTTCCTCTGGACTTGGAAACAGTTTGTAATGACCAGGTCCGTGGCGGCCACCAAGGGGGCAGATCTCCTCACGGAGCCGCTGCTACACAACCCCCAGCTTCGTGTGCAGATGGCGGAGTCCCTCTCGGTGCGCCAGAGCTTGATCCTGGCAGAAGTCACGAGAGTCAGACCTCCTGGACTACGACCGGGGAAACTGGCTAGATCCCCTGACGCTCGCTCGGCGCATGGGACTCTCCAGACCTCGTACCCCCCGGCGCGTACTTCAGGAGGTGAAGGCCACTTTGCCGCCCGCTGCCAGAGCTTACCTCGATCGGGTCCTGCTCGAGGGCACGCCCCGCCCACCCTCTACCCCAAGCCCGCCAGACCTTTTAATTGGACCCCTGCCCCGTAGACCCAATCGACCCCCTCACTCCTTTACGGCGAGCCGGCTGCATGAACTGCAGCCGGTACGCTTCCAAACCGCGCAAGGAAACATCTATACACACTCGTGCTCCACACCCTTCATGCCCTCACCCTAGTGTCCTGCCCTGACATAAAGTTGCGAGACCTTCTGCCACCTTTGGAGGGTGAGCAGCCCCAGTGGGCCAGCCTATTTCCACCTTGGTTCCGAGGCCTGTCGGGGAGATCAGTTGGTGGCTCCTTCACGGAGCTGTGAGCACGGGCACATACTTGACATGGTTCAACCCCATCCCAGATACTTGTCCCTTTTGCGGTGTGAGGGAAACCCTGGCTCACGTATATTTGGAGTGCGCCAGGCTGCAGCCTCTGTTCCGGCTCCTCACAAATCTTTTATTACGTTTTTGGTTGCATTTTTCCCCTCACTTTTTTATTTATGCTCTCCCCATCCGTGGCCTCACAAAGTCACGGGATCTCCTAGTTAACCTCCTCCTGGCCCTGGCTAAAACGGCCATCTATATAACCAGAAAGAGGAGGTTGGCCAATGGAGTTTCCTGTGACTGTGGGGCCGTTTTCCGATCCTCGGTCCGTTCACGTATCCAGGCGGAGTTCCTCTGGGCGACATCCACCGACTCCCTTGATGCTTTTGAGGAGCAGTGGGCGCTGTCCAAGGCTCTCTACTCGGTGTCCCCGTCCGGCTCCCTTTGTTTTGACCCTTTGATTGGTGGAGAGAGTAAGGGACGCCAGCCCCAGCCATTGCTGCTGCGGACACCACCACCTTGAAGGGGTCCTTTCACACGTGGGTGCACATGCCCTCCCCTGGGTTGTCCATCCCACAGCCTGCCCCTTTTGTTGGGTGCTTTCAGAGGAGGGAATTGTTGGTGACACTTGGGTGTGGCACCAGGTAACTCGAGGGAGTGGCAGACCTTGAGAGTCGATGAAGCCCCCTCGCTCTGGACCACCAGGTAACTCGGAAGGGTGGAAGACCACGAGAGTCGAGGAAGCCCCCCGCTCTGAGCCCAGGCAAGCTTGAACACTTCCCTCCCCTGAAGCTAATGAGAAAACAATTGTGATTGGTTCCTGTGTTACACATTGCATATGCTGTTGTTTTGTTTTGTAAGTATGTTATGCAAATAAAAAAAATACCATTTTTTTGCTTCAAAAAAAAAAAATTACTCTCCTGTAGCCATCTGGCCCGACCCTGTCACAGCAGGTTAAGGAAAGAATGTCTGTACATCTGGGTATAGTGCATAAATTTTCCCAAAGTACAAAGGTTTTTTTAAAAGTAATACAATATATATAGTACATAATCAGCAATAACCCAAAACCAAAACAGTTCCATCTGCTAAGCACCTAGGCAGAGTAAGTGTGTCTATTCAAATATGATCAGCTCATGAAGTCTTTTTCCTCCAGTTCATCAGGGGAGAGCTCATTCAGACCCTGCGTATATCGACATTGCTTTATCAAAACTGGGTCAGATTCACTCCTGTAGAGACATGGGTGAAAATTGCACCTCTGTGCACCCAGGACCTGTGCCAGAGGAGAAATCAACGAATAGGGAAGGGCAACGAATGTGGTACTGCCATTGGAGGCTGCCCAGAAGACATGCCAAATTGGGTAATGAATGTTCTTGCCTCCTTCCCAGATAGTTCATCCCTTTTGTGGTTTTCATCAGCTGGCTCCATGTCCCCTAGTGGAGTGGGGATTGCTAGTGGCCATTACTGCTGTACCCCTAGTCCTTGGGGTCTTTCCACCACTCCTGGCCCACAGGCTGGATTTCTTTAACGGAAGCTGGTGCAACCCAATGAGTGGATCTGGATTGTTTGGGTTAGTAGATACTGTTAATCATTGTTGATGATCATAATAATAAATTCTGGTTCTACTCTCCAATTCTTCACTGTGTTTAGGTGGTAGGTTGGAAGATATATGTCCCTGTTTTATCAGCACCTCCTAGCACAATCATTAATTATGTTATTGTATGCAGTGTTGTAGCTGTGTTTGTCCCTGGATATTAGACACTCATTCACTTTGTCTCATTAATTACATTCCAAAGGCCGCATCACACAATCGATGCTGCAGTGGCCTGACTTACGTGTGCACTATTGAGAGGTTGGAGTGCTTTTGTGATTTTTTTTTTTTTTTTTTAAACAGCTAAATTAGGATGGGATTGTCTTCAGTAGACTACTCTCCATCTTAGAGTTAAGCATACACGTAAGTGTTTGCAGAACCAGGGCTTTAGTTTAGATAGTGTTTTACAGAGCCGAGAATCTGTGTTTAGCCGTATTGTATTCATGTGCATTGGTATGTGCCATATTCACTTACAGTGCTATTTAAGTAATGAATAAAAGTAATTTCTTATTTTCTTCTGTATTTAGGGCTGGTGGAGATCTTAATCTTTTCCTGGTAGGAGAGTATTTAGTGTCTATCAATACACAATGTCCTGTTTTATCTTACTCTTGTGACCGGTTTACATATCGCTAAAGAGAACAAGTATCCTAACTTTGATTCACCCTCAGTTTCTTTTTTTCCTTTCAACAAACACATAAAAGAGAGTCAGACAGTTTCTACTTTGCTGTAAGCAACAAACTTAGACCCCGGTATCCACCCCAACAGTGTATCTAGTTGATGTTTCCCTTCGTGAGAGTCAGTACATTCCTTTCCCCATTCCCTCCCCAAACAAAACAAAAAAACTAAAAACCCCAGCCTTCTTTCCATCCCAACCAATATCAATTTTATCTGTTTTTTAAAAACCCAGCTGCTTCACGAGCAGTTATAATAGTTACCCTTTTTGACCAAAGCAGTTAGTCAAAGTTTGGAGCCCTAGGGATGTCCCAGTTAGGAGTAGAAATTGATGGAATCTGGTATTTTCTCTGATGAAGTCTTGCTTATTTACAAGGAATGTACAAAGTCCTGCTTCTCCAAATGCAGGAGGAACCAAAAACAAAAGGACTAGTTTCTTAGCTTACACCAGTACCTCCCAAGGCAGAAACTGTATCTAGGGTTCTCTCATGGTCACACCATGCTTATAGGATTCTGCCTGGATTTCTTCAGGCTGTCTGTTTCTTTCTGGCTCTGTGTTCTGCCTCTTCTTTCCCCCACCCTTCCAAAAACACAAACAAACAAACAAAAACTCAGTAAACACCCCTCTGTCTATACAGTCCAAAACACCTGGGTGGGTTCATATAACCCTTTTGTCTTATGTGGAGGATTATGATTAACTTATCTTTACAGTAATGTTAATTGAAGGGTGTGTTCATACCCATCATCTCACTGAGGTTTTAACTCAACCCATAACAAGGTTTCATTCAGCTCATAACCTTTTTAAAAATGATTCAAATCGCTTGCATGGTTGTTCTAACACTCAATGGTAAGGGCCGTCAGATCACTGTAGCATTCTGACCATGTCCTCCCACCCCCCAAGGAAGGCCCTCCCAACTTGCACCCCATGCCACGGTGGTGAAGAGGGGATAACATATAGAGTGAGCTACAGTGGGGAGAATTCTTAGCTATCTGTGATAGCAATTTTGTGCTGCTCATTGGCACAAAGAGGCTGTAAAAGGGGCATAGCAGGGATCAGGATCTGGCCCAGTTTTCCTAAAGACTGATTTTTCTAAACGTTTTCCTGTGATTTATAGTAAGCAATTGGTTTGTAGTTTAATTTAGTACTGTGCCCTTAAACCCACCAATATTATATATAGTCAATGTGGATTTCTGAGCAGTTGAGAGAACATGTCTGCATAATGCTTTTCACTTGCTTTCAGAGCAGCCCAATTTGTGGATTGGCTGCATAAGACAATGTTTGGAGCACAGTCACATGATCAACCTGCATTTTCTTGCAGTCTTCATGATCTGTTGCACCATTCTGTTACAAGCTGTTTAGTCTGTTGATGTATAGATCTGAGCATCTTCCTTTAAGAGTAATAAATCAACATTACACAATGTTTAAGATTTCATTAAGAGATTATTTCAGAATTAAGACATTGCTGAGTGAGGGTCATATAAATCAATCTTTGTTATTCCATTTTCAGTTGTACTATAATGAGCAGTACCCTGCTCGTTGCTAGAAAGCTTATGGTATTAGAATACTGATAAGATGATATTGCATTCTGAATACATTTTCTGCTGTTGGATGAAATCTGCAATGCGTTATGACACATGCATTTGGATTTGTATTAATATGCCTTGAAATTGCCAAGTTATAACATTCTAGAGATGAGGTTGATTTTGAAAAAAATAGAATTATTCCAGGGAGAACATTTAATAAAAGAAAATTCTTGCAGTAGGAAGAGCAGAGCATAGTACTCTTTTTTTTTTTTACAGCTATTTTACTAATCAATGTAATAATGAATCCTGGTGCAGTCTTAACTCAGGAGCCATAATTGTTACCTCTATAATAATGGCTAATACTTGAGAGAACTCATATTCATATTCAAAATGTTTCACAAACATTAATCGCCACAAGATGCCTATATGATAGATAGCCATTTCAACAGATTGTGTCTCATTTCACAAAGAGGTTAAGTGACTTTCTCAAGGCCACAATTTATGTTAGCGACAGAGCCGGATTAGAACACTTAAATTCTTGGGTCCCATTCCTGTGCTCAGGCAACTAGACTACAGTACTTCTCTCGTTCTCTCTCTCTCTCTCAGTAATGATGGAATAAAACTAAGCTCACATACAATCTAATCAAAGGGCCTATATCAGCAATGTAGGCTTCCATATGTATAGTTATGCAATGATTTCCAGATTAAATGTTCTCAAAAGGAAGCAAGAGTATGTCTTTCTAACTACAAACTCAACCAACACAACCTGGGAACCAACAGACAAATTGGGCTCTTTCTTTCTTTCTTGCACATCACTATGAGAAATAAAGGTTCTGCAAGCCAGATTATCTCCTCATTTATTTTGTGCAACACCACTGTCTTCACTGTCACTGCTCCCAGTGACACCTGTGTAGCTCAATAGGTTTGCACAAGTGTAAAAAGCTGGAACTAAACACTATTTTGCTGCAGATGAACAAGGATTAGAATCTATTTATTGGATGATGACTTTTTAGTGATAAAAGGAGCAAAAAGCAATAAAGAATCGGTTGTCACTGAAGTAAGTAGATAGGATTCTGTAGACACATAGGGAACTGATAAAAAAATGTTGGCGGTTTCTTTAAGTCTCTTCCTGTCATACCTTAGAAGCTTGAAAAGCAAATCTTTCCCAGTTATTCCTGTTTTCTATTTGGCAAACATTGATACCTTCACCTTGCATTTCAAGTAGTGTTAAACTTAGAACAGCATCATAGTAGTTACAGAAGGGCAAGACCCTTGATGTCATAGGGTCAGATTTATCCCTAGTGTAACTCTCTTGGCTTCAGTGGAGTTACACCAATGAGGTCTTTCGACTGTGCATCACTATGCAAGGGTAGAATACAGTCTCACTGACAGAAAACATGCTCTGGATAAATCAATTTCTATAGCATCTTGTCTTGAGATATTTGAGAGATCCATCATTCCCAATTAGCATCAGTATGGTTCTGGGAATAGTCTTTGGTAATTAACTGTTGCTGCTGCAGAGTCAACTTTAGACATGACCCTGATGGCTAGTGTATTTTGCTATTAATTTTTTGGTGACTGTAACAGAGTTCACTCACCAGTGGCACCTCACCTCCATTTGGGTACACTGGGGACTAGCGTTATCCTGGTCTGGCATCCCCTCCTTCAGTTGTTCATCCCATGGTGTGTCTCTCTCAACTCAGTGTGCTCAATCTTCATGACTTAGCCCTCCAGCCAGCTCACTATATAGTCTTTCCCTTCTGGGGTATCACAGTCCCTCCAGTCACCATCTCAGACAGTCTTCCATGCCTATTCCCACCCTGGGCCACTTCCTCAGTGACTGGTAGGGGAACCCAGGCCTGCTCATTGGAACCCAGAGTAGTCCATGGACCCT
Source organism: Eretmochelys imbricata (assembly GCF_965152235.1). Lineage (NCBI taxonomy): Eukaryota > Metazoa > Chordata > Testudines > Cheloniidae > Eretmochelys > Eretmochelys imbricata. Next base: position 127,517,787 of record NC_135575.1, read on the forward strand.
ATCATCATCAGCTAAGGTCCACACAGATTCAACCCTTGCTACTCATTCCCTGGGCGGCTTCTTCTTCTGCCTTCCATAGGCTTTCTCTCCTACAACCCCTCTCAGGGACAGGATTCCATAGCTTTTGCACCTCACAGGTTTTTGTCTACCTACCTCACTCTGTTTCTGCGCAGCTGGGCTTCATCATCAATTAAACCTTATCAGCCCAGACTGTCCTTCAAGTGCAACCTATAAGGTTAATTGACCCTATCTGCACTACCTTAACCCCGTCAGGTGTGGCGTGAACACCCCATCACAGCGACAGAAGAGCAAATTTTAAAATAAACCAATCAAGCAACAAGATAGAATCTGGAATATTTTCTTAGTCAGATGAACTCAGTTTTAAGGTTGACCAAATTTCCAACCACAGGAAAAAAATCTAGCTCAGGGCTTTTGAGCTTCCATGCACCCAAATTCCTAAGTCTCTTGAACATCTGAGGGCTGCACAGGATGGCCATTTTAGAGGGCCAGCTTTCTTGGGATACTTTGCTTTGGATCCATTCTTATATTGCTCTTCCCAGCCATACTTCTCTGCTCTCATGTCAGCATGCTGGCAGTCAGACATAGATGACTGATTTCAGAGTAGCAGCCGTGTTAGTCTGTATCCGCAAAAAGAAAAGGAGGACTTGTGGCACCTTAGAGACTAACAAATTGATTTGAGCATAAGCTTTCATGAGCTGCAGCTCACTTCATTGGATACATGCAGTGGAAAACACAGTGGGGAGATTTATATACACAGAGAACATGAAACAATGGGTGTTACCATACACACTGTAAGGAGAGTGATCACGTAAGGTGAGCTATTACCAGCACGGAGGGGAACCTTTTATAGTGATAATCAAGGTGGGCCATTTCCAGCAGTTGACAAGAATGTCTGAGGAACGGCGGGGGGGGGGAGAGATAAACATGGGGAAATAGTTTTACTTTGTGTAATGACCCATCCACTCCCAGTCTTTATTCAAGCCTAAGTTAATTGTATCCAGTTTGCAAATTAATTCCAATTCAGCAGTCTCTCGTTGGAGTCTGTTTTTGAAGCTTTTTGTTGAAGAATTGCCACTTTTAGGTCTGTAATCGACCTAATCGACTGTAATCCACTTCAAAGAGATTGAAGTGTTCTCCCACTGGTTTTTTAATGTTATAATTCTTGACATCTGATTTGTGTCTATTTATTCTTTTACATAGAGACTGTCCAGTTTGGCCAATGTACATGACAGAGGGGCATTGCTGGCACATGATGGCATATATCACATTGGTAGATGTGCAGGTGAACGATGACTGAAATCCTGCTCTTAACTTGACAGCTACAAGAACACAGAAGCAGAGAAGATAATGTTGAATGGGGAAGAAGGGCAATGAGACAACACTGAATTGGTTTGGGGAGACAGATTACAACATAAAAGCAAAAGAGGTAAAAGATGCTGACAAGCAAAAGCCAGTGGCAGGAGCAAGAGAGAGAGAAATTTCTGTGTATACCATAATGCAATTTTATATATCTTCACTGTTTTCATGGTGATGACCCACTAGGGGGAGATAAAGGGTAGCTTGTTGCCAGGCAAATTATGGTACTGAAGTCTGGTCTGTGGTCTGCATAAATGATGCAAAGGGGTAGCTGCGATTGGAAAGTCCAGGAAACTGTAAGTTCCTTACCCCTACTAAGGGGTAGCTTAGTGCTGCAGTGTTCTCAGCATAAGCTATTAATTGAACAAACACTTTTCCCCTTTCCAGCCTTGCTTCCATTAGGCTTCTGTTTGAAAAATCTCCCACCCTTGCTGCTCTGCTGGTGGTAACAACAATGAGAGCGAAGTGCGGGGTTGTGACTCGTGTGTTTGCCACCATGTCATTTAGAACTGCCCTAATCAGATAATGCTTAAAATGCTGGCTATGGTCTGATGCCTTGCCTACAGTTGGGCTCCCAGCTTTTGCACATTTTCAGAGCAGACTTCAGCCCTTACAAAGACTGGCTAGTCTATCTCAAGGTGAATGCTTCACTGGGACCTCACATGTGCCTACTGAGCGTGTCTTGTCTCTATCGGCAATGACAACAATCTTCTTCCAACTATAATCTTGCCATCTTGGATAAAAGTTCGTAGACAAAATAAATCATTATTATTTAATTATTTGTATTACTATAGTGCCTAGGAGCCCTAGTTATGGACCAAGACCCCACTGTGCTACAAACCCAGAACAAAAAGATGGTCTCTGTCTCAAAGAGCTGGCAATCAAAGCTTAAGACAAGAGACAGATGGACAAAGAAAGATAAGGAGTACAAGGAAACAATGGTCAGTGTGACAGCCAGTGGCCTTAGCATACCAGCAGCTTAACAGTTGTCACATTTTGTGTAGGTATCACTGCAAAGGACAGTTGCTCGGGGTCGCATAACTAGGAATTAATACTGGGAATTAGAGAACAAATGAGCCGAAGGAAGAATTTTACTCCATTGTTTGTAGAGGGTGCGTGCAGGTGTAAGTGCAATGGTACAGATGGGGGTTATAATCTCACATGCTATTAACCCTAAGAGTCAAAGGAATAAAATCAATGGGGAGAGAAAAGGAGAGAACAGAGGTTGGTGATAGAGGGAAGAAGCCAGACAAAGTGTCCCATGTGTGCAAGGCATGAAATGCAGCCACATAAGGGAGAAAAACGACACTGGCAAGACACCACTAAGACTTAGATGTGGTGATGCCTGTTCATTATTTTGCTATTGAATCATGACCTATCTTGCCAATGATTTCTCCTCAAAATTACGATAATGTACCTACCTCTTAGCCTATCACTTTCTCCATGTCTCAAGTACAAAGATAAAGTATTTCACTCTATCTCCAGCGAACCTAGCACTTATAATTTATTTGCCAAGCAGCAAGACCTTGATCCCACAAATACCTGCACACATGCTTATCTTTGCAAGCACAAATAGTTCCATGGATATTCACAGTAGTAAAGTGAAGTGTACATAATAGTGTTTGCAAGATCTGCCACACAACAGTGTGCTCACTGCTGGGGACAGGACACAGATATCCAGACAGCCCCTGGCCTAGACAATTTACAATCTAGAAGATGGACACAGAAAGGCAAAACACATTGGACAATCCAAAGGAAGCATTGCTGTGGTTTTTAAAATCTCGTTAATCTGCTTTTCATTATCTTGCGGGGGAGGGTGTCTCTAGGAAAAGCAGATCTTTGACTTGAATAAGGGGGGAGGAAGGAGGGCTTGCAGATGGGGATTGGGAGGTCATTCCATGGGCTGGAGGGAGCATGGAAGAAGATGGGGATTCTTAGATAGGTCCAGGGGGACAAGATAAAAATATGAGATCTTTGATGTATATAGGCTTCATCTGAGTTATTTAGCATTTGAAAATTAACCCTGACAAGATGAACAAGGGGACACCCATGCAATGGATCAAAGGAAAGAGTGACATGATCTGATTGGGCAAGGAAGGTCATTTTCACTGTGGTGTTTTGGACTGATTGGTAAGGAGTGATAAGGACATCAGGGAAGCCAGCGAGGAGGAGGTAACAGTAACTGAGACATGGACAAGTGTTTTAGCTGTCCAGCTTCAGCAAATAAAACCATACTTAAGGTTTCCCTTACTTGTAATTTTAACAAAAATGTTTAGTCTGGCTTTGTTCTGCCTCCCTTCTGTCACAAACAGCCTCAGTCCTTGCCAGTCAGTTTAGGAAAATTCTCCTTGCCTCATGCTGATAGTCCCAGTCCGTCACTGCTACAGGGATGACTCTGGGGAGTACCTCATTTTCTCCATCTTTCCAGTTCTGGAATAGCCCTGGACAATGGTGAAAATCCTCTTAACTTGGTGTGGTACATCTCTGCTGCTGCTTCAACCAACACAGGCTCACACGCATCCCCCTTCCTGTATGCAGGCCCCATCCTACTTTCCATGCATCCCTAACACCCCTCATGGCTTCACTGAAGTTTCGGGTGCAAGGAATGCAGAATCAGACCCTGTGTCTACGGGTTCCATAGGCTTCTTTTAGTCTCAGAGTTAGATTCCCGCCCCCCCCTTTTTTTTTTTGGTATTTGTTCCCTTTTCCAGTCCTGCTTCAGGATGGATTTGCAAGCAGTGTTGCCAACTGTCACGATTTTATTGCGAGTCTCATGGTAGTAAGTGTTTTTTCTTAAAGTACCATCTCCTAGAGTCAAGGGACTACATGAGAATATCAGCTTTCTTTAAAAAAGTAGGTTTCTAGTCCTCATGATTGCAGATAAAAGTTTGCAAACCTGACCCCTAAAGACTCAAAAAATCAGAAGGCAAATAAAATAAAACAAAACAAAAAAAACCCTTATATTTTTAAATCTCACAATTATTAAGCCAATTTCATGATTTTTTGGGCCTGGATGATGATATTTGAATGCTTAGTGCTGGCAATACTGCCTGAGTCTCAGACTTCCTCCTATCATCTAGAACTAATGGGTAGATTTTTATCACTAAAGAAGCTTGTTTTGTTCTCAAAGTCTGAATCGGTGGTTCTCAACCCGTGGCCTGCTTGTGGTCCGATCAGCACACAGCTGCGGCCCATGTGACACTCTTAGAGCTGTAACTAGGGTAGGGTGGGAGGAGCACTTTCCCAGGGCACAGAGCCAGCAGGGGTGTGTGCAAAAATGGGGTGGCGCAGTATCAGGCCCTGTGTCAACCCTTCCCCACCAGCAGGATGGGGCCCAGCAGCATCGTCAGGAGGCCATCCACCTTGCACAATCGTGGGTCCAGTGACCCCAGCGGCAGGCGGGCAGGGCGGGCTGCATGGCTGAGCTACCTGCAGCTGAGGTAGGAGACCAGCAGGGATGGGGGTGCAGGAGGCTAGAGGCGTGGGGTACAGAGGGATGAGGCATAGGAAGGGTGGTGCAGCCGGTGCATGGGGACAGACTCTAGGTGGCTGGGGGCAGGTGACTGGTGGCCGGGGGCAGTCCCTGGATGGGGGGCTAGATACTGGGACATAGTCCCTGGATGTGGGTGTTGCGTGCTGGGGGGCAGTCTCTAGGAGGGGGGCTGCGTGCATGGGAGGCAGTCCAGGCTCCCCATCTTTGCAGGCAGGCTCTGCAGATGCACTCTCTGGGCACTCAGCCCAGCCACAGCGCCAGAAGCAGTGCGGAAGTGAGGGTGGCAATACACCATGCCATGCTGCCCTTACAGTAAATTAATTAATTTTAACAGTTAATGTTTTGACTTAATTTTGCCAATTTAAAATGCTTGTGGTAGATATTTGCAAGTGTTGAAATGAAAGATACTATATCGATTTGAATTGTATTGCTGTCATATAATAAATACTAAACCTTTTTTGAGGGAGAGGGGGTAGATGTATAGGTAGCAACGTAGCATATATGTTGTGTGCAGACCACAATGGTAAATAGGTTGAGAACCACTGGTCTAAATCAGTGTGGTCATCACTGCCACATTCTTGCTTCCTTGCTAGCGATCTAGCCTGGTACCCTCTTCTCCTTCCCTGCTGCTCCACTCTTGCTCAACTACAGTATCTGCTTCTAGTTCTTTCACCACTCCCTCTTCCACTCACGCAGAGGGTGTTGCTAGGATGAGAATGCTCCACACAATGATGTCTCTTACTCTCTTCTGTTTGCTCCCTTAGACTCCGCCTTCTGGTCAGAAGTGGAATCTGTCCGATTTTCCACACACCGCTAAATGTCAGCATGAACACATTTTTTCCCCCCAGTTTGAAAGGATTTTAACAGCATGCATGTTTATACCCCCTCAATTATATTCTCTTTCCTTGCTCATTTGTAAGATGTCAGTACTGACAACACTCAGCTGCTCTATGTGGAGATTCAGGTCAAATCTATATAAACTTTTTAAAAAATGTTGCAGTTTGGCACTTTAACAAATCAGTGTGCTTATGTGATGAGTGATTGTTTACTGTTTATGTCTATCAGCATGGAAACCAGCAGGTTTTGCTCACAATCTCTAAAGTGGTCAAGGACACAGTTTATCCTCATCTAGACTTTCAGCTAAACTGTGGTCAGCGCCTGCTTAGCTGATATACACAGATAATTTTGCTTGGCACAGACAAGGCCTAAGTGAGTCCGCTGCCATTCACAACATGGTTGTATATGGAGAGTAATTCTACAACCCAGGTATAACTTGAACTTTTGCCTTTAATATTTACAAGCAAGTTGCCTCTGTATTCTGGGAATCTCCTCCAAAAACTGTAGATGTGATCTGAATGAAAAATCTTTCTTTTAAAAACATCAGTCATTTCTTTGCCCCATTTTAAGTGTTAACTTAGTACACCTTCCTGCACTTCTACTGTACTTTTCTGGACGGTGGTGAATAAAGATGTCATAAATATAAAGGGAAGGGTAAACCCCTTTGAAATCCCTCCTGGCCAGGGGAAAGCTCCTCTCACCTGTAAAGGGTTAAGAAGCTAAAGGTAACCTCGCTGGCACCTGACCAAAATGACCAATGAGGGGACAAGATACTTTCAAAAGCTGGGAGGAGGGAGAGAAACAAAGGGTCTGTGTCTGTCTGTATGCTGTGCTTGGCCAGGGATAGACCAGGAATGGAGTCTTAGAACTTTTAGTAAGTAATCTAGCTAGGTATGTGTTAGATTATGATTTCTTTAAATGGCTGAGAAAAGAACTGTGCTGAATAGAATAACTATTTCTGTCTGTGTATCTTTTTTGTAACTTAAGGTTTTGCCTAGAGGGGTTCTCTATGTTTTTGAATCTAATTACCCTGTAAGATATCTACCATCCTGATTTTACAGGGGGGATTTCTTCATTTCTATTTACTTCTATTTTCTATTAAAAGTCTTCTTGTAAAAAAACTGAATGTTTTTTCATTGTTCTCAGATCCAAGGGTTTGGGTCTGTGGTCACCTATGCAAATTGGTGAGGCTTTTTATCCAACATTTCCCAGGAAAGGGGGGGGTGCAAGTGTTGGGAGGATTGTTCATTGTTCTTAAGATCCAAGGGTCTGGGTCTGTAGTCACCTAGGCAAATTGGTGAGGCTTTTTACCAAACCTTGTCCAGGAAGTGGGGTGCAGGGCTTTGGGAAGTATTTTGGGGGGAAAGACGCGTCCAAACAGCTCTTCCCCAGTAACCAGTATTAGTTTGGTGGTGGTAGCGGCCATTCCAAGGACCACGGGTGGAATACTTTGTACCTTGGGGAAGTTTTGACCTAAGCTGGTAAAGATAAGCTTAGGAGGGTTTTCATGCAGGTCCCCACATCTGTACCCTAGAGTTCAGAGTGGGGGAGGAACCTTGACATGGTGGCATAGTGGTGGGATTAACCTGAAATCATTTTGAGATCCAGTTGAGATTTTTTTGAACTAGAAATACAGATTTTAAAAAGGAATTTTTTTTTCCTGTGGCTTTGAAGCAGCTTTGAAACTGAAAGCATCTTGGGTTTTCCCTGCTTTGTGGCCAAGCAGAGACAAAAGGGGATTATCTTGTGAATTGCAGGTTTTCTTTGCCTGGAGGCAGGGTACTTAACTCCTGCAGGGAAATTCACAGTCTTCCAACCCAGAGGTTTTTTTTTTCTTTTCTTCCTAAAAGTAAATAGGGGGTGTGTGTTCTACCCATTTGCTTTTTCTTTGGGCTGGGTAAGCAGGTTTCCAAGTAGTTTGGAGGTTTTTTGCTTTAAGTTGGGCCCAGAACAGAGACAAGGGAATTGTCTTTTTCTGTAGGCTGACAATCACTATCAGAGAATAGGTATTCTATTCCAGCACAGCAAAATTTTACAGCCAAGTTTTGTTTGTTTATTTCTAAACCTCGGGTGTAAAGTTAGTTAAAAACAGAGAGGTTAGAATGACCAAATCCTCAGCTCGACTACAGCTGGAATTAGCCAAATTTCAGGCTGAGGAAAGACAAAGGGAACATGAAAGACAGATAGAACTCATGCGGCTGAAGAAGGAACAAGAAAGGGAGGCAGAACAACACCAAGCAGCTGCTCACAGGAGAGCTATGGAAGCGAGGGACAAAGAACTGGAGGAGAAGGAAAAAGAGAGGAAGTATGTGGAGGAGATGGAGAAGATAAAGGCTCAGCAGAATATCCCAACAAACCCTAGTAATCCTTCTCCAAGTACCACTTCCCATCCCAGAAAGTTCCCCACCTACAAGGCAGGCGATGATACTGAGGCCTTCCTAGAAAACTTCGAAAGGGCCTGCCTTGGATACAACCTCTCTACTGACCAGTACATGGTAGAGCTGAGGCCGCAGCTCAGTGGACCCTTAGCTGAGGTGGCAGCTGAAATGCCTAAAGAACACATGAACAAGTATGAACTGTTTAAATCCAAGGCGAGAGTCAGAATGGGGATAACACCCGAGCAGTCTCGTCGGAGGTTCAGAGCCCTAAGGTGGAAACCAGACATGTCATTTACCCGACATGCCTACCACATTGTGAAACATTGGGATGCCTGGATATCAGGAGCAAGTGTTGAATCTCCAGTAAATTTGCCCTTCCTAATGCAAATGGAACAATTCTTAGAGGGTGTTCCTGAGGAAATAGAAAGATACATCCTAGATGGGAAACCCAAAACTGTAATCGAGGCAGGAGAGATTGGAGCCAGATGGGTGGAGGTGGCAGAGAAGAAGAAAACTGGTCGCAGTTGGAGCGGAGACCAGAAGGGACCACCCCAGACCACACCCTATTACCGGGGGCCGCCCAAGGCCCCACCTACCTCCCAAAGAACCCTCCAGACCCCTTATCGTCCTGCCACCCCGTTCTCCAGCAACCCTCCTCGCCCCAGTGACCCGTCAGCTGGACGATGTTTTAAATGTAACGAGCTGGGGCATGTAAAGGCCAACTGCCCCAAGAACCCCAACAGATTACAGTTCATTGCACCGGAATCACACCAGAGGTCCACAGGCCCAGATACTTCCCAGATACCCTTAGAGCGGAGGGAAACTGTGAGTGTGGGCGGGAAGAAGGTCACCGCGTGGAGGGACACCGGAGCACAAGTGTCAGCTATCCATGCTTCCTTAGTGGACCCCAATTTAATCAACCCAGAGATCCAAGTGACGATTCAACCCTTCAAGTCCAACTCTTTCAATTTGCCTACAGCCAAGTTGCCTGTCCAGTACAAGGGCTGGTCAGGAATGTGGACTTTTGCAGTCTATGATGATTATCCCATCCCCATGCTGTTGGGGGAAGACTTGGCCAATCATGTGAAGCAGGCCAAGAGGGTGGGAACGGTCACCCGCAGCCAGGCTAAACAAGCCGTGAGGCCTAGCTCTGTTCCGGAAACTGCTATCAGGACCCAGTCAGAGGTGATGGACCTGGACCTTAGGCCAATGTCTGCAACAGCAGTAGTGGATCCAGTCCCAGAGACCCAGACGGAACCAGTCCCAGAACCGGAACCAGCCGAACAACCAACACCAGACCCTGTGTCAGCACTGAATCCAGTACTTGCAACCTCAACACCAGAGGGCCCCACTGAACCTGAACTGGCAGCAGCCGATAACCCTACACAAGAGGCTCAGCCGGAGCCTGAATCCCAACATAGTGCACCAGCGGAGAGCGGTTCACAGTCAACAGAAACAGCTCCATCCCCTATATTGCTTCCAGAGGGACCAAGCCTAGGTCCACAATCCAATGAGGGACTGATGTCTCCAGCATCAAGGGAACAGTTCCAGACCGAACAGGAAGCAGATGAAAGCCTCCAGAGAGCTTGGACAGCGGCACGGAGCAACCCACCGCCTCTCAGCTCTTCTAATCGATCCAGGTTTGTTGTAGAAAGAGGACTTTTATACAAGGAAACTCTTTCTGGTGGACACCAGGAAGACTGGCATCCTCAGAGACAGTTGGTAGTTCCAACTAAATACCGGGCCAAGCTCTTGAGCTTAGCCCACGATCACCCTAGTGGCCATGCTGGGGTGAACAGGACCAAAGACCGTTTGGGGGGGTCATTCCACTGGGAGGGAATGGGCAAGGATGTTTCTACCTATGTCCAGTCTTGTGAGGTGTGCCAAAGAGTGGGAAAACCCCAAGACCAGGTCAAAGCCCCTCTACAACCACTCCCCATCATTGAAGTTCCATTTCAGCGAGTAGCTGTGGATATTCTGGGTCCTTTTCCGAAAAAGACAGCCAGAGGAAAGCAGTACATACTGACTTTCATGGATTTTGCCACCCGATGGCCGGAAGCAGTAGCTCTAAGCAACACCAGGGCTAAAAGTGTGTGCCAGGCACTAGCAGACATTTTTGCCAGGGTAGGTTGGCCCTCCGACATCCTCACAGATGCAGGGACTAATTTCCTGGCAGGAACTATGAAAAACCTTTGGGAAGCTCATGGGGTAAATCACTTGGTTGCCACTCCTTACCACCATCAAACAAATGGCATGGTGGAGAAGTTTAATGGAACTTTGGGGGCCATGATACGTAAATTCGTAAATGAGCACTCCAATGATTGGGACCTAGTGTTGCAGCAGTTGCTCTTTGCCTACAGAGCTGTACCACATCCCAGTTTAGGGTTTTCCCCATTTGAACTTGTATATGGCCGTGAGGTTAAGGGGCCATTGCAGTTGGTGAAGCAGCAATGGGAGGGATTTACACCTTCTCCAGGAACTAACATTCTGGACTTTGTAACCAACCTACAAAACACCCTCCGAACCTCTTTAGCCCTTGCTAAAGAAAACTTACAGGATGCTCAAAAAGAGCAAAAAGCCTGGTATGATAAACATGCCAGAGAGCGTTCCTTCAAAGTAGGAGACCAGGTCATGGTCTTAAGGGCGCTCCAGGCCCATAAAATGGAAGCATCGTGGGAAGGGCCATTCACGGTCCAGGAGCGCCTGGGAGCTGTTAATTATCTCATAGCATTCCCCACCTCCAACCGAAAGCCTAAGGTGTACCATATTAATTCTCTAAAGCCCTTTTATTCCAGAGAATTAAAGGTTTGTCAGTTTACAGCCCAGGGAGAAGATGATGCTGAGTGGCCTGAAGGTGTCTACTACGAAGGGAAATGTGCTGGTGGTGTGGAAGAGGTGAACCTCTCCATGACCCTTGGGCGTATGCAGCGACAGCAGATCCAGGAGCTGTGCACTAGCTACGCGCCAACGTTCTCAGCCACCCCAGGACTGACTGAACGGGCATACCACTCCATTGACACAGGTAATGCTCACCCAATTAGGGTCCAACCTTACCGGGTGTCTCCTCAAGCTAAAACTGCTATAGAACGGGAGATCCAGGATATGTTACAGATGGGTGTAATCCGCCCCTCTGAAAGTGCATGGGCATCTCCAGTGGTTCTAGTTCCCAAACCAGATGGGGAAATACGTTTTTGCGTGGACTACCGTAAGCTAAATGCTGTAACTCGCCCAGACAACTATCCAATGCCACGCACAGATGAACTGTTAGAGAAACTGGGACGGGCCCAGTTCATCTCTACCTTGGACTTAACAAAGGGGTACTGGCAGGTACCGCTAGATGAATCTGCCAAGGAAAGGTCAGCCTTCATCACACATCTCGGGCTGTATGAATTTAATGTACTCCCTTTCGGGCTGCGAAATGCACCCGCCACTTTCCAAAGACTTGTAGATGGTCTCCTAGCGGGATTAGGAGAATATGCAGTCGCCTACCTTGACGATGTGGCCATATTTTCGGATTCCTGGGCAGACCACCTGGAACATCTACAAAAAGTCCTTGAGCGCATAAGGGAGGCAGGACTAACTGTTAAGGCTAAGAAGTGTCAAATAGGCCTAAACAGAGTGACTTACCTTGGACACCAGGTGGGTCAAGGAACTATCAGCCCCCTACAGGCCAAAGTGGATGCTATCCAAAAGTGGCCTGTCCCAAAGTCAAAGAAACAGGTTCAATCCTTCTTAGGCTTGGCTGGTTATTACAGACGATTTGTACCGCACTACAGCCAAATCGCTGCCCCACTGACGGACCTAACCAAAAAGAAACAGCGAAATGCTGTTCAGTGGACCGGAAAGTGTCAGAAGGCCTTTAACAAGCTTAAAGCGACACTCATGTCTGACCCTGTACTAAGGGCCCCAGACTTTGACAAACCGTTCCTAGTAACCACAGATGCATCCGAGCGTGGTGTGGGAGCAGTTTTAATGCAGAAAGGATCTGATCAAGAATTCCACCCTGTAGTGTTTCTCAGCAAAAAACTGTCTGAGAGGGAAAGCAACTGGTCAGTCACTGAAAAAGAATGTTATGCCATTGTCTACGCTCTGGAAAAGCTACGCCCATATGTTTGGGGACGGTGTTTCCACCTGCAAACCGACCATGCTGCACTGAAGTGGCTTCACACCGTCAAAGAAACTAACAAAAAACTTCTTCGGTGGAGTTTAGCTCTCCAAGATTTTGATTTCGACATCCAACACATCTCAGGAGCTTCTAACAAAGTGGCTGATGCACTCTCCCGTGAAAGTTTCCCAGAATCAACTGGTTAAAATCGTCCTTAAGATGTGGAAAATATTGTTAGTCTTTATGTACTTGGTAGTATATTTAGAGATGCATGTGTCTTATTAACTCTGTTTTTCCTAGAGCTCCAGGAAGAAATCCCAGCCAGTGTTTCACCCTAGCTGAGATTTGGGGGGCGTGTCATAAATATAAAGGGAAGGGTAAACCCCTTTGAAATCCCTCCTGGCCAGGGGAAAGCTCCTCTCACCTGTAAAGGGTTAAGAAGCTAAAGGTAACCTCGCTGGCACCTGACCAAAATGACCAATGAGGGGACAAGATACTTTCAAAAGCTGGGAGGAGGGAGAGAAACAAAGGGTCTGTGTCTGTCTGTATGCTGTGCTTGGCCAGGGATAGACCAGGAATGGAGTCTTAGAACTTTTAGTAAGTAATCTAGCTAGGTATGTGTTAGATTATGATTTCTTTAAATGGCTGAGAAAAGAACTGTGCTGAATAGAATAACTATTTCTGTCTGTGTATCTTTTTTGTAACTTAAGGTTTTGCCTAGAGGGGTTCTCTATGTTTTTGAATCTAATTACCCTGTAAGATATCTACCATCCTGATTTTACAGGGGGGATTTCTTCATTTCTATTTACTTCTATTTTCTATTAAAAGTCTTCTTGTAAAAAAACTGAATGTTTTTTCATTGTTCTCAGATCCAAGGGTTTGGGTCTGTGGTCACCTATGCAAATTGGTGAGGCTTTTTATCCAACATTTCCCAGGAAAGGGGGGGGTGCAAGTGTTGGGAGGATTGTTCATTGTTCTTAAGATCCAAGGGTCTGGGTCTGTAGTCACCTAGGCAAATTGGTGAGGCTTTTTACCAAACCTTGTCCAGGAAGTGGGGTGCAGGGCTTTGGGAAGTATTTTGGGGGGAAAGACGCGTCCAAACAGCTCTTCCCCAGTAACCAGTATTAGTTTGGTGGTGGTAGCGGCCATTCCAAGGACCACGGGTGGAATACTTTGTACCTTGGGGAAGTTTTGACCTAAGCTGGTAAAGATAAGCTTAGGAGGGTTTTCATGCAGGTCCCCACATCTGTACCCTAGAGTTCAGAGTGGGGGAGGAACCTTGACAAAAGACAAGGTTAATCCTATATAGTTAAACTAATTCAAGGAGACAACCTGGATATTTCCATGGAAACAGATCATGCAGCCTTAAAGCTTAATGCTACTTTTAAATACTTTTACATCCCTGCACTGCAATGTAGCTTGTAAAGTTATTCCATGCATACAAGCATAGTGCTGTAGACAGATTTACAGGATACACAGCGATCAACATACATGGCAATCTGTCCATCCCAAGAAAATAGCAGCTATGGGGAAAAACTACTTAGGAAGTTCAGCTCAGTAAAGCTCCTCAGGGGAAGGGTTTACAGCCACACGGATGGGGGAGGGGATTTCCCCCTCTGATTGTGGAGATGCCTTGAGATCCACTGGGAAATCCAGTTCCACCAGTATAGATTCCTTGAGGAGCTAACCAGATTTGGCTTCCCAGTCCATGGTTACACACTACACCTTTTGGGTTGGTTGGATGGTGAAGGGGGCAGGAATAGATAGCAGCTGTGAATAGAGAGTTAACAGCATTATTTTCCCATGGAAAATCTGCTTCAAATAATGTGTATTTTCCAGGGGATAATACCGCAGTGAGCAGCTCCTTCATAGTTCTGCTTCCTCTCCATGATGACCTGTCCCCCCACAAACCTGGGAAGCTGTGTGTACATACTCAGTGTTAGCTTTCCATTTAAATCAGATCTTGTTTAATGCAGTCTAATGTTGTCCCTTGGGATAAGCATGTGCTGTGCTTTCATCTGGCCCATGCACATGCTCACTCAGTATTGGCCAACATCAAGAGATCAAAAATCATGAGTCAGAAACCACCCCACCCCCCCAAAAAAAAACCCTCATGATTTTTTGGGCCAATGACTATAATTGTGTGGTTTTTTTGGTCTGTCCTTTAATTTGTGAAGTCTGCCACGCGTTTGTGTGAAAATTAATGTCATCCACTCTCCCAAATATATTGAGGAAAGTGATGATGGTCCCTGTTGCAGGAGCTCTCACCACCTGCCCAGCAATTAATCCTGTCCCCCAGACTCCACACATCTGTCCCCACCATGAGTTCAGCTCCTCTCAGTTCATACCCCGACCCCATTGACACCCCCCACACCCTTAGTTCAGCCCTTCCATCCCCCACCCCACTTAGTTCAGTCCCCACCAACCCTGCTCAGCTTAGCCCTTCCCTCAACCCTGCCCCGCCCACTTCAGCCCTCATCCCACCTTAATTCAGCCCCACCAGTCCACTCCCCAGTTCAGCCTTTCTCCCCTACCTGACCTCTGCTTCCCCTGGGCTTTTTCGCCTCCTATCCTAAGCCTGGGATTGGGGGGGCTGCAGCTGGGTCCTGGCTCCCCTTTTCCAAGCTTGGGGGAGCATCTCCAGGGGCTCTTCACACCCTCTCTGTCCCTTTCCAGGCTGGGTGCTGCAGGGGAGGAGCAAAGGCACCATCTCACAAGTGTTTCTCACAGGTGGGGAGAGGGGAGCAGAGTTGTACTGAACTCTTTGCTTCGTCCTGCCCTTTCTCCTCGTGTGGGAAAAGCAAGCAGAGGCGAGAGACTCTGACGGCTTCTGGCTGGGCGGAACTTCACAAGGGGGCTGAAGCTTCTCATGTCATTGTGAGATGAGTTCCCACACACTCTGAAATCCCATCACTTATGGGAAAAAAAAAATCACAAGAGTTGACAATACTTCCCACTAGAGGTAAGAGTGAGAACTTACTCTTTAGTTGTTGCATCACTGGGCTCTGTTCATGTATCAGTGAAGTATCAATTTGGATTCCCATTAGGTCATTTCAAGCATCATAGTTTGTTTGCTTTGTTTTGTATTTTGTTTTTGGACAATTCCTAGTTTGCTTTAACAGAAGTCAGACGAAAACACCAAGGTCTAATATGAAATATGAACAGCAGTTTTGTTTAAATATTGTAGTCATTTTTATTATTTTTAAACCAGTATTAAACCAGGTTGGAAAGAATTGTTTACAGTTCTCTTTCACCAGGCTCACGTAATGCTAGTGTCACAGATGACATCATTTTTCAACAAGATGGCTGACCAATAACCCTTTCCAACAAGATGGTTGCCTTAGAAACTAGGCTCCAAAATGCCTATTATTAAGTTTTGTTTGTTTTAAACCCATGCATTTAATAGGTTATTCTTATGGACAAATGCGTCTTATCTGTGAACTCTCATATTCCTTGTCTCCACATATTGGAGGCTGTTTTTCTTTAAAGGAAGAATGAACTTGAATTTATGCCCCACATGTGGCCAACAGTCACTGGGCATTTTTATAAGGGGAAAACACTATTACTTTTGAAGCCAATATTACCCCTGGGGGACTTCGCAAATGTATAAAATGAATTATTGCTATTTTGAAACAATCTCTCTCTGTCTCTGTGCTGAATTTTCACAATAAGCAGAGTTCCTTCCTTTATATACAGTAATAGGCTATATTTCATAGTAATAAACAAGCAGATATTTAGAGAGATTGCTGTACACAAATTATTGGCTCGATTCTGCAAGCATTTATGCATG
This sequence comes from Eretmochelys imbricata, assembly GCF_965152235.1. Taxonomy (NCBI): domain Eukaryota; kingdom Metazoa; phylum Chordata; order Testudines; family Cheloniidae; genus Eretmochelys; species Eretmochelys imbricata. The sequence goes on from NC_135575.1 coordinate 127,533,767, forward strand.
AGAATACCTTTACTCACATGGAGAAACCCTATTGAAGTTAATGAAACAACTCCATGTTAGTAAGGCTACTCACATGAATAAGTATTAGCGGATCTGGGGCCTAAGTAATCAACGGTGCACTGTTTGGTATCAGTTGTCAAAAGCTGGCTGCCTGCACAGCACACTATTCTTCAAATGCCTATTTCCTTTTGTCCGGACTTCCCATAAACTGTTATAAACAGCTTTGTAAAAGGAGTCATTATTACCTGTCACATTTAATTTGTTTTTTTTTAGTTGTTAGCCATATAGAAAGAAACAGGATAACAAAAACAGGGGAATGAGAAAAACATCACTAACTCTGATTAGTGAAGGAATGCATATTCAGAAGGAAGGAGCAGAAATGTATTTTTTTTTTAAGATACTGTTTTATAATTAAAGTGTAATTATAAATTTTAACAGTTTAGCGATTAGAACAATTTATGTAGGTTGTGATAGATTCTCCATTGCTTGCAGTCTTTAAATCAAGACAGATATCTTTCTAAAAGACATCCTATAATTCAATCAGAAGTAACGGGTTTGATGCAGAAGCTATCAGCTGAAATTCATAGGCCCAGTTGCGTATTAACATATGGACACACGGGGCCTGTGCCAATTTGGGGGACCCCACTGGAGCACAGGAAACTGTGTAGAAGTGAGAGGGCTACCGGTGCCGGAATTGGGGCCATTCCCCCTGCTCTTCCTCCCCAGAAGCTGGAGCCAGGCTGTGGTAAAGCGGTGGGGAGCCCTGGCCCACCACCTGCCCCCAGGGCAGCTCTTACCATGGCCCAGCTCCAGCTCTGCCAGGGGTAGGGGCCTCAGGGGGAAGAAGAGGAGGAGGGGTCATGACACCATGGTGACGGTGGGCTAAGTCCCTCCACAGCCCCCCACCTGAAGAGGTTGGTGCTGTCAGCAGAAGCTGAATTTCATGGCAGGGGAGCTGATCATCTTATCAGCTCCCTCACCGAGAAGTGCAGCCTCTGATGCCACCACTCTGCATCTGCCCGAGGCTACTACGTTCATGTTAAAAAGTGGGATGGCCATGACTCCTCTCCCCCCCTCCCGCCCCCCCCCCCCGTTCCAGGGATCCAAATATTCTTTGTACCCAAGGCCCCAATAAATCTTAATCCCCTCTGCATAGACCTCTCTTATGCAGGCTACATGATGACAACGGACCCTTCTGACCTTAAAATTTATTAATCAGAAAGTCCCATAGAATGTAATAGAGACTAAAACTTTCTATATGTTTTGTTTTAAACTATCCAATAAATATAATGGAAAACTATTACAGACTGTAGCTTTTTAGAGTACTTTCTACAGTACTTCATTATGTTTCTATGTAACCCTATTGGTTTCTTTTCTAAGCTATTAAATTCTACAGGACTTTTCCATTGGGGTGAACCTACCAAGAAGTGTATCTCCCCCTCAGTCTGATCCCTTGGCTTGTGTGTTCCTTTCTGTAACCCTCTATCTTTGTTTATTTAGTTTGCAGCAGAGCAGGGACCATATTTTCACAAGTCTGTAAATCATCCATCACACTAATAAACAGAGCTGGTAAAAAAATAAAAAAAAATTCTCACAACAAATTTTGTAATTTGGAATTTTTCAACCAGCTCTAAAACCAAATAATTAATAATATAAATTCAACTGGGGAAAACAGTACTTTACCTTAGGAACAGTTAAATTTGAAAATAATTTGTTTTAGAACTGGCTGAATCCAAATACTGCTTCCTTCCATATTCTTTGGAGTGGAAAAATAAAGCTGCAGGGAAAACGTGTGAGGATTCATTTTAGAGAGACATATATAAAATAATTAAAAAATATTAACCATTCATTTACTACACTTGCAAAGTCTCTAGTGTTACAGGCGACTTCAAAAAGATTAGTATTTTCCCCTCCTATATATATTCAGGGACTGTGCTAATATCATCAATCACATTTTGGGTCAAAATGCAGATTTTGTCTCCCATTAAACTTAAGGAAAAACAGCACCACTCTCGTTCAGGACAGCAGCAGTAACTATGTTCATAGGTGAAAAAGCATTTGTCATTGTGAATAACCCGTGAAATACAAGGCTTTGAAAAACAGTATCTTATTACCATTTCTGAGTCTGGTTCTGAGGCAGCCATCTTGCTGGAAGGGGATGTCAGCCATCTTGTTGACAATATACAACAGTTTTGTTTTTCCATGCTGATGTAAGCAGTGTCAGGATGAGCTCCACCCTGACATCTGGTGGTGAGGTGTGGCAAGTTGTGGAAAAGAACTTCAGGGGCCGATGTCATTTGCATAGGCACACCCACCACGCCTAGAATGAGACCATAGCTGCTCAAATGGTCACTTTGGCTGCTGTGGGATCCCCAGCGTCTCTGTTATTGGGGCAGGAAGAATAAATTGTTATTACCCTGATTATGGGAACTGTGCTTGGAACTGTACGTGGCCTTTTGTTATGATGGAGGGATTCACCATCAACTAAGTAGCACTCGCTAGGCAAGGGTCATGGGTTCCAAAACTGTGTGAATAGAGAGAGGCTGGGGACAAGTATTAATACTTGGTGGCATGGGCCCCTTGGTGAGGGCCTTACATGCTAATTGCACTTCCTCCTCTCTCCACTGTGGAATATCAGAGCTAATTTTGATTTCATTAGAAGTCTAGTTATAGGCTGCTGAGCTCACTTTGGGCTGACAGCGCACCAGCACTGGGGCTCCCCTACTACAAGCTGAATTCACCTAAGAGCTGAAATCACTGAGTGTTGTGTTAAGTAGTGGGGGAGCCTGAAGATATATTGTGGAGCAGTTTGCGGCACGGCTGGTGAAGCAGTTCAACGCGGAGCAGTGTGTGGATGGCAGGAGCTGCTTGTGGGTCGTGGAGCTGAGCGAAGGAGTTCGTGGGGCAGCTGGTGGAGCGGAGCGCAGTGGAGCGAAGGAGTTCGTGGGGCGGCTGGCGGAGCGGAGCGCAGCTGAGCGAAGGAGTTCGTGGGGCGGCTGGCGGAGCGGAGCGAAGGAGTTTGTGGGGCGGCTGGCGGAGCGGAGCGCCGCTATGGAGCTATGGGGCGGTCAGCTTCAGATCATGTAAGGTGCCTCTTATCCCCGTCCCATTTCCACCCAGGTTGGGAGGTAAAGCTCCGCAGATAAACTTTCGAACTCTGGGGCTGCCCTGACCAGGGACAGAGACTTTTGGGGCATTGGACTTTTGGGACTTTGGGTGATTTGGGGTTGCTGGACTCAAGAACCAAAGGGAAAAGGGCATGCCCCAATTTGCCTGGGGTGGGTTTTTTTTTTGCTCATGGGTTGTGTTATGAATCCTGTTGGTGGTGTTTCCCCAACATAATGCCACATTGTTTCTCTCTGTTATTAAAAGGCTTTTGCTACACTCAGGCTATGTGCTTGCGAGAGGGGAAGTATTGCCTCTTGGAGGCGCCCAGCGGGGGTGGTATATATTTGTCCCAGGTCACTGGGTGGGGGCTCGAGCCGGTTTGCATTGTGTTATTGGAATGGATCCCCTAGATATTGAACCCGGCCCTTGTTGCTGCCAACTCTGACGGGCAGAAGGGTTACACTATATAGAATAAATAAGGTATTCAGTGTCACTCAAACCTAAAATAAATAGTGTTTCATATTTAACTAGTCTCAGATTCAATTGTACATTTTACAGTTTGATTTCTGTTATTCCCTATTTCTGTCTGCATGATATACAAAATGAAGTGTGGCAGCTAATACTGTCTTTATATAGAGTTATTCACTGTGTGGTAAAAGATTATTGGAATGTAGGCCAGGAGCAAACTGATATTTTAATAATTATATGGTCGCAGGTGTTAAATTTTAACAATACTACTACAGAGTACACGGTTGATAACATGATTTGTGTACATTTTCTCTAAATATCTGTCTGTATAGTACTATGAGAAATATGCCCTGTATTGTATGCAGTGTAATAGCAGGTAACTACACTTGCTTAGGGGAAAATGATAAAACTCTCAGTTGCAGTTACCGGAAGCAGCCAGCTACTGCTGATAGTAGATAGGACTAGCATCAATACTCAACATATTTTTCTCTAAAAGGTACCTGTAACCAGCAGTCAGTGATATACTACATATCGGGGTGTGTGCATGCCATCGAATATGATTTCCATTAGAGAATATTTCTTTTGTTGACTGTACAGTGTTTGTTCTTCAGCAGTATTTTATTAACACTCTGCTTGAACTCAATATCTATGGCCTAGTTTACACTTAAAACTCAATTTAATGTACTATACTGACTGTAGAGTCCATCCTGGTCTGACTGAACTCTGTGGGAGTTTTGATGTTGACGTCGGTTATAGAAGGATCAGGCCCAGTGTCTACTTACAGAGCTGCTGCATTCACGCAAAAGCTGCTGCTGATTTTTTTTAAAAACAGGTTTTCATATACAAAAATAAAAATCATCTTCTCAATTGTGTCTAAACTATCTGATCCTCATAAGGGTGATTAGAGCCCTGTGACGTTGCACTCCATACGTTTTATGGAAATATGCTTATGAGTGTGAATATCATGTAACTGGAATATGCTTTATGCAAAAGTTCTCTTGTAAGGTATCATAACAAAGGTTATAAACTACTGAAGATATTCCTCCTATTTGTATGCATGTATCATTCTTGTATCTGAAGCTAGAAATATGAAGTATAACTCTGAGTTCCTACTGTATTTATGCATGCAAAGCGTGGGCCATTAATGGTGGTTTAGCATCTTGATGGCTCCCATTGACTCAGACAATTGGTTGTAAGTGGTTTATTTACCTGCAAACCTTCCTATGTACCTGTGGGCCAACCCAGGAAGAATGGAGACTAGGGGTCTTACAGTGACATGTGGCCATGTTACATGATACTGGAATCCATCTTAATCCTTGTACTTTTTCATTGATGAGGTGGGGATAGGGAGAAGCACAGACAAAAGATTTCCGCCTTGTGCTGATGCTATAAAAGAGGGTGGAGCAGGACAACAGAGGCTACCAGTCATGAGAAAACCCCTGCTTACCACCTGAGATGTCTGCTGGCTCTAACAAAGACTGTACCAAGGGAAAGGATTGGGCCCAGACTAGGAAGGAGTCTAGTCTTGTGAAAGAAGCTTATTGGAACATCTCTGAGGGTGAGATATTACCTGATGCATCCGATGAAGTGAGCTGTAGCTCACGAAAGCTTATGCTCAAATAAATTGGTTAGTCTCGAAGGTGCCACAAGTACTCCTTTTCTTTTTGTGAATACAGACTAACACAGCTGCTACTCTGATACCTGTAATCAGTTTCTTAATGTATTAGGCTTAGACTTCCGTGTTTTGTTTTATTTTGCTTGGTGACTTACTTTGTTCTCTCTGTTATTACTTGAAAGCACTTAAATCCTACTTTTTATAGTTTATAAAATCACTTTTGTGAGTAAATTGTTGGGGACACTGGTGCATGGCCACTAGGTAACTCGAGGGGATGGAAGACCACGAGTGTCAATGAAGCCCCCTCGCACTAGGCCCAAGTGTCCTTGGGCCCCCACCCCCCCTCCTGGAGGCACTTGCAGCAGCTATGCGTACTAGGCCCAAGTGTCCTTGGCCCCCCTGCCTGGAGGCACTCGCAGCAGTTATGCTAAGGATCTGCAACAATATGTCAGAGTCAGACTGCCTGAAACTAAACAAGGCCAAATAGGGCAGATATGGAAGAACAATGCTGAATAACAGCAGCTTTATGTATACTTTAACAAATGATACAAAAAAGAAGGGAACTAGCTGGTAACTGGATTGGCTAGCTATATGGATACTTAGCGCAGCTTGCTATTGGATAAGTATGCTGAAGAAAGGATGTATAAAAGCCTGTGTAACTTCCTGCTCTGTGTGCAGGATTTGAGATTCTATTCTCCCTGTACCTTGTTTGCAGCTGCAAATAAACTTTTCTGCTTCTCCACCCCGTTGTGATTATTGGGTGACGCACACAGGTAACGAGCCCCTGCTGTTGTTTTGCCTCTTGGCACTGGGTGCCGGCAACAAAGTGATTAATACCCGGGGGAGCAAACAGCTGTGCATATCTCTCTATCAGTGATATGGAGGGCGAACAATTTACGAATTTACCCTGTATAAGCTTTATACAGAGTAAAATGGATTTATTTGGGGTTTGGATCCTAATGGGAGCTGGGTGTCTGGGTGCTGGAGACAGGTAACTTGCTGAACTGTTTTTAAAGTCTGCAGCTTTGGAGGCATAGCCCAGAACCTGAGTCTGTGTTGCAGCAGCCTAGCATATCTGGCTCAACAAAGCAGGGTTGTGGAGTCCCAAGCTGGCAGGGAAAATGGGCTCAGAGGTCATTTCAGCACATCAGGTGACAGTCCTAAGGTGATCTCTGTGACCAAACCCGTCACAAACCCCTAAAAAGGGCTCTGTCAGGTTTCGTTCAAGATTGAGGGATCTAAATGGCTTGATTTGCCCCATTTGTGCCAAAGAATACATTTCCTTTTAACACAACGCAACAATACTAATCAGCTGGGGTCACTTGAGATGGATTAGATTACAAAAGGGTAGGATCCCATTCCCATGGCAGGCATTAGTATCCACTGACTCTAAGGCTACTGTTATGCCATCACCTGCCTGAATCCCCTCCCCACCTGCATCCTTGCTTCTTTCCCCCCTCCCACCACAGACGCACAACTAAAACTACAGTTCCCAGCCTGCAGCGCTATTCATTTCCGAGCGGCCCTTGAGTTCCCAGCCTGCAATGCGACACGGGGATCCGTAGTCCAATGGGAGCAGCAGGGGGCGGGTCTATGCAAATATCGCCGGCAGTCGGTCACCTCGCGGGCGGCGCTTCTGTTTCCGCGTTGAGGCGCCGCGGGATTCAGGGACATGGCCAGGCCGGGAACCTGACGTTAACCTTAGCGTCACCTCAGCCACCGGCGCACGAGAGAAGATGGCGTCCATGCTGCTGAAGAGCTGCAGCCGGCGGGTCTGCTGCCTCCCCAGGCCGCTGCGCAGGGAGCCCAAGTGGGGTAAGGCTCGGGCCGGGGCTGAGCAGGCGCCGCAGCGCTGGGCTCCGGCTCGCCAGCGACTGTGGGACTCGAGCCGCCGGCTCCCGAGTCCCCAGCCTAGGCCCTGGTGCGAGGGGCACTGGGGCCGGGCGGGGCCCTGCGGCTGGGGGAGCTGGCTACGGGCCTGACCGTTCAGGGGACAGTGATTACGGGGCGGGCGGGAGCGTGGGGCGAGGCTGCCTCCCTTCCCTGCTTCCCGAGATCACCGGGTGTCATCTGAGCAGCCCTGAGCTCACGTGGGCGACGCGCGTTGGGCGCCCGCGCTTGGTGGTCTCGTCCTGCCTCTTGATCTCTAGCGGCGGGGAGCTCCTGTCAGTGGCCCGGGCCGGCGTCCTCCCTCCACGCGTCTCCTGGGCCCGTGGCTCCTTTATTTCTCTTCGCTGAAGCCTTGGGGTGCTCCTGGGCTGGCAAGTCGTCAGTGCTTTGCTTTATCGCTAGCTCTTGGGGCTGGAACCTCCCAGAAGTTTTTTCCTTTGTATAAACTACTTAGTTCCTGCTGTGCTTTGTCATCCGCCGTATTTGGCCTTTGAGTTAAAGTGCCATTGGCTTTAGTTTTCAAGGCGTTCTTTTTTTCAAATAAAGTGGGTTCTTTGTCTAAGCTACGTATCCTGAAAGTAAATAAAAACCTAACTGACTCCTTGCAAGTAGCAAATCAGCCTTAAAATTGAGTACAATGAAATCCGATGTGCTTATTTTGTTCTAAGAATTTGGCAACTGACTGAGGTTTACCAAATGAGGTATCCAAATGTTTGTGAAACAGTCAATAACTTGTGACAGGTTAGTTCAGGGGGGTGGGCAAACTTTTTGGTCCAAGGGCTACATCTGGGTATAAAAATTGTATGGTGGGCCATGAATGCTCACAAAATTGAAGGTTGGGTGCAGGAGGGGGTGAGGGCTCTGGTTGGGCATGTGGGCTCTGGGGTGGGGCCAGAAATGAGAAGTTCAGGTGTGGGAGGGGGCTCCAGGCTGGGACGCAGGGGTGTGTGTGAGAGAGCTCCAGCTGGGGATATGGGCTCCAGGGTGGGGCTGGGGATGGGCACTTTGGGGTGCAGGAGGGTGCTCCGGGCTGGGACCGAGAGGTTCAGAGGGTGGGAGGGGGCTCTGGGCTGAGGCAGGGAGTTGGGGGTAAGGGGCTCAGGGGTGCAGGCTCCAGGCAGCACTTCAAGCAGCTCCCGGAAGCAGCGGCATGTCCCTCCTACATGGAAGCGTGGTTGGCTCTTGCACGCTGCCCCATCTGCAGGTGCCACACCCACAGATCCCAGCAGCAATGGTATGTCACCCTACAGCTCCTACGTGGAGGCGCGACACCAGCCATGCGGCTCTGCATGCTGTCCAATCCGCAGGCGCTGCCTCTGCAGCTCCCATTGGCCGCGGGTCCTGGCCAATGGGAGCTGTGAGGGATGGCGCTTGGGGCGGGGGCAGTGTGCGGAGAGCTCCCTGGCTGCCCCTATGCCTAGGAACTGGAAGGGGGGACATGCCACTGCTTCCGGGAGCCATGTGACAATCCCCCGACCCTGCTCCCCGGCTGGAGTGCTGGAGCGGGGCAAGCGCCTGATCCCGCTCCCTGGTGGTAGCTTGAGGGCTGGACTAAAAGGCTTCACAGGTTGGACGCAGCCTGCGAGCCGTAGTTTTCCCACCCATGGGTTAGTTGCTTTTAACTGCAAAAAAGATTTGGTTTAATATTTGTGAAAAGGGCTAGCTTGATAGCTGTAGAAGCTTCAGTATTCTAGCCACAGGACATATAACAGTAGTGCAAGATTTGTTGCAATGCTTTACCAATGACCTTCAGTCTTGAGCTGGAGGAATCAGTCACCATGAATGAAGGTTAAATGGCTTTACCAATTCAATTCATGACCTTTGCTGAAGTTGCCAGTAAAGCTGCCACTTGTGATGGACGCTTTCTTTAATGTGGCATACTGGCCAACAACAGCCATCTGATATAGTGATCTCTTATAGTTACTGGTCTCTGCTCAGATACTGAAGTAAAGGACGTGATATAAAAACTAAGATAGATTTGGGCTGAATTTGAACTTGTTGACATGGACAAAAGGTTGGATTTTATTACCATTACTTTGTGCCATTCAGTCCTTCCTACAGCATTCTAAATCTTCAGAATACAGGAAATATGTTTAATCTGTAAACTAAGTTACAGAAGGGTAAATGGGCATACCACTAGCCTCTGTGGCATAGCAATATTTTCTCACAATGCTAACTGATTAGAATATTTCATGTTGGATGAGTTTTGATGTAAAAATTGCTTTAATAACACAGTTTGGCATAACTTAAAAACTCTTCAGGTATTCTGTAGGTGCCATATACGCTCATAGATTAAGGCCAGGAAGGGGCCACTGTGATCATCTAATCTGACCTCCTATATAACACAGTCCATAGAACTTCCTCAGAATAAATCCTAGGGCAGATCTTTTAGAGAAACATCCGGTCTTAATTTAAAATTTTTAGTGATGGGGAATCTACTATGAGCCTTGGCAAATTGTTCCAATGGTTAATTGCTCTCTCTGTTAACAAATTACATCTTATTTCCAGAATGAATATGTCCAGCTTCAGCTTCCAGCCTTTGGGTCATGTTATACCTTGCTCTGCTTGATTGAAGAACACATTAGTAAATATTTATCCCCCATATAGATGATTATAGACTGTAATCAGGTCACCCCTTTACCTTCTCTTTGTTAAGCTTGAGCTGCCTGAGTTCATCGCTATAAAACAGGCTTGCTAATCCTTAATCATTCTCTGAACACTCTCCAATATATCAACCTCTTTCTTGAGTTGCGGGCACCAGCCTTGGACACAGTATTCTGACATCAGTTACATCAGTGCCCATCAAAGGTAAAGTAACCTGCCTACTCCTACTCAATAGTTCCTCTATTTATGCATGAAAGGATCTTGTTAGCTCTGTCGGCCACAGCATCACATTGGGAGCTCATGTTCAGCTGATTATCCACCAGGACCCCCAAATCTTTTTCAGAGTCACTGCTTTCCAGTGTAGAGTCCCTCATCTGCATTCTTTGTTCCTAGATATATACATTTCCATTTAGCTGTATTAAAATGCATTCTGTTTGCTTATGCCTAGTTTACCAAGTGATCCAGATCACTCTGAATCAATGACCTGTCCTCTTTATTTACCATTCGCTCATTTTTTTTGTGTCATCTGCAAGCTTTCAGTGATGATTTTCTGTTCTAGGTCATTGATAAAGGTGTTAAATAGCATGTGGCCACAAACTGATCCCTGCAGGTTTTAACTGGAAACACACCCACTTGAAGATTACATGTTCACAGTTACATTTTGAGGCCTATTAGTTAGCCAGTTTTTAATCCATTTAATGTGTGCCAGATTAATTTTATATTCTAATTTTTTAATCAAAATGTGTGATGCCAAGTCAAATACCTTACAGACGCCTAAAAGTATATTACATCAACACTGTTACATTTATCAACTAAAATTGTAAATTCATTTAAAGAAATTAGTTTGACAGGATGTGTTTTTTATAAACCCATGTTGAATTGCATTAATTACATTACCCTCCTTTAGTTCTTTATTAATCAAGTCCTGTATCAGCAGCTTGGATTGATGTCAGGCTGACAGGCCTATAATTACTCAGGTCATCCTGTTTACCCTTTTTCAAATCTGGCAGATCATTAACTTTCTTCCCGTCTTCTGGAACTTCTGAAGTGCTCCAAGATTTATTCAAAATCAACAGTCCAGCAAGCTCCTCTGCCAGGTCTTTTAAAACTTAGATGAAAGTTATCTGGACCAGCTGATTTAAAAGGGGAACAGGGACACAGGCAGGCTCTACTCCATGTCCCCCTTCCCAGTTGTGATGCCGCAAACACTCTGTGGCATCACAGCTGGGAACAGAACACTGGGGAACAGACTCTATTGGCACATAGAGGTAAGCCTGACTGATGCTAAGGGCTATGGAATATGCTTACTTGGAAACTAACCCCAATAAACATTGCATTGTTTGCACTTTGGACTTCTGGTCTTTTGCTGCTTGCTGTCTGCGAGACAAGAACCAGGGAAGTGTGAAGGTGGAGGGAAAGCCCTCTAACACTTAGCTACTGGAGCTGGTCAGTGTTTAGGGAGAGGAGGCTGAGCTGGGACCCAGGATACCCTGTAAAAAGTCATTGGCAAGTGTGCACGCTCCCACAGTTTTTGCTCAAAAAAGGGCCTTTTTCCACTTTAAATGGCAAGTGTAGACATTGCCTAAACCTTATTAAAGTCAAGATATACCACGTCTACCCTGTCTCCCCCCCCACCCCTCCCCCGAAGGCTTGTTACCCTGTCAAAGAAAGTTATCAGGTTGGTTTGACATAATTTGTTCTTGACAAATCCATGCTGTTACTTATCACCTTATCTTCTAGGTGTTTGCAAATTGATTGCTTAATTATTTGTTCCATTATTTCTCCGGGTACTGATGTTAAGCTGACTGGTTTGTAATTCCCCGGTTTGCCCTTATTTCCCTTTTTATGTATTGGCACTATATTTGCCCTTTTGCAGTCCTCTGGAATCTCTCCCGTCTTCCTCGACTTTTTGAAGATAATCGCTAATGGCTCAGTTATCTTCAGTCAGCTTCTTGAGTATTCTAGGAAGTATTTCATCAGACCCTGGTGACTTGAAGACATCTAACTTGTCTAAATAATTTTTAACTACTTCTTTCCCTATTTTAGCCTCCCTTTCTTTTATTTGGTTATATATTAATTTTTTACAGCTGCCTTCACTTTCCCTTTAAACCAGCAGACCCTTCTTCCTCAATTGTGGGGTTATGGCTTCTTGTAAACTGTTGTTAAATGATTCTTAATTATCAGTCACAGTTTTCTGACTAAATTCTTCTTCCCTGCTGATTTATTTTATTATTGTTTCATGTGCTCCTTCAGCTGGAACATACCTCTGTTGTTAACCCATTGTTTCATGACAAAAATCCATTTATAATAGTTTTGTTTTATCTTCGATCCACTTTAATCTTAGTTCATCTTGTTCATTCAGCAAGTAAGTAGTTTAAGTGCTTCTTAGAATCTTAAGTATTCTTCCAGTAAAGATCAAGGCTTTAAGTACCACAGACTTACACTTTTGGAGTTATTATTTTCATGATAGACATTTTTCAGTTGAATTTTAAAAACAAATACATAGTATGTAAGTTCTTCTGTATCTGAAGCCTTTTTTAGGGTGTGTAAATTTTAAAAGGTTTCATGTCAAGGTTCCTTCCCTGCTCTGAACTCTAGGGTACAGATGAGGGGACCTGCATGAAAAACCCCCTAAGCTTATTTTTACCAGCTTAGGTTAAAACTTCCCCAAGGTACAAACTATTTTACCTTCCCTGAACTTTATTGCTGCCACCACCAAGTGTCTAACAAATATAACCAGGAGGGAGCCCACTTGGAAACGTCTTTCCCCCCAAAATCCCACTAACCCTACACCCCCTTTCCTGGGGAAGGCTTGATAAAAGTCCTCACCAATTTGCATAGGTGAACACAGACTAAGAGACTAAGGTGCCACAAGTACTCCTTTTCTTTTTGCGGATACAGACTAACACAGCTGCTACTCTGAAACTTTTTGTAAATTTTAAAAGTAATCCTATCATTCTTATTACTGGTTTTACAGTAGTAGTACAAAAAAATTGTTTGTCTACAGCTCTTATCCAAATGGATGCTTTTCTTGCTTCCTAAACAGGTAATCCTGGTTAAGGTTTTCTAAAGGGGCAGTGCCAAGTACTTTAAGCTGCAGATGTTCTCTTCGCAAATATCCCAATTATATTTATATGGGTGGTTTTTAATGCCTTGGCAACGAGGAGCATGAATCTTCTTTTTTCCTTTCTCTTGGCCTAGATTTGGCTAGTTCTCATGCGTTGCACATTGCTCCAGGTCTGAAGTTGCACATGAGAAGGGACTCTTCAGATATAGACACACTTCCAAAAGTTAAAATGAATATAAATTAATAGTGTTGTATAACCTTTAAACAACCTACATTTTTGGCCTAACGTGCTGTACCTGACGAGAGTCATTTCTAAAGTAACAGTTGGCCTTTTAAAATAATTTAGTTCATTATTAACATTATGGGTGAATTGTCTTCCTAAATTTCAATCTGTTTGCAAATTATTTGTTTTTTTGTTGTTGTTGTTTTTTTTTTTTTCAGGTAACTTGGGAGACCGTGCTTGTCTCAGTTGTGTGTCTCTGAGGTTGATAAACCATACGTAAGTAACTGTAAACATGACAATTATTTTTCTAGTCTTTTAAAACGCTGCCAAGCTATCCTAAAAGCTTTAATACATCATAATGGAACATAGTTACCAGTCTGCTGGACAAGGTACACAATTACTAGCCACAACCCATATTATAGAGCCACAAAGTGAAGCCCAAGAATAGTACCTTAGTCATATGCCTATTATGTTACTTTTGGGAATAGGAATATGTGACATAGTTTCTTTTTCTCCCAATCTATCCTCCTTGTCTTATGCCAATGCAATAAACAAGCACTGTTTTTGTGAAAGCAATAAAAAGTGAATTCTCTTCTGATGATCAATTGCAAGTGACACCACTGGAAGTGGAAACTCTCCTTCATAACACTGCTGGTCCACACTCCACTATCGCATACACATATGTAAATGTTGGTCTCAGTTGGTTTTGAGCAATAGTTGATAGGGCCCTACCAAATTCACGGCCCTGAAAAACGCGTCACGGACCATGAAATCTGGTCTTTTGTGTGCTTTTACCCTATGCTGTACAGATTTCATGGGGGAGACCAGCATTTCTCAAACTGGGGGTCCTGACCCAAAAGGGAGTTGCAGGGGGGGGTCACAAGGTTATTTCAGGGGAGTTGTGATATTGCCACCCTTCCTTCTGCACTGCCTTCAGAGCTGGGTGGCCGGACAGTGGCAGGTGTTGACTGACGGCCAAGCTCTGCAAGCAGCAGCGCAGAAGTGAGGGTGGCAGTACCATACCAGGCCATCTTTACTTGTGTGCTGCTGCTGGTGATGGTTCTGCCTTCAGAGCTGGGCTCCCGGCCAGCAGCTGCCACTCTCCAGCTGCCCAATTCTGAAGGCTGCACTGCCGCCAGCAGCAGCACAGAAGTAAGGGTAGCAGTACTGCAACCCCCCTTCCCCGCCCAAATAACCTTGCGACCCCCTGCCGCCACAAGTCCTCTTTGGGTCAGAACCCCTACACCTACAACACCGTGAAAATTCAGATTTAAATAGATGAAATTATAAAACTTGTGATTTTTAAAATTTTATGACCATGTAATTGACCAAAATGGACTGTGAATTTGGTAGGTCCCTATTGATAGTTAAAGGGCAAGCACAGTTCACTTTAGCCCCACATTCAATAGACCAAGGCTATATGTAACCTGTGTTACGGTCTTGGCTGAATCCTTCAAGTGGATGGTCATTATTGCACTCAACCTTTTGGGTCCTGTGCACTTCCCAAGCCTGCTGGTTCTGGGCAGAATCCAGTCACTGTTCATAAATCAGGGCTTCTAAGGTACACGCCTAGGTGAAGACCTCCTGTCTTGCGCCCTTCTGTACGATGTGGGACTCCACGGGCCAACTGTCTTAGGCCCAAAAACCAATGCTGAGTTCTCCCAAATCTTCCCAGTCACTTAGGCTCCCCAGAGTTCCACCTCATTGATTTATAGTTTAACCCCTCAGGGATCATGTGATATGTAATGCAAGGAACACAGGCTTTGCACAGGAGTTTCTTAGCCACAATAACTTTTACTCTTAATGCATATAAGAGTTACATATTTTTAGGAAAAACAACAAAGCCTATACACTGTGTCCCCTAAATCTGAGCTCACCCCTTCCTGTGAGTCCTAAGCCTCTGAAAATGTTGGAGGGTGGGCCCTCTCCTGTAGTCCTTTTGTTGTCTAGCAATAGACAGCCAGTGAGAGTGAAGGAGGCTAGAGCAGTTCTTGCCTTTAGGTAAGATTTCTGCCCCCTCTGTCAAGTAACCCACCAATCAGCTGCAGAACTCCAATCAGGTGGTTGGCTTGGAAATTCCAGCCCCTTGGATCCAAACTAGGAAAATCCAATTCACTCCAGCCCACTCCTATCTGTAGTAAAGCCATTGTCTTGGGGTAAAAAGAAAAGGAGCTACAGCTCACAAAAGCTTATGCTCAAATAAACTGGTTAGTCTCTAAGTTGCCACAAGTCCTCCTTTTCTTTTTGCAAATACAGACTAACACGACTGCTATTCTGAAACCTGTCTTGGGGTAGACCCCCTTAATTGGAACACAGTCACAGTAAACATGTCTTGTGTTCTGGGAGGTATCAAGAATTAAAAGAAGCTGCCCTGGGTCTGTCCTTGACAACTTTAGAAAGCTGTAATTACATGTTCAAAATGTAGGTCATATTCTTCAATAAGGTGGCTATCAGTGGAAGGTCACAAATTTTATATTTTTATACATACATACACCAATCTGTCACACCCTCATCCTTCAGTTCCTCTCTATCCATCTGCCCAAGCTGTCATAAAGCCAGTGTCTTCCTGTCTGTCATTTATGTAAATAATTGTAACCAGTTCATAAGTAATGTGTAATATACTCGAGTTTTAGTTTTATAGGGGTTTTTTTGGTTGTTGCCCAAGATGGTAGATCCGTCTAGGAAAAGAAGATTTGAAATGTTCCGAAAAAAAGTACTTGCCTGCAAGGCCTCTCCCAAAAAGGACCAGAAGGATGGAAAGACTTGAGTCTAGTAATGCACCAGTCTAGGAGAGCTTCTGTTTAAAAATAACACTACTCTTCCCAACCATTAGTAAGGCTGCAAGTCTGTCACGGAGGTTGCAGAAGTCATGGATTCCATGACTTTCTGCGACCTTCATGATTTCGGCAGCCAGTGTGGCTGATTCCTGGGCAGCTAGCCTTGGGGACCGCTGGAGCACCAGAGGCAGTCAGCCACTGCCACTGGAGCAGGGGCCAACTGTCAGCCCCAGGAGCCCCCCAGAGCCGCACCATAGGATCAGCTAAGGTTTAGTCGGGGTATTTATTGTAAAAGTCATGGACAGGTCACTGGCAGTGAACTTTTGTTTAGTGTCTGTGACCTGACCATCACTTTTACTAAAAATACTCTTGACTAAATCTTAATCTTAATCATGAGTAGTGTTGGCACAAAGTCGTCATCTGTGCTAATATCAGATGGTAAATAACCCCTTTCAGTTTGGTATTTTGTAAATAGTGGCTCTTAAGGAAATACTGAACTGCATTCCACCAATTCACAATATCAGTTTTTTGGATGGTGCCAGTGGTTGACCACACAGTAAGAAAGTGGTACTCTGACAAGGATTACATCAACAGACCTTGGCAGGACACTGACATTGACTTGGTTTGATTGGTCCTGGGTGCTGGTTTGATTGGTCGATCAAAATTTCCACAAATCTCACCCTTTGAACGGTTTGGTAGAGAGTGTGTTGGGGGATCTTAAAGTCACTGGTGTGAACTCTGATCATCCTCACGATCACTTGGATACAGTCAGGTAAAATTTTCTGCAGTGCAGTTGCTCCCCGTCTCTGGCACTATATGGATGCATCCTATATATTATGGAAACTAGAGTTCTGGATTAAGCTGTACCATCACTGAATCTGTAGGGTTCATAGTTCCTGCTGGTCAGTGGGAAGTCATTATAAGAAACCTGCTAGCAGTGGGGCTCTGAAACAATGTCCTGAAAGAGAAAAAGGAGTTATTTGCAAACAGTAGCTCTTGTTTTTTGAGTGTATTGTCTCTGCAGTGCCACTCTGATCCTTTCTTCTTCCCTCTGCTTATGCACCAAACTAAATAGGGTTTCCACAAAGAGAGGAGAGTCTGGTATTCTATGTTTGGCTTTTTGAATGTAGGGTTTCAGGGAAATTCATGCACCTCCTAACTTCAAAGTGTTCTACAAATGTAATTCTAACATTTAATTTCCTATTGTATGGGAGTCTTTTCCATGCCTCTATTTTCTTGGTCCTTTTTGGAATACAAGACCACTTGTATTCCTGCTATACTTTTTGAGATGAGGTACCCAAAATTGAACATAGTATTTAAGGTGAGGGTTACAATCTAATTAGATAATGGTGTTTAAATTCGCTCACTTTTTTTGACCACTCCTGGGCACTGATCAGATATCTCCACGGAGCTGTCTATAATAACACTAATGTCTGAGTGCTTAATTTAGAATCGGTCAAATGTGGATTAATAGTTCAAATGTTCCTTTAAATGTGTGTTACCTTGCACTTTTCTACATTAAATTTCATCTGCCATCATGTTGCCAAGTTTTATTAGGTCCTTTCTCAGCTTGATTAAATTTAGTCATCAGCATATTTTACTTGCTTGGCTTTTCTATTCCTATACTAGATCATAAATAAATACATTAACATCAGACCGATACATACAACATACAGATCCTTTGAACAACTCACTATAAACCAGTTTCCACATTGAAAATAGACCACTTAGTTTTACTCTTTTCCTGTATCAACAAATGTATAATCTGTGTTAGAACTACTCCTTGGGAAATTCTGCACCAAAAAATTAAAAATTCTACCCATAATATTTTAAAATTCTGCATACGAGTTTGTTATTTTGGTAATATATTTCAAAATACCTGTCAAGAAGTATGTCTGTAACAATACAGAATAAAATAAATTATTTATAAAAAAAAAAAAAAAAAATTCCCACAGGAGTAGAGAGTTAAAGAAACCCCTATGACAGCCCAGTTCCGGTTTCTCTGTTATGCTTTTGTTGGGCGCCTCAGTCTGGGTGTGTCACACATGCCAGCTGGAAACATCTTGGGAGAAGACTCTACCCGTCCGGTCTCAGACACCCTCACCCCAACCCCACCAGCGCTGAGCTGCGGGACACCCACACCTCCCCCTCCATCCCAAACACCTGTACCTCCTACTCCCCAGGGCCAGTCTGTGGGGCTTCTCCCAGCCCAGACACTTGCACCCACTATCCTCCAGAGCTGAGCTGCAGGATGCCCCCACAGTCTAGACACCTGCACGCTCCCTGAGCCCAATCATGGAAACCCCCTCAGCCCAGACACCTGTACCCCCCCCTCCAGAGCCCAGCCGTTTGGTGCCCCCCAGCCCAGGCAGCTGCATCCTCTGAAGAGCTTAGCCATGGGGCGCTCCCCTAGAGCCCAGGCACCTGCATCCCCTACCCTGTAGCCCAGCTGGGGGGTACCCCCCAGAGCCCTGGGTTCTAGAGAGACAAACAGCCTGTGATGCTGGGTCCCAGGTTTGTACGGAGTTTCTTGCACACCACCTCCTTCCTTCAGGATGTGCTGGGAACCACATCTGCTTGGAACCCTCCAGCTCTCTTTCCCACCCCCACCAGCAGTGTCCTGTATTTGTGAGCTGGAGAGTCAGGCTCCGCTGGATCCAGTGGCCCCTAGTGGCAGCCAGCATCTCCATAGCACTAATTCTGCAGGGAAAAATAAAATTCTGCACGGAACATTAGTTGTGCAGTGGCACAGAATTCCCCCAGGAGTATAGAACATCTCACTTTGTCGCTGTTTAGTTTCTATCCCTCATTAGACCCACATTTACCTTTTCCATACAGGGACCTGGGGTTCCCATTTAACTAATTCCATAAAAATGCTACCTTGCAAGTGATACTAGGTAGTTATTTTTGTTTAAAAATTACACAGGATTAATTTATTTAACTTCCCATAATTTTATTTTTTGTATCTTAAATAGCCTTTGACATTTTGTGATTAAGTACTTATCTCTTATCTTCTCTGTAGAAAAGCTGTGCTGAAGAGAGAACTTTCAGTTACAAAGAATAGCACCAAAAGGTTACCATTAACCTCTTTTTCCCACATGCGTTACAAACAAATCTTCAAATGTCACTGTGCATTAGATTTTGGTTAGTTTTAATTATATGGGAAGTTTGAGGGGTTTGTTATTACTGAGATCACTAAGGACAAAAGTGTGGTTTGACACAAGTCTTACAGGACCCATTTTAAAAACTAATTTTAACTGGTGAACTAATAGATTTAATTATAAATTTTCAGAAAACTCATTCTGTATTCAGAGTAAGTGGTGGTATCTTTGGGAGGATATGCTTATTCTTCAAGAATAACGCGGTGGCTGAATTTCCTGCTTTAAATGCAAAACTCAACTTAGCCTTAACTGTAGAAAACTGCAAATGACTCTTCCATAATAAAATATTAAATCATAGTGTAGGACAGTGGTTATACTAAACAATTTTGAAAACATTTTCATATGCTAATAATGGGCAGGGGTGGGCTTGAAGAAGTTGTCTTGGGGAGTACCATACCCTGGGCACCATCACAGCATAGATTTGTCATGATCTGTTATCCTGAGCTATGATGGTTATCAACTGCCTTTCGGGGATTCCATCACCAGTATAGTTCATAACATACCAAGTTAAAGTACAGTTCTACACTTCAAAAAAAAAAAAAAAAAAAAAGCACTACAGGAATCCCAGTTCATGTCTCATTGATTAATATCAAATTTGCTTACTTTATAAGTAGAAAGAAAAGTTCTTTCTGCCAGCTCCGAAAATTTAAGCTGGGAAAAATCAAAGCTATTTCAGTCCTATAATTTAGCAGGGATGACTTTGTGCATGAGTTTCAGTTAATGAAGAATTAACTGCACTTAACTTAAACGTTACATTTACTACTTCAGTGTTCCAGATGGTAAGAAAAGTGCTAAAGTACAAACCTGATTGCATTTAGGGAGTGGTTTTAATTTTGTACATGTAATGAGGACTTTTGGAACAATGCCTTTATGTTCATTTTCAGAATACATTTAATTCCCCTTTCAGAAAGGAATCAAAAGGGGTTAATGAAATAGGAGTCTGTTGTCCTATACAGACCATCGATAAGATTGAGCTTGCAGTTTTAGCAGACCAAATATCTGCTGGAGAAAGAATGTTAGAGGTAAAGAGATGATAAAGGGGTAAATTTTAAGTAGGTTTATCTGATACTAATTTCCTTTCTCCCCCTTAACCCTACCTAGCAGCTTGTACTTTGTCTTTGTGTGCCATCCACAGAGTATAGGAGATATGAAATGCTTTAGATAAGTTACTTCTCACTGATTTCTAGTTTTACGTCTGCACTTAGCTTTCTAACCTAAATTGAAAGCATTATGGTCACTGTTTTTTCTCACGTTTGAAATTTTGAAACAACAGACTTTTTCCTCCCTTGAAAGTAGTTTACAGGAGAAGAACCTATAAGTAAGTTACAACGTTGTGTATATAATCACGGTTTTCAAGTGATAGTGACATACACTTTTTGATCTTCATAAATATGATTTTAAACATATAGTAGAACTTCCTCCTTTAGCACATATTGTTGGATCTCTTAAATGCCTTTTTCTTTCTTCCTTAAAGGAATGTACACTTCAAATATTGCACTAGTGTCCACCCTGTTTACCTTTACTCCAAGAAAGATCAGTACAGTTGTTTGACTAAAGGACCTGAAAAAATGTACTTTAAAGTTGTGAGCTCTCCTGTCTCATGGACTCCGCTTGCAAGTTTGGGCATTTTGGGGCCCCAATACCTTCCAGTACGATGGTGGCATTCTTCACATCCCCATAATGATGACTCCATGGTGGAAAAGTCACTGAAGTCTTTAAAGGATAAAAACAAGAAGATGGAAGAAGGAGGCCCTGTATATAGTCCAACAGTAGAGGTTGTTAAAAAATCTCTTGGACAGAAGATTGCGGATGAGGTGAAGCACTATTATCATGGCTTTCGATTGTTATGGATTGACACAAAAATTGCTGCAAGAATGCTCTGGCGAATACTTCATGGCAACGTTTTGTCTCGCCGGGAACGGAGGCAGGTAATGAGTACATGTAGTCTGTTCTATTTACTATTGAGTGATTAGACTCCTTGCCTGGGTTAAATTGAGTGGGTTCCTTGTCTTTTTTTTTTTTCTTTGTATTTAGAATCAATAAGGTTACCTCTAGCATCCTTAGTTAAGGGAACTTTATCCAGTATCTGATGCAGCCAATTGGAAAAAAAGACTGAGGTTTATTCATATCACATAAACAGTATCTATATTTATGTATATGTTAATTTATTTTAGTGAGTCTCCCAAACTTAGGGCTACGGAGCTAAACTGGCGCAGTTGCAATTGATGCAGTGGCACTGATTTAGCGGGTCTAGTGAAGACGCACTCAATTGATGGGAGAAGTACTGTATCATATATCAAAAATGAACATGATACAGAGGCTGCAGCTGTTCTATTCAATAGTTGTCTTGTTATATCAATTTTTTAATGCACTTGTGCAGTGTACAGTAAACATTTCTTCTGACAAAAGGGACATCTTTTATTAGTTGTCAAAATATAATTTTTCAGGTTTTTTTTAATGTACAAAAAATAATTATGCAATACTGGGGACCAATTGCTTACCAGAAGTTGTTTGAAAACCAAGCTATTTGAACTATTATAGTAGATGCTTTGAGTGTAAAATGGATAAATGCATATTTTATTTGTTCCTAAACAAAATAGACTAATTTGAAAACACTTAGAACCACTTGTGGGAGCTATGATTCAAACCAGAATAAATCTTAACACAATTTAGAGGTTGATGTTAAGAATGTTTCCCATTTTGCTTGGATTTGAAGGTATGTTCTTGACTCTGAATTTAAACCAGGCTTGTAGCTTTGATTTATTTTCTTAAAACTGTTTTTAGTACAATGACTAAAAATGGACAGGTTCTTGGTATGTAGCCTAAAAGGAGATGATTTAACTAAATTGTAGTTTTTCACCCCAGATGGGACCTGAACCCGCAATCTCTGACTTAGAAAGCCATTGCCTTATCCATCGGGTCCCTGCTGCCCAGTTGTTACATTGTGTGACTCAGAACATATAGTAGTACATTCTCAGACATACAGAACGTAGAAAACTTTTGTGTCAAATAATACATTGAATGTCCTTAAATGATCTTGTTTTGATTTTCTTCAAAGTAAAAAAGTGCATTAAGTTTGTTTTTGTTTTTAAATCAAAGCTGTCTCTTTATGACAATACAGAGCCTACAGGAGGGCAGTGTTATACTATACCTGAACAGGGGAGGCAGGTAGACTGAGAGTGTATTTGGTATAATGTCCTTTTAAATATTTTGTCAGATCAGTGAAGTAGCTAAATAGTCTTGACATCGTGTGCTTCAGCTCACTTAAGAAATATCTGAAATAATTTTTTAGGCTATAGGCACATGTGTAGGTAAGTCACGTATTACAGTACTGGATATGTGTTAGAAATCCAAGAGGAATTCTTTCTTTTCAGTTTTTGGCTTCCCATGTACAAATCTATGAAGGTTTATAGGTGTTTTCAAGAACTTGTGAAAGTTGATCAAAGAAAAACTAATCCTATTTGTAAAGATCATGTGTTCAGTGAGGGGCACTAGTGGTTTTGTGAATTACTGGTTGACAATGAGTTGTTTCTTTAGTTTTAAAAAGTTTCCCATAAAACCCTGAACCAAAGATTTATATATTAAATTGACCAAGGGTCTTCAACTTGTACTAAAAGAATACTTAAAAAGTCTTAAAGGGGTGAATTCAGCTTAAAGTCTTGCCTGCTGTTGGCACAAAAAACAGGTAAGATTACTACAACTGGAAGAGATTAGAGAAGAAAAATCTTTTAGTTCATTTAGTTACAATACCGGACCCTCGCTAGAACGCACATCTATATAGCGCGAATTCAGATATAATGCAGTCACGGCCATGGATCCCAAATTTAAGTACTGTACAGTACAATTTTTTTGAGTAAAGCTGCAATAAATCGACCGCTGAGTGCTCTCCTGTCGACTCTAGTATCCACCAGAACAAGGAGCACAAGCACGGTCGACAGGAGAGCGTCAGCTATTCACATAGCTGAAGTTGCGTATCTTAGATGGACCCCAAGCGGTAGAGTAGACAAGCCCTAAGACGATTGCTGTAGGCCTAGAATGCCATACAAATGTAATGTAATAAAAATTTACAGGTACAGTATTTATCTTTAGAAAGATGTCAAAATGTCTGGGAAAAGGAAGGCTTACTCGGTGCAGGAGAAATTGGATGCTGTTGAATGACTTAAGAATGGCGAAACCCAGGCAAAGATTAGCTGCGATATTGGCATTAACGAGTTCACCTTTCGTGGATGGCTAAAGAATGCTGACAAGCTTGGAACTTACATTCAGAACCTGAATGAAGATCATGGCCTTCAAAGAAAATGAGCCCGTTTAGCGAATGATGTCGATCTTGATTCTGCGTTGTACACGTGGTTTGTGCAAGAACAGCAGAAAGGCATTCCAATCTCTGGTCCGCTTATAGCCATGCAAGTGGAAAAATTTGACCGGGAACTTAATGGCGAATTCAGCAATTTTTAAGGCGAGTTCAGGTTGGCTATGGCTATTTCAGAAAAGACACGAAATCTCTCAGATTGCAGTTTTGGGAGAAAAATGCTCTGCTGATGCCGACGCTGCGCAATCGTACCCTGCGAAGCTGAGGGAAATTTTATAGGCAGAGGATTACTCAGAGGAACAGGTTTACAATGTGGACGAAACAGGAATTTATTATAAAATGTTGCCTGATAAAACCCTGGCTGTCAGAACAGATGAATGTAAAAAAGAAGGATACAAACAGGCAAAAGATCGCCTTACTTTACTGTTTTGTGTGAATGCAACTGGCAAGCATAAATTAAAACCATTGTGCATTGGAAAGTCTCGCAAGTCTCAGTGCTTTCATCACATAAATGTGAATTGCTTACCGTTTTCATACAAGAACTCCAAATATTCCTGGATGACCAGAGAGAATTTTGAACAATCGTTCTTCACCGAATTTATCCCTTCTGTGCGAAAGCATTTCTGGGCAAAACACGTAGAAGAAAAGGCCATTCTTTTGCTAGACAACTGTCCAGCGCATCCTCCGGCCGAAAGACTCGGAACCCGTGATGGTAAAATATGGGTTGAATACTTACATAAAAACACGACTTTCAAAATCCAGCCGCTTGATTAAGGTGTTATCACCATTTTTAAGCAGCACTATCGACTGAACTTGGTACAACAAATGATAGAAAACGAGTTGTCTGTCACCGATTTTCTGAAGAAGTTGACTATAAAAGACTTTGTCTACATTGGTCGCAATTCCTGCAATTTATTACACGCTGAAACGATAAACCGCTGTTGGATGGTGGGACTGAGAGTCGTTTGGCCACCCGCTCCTGGAAGAAAATGAAGAAAGCAGATCACAGTCTGATGAGGAATACAACTTCGAGGGATTTACAGAGGAGGAAGTTGGAAGAACAGACATGGAGTGGATGCAGAAGCTGTGCCAGCAACTGTTTGGGCTCAGAGTGACTGTTCTGCCACAAAATATCGAGTCCTGGATAAGAGGCGACAATGAAGCAGAAGAATTTTGTCCCGTTGCTGAAAGTCTAACGGATGACCAAATCCTTCAGGCAGTACGATCAAACAACATTCCAGAAGTTGAAGAATTGGCCTTCGCCGTGGAAGAAGAAGAGGAAGAGGACATCGTTCCAACGTCCACCGCGACCATAGCCAGCTTAGAGACTGCTTTGAGATGGTTTGAGATGCAAGATGTTGAGCCTATAAAAATTATGCAGCTAAGTAGTCTTTTGCAGTTTGCTAAGTGGAAGTGGCACAGCAGCAAGAAGCAAAAGCAACTCACCGACTTTTTTAAGAAAACTAGACTAGTTTATTGTAATGTCTACTTTAAACCTCAAATAAAGCAACACTTTTTTTTTTTCTCGTTTGTTTCCTTCAAGTAGGAGTTTATTTTCTAAGGTTTTCTATACTTTATGGATGTGACATTTACTGTATACAGTAATTTCATTTTAATGCGGTCCCCGCTATAACGTGGTACTTGGCATGGATCCCAAATCCCTCATTCTAGCGAGGGTCTGGTGTAATAGTACCTAGCTCTTATACAGTGCTTTTCATCCATAGAACTGAAAGCACTTTACAAAGGAATTCAGTATAATTATCCCCACTTTACAGAAGGGGGAACTCAGAAAGGGAGGTGATTTGCCCAAGGTCATCCAGAAAGCTGGGTCAGAACCAGAGATGGAACCCAAGTCTCTTGAGTCCTATTCTACTGCTCTGTCCACTAGGACACATTGATAATGTTCTGTCATTATTTCCATTGTGTAGTCTAGTTAGTTAGTTAGTTTTCTCTATTTGTATGTGAGTCTTTCCTACAACAAAAAGAGTGAAAGGCATTTTTTTTAAATAGGGAAGTGTAAATCACAAAAATTGGTAGGCAGAAGGGGGCTGCAGCTCCGGGTACCTCTAGTATCTACTACTTCAACTCATTTTTTGAAATCAACTAGGATGTGGAGATGATGCCTCTGAAGTTTTGTAATTTAAACTGTTCTCTAGTTTGCATGTTTTACCACACTGGTGAATTGCATACATTTTTTCTTAGAGAGTTAAGGGCACAACTCTGAAGGTGCTCAGTGCTTCTCAAGGTTAGGCCCTTAAATGCCTGATAGAATGAAGTTCACTTTAGTGCAGAGTGCCCGCACAAATGGGGTGGATCCATGCTCCAATTATGCAGCACCTTTAAGGAGCTTTCTGCAAGGTTGTAAGTTTCATCCAGTAATGAATTTACTTGCTTTGAAGTAGAACTTTATTTTAAACTTTAACTGTAATTTTCTATTAGTATTTAAGAAAATGTTTAAATGATGGGATGGATGGTCTACAGAGGCAAGAATTAATCACTTGTGATGCTAAATCTTCAAAGAAAATAAATCATACATTTTAATTGAAAGAGCACTTTGAAAACTTCCAAGCTATCATTTTAATTTGAACACTGCTTTTACTTTTCAATCAATAAGTTGGATTTCAATTTATGTTGGTGCTTCTGAGTCTTTAGAGAGACGTTTTCCCCAAAAACAAATAGGAGAATATAGAAGGAGGGCTTGCATGGAGGTAAAAATAGAGAATTGTCTTGGTAGCTGGAGTTAGGTGTGAGGAGGAGAAACCACAAAGAACAACAATGGAGAACAAAAGTATTAAAAATACACAAATTGATATACACATTCTACATTGACCGTCTAGGTTATAGAATCTGTCTTATTCCAGCACAAATGATTATTATTTTTATTATTATTTTTAATTTCACATTATATTGAAGGAAATACTAGAATCGTAGATAGAATTCTGGCCTTTTCTGACTTCAGGGCTGACCCCAAGACATTTTATTATAACACTTTGTCGCCCAGTAATGGTCCAGGCAGGTGTCAAGCAAAAATAATGGCACGTTCTGGTTGGTGGGTTATAACGTTTTATTCGTAGATAGCTTGTAATTAGTCATGTACCATCTTCCTTGCGATTTTTTCCTGTGGAACTAAATTTTTTTTAAAGAGAAATTTATTTTATATCACTTGGCTGCCACAGAGGTAGGCTGCGGTGTCCTTTCTTCTTTTTAGCAGGTGGCAAATAATTGCAATCTGCTCTTTCTCTGGTTGTCTTTCCTCTTTCCCTTTCCCCTTGCAAGTGTGTACATGCCATTACTTCCTACAGGCTCTCATTTTCTTATCTCACCAAGAGTAGCAGAGTTAAAGCACCTCTAGAAAAGTTGTTTCACACGAGTTTTGTATTTATTGCTATACAAAGAAAAAGCAGATTAAAATTTTGGTAGTGATTTTGATTTATGTGATACATTGATGTTTTAACTAAGATTGCAAAATAGAGGTATTAAATTATTAAAAACCATGACTCTCTAGCACTTAATCCAAAAAGTAAAACAAGTCTAGGAATAGGTCTTCTTAACTTTTTACTGGTTCTCACATTGGTGGCATGTGGCTAACGTATAAAAATAATGAACAGAGGAGGAGTGTTGTACTCCTGAAGATGAACTTGGAATGCTCTGCAATCAGGATAGCAGTATATTTTAGTCTTTTATTTAAAAAAGATAGATCAAATGAAATAAAACTGTCTTGATAGCAGCTTTCAATTCCTGGAAAAAGGAAACCTGTTTATTCAGTGAGAAAATTAAAAACCTTTTTAAAAATTCAGTGCATTAAGATTGTTGGGGAAGAAAGTAGGGCTTTAATTACTTTCACATGCAATGGTTGAGAAGCTGTAAAAACAAAATTAACTCTTTGAGAACTGGCATAATTAAAAGACCCCAGTTGAGTAATGCAGACACATTCTTTAGCACCCCAAGAGTAATCTGCCTAAAGGTACTGATTAACTTGTATTAATTTTCCCTTTATCAGCCTGCATGACAGAATCAGTGAGTGGAACACTTCTTGTAGCAGTTCAGTTGACAGCAAGTAGTTGAGGGGTTTTGGGGCGATGTGGGGGCCTTGAAAAATAGTAATAAGGAATCTTGGGGAAAAAATGAGTTTATTCTTAAAGCAAGAATAAAACACAGCTGGCTATATTCAGAGTCTTCATTGTCTAAACTGCATACACTACCATGATTACATGCATGTTTGGTAATCTTGTGCAAAATATGAAAATAACCTCATTTTCACATGTAGTTGCCGTAATTGCATGCTTTTTTTTTGTAGCTAGTTTTAAAAAAATCAGTAGAGCCCTGCAAATCTGCAGCTATCCACTTAATATCTGCCGACCATGTTTGTGGATCATGGATTGGATGCAGATACAAATTTTGTATCCGTGCAGAGCTCTAAAAATCAGGCTCTTGATGAGGATACTAAAATGTTTTAAATCCATGGTATAATCCATCTTTGCTAGATTAACAAAAATAAATTCTATATTGTGATAGTTTGCATATATGCATAATATTAGTGCGTACTCATTGTTTTTATCTGTACATCTAAAACTATTCACAAAGTTGGGTATTGTCATTACCTCTGTTCAACAGATAGAGGGAAACTGAGTGACAAAAGTTGTAACTTCAGTTAACGTGGTAGAACTAGAACCCAGCTGTCTTAAATCCTGTATCCTATTCATAGGACCACACTGCTTCTGACATGTTAAAATGTGCAAATCAGGACAGAAAGTTAGAAGCACTGCTGTTGAAAGACTAGTCTTGTCTTTAGGTAGCTTGTACAGGATCTGACTGAGAATATGTTGTTCCTAAGTGCTGTTGTCTAGCCGTGATTGAACTGTGCTGCTTGCAGTGGATTGGTGATCTGGTGCATTGCCATGTTTTTTCCTTGTCTAAGCTTTTATCTAAAGTGTACTTCTCTCACATGAAAGGCCTTGTTTCACACAGGTTTTTGTACTGCTGTAAGTTACGTTTTCACACCGACACAGTGTGTTTGTAGTTTACTCCAGGGGGAATTCTGCACCAAAAAAATAAAAAATTCTGCTCACAATATTTTAAAATTCTGCATATTTTTTGTCAAAATAATGCAATATAATCAAGTTGGTTTAAATAAATTACCAAAATAACTGAAACTCCATACAGTGGATGGAGAATGGGAGTGGGGAGCATTGGAGAAAATCACCAAACCCCCTCTAATAGTAATGTAGCTAGTATTGATCCTTTACTTCTAGTTATTAGTCAACAAATATATGCAGGGATATGCTCAGTGTTACATCATAGGCAATTGAAGAGCAAGAGAGGGCTGGGGACTCAAACTCATAATTTCTACTGGCTACTGGCCATCTCCATAAAGGTCAGTAGCAAACAGCTCATGGAGCACATTTTGATAGGAAATCTTTTCATTCCAAAAATTTAAACCAGTTCTAACCCCTAAAGCACCATAAGCATTTCTAAGGTTATATTGTCCTTTACAGTAAGACTCCTTTACACCACTCTGGCAATGTAAAGGAGCCTTAAAATTTTTATATCTGTTTTGTACTCCTTGGGGAATTCATGAAGAACAATGGGAACAATTCACCAGGCAGGCAGGCTGCTACATTTGGCTCTGCCTGAGGGAACAGAGCCTGTCCTACACCTACCTCTTCAGAAACACCCCAAAGCCCTTCCCCTCCACACCGAGCGTGCCACAATAGACTGCCCAGTCCCCCTCTCTTCCCCTGCCAGTGGTGATTTACATATCTACCAGCTGCTCTGGGTATGCAAACTGACCTGCCTGAACTGCCGGGGCGGGGGCATGACCGCTCTTGTGGCTTCCCTTTTCTTCCCGGTCAGAAGACATTTTTCTGCGGGGAAGCAAATAAATCTGCAGGGGCTGTGAATTCTGCACATGCACAATGACACAGAATTCCCCCAGGAATAGTAGTTGGATTGCTACACTGGTGTAAAAAACTTCAGTGTAGAAAAGGCCTGATTTACAAAAAGGCACTTTTGCAGTTTTAAAATACAGCTTTGTCTTTTCAGTATATGGAGCTAGAGACAGTGAAGAAATGTCAACTAGAAATATGCTTTGTGGTACATTAGATGGTTAGATTACTGCATTTCAGCAAAATACTTAACTTCTGGATGACCAATTATCATAAGATTAGAACCAAGGGACAATCAACTCTTTTCACATACTTTCTTTAAAACTTATTCAACCCTTTTAATGCAGCTTTTCTTATTTCTTTAAAACATTTATCTTAAAATCTAGTGTGATTCTGATTAATATAAAATTTCAGGTTGGTCAAACAGGTTTCAAAATCTCGCTGCCAGATTATACAAAACTCACTGTTGGATTTTTTTTTTTTTTTTAAAGTAAACATTTTATGTAACCTTAAACCTTAAATCTCTTGACAGTCTCTGGTGAAATCTTATCTTCACACCAACTGACAAATTAGTTATATTTCTGCCTCCCCTTTCCTTCCTTTCTGGAAGCAATTATGAACAGATATCCAAGTAACCTGACCACATTAAGAGCAATAGTAACATGGCTAGGGCAATCAAACTATTGCTCGTGTAAAACTGTCAAAATCCTGCTTTTGTAGAAGCTAGTGAACTTAATCATGTGTGGAGATCAGTTGGGCCAAACCACAGTATAATTAGCACAAATTCTCCATTGTTATACTTGGACTTAGGATAGGAGATTTGGATTTCACCTTAAACAAACGTAGATGTATACGTACAAAGAGATTTTAATGAGTTATAAGCATAAATTTTGAGTTTTGCATTCTTTTAAAGAGAATAAAGGAAATAATTCCATATGTACTGTCTCTGCATTTTCAATTCTCTCTCTCAAGTATTTTCCTGTACTTACTTAGAACTTCTAAAGCTTTGCAGTGTTCATTAACCTTCCATTTTGGGAATTAATAAGTCACTTTTGATCCTGCAAACAGTAGATCAAAACTTTCAAATTTGGATGTTTAAAATTTTCTGGCTCCTGAATAAAAATGGTCTAACTTTTACGTGTTGCTGAGCACGTGCTGCTTCCAAAAGGATCTCACAGTTGAAATTTCAGTCAGATCTAGGAGAACTTTTGCAAGTATAGCTATAATGGTATACTATACCAGCAAAGCGCTCCTAGTGTGGACGCAGATTATACCAGTGTCATAAATATAAAGGGAAGGGTAACCACCTTTCTGTATACAGTGCTATAAAATGCTTTCTGGCCAGAGGCAACATCCTGTTACCTGTAAAGGGGTTAAGAAGCTCAGCTAACCTGGCTGGCACCTGACCCAAAAGACCAATAAGGGGACAAGATACTTTCAAATCTGGGCGGGGGTGGCTTTGTTTGTGCTCTTTGTTTACGTGGTTGTTCTCTCTTGGGACTGAGAGAGGCCAGACAGAAATCCATCTTCTCCAACCCATCCTAATCCAAGTCTCCAATTTTGCAACCAGTATAGGTAAGACAGGCAAGGCGGATTAGTTTATCTTTTGTTTTATGTGAATTTTCCCTGTGTTAAGAGGGAGGTTTATTCCTGTTTTCTGTAACTTTAAGGTTTTGCCCAGAGGGGGATCCTCTGTGTTTTGAATCTGAATACCCTGTAAAGTATTTTCCATCCTGATTTTACAGAGATGATTTTTACCTTTCTTTTTTTTTAAATAAAATCCTTCCTTCTTTTAAGAACCTGACTGATTTTTCCATTGTTCCAAGATCCAGTGGT
The DNA here is from genome assembly GCF_965152235.1 of Eretmochelys imbricata. Lineage (NCBI taxonomy): Eukaryota > Metazoa > Chordata > Testudines > Cheloniidae > Eretmochelys > Eretmochelys imbricata. The sequence continues at coordinate 127,564,710 of NC_135575.1, forward strand.
TTGGATTTTTGATTTTTGTAACCAATTGGTTAGGATATTATTCTCAAGCCTCCCCAGGAAAGGGGGTTTGTAGGGCCTGGGGGGATATTTTGAGGGGAAGACGTCTCCAAGTGGTCTCTTTCCCTGTTCTTTGTTTCAAACGCTTGGTGGTGGCAGCATACTGTTCAAGGACAAGGCAAAGTTTGTACCTTGGGGAAGTTTTTAACCTAAGCTGGTAAGAATAAAGTTAGGGGGTCTTTCATGCAGGTCCCCACATCTGTACCCTAGAGTTCAGAATGGGGAAGGAACCCTGACAACCAGCCAAACTGCACTTTAGCTCTATAACTTGTTCCAAGACACCTTGCTCCTCCATCCACAACGAAACAACTGGTATAGGCAATAGCACGGTTTTCCCAGTGTCTGCTCTGGGGACTTTTGCTGGCACAGCTGTTTTGGTCAGAGATCATACCTTGTCACGCTGCTGACAAGCATAGCTGTAGTTATCTATGAAGTCAGTAGTGTAGACCTGGCCTTCAACTTTTAATTGTAGATTTAGAAACTGACCTACATTGCCAAGTACCTGGATTGCTTAGTCAGTTGTTTTTCATCGAGGTATATACTTCCTGTTCAAGGTATAGTTCCAGACTCCAGAGAAATATTTTTCACATTGCGGTAACAATAAGTAAATACAAAGATTTTGCGGATCCTGGTGGTCTGGATTTGGCCCACGGTCCGACTACCCCTGGCTTACATGATAAAACTGGTACAAGCCTATCAACATTAGGGCCAAAGCAAAAGCTTTCACTCCCTAATGTAATTTAAATTAACACGCATGCAGCTAGTGCACAAAGGACTTGTGTGTATGTATACTACGTAATGCTCTGTTAGTTAAAAGTTGGGGGGGACATATTCTTTTCAGGTAGTTCAAGATTCTGGCATGAAGGCATCGGCCTGATTTGGAGAATTACACTTCATTTCCTTCCACTCCAGAAGAGCTATGGTTCGTTTACAACAGTTGTGCGCATTACAATGAAATTAAATATATATCACAATTATAATGAGGTGAGGAAAAATGACTTCATTTGTTCTTGGTTACTCAGTCTCCAGTACATCATGCATGTAAGCAGAGGAGCGGAAGCAGAAATAGAAATGAATAAAAAGGGAAATTTAAAGCTGCTTTGAGGACCAGCAATCACCATCTCCTGTGTTCAGGTGCTTTCTAGGGTTTAAGTGAGATATTTAACAATCCTATTGAGACACAGTGAGGCTCATTATGTGCTTTGGAAATACTTTCACCAGTTTTCGGTATTGTAGAAATACTGGCACTGAACTGAAGTGTGTGGTAGCTTACAGAAAAAAGAAACCTATTATTATTTTATTGTGATTGCATTTATATAGATATTTAAGTCAAGCACGTTAGTCTAAATGTCTTAACCATTCAGCAGTTGGCAGAAGGGCATTGAGCATGTCCATTGAGCAAGGAGAGTCATGAAGGCCCCACTTATTTGCAACACATTTGATACTGTGTCTGAAGCATTTGAGCTTTGCCCACAGGTGCTGTACTGTTGGATCTTTCACAAGATATACATTCGCTATGTTTGAAGCTTGCTCGTGACCTAGTATACTATCGAGAGGTGACACTGAGGTTGTTTTAAAGGAATTGTCCAAACAGGGTGCCTTGAACTAAGACAGTAGACTGGTGAAATAGACATATCTTTTAACTGGAGTAGTTGCAGCGTATCTTGCACCTTAAGGCTTGTTGCCTGGTGTCAGAAAGGGCAGTGTTGGACAGGACTGGCAGCTAGGTCAAGTTGGTCTCATGGTACCAGTTATTTCACATTGTTAGATCGCTGCGCAGGTACAAAATTTGTATCTGTATCCGATCTGCAAAAATGGTCTACAAATATTTATATCCGTAGATATAAAGTGGATATCGGCAGATTTGCAGGGCTCTATGACCAGCTCCGTGCATCAGTCCTGCAGGGTTGTACGAAGTGCTCCCTTCCACCCCCAGCTCTCCAGAGACCTCCTGCCCCGGCATATCTCCGTCCTCGCTCCGGGCAAGGAGGCTACAATCCTGGGCCCTCGTGTGCAGCGCTGCCCTCCAAGTGGGGAACTCAAACACACCTGCACAGCCGCCGCAGCTCTAACACACACAGACACAACAAGGACAGACAGTGGTGACAACTACACTCCTCTCAGTGCCTGCCGTTGCTGCCCACTAGTTTAAAGTACACCACCACCTCTTTCAAAAAGGCACATTGTTCACTATGCAGGAGCAAACTGTCGTGCTCCTTTATGGGAGTTGTAGTTTACCTCCTCCGTCTGAGCAGTCTGGGGTCTACAATTCCCAGAATGCCAGGCGGCCTGTTGCCATATATTGCAGCCCACTGCTGCATGGTTCGGAGAGCCGAGCTGGAGCTTGTTGGCTGGGTGACAACCGCTCTGTTTGAGTGAGTGTGTACTGCGATCAGAGCTCCATCCCCGCCTCCTCCCTCTCACATCTTTTCACCTCCTGGGACCCTCATATCTGCTGTTGGAGCCAGAGCATTTGCCTTGCCCCCATTCTGTCTGTTACAGTGTCACCCTGATTTCTATGGGGAGATCATTAGAGCCCTGCATGGGCCGTACTTTAGAGCAACTCAACTCATCTCATCATATTTTGTAGTTCCTGAGAATTTGAAATATCTTCATAGAACACACACGTTTGCTGGTTTAAATTGTAATATGTCTGTATTAAGCATTCTTTTGTTTTTAATGTTGCCGTGTAAAATTTTGTTCTTGTCTATTAATGCCTCTCATTTTTCTCCCAGTTCCTTAGGATATGTGCTGATCTCTTTCGCCTGGTTCCTTTCCTAGTCTTCGTCGTCGTCCCGTTCATGGAGTTTCTGCTTCCAGTAGCCCTTAAGCTGTTCCCTAGTATGCTTCCTTCAACGTTTGAGACAAAATCTAAGAAGGTAACCACAGCATAGACTTGGAATCAGTCAAATATTTAACAAGAACTAAACTATACTTGAAATTTTAACTTGCTCCTTGTTGAAATTTCATAAGCGAAAGCCTTGATTTGTTTCTTGATAGCAGGGTGCTAACATTTTCCTGGGTTACAAATTGCTAACTGTTTAACCAAAAAAAGGAGTACTTGTGGCACCTTAGAGACTAACCAATTTATTTGAGCATAAGCTTTCGTGAGCTAGCATCCGAAGAAGTGACCTGTAGCTCACGAAAGCTTATGCTCAAATAAATTGGTTAGTCTCTAAGGTGCCACAAGTACTCCTTTTCTTTTTGCGAATACAGACTAACACAGCTGCTACTCTGAAACCTGTTTAACAAAACAGTTTTAATAGTTTATTCCTGTTTAACCTGGCTGGGATATACGATTCTGGCTAGGAGGATGCTATCAATTTTAAAAGTTCTAACATAGTTCTAATGAAAGTGTGCTCAGTGCTTTAGACATTGGATTCGGTTTTAACAATTTACAAAACTTTCTGTTATGTCAGAAGTTGATAAAATTGTATTCCCAGACAAACCTATTTAAAGATGTAGGTAAGCTTGAGAGTAAATATCAGTAATATAAGGGTGAAAATTCTTTTAATGGATAGTTACTTAAAAAAAAAAAATCAAAAAAAGCCAGGAAATCAAAATTAAAATTGAACTTGTGAGAAAATGCAGCCTTCAACTGTACTGAAATTCATGGTTAAAGGTCACCTCCTCTTCTGCATACCTCCAGGATGCTGAAGAAAAGATGTTGATCTTCCCTTTTTTTCAGGGTATGGCAGAAAAATCATTTTTTTTAATGGAAAGAGTTGCAACACTAAGGAGTGGTGGCTCTTACCTAAATATCATATGCAGAGGAGAGTAGGTTGGCTTGTTCCACTGAATAAAACCCTTGGTTTATTAAATTCAGACTGAATTACATGGCACTAACATGACATAAAATAGATAGATTTTTAAGGCCAGAAAGGGATCTTTGTGATCTAGTCTGACCTCCTGCATAATCCAGGTCACAGGACTTCCCTGAACTAATTTCTGTTTCATGCCTAACAGCTGTAGTTAAATTAAAGTATATCTTTTAGAAAAAACATCCAATCTTGATTTTAAAATTTCCTGTGATTGAGAATCCACCCCTTGGTAGGTTGTTCCAACGGGTAATTGATCTCACTATTAAAAAATAAAAGTAAAATGCCTCTTATTTCTAGCTAGAATGTCTAGCTTCAATTTCTAGCAGTTGGATCTTGCTCTATCTTTTTCTGCTAGACTGAAGACCCCTCTATCAGATTTCTGTTCTCCATTATGATGAAGTCATTTCTTAACCATCTCTTTGATACGCTAAATAGATTGAGCATTGTAAGTCTCTCGCTGTAAGGTATGTCTTCTAGTTCTGTAATCATTTTCATGGCTCTCTTGTGAACCCTGTCCAATTTTCCAACGTTCTTCTCGAATTGTGGACACCAGAACTGGACGTAGTGTTCCTGTTCATTAGTGCCAAATACAGAGGTAAAATAACTTCCCTACTCAATTTTCACCAGTTTTTACATGCAAGGTTCACATTAATCCTTTTGGCCACAGCGTTGCAGGGGGAGCTTAGTGTTCAGCTGATTTATCTGCGACCCTCAAGTCTCTTTTAGACACACTGCTTTCCAGCATAGTCTTTTCCGTCCCGTAAATATAACCTGTATTCTGTGTTCATAGATGTTTGACCTTACATTTGGCCATATTAAAATTCTTGTTGATTACTTGCGCTCAGCTACCAAGTTATGCAGGTACGTCTGTCTCAGTGATCTGTCCTCTTTATTATTTACCATTCCCTCAATCTTTGTGTCATCTGCAAACTTTATCAGTAATTTTGTTTTCTTCTAAATCATTGATAAAAATATTAAATATTATAGGGCCAAAAAGATCCCTTGGGATCCCACTTGAAACTCATCTACTCAGTGATTCCCTGTTTACAGTTACATTTGGAGGCCTGTCTGTTGGCCAGTTTTAATCCATTTAATGTGTGCCATGTTAACTTTCTATTGTTCTAGTTTCTGTGCCACAAGTACTCCTTTTCTTTTTGCGAATACAGACTAACACGGCTGTTACTCTGAAACCTGTCATTTTACTGGTTGGGACTTTACATTTATTATGTGCAACAGAATAATCAAGTCAGGAGCACTTTTGCCTAAGCAACCACTAACTTTTAGTTCTGTGATCAGTTCCTCTTTAGCTGTCAAGGTGAGATCTAATATAAAATTCAGATTACCCTGTGTTGGATGCAAACCTTTTTGAGTTATAGATAACTTTAAGAAATTTCAAGAACATTTTAGTACTGGCAGCCTGAGACGTCCAGTTTGTCACTCAGATTGAAGATCTCCTGGATCACATAAGGGCTTTAGGAGCTGGTCATACTGTTCGCTCCTGTAATTCGGTGGTCTGTAGCAGACACAAACTAGTACTCCATCTTGTGGTTGTCTGTTAGACCATCGATCCATAGCATTCAAGATAATTTACTTCCTAGTTAGTGACTCTGAAACAGGTAATGCCATTTTTAACAGAGTGCCACTCTCCCCCCTCCCTTTTGCCTAGTCAGTCCTTCCTAAACAAGTTATAGATGGAAAACAAATGGCAACTGATCAAATGCTGTGGTGTAATGACATCTAACATACTCTAGTATTGGAAAAACCTCTGGAGCCTCATCCAGAGAAAGGTTTACAGGTGGGGGGAAGGGAATCTCGATTGGTATAATTGTGGAAAGGACATCTTAAAGCAAACATGCTCTTGTTTTTTATAGGAGGAGAGATTGAAGAAAGAATTGAGAGTGAAACTTGAAGTGGCAAAATTTCTTCAAGACACTATTGAGGAGATGGCCTTAAAAAACAAAGTAGCCAAAGGAAATGTTACTAAAGATTTTTCTACCTTCTTTCAAAAGGTAAAAATATAACCTTGTACTCTGTTCACATAAAAAGTGATTAGCTTGATATTTTTATCTTACTAAGCAATAGACAGTGGTGACGAAGAAAACTAAGCTTGTGGCATAATTTGTTGCTACTTATACCATGGTCAGCTGTCTTTACTCATTATGTTGGGCTTAAGTGAATTGTGCGTGACGTATGCTGAGCAAAAGGTGCACAGAAGTTTTGTTCTTCCAGTTACAATTTATTGTGCTGAGAGCTCACTTCAGTATCCCAAGTGGCACTTTCACTTAATTCAGTGCATTTCCATTTTAATTCTCAAATGTTGAATGCGTAGTAGCTTCCATATTATTGTACACGGTGGCTAGCACAGGGACATGGAATATGAAAAGTGAGAGAAAAATGTAAATTCTGTTCTGGTCAGCTGGTTAGAAATTACTTAATTGTAGCCAGATAAACCTTTAAAGTTTGAGGTAGTAGAGAAATCAGTGCAGACCTACTGGCTTTTGCCAGCCTACTTAGTTGTAGTCTATGCTAGAAAAGGTTTGCCAGTATAGCTATATGCTGTCATAAGTGCTTTTGCTAATATAGCTTATGCTGGTTCCCTGAATGAAGTAAGCTATACTAGTGAAAGCTTTTATTTTGCCAGCATAACTGCCTACGTGGGGCTGTTGCTGGTGTAGAAATGTTATAAAAAAACACACCCCTGACTGATATAGTAATTACTGTACAGACAAAAGAATTGGCCTTTAGAGTACACTCATTTTTTTTAGAGCAAATGGTCTGGTTCTAGACTGCCTGACCCATTGGGTTTACTAATATATGCAGCATTTATTTATTTCTGTTTTGGCAGTGCTCAGAGTCCCCAAGCAGGCATTAGGCCCCCTTTGTGTTTGGCACTCTTCAAACAAATTTTGACAGTCCCTGCCCCCAAAGAGTTCACGAACTAGTTAATATGCAACAGATGAATAAACAGACAAATGACAGGCAGGATAGTGGGATAATAACAGTAGAGACAGCTGTGATTACATAACTTAATAGTCACAGTGGAAAGGAAGGATGATTCAGTATATGTGGTAAAGCCTGGGACTTGGGAGATTGGTGTTCAGTTCCCTGCTCTTCTGACAAAGACTTCCTCTATGACCTTGGACAAGTCATTAAATCTGTCTGCCTCAATTCTCCATGGGTAAAATGATGCTTCCTTACCTCACATGGGTGTCGTGAGGATAAATACATTAGAGATTGTGAGACACTCAAATACTAAGTTGATGGAGCCATCTGAGTACCTTAACTAATGATGTCAGTAGTCACTAACCTAACCGGTGCCAGGCAGTAGTGACTTAGTCTTTTACTCTATAAAACTACTGTACAAGCACTATCATTGCAACACCCATGAGTTAAGGAAGAATTCCTGGTTTGTCTGTCAGGGTGCAGGGGGGATACAAGACTCAGAAAGATTAAGTGACTTGTGAAGGCCCTGCAAAAGATTGAGTGCAGAGCTGCAATTAGAACTCTGGAGTTACTGGTTTCCATCCCCGAGCTCCATATGCTAGACCACACTGCCTCCGCGATTTAAGGAAACACATGCACTTTTATCAAACAGATGATATCATTTTCATGTACATAATTGATTTGTAGGAGGATTAATGGGGGGAAGGGGAGCATTATTAAACAGCATTAAAGTAATTTAATGAGGTGCTAGTAAAAGATAAATGCATAGCAAAGATATTTTAGATCAGTTCTGTAAATTTTAAACTTAAAAATACTTTTCTCTTCCTGTTGGTATTCCAATTAAAATTAATAACACAATGTCTTGCTCACGTACACACCTCTATACTAATGGAACACTCAGATTGTGATGGGAAGCTGAGGTACGGAACTTGCATTTTTAAGGATAAAACATGCTATATATCTTTTGGCACTACTTGGTTTGTTTATGATGCGCCCCATACTAAAGGGACATTGTCTGATCAAATTTGCCCTGAAATTTAAAGCTTTATAGAACCTAATGTCAGTAGAAATGTTTCTGTGATTTTAAAAAAGGGGGTGGGAACTGTCTTGAATTAACATTCCCCTTTAATGTTTTGCAACGTGCAAGAGACTGCCAGGGACACTGATTAGAAATGGAGTATAAACAAAAGTGAAACTGACTTTTTTTTCCCATTATCCCATCTCGGAGAAATGCAAAAAGTTAAGTATAGGTGGGGTTTTTTTTGTTTTGTTTTATAAAATTCTTTTGGTACTAATGGCCTCTGTAGCCTAGGATGTTTCATCAGCTCTTCTCATCTAGTAATGTTTTGAACCCTGGCTGAAAGAGAGAGACTAAATTTGTAGGTGTGAAAGATTGGGGGCTGGAGGGGAGCTCCCACCAGTGAAGTCTAGGGGCTGCATTCTGAGAAATTTCAGCTCCTCTGTCATGCTAACTTTGGTTGGGGTTATATGTGCATGCAGCAGTTTCTTCTGGGATTCTGTCCCTAGACCAGGGGCACGCAAACTTTTTGGCCTGAAGGCCGTATCAGGTTACTGAAATTGTATGGAGGCATGGCCCAGCCCTTATCCAAATCCCCCCCTCACCCCCTGAGGGCCCCCCCCCCCCAGATTCCTGCTTTCAGTCCCCTGACCGCCCCTGGACCCCCCGCCCCTAACTGGCCCCTGCCACCACATCCAACCCCCTCCTCTCCTTCTTGACGCCCCCCCCCATCCAACCCCTCCTCTCCTTCCTGACTGCCCCCCGTAGTTTGCCCACCTCTGCCCTAGACCTTGCTTGGGTGCTCCACAGTTCATAGCCTCTGGGTAGCAGGTTTATGTTAAATTTGCCTTTTGTCCTTGCCTTCGTCAACCAGAGCCTCTTGACTGCTGCAAGGGTGAAAGTCTGATACTCTTTCCTTCTGCCAGAGCATTTTGACTGTCATAAGGTGGGGTGAGGGATCAGGAAGGAAAAAATCAGAGGCAGGACGACCGAGCAGAAGGGCTGCTGCTACTTTGAGTAGTATCCCTATGGATGCTGCACTGTAGGTGTGGCAGCGCCTCATGTCCTTGGGATTGGAGATCATTGGGCTGCATATGCGCTCCTCCCTGTCTCGTGCTGTGGGCGGCATCTGTATATGTTCTGTCCTGTCCAAGTGCCTTTGGTCTGGGACAGAATCCAGAGCAGAACCCTTCTACCTCAACCTTTAGAGATTCTCCTTAACTTACCTTACATTCGTAATGATTAGCAGTTTTCTGTTAATTCTCCCCCCAACCCCAAAATAAAATATTTTAGTTACTCTGCCCTTCCCGTTACCTTATGCTTTCCCTGTTTCCTGCTCTCCCCCTCGGGACTGTGCTGGGACCTCCCAGGTACAAGAGGTGCCTCTCTTGTCGAGAGGCCTTTCCCATGAGTGACAGTCACTCACAGTGCATCTGCTGCCTCAGTGAGGTCCACATCGCACAGAAGTGCACCCACTGCACCATCTTGACCACCTGGGCCCAAAAGGACCATGGACTCAGACTAAATATTCTCCTCATAGAGCATTTTCTATGGCCAGTTTCAGACCCTCACCCTGCTACCTCTCTGGCATGGATCTCACCCCTGGCTTAGTCATCGTCCGACCCCTGCGTGCTGCAGTCTTCCAAGACAGGAAGACACTCTTAACAGGAAGAAACAGACTACTGCATCGCCTGGTAAGGAACCACCTCCGAGAAGCCATTTCCTGCGAGGTCAGTAGCCTCACTATCTTGGGGTGAGACTTAGCTTCCATGACCATCTAGATACTTCTGGTACTGGAGCTAAACAGAAGTCCAAGGACCCTAAATGGGCAGCACCAGGCAGCAGACATCCTGTCTCTCAGGACCGAGCAGCACAGTGCAAGAGTTCCCGAAATGGTACCGAGTGCCTCATCCAAGTCAACTTCATGTGTTTCATCCCTGACAGCTGTTTTAGCACTGACCAAATCCTTGGCATCAGGCAAGATCTTGGTACCAAATAAGCCATCTGTACCATATGTTGTCCACTTGAGGGAATGCATTCTGCCCTTGGCACCAATAGCTCCTTCATTTTCCAAACAACCACCGGTGCTGATGATGCTTGCCTGCTCCACAGCAGTTCAGATATCCAAGGGACCTGATCTTCTTTGATATGCCTGAGTCTCTGCTTCTCTGTAGAGAGCTCCCTATAGCCCATGTTTTCGCTTGAAGTCACAACACTACTCCACTTCACCACTGAGAACTGCACCACTCTTGTGCCTACCTTTAAGATGCTGGGGGCAGGGATAGCTCAGTGGTTTGAGCATTGGCCTGCTAAACCCAGGGTTGTGAGTTCAATCCTTGATGGGGCCATTTAGGGATCTGGGGCAAAAATTGGGGATTGGTCCTGCTTTGAGCAGGGGTTGGACTAGATGACCTCCTGAGGTCCCTTCCAACCCTGATATTCTATGATTCTATGAATCCACCCTTTCCCAGCAAGGAAGAAGAGGAAGAGAACGAAGAATACTCTGTTCTACCCACATATCCAGAACACACATGCAGACAATCAGCTGCTGGTCTGTGTTATCTGGAACCCAGAACCGAACCAGGGCCCTGGTACAGACGTCCATGGATGCAACCCACGTGCCAGTTCTTCCACGTTGGCCCTTCTGGGACCCATGGGCTATGTACAGGGCAGTTTCCCAAACCGTCCATAAAGCAGAGCCAGAAACGCACTATCAACATCCTCCTCCATCTCTCAACCACCTGATGTCGGCGCAGTAATGACGGAGGAACAGCAGAAGGAAGCTCCACTTCTCCTCTTCTTCCCCTGATGAGGCCATCGTGCCACCACTTCCTATGTCTGCAGGCAATTTCAGACACTTTCAAGAACTATTCCGCAGAATCAGAGCATCTCTCTCGATCCTGCTGGAGAGGTCAAAGAGCAACAACACAAGCTGCTCGATTATCCTACACACCTCCACATGGACAAGGATAGTCCTCCCTATTAATGAGGCCCTCTTGGACACTGCCAAGGTCTGGCAGACCCCAGCATCCATCCCGCCAGCCTGCAGGTGAATGGACAAAAAATACTATGTTCCTGATAAGGACTTAGAATTTTTTTTCCCCCCGTTCTACTCCAAACTCCCTGGTCATCAATGTAGTACACCAGAAGGGACACCAATACCACCCCAAGGACTGGAAGCGACTAGACTTGTTCAGTCGCAAAGTATATATTCTGCGACACTCCAGTTCCATATCGCCAATTACGAAGCTCTTATGGCCAAATACAATCATATGAACTACAGTAGAACTTCAGAGTTACGAACACTTTGGGAATGGAGGTTGTCAGTGCTTTGAAATGTTCATAACTCTGTACAAAGCACAGTTCAGGCTCCAGATCCAGCAGCTGACACTCCAGGCCAGGCTTCAGCAGCAGCTGAGCTCCCTCCTCAGCTCTGGAAGCTTTCTTGCAGGCAGCTTCTTTCCTTTGGTTGGACTGAGTTTTCAAGCTTGTCCCACGCTCGAGGTGGGGTAAAAGTGGCTCCAACCCCAGTGCTGCTTCTGCTCTACTGGCTCTGGCTGCCTTGGGCTGGCAGCCCCAGCATCTTCATATCTTAACTGTAAGTGACTACCCCACGCATGGGGGTGGGGTGGGGACAGGCAGCCCAGATGTGCCTACCTTTAACATGCAATACAGGTACAGTACAGTATTTGGTCTTTTTTTATATATTTTTGGTCTCTACTGCTGCATGATTGGTTACTTCTGGTATCACGTGTTGTCCGGTTGACCAGTCAGTCTGTAACTCTGGTGTTTGTATCTTTAAGGTTCTACTGTATTCTAAAATACAGGAATTCTATCAACATTTGCCATATCAGATGAAAAGAAGGAGCAATTCCAGGCACTCATGTCTGAAGGACACCTTCTCACCTACATGGCGCTACAAGCCTCCCTGGCTTCTGCAGACACAGCTGCCCACTCCATCGCAACAGCTGTGCTAATGAAACGAGAATCATGGCTTCACCTCTCCGTATTCCCTAAAGAGTTGCAGACCATGGTTGAGGATCTACCCATTGAGGGTTCCAAACTATTTGCTGAGCCCACTGATGAATCCCTACATTCTCCAAAGGACTCTAGAATGACTCCACTCTCTTGGCACATATACACCAGTGCCGATGAGACATCGGGGAAATATCGGTATACCCCAAGATCCCAACCTCCACCTTTCACTCCTCACCGTCATATGGAACGCAACAAAGACGACAGAGATCCCATCCAAAGTGCAGACAGACGCCGCCTTAGTGGGCTACTTCTCATGCATCTTCATCGAGACAACAATTTTGAAGGTTTGGTTGGCTCCAAGAAGCCTCTGCCCATTCCAGTTGCTGCAGCCATCTTTAACAACTTGCCGGTTTGGTGATCGTTTAGTCCCCTTTTATCCATCATGACGGCAAACCACTTCAGAGAAGTTTCAGAGTAGCAGCTGTGTTAGTCTGTATCCGCAAAAAGAAAAGGAGGACTTGTGGCACCTTGGAGACTAACAAATTTATTTGAGCATAAGCTTTCGTGAGCTACAGCTCACTTCATCGGATGCATGCAGTAGAAAATACAGTGGGGAGATTTTACATACACAGAAAACATGAAACAATGGGTATTACCATACACACTGTAACGAGACTGCTCAGGTAAGGTGAGCTATTACCGGCGGGGGGGAGGGAGAAAAAGGAAAAAGAAGAAAAAAGAAAAAAAAAAAAAACCTTTTGTAGTGATGATCAAGGTGGGTTCTGGAAATAATCAATAATCCTATACCTCCCTCCCAGCCCTCTCCACGTCTCTCTTCAGGGACCCCTCTCACAAACACCTTTTATGAGAAGAAATAAATCGCCTTCTGCAACTGGGAGCCATAGAATTGGTCCCATCCCAACACAGAGGGAAAGGTTTTTATTCCCACTATTTTCTGATCCAAAAGAAATCCAGCAGGTGGAGACCAATCTAGACTTACGAAACCTCCACAAGTTTATCAAACTGCAATTCTTTAAGATGGTCACACTATCAACCATTATCCCAGCACTGGAACAGGGGGACTGGTTCACAGCCCTCAACCTCCAAGATGCGTATTTTCACATCACTATACACCCTGCTCACAGATGATTCCTCAGATTCATCTGGGGACCCATCGTTACCCATACAGGGTACTACTCTTTGGGCTCTCTACAGCCCCTCGAGTATTCTCCAAAGTCTTTGTGGTTGTGGCAGCCTACCTGTGCACACAAGGCATTGTGATATTCCCATACTTAGACTACTGTCTCCTCAAGGCTCCCTCCAAACCCTAGGCAGTTCACGCCATATGAAAGTTGATGCATCTTTTCTCGAACCTCGGCCTTCAAATAAACATACAAAAATCGACACTCACTGGTACAACGTCTGGAGTTTATTGGGGAACATCTGGATGCGATACAGGCCAGAGCCTGCCTTCCAGCTCACAGATTTCTACAATAGTCAACTTCGTATCCACTGTGAGAACCAGGATGTGCTTCCAACTACTTGACCATATGGCAGCAGCCAGGTTTGTGGTAAAACATGCCAGGTTGCGTTACCCGGGGTTCTTTCAGCCCACAGCTCTGGGTAACTTTTACTCTGTGCGAGGTGGTGTCAGGAAATAAATCAGGGGAGACAGGGCTGTCCGACCGATAAATGGCTGGCACAAACAGGACAACGCGAGTGCTTTCACTTAAAGCTAAACTTTACCTAGTCTCAAGCACTTGCACACATCCGCAACAGGTTAGTAAAACACCCCCAACCCTCGATAATTACTGAAGCTGAGTGTGGCTTTCAAGTGCCATGGCGGCTGCCAGTGGGGAACACAAGATGTATCCAGAGGGAGAGTCCAGTCCTGAGAGTCCCACTACCTCAAACTTTTCCCCCTTATTATACATTAGTAATAGAATGACATGTCCCTTAAAGAAAACTTGTTAAGCAAGCAGTTCCAATGGGCAAGCAAGAGGCTCCTTCTGATTATTGATTAACGTGGTGTGGGTTTTTCCAGAGTTTGCAGCCTTGAGGCCCCAATAGACATTCCTGGGGCACATCCTGCTCTTCTAAAATGCATGTATCAGCAACTTCAACACAATTCTTATCAGGAAGGACGCGGGTCAAGTTGCCCTTTCTGTGGCACTCAAAACCCCCTCCCCTCCTGCCTTGGTCAAGCTGAGTTTGCTACATGGACACTTTACAGCCTGCTGACTTGGCTACTTTTAGCAATAAACCATAGTGGTTTCAGGCACTGTACTGGTTTGCTGACATCTCCCCGTACAGTTGTACATATGCTGTCTGCAGGCGTGACTACACATGGTGTATATACCTCACAGAAACCATCTTCACAAACTCTTATCCATGCCTGTCAAGATCAAGGACGCACTACACTGATGGGGACAACCCCAAAACGTCTGTATGGGGTCCCTTTTCTCCAACCAGCACACTCCCTGATTCTAACAACCAGTGCCTCCCTAAGTGGCTGGGGAGCATGCCTTATGACCCACACAATGCAAGGAATGTAGTCCTCCGCAGAATCCTTCATGCATATCAATCTTGTAGAACTGCGAGCGGTTCACAATGGGTGCCGACATTTCGTACCCCCTGATCAGAAATCGGACCATAAAAGTAACGACCAGCAATATCACCTGCATGTTCTACATCAACAGACAAGGCGGAACAAGATCCCACTCCCTGTGCTCAGAAGCACTGAAATAGTGGAACTAGTGTATTCAATATGACATCAACATTTCGGCCACATATCTTCCTGGACACCAGAACACCGTGGCAGACTCCCCTAGCAGACGATATCTCAAGACCACGAGTGGGGACTAGAGATAAGAGTCCTTCAGCACATATACAGCCACTGGGAATTTCCCCACATAGATATCTTTTTGCCACAGTAGTGAATGCCAAATGCTCTCACGTCTTCTCACGAGTGGGTCTAGGCCATGGCTCTCTGGGAGATGCTTTCCTTATTATGTGGGATGCCCCACTATTCTACACCTTTTCACTACTTGTTCAAGGTACTTCATATAATACAGGTGGAATGAGCCAGAGTCATCCTCATAGCCCCAACATGGCCACGACAAATTTGATATCCTTACCTCCTATAAATGACAGTATGTTCTCCGATCACCTTGCAGTTGATTCTGTACCTTCTCTCTCAGGATTGGGCTGGAGGATTCGGCCCACATCTGTCTCCTTCATTTGAAGGCATGGCTCCTTCCTGGTTTTGGGATTCAGAAATGACCTGTTCAGAGACAGCAAAAGAGGTTCTCTTAAATAGTAGACATGACATGACTTGCCATACTTACCTCCAAAAATGGGAAAGATTCAGATCCTGGTGCATATCCAATCATGTCTCAGCAATGAACACCCTGTTACCACTCATTCTAGATTATAGGCCTGACCTTTTAAGATCTAGACTGTCTACAAGCTCCCTTCGTACGTACTTCACTGATATCCCAGCATTCCAGCCCGAGATAGATGGCTATTCCGTATTCACCCACCCGCTCGTGAAGAGAGTCTTTAAAGGTCTTTTGAACTTTTATCCTCATGTACAGGATTCCAACCTCACCTTGAGCTGTCTCACCAGACCACTGTTTGAGCCCATGGCAATGTGCTCCTACATTATTTCCATGAAAACAGTACTTCTCGTAGCATTTCTGCCTGACGAATAGGAGAAATAGGGGCTGTCTTGGCATATCCCCATACACACTTTTTCATAAGGACAGGGTCACATTACGCATGCATCCAAAACACCTACCCAAGGTGCTGTCGTCCTTCCATTTGACCCAACCTGTCCACCTTCCCTGCTTCTTCCCAAAGCCACATACCAACCAACTTGAAGTGACACTACACACCTTGGACGTTAGGTGAGCATTAGCCTTTTACCTTGATAGAATGAAAATTTCAGATGATTGTCACACTTATTCCTCTCAACTGCCAAACAATTGAAGGGAGTAGCTGTATCCAAACAACGCCTTTTCAAATGGATCTCAGAGTTCATACACCTTTGTTATCAACTGCACAACCAGCTGCATCCACCTGGAACTTGAGTGTATTCCACTCGCTCTCTCCACCTCGATTGCCTTTCTCAACCATGTGCTGGTCCTTGACATTTGCAAAGCGACCACCTGCAGTTACCCATGCCACAGTTTCAGATGCCCTTATTGGACGCCACTCTGAAGCCCCAGCCTTCCTTGTAGGAGCACTGGTCTTACAGTTACCTACCGTGGAGCATCCATAGGGATAGTACTCAAAGAAGAAGAGGTTACTCCTCATGTGCAGTACCTAATGTCTTCAAGATGTGTGTCCCTATTGGTGCTACTTGCCCTCCTCCCCTCTGCTTTGGAGCTGAAAGATAAGCTCTGTGATAGAGAAGGCACTGAGGGCAGTTGGGCCAGACAGCGCAATATATTGATTTCTTCCCCTTCCCCCCACCCGGTGCGAGATGGGGAGGAGCACATATCTGGCCCAATGGGCACTGCTACCGAAGATCTCCGATACCAGGTGCAGGAGGCACTGCTGCACCTACAGTGGAGCACCCATAGGGACCCTACTTGAGGAAGAAGTAGCCCTTCTGCTCTGCCCTCCTGCCATGTTTTTGGTTGGGTTTTTTTTGTTCTCCTTCCTGCTTCCTCACCCCGTCTTTTGAGAGTCAGACTATTCTGACAGAAGAACAGAGTATCAGACTGTCACCCTTGCAGCAGTCAAGAGGCTCTGGTTGAGGAAGGCAAGGGAAAAAAGCAACGCTCCTCCCTTCTTGCAGATAAAGAATCTACAAATTTAACATAAACCTACTACCCAGAGGTTATGAACCATGGCACACCCAAGCAAGGTCTAGGGACAGAATCCTGGAAGAAATGTCAGCATGCACATATACTTCCACATCTTGAAGAACATCAGTTACTGCATATGGTGAGTAACCTTCTCTTCTCATCCTTTAAATTTTTTCCCTTGTAAATAAGTTCAATGTCTTCCTCTGCTCCTGGACATAGCTTTTTTGAGTAGCAGGAAATTGGCATGACTTTTGGCAGTTTCCCTGTGCTCCCAAGATTCTGAACAGGAATAATGAAACTGAGTTGCCTAATTTCTTTGGTGCTTCTTGGCAGACTTATGAGCAGCAGAAGAGGTACTGGAACTTTGTCTGCAGATACAGGAAGAATACCACTGCATTGATTCACAGTGGGAAGGTTAACGTTGCAACCATAAAAGCTAGTAGCAATTTAAAATATGGTTAACTTCTTCAGAAATTGACATAGGTCCCCATATTCACTAGGGATATTTTCTTACTTCTCTGTGATGATGGGTAAGAGAATTTTTCAAGGCTTGCCGTGTGTGTGTGTTTGTGCTTGCGCACTGTCACACTACAACTTAATCATTTGCAATATGAGACAAACTTCATATCACATTCACTTTCCTTACATCATACAGTGCAGATACCAAAATAATAAAAGGCTAGACTGCTTTCCTTCTTTTTTTTTCTTTTTTTTAATCCAAATATTTTAGGTGTTTCGTTAGTGGTATACTTATCTTTCTCGGAGCCACTGATTAAAGCCCTACGTGATGTGTGATTTGGGAGTTCCCGAATCTTTTAATGCATTTGTGAACTGGGAAAGCTACTTCTGCACCCTCAACAGATTTTGGAAGTGTCAAAAATATCAAGAGAAGGGTAAACATCTTTAAATCCCTCCTGGCCAGAGGAAAAACCCTTTCACCTATAAAGGGTTAACCTCGTTGGCACCTGACCAAAATGACCAATGAGGAGACAAGATACTTTCAAAGCTGGAGGGCGGGGGAAACAAAGGGTCTCTTGTCTGTGTGATGCTTTTGCTGGGACCAGAGCAGGAATGCAGGTTAGAACTCCTGTAAAGGGCTAATAAGCAATCTAGCTAGATATGTGTTAGATTCTGTTTTGTTTAAATGGCTGATAAAATAAGTTGTGCTGAATGGGATGTATATTCCTGTTTTTGTGTCTTTTTGTAACTTAAGGTTTTGCCTAGAGGGATTCTCTGTTTTTAATCTGATTACTCTGTAAGGTATTTACCATCCTGATTTTACAGAGGTGATTCTTTTACTTTTTTTAATTAAAATTCTCTTTTTAAGAACCTGATTGCTTTTTCATTGTTCGTAAGATCCAAGGGTTTGGGTCTGTGTTCACCTATGCAGATTGGTGAGGATTTTTATCAAGCCTTCCCCAGGAAAGGGGGTGTAGTGCTTGGGGGAATTTTGTGGGGGAGACATTTCCAAGTGGGCACTTCCCCTGTTCTTTGTGTAACACTTTGGTGGTGACAGCGTTTAACCTAAGCTGGTAAAAATAAGCTTAGGGGGTCTTTCATGCAGGTCCCCACATCGGTACCCTAGAGTTCAGAGTGGGGAAGGAACCTTGACAGGAAGCAACAGACTATAGTTTTTTCTTTGCCTTTGACAGATATGATGATCATAAAAACGGGTGAAATTCAAACTAAAACAGAAGAGAAAATACTGTTATAAAGATCCCTTTTGCAGGCTACTGTAGTGGATCAGTGTTCCTAATTTCTGCAGAAGCTAATGTAGCAGAGCAGAAGGGCACTCTTAAATTGTAAAATGCATCTTCTCATTTCACCTCCCTCTCTCCAATTTATAGTCTCTTCAACATGGGGACACTCCTGAGGTTGATGCTTTCATAGCCTTCCTTACCTTCCAAATTTCTGTGTTCTCTGGTTAATAAAAGTTCATCTGATGACTGGAAAACTATCAGCCTCCCAGAGGACGAACAAATTCCCAGATTTCCAGCTGGATGATTCAATGACAAAACTTCATAGTGCAGGTTTTGTTTAGATGTCTGAATATACATGAGATGCTAGCTCAAATAATATTTGTCAGGCAGAGTAGGATTTCCAATACTCTAGTGAAGACGTAGCCTTAATTAAGTACTATGATGGAATGATCAGGGTTCTAAATAAAACGGAATCATTAACCCGTAAGGTTCTTTGAACTCCATATCACTGGTAGTGCATTAAACGATGGATGATGTATAATTTTTAAATTTTAAAAAAGTGCAACTTATATGAAGATGAATCTTCAGCCATGGCATGTTGTGTTCTTGGGAGCAAGTTTAAAAAAAATTGAGAAATCCTCTTTTCTCTGAATAATTATTCCAGTTTCTGAATTAAATTACTTTCAGCTGCCATTAGACGTTATAGTATATAGTTGTAAATGTGATGTTAATCATTTAATAGACAGTGCCTTTTCATCCAGAAGGATTCCAGGTGGTTTTCAAATTAGTGTTAGTACACAGGAATAGTGTCACTTGGAAGTACAGACTCCTCTGCTGTAGAATATGGTAACAGTATATAGCAATATTACAAACTAGGTAATATTGTAGGTAAGGACAGGAAGTGAAATGTAATGTCATATCCGTTTGCAACTGTAAGGAGAATTTAGATAATTACCCAAATTAGCATTTGACGAGGATACCGGAGATGAAAACCTATCAGGTGCAAAAATGCTGTTGCATCTTTAATAATCACAAATGAGGATTTCTGTTGTACCTCCAACAGCACAGCACTCCTTAACATTCTTTTATATTGGCTCCAAACCTAATCAAAGAGAGCAGTTGTTATCACCATTTCCTGTAGCACATGGGTTTTTCTTGCAGATGCCATGTTCAAGTCCTGATTAGGCTTGACTCTGCTTAGCTCATGAGATCTGTGTAGGTCACCACTCAAGATGATATAGCTACAGTACAACCAGTAAATATGCTTATGTATTCCTAGATAATCAGTGCTGCACTGTATCAGAGCACTTAATTTATTTGTATACCAACCCATTCAGATTACACAATGCAGACTGTTCTGTTGACAACCTTTTATTTGCTGTGAAAGACAAAAGACCCTGTCTCTGAATACACAATGTGAAAACATTATGATTAATCGGAATTGGAACAAAATATTGTAGTTAAGAACTGTACAGTACTTGTTGTTAAAAGCGATATTTATCCAGTAAATTTGCTTTGAGAGAATTTTTTTTTTATTTTCTTAGATCCGAGAGACTGGTGAAAGACCTAGTAATGAGGAGATCTTACGGTTCTCTAAACTGTTTGAAGATGAGCTTACACTGGACAATCTTACTAGGCCTCAGCTGGTGGCTCTCTGTAAACTGTTGGAACTTCAGTCAATCGGGACAAATAACTTTCTGCGCTTCCAGCTGATTATGAGGTTGAGGTCCATGAAAGCAGATGACAAAGTAAGTCATTTTAGTCATGCTTTGATTAAAAAAAAAAAAAAAAGAAAAGGTTTATCTGTTCCAATGCTATAATTAAGCTTGGCAGAATTTGATTTTTATATTTATATTTCTGGTGGATATTATCAATTTTATTTTAAAGCTTTTTAAAATTTTTTGTAGAATTAAAATTTCACAGTTGTGGGAAATTATAGGGGAGGAAGACAGTCATTATTTAATGACATGTTGAGATTCAAAAAGTAATAACTTTTTATAATCTTTAACATAAAATGTCAACATGTCAAAACATATATAGTAAATATCCTTAATCAAACTTTAATAACTTTTAAGCAGTATATTTCTTTCTTTGCCTATCTGTACATTTTAAAAATGATTATTGATGGAAATACTGGTTTGTGTGTATGGTGAAATCAATGTTTACCAACATTTACGGATAAAAATCTAATCTTCTCAAGTGTAGCTGAAATATACAAATGTTTTGTTTCTAGGTATCTGCTTATTTTTGTTTCTTAGCTTTATTAATACTAATTGTATACTTCAGCAAAAACGCTGAAGCCTTAAAATTAGGTGAGCTTCCTCAATTTAGGAAAGAACTGCTGGCCCTTTAAAAATAAGGCAAAAAAGTATAGCATTGGTACTGGAAACATTCGGTTAGTGCGCTAATCTTAAATTTATTGAGAGTCGATTTCAGATTTGGTGTGGTCACAGGAAGATGGATTTGATGGTTTCATTGTGTCTTTCGCTAGCCATTTGCGCTCATTTTCCTCACTACACACTTTACCATGACTGGCAGTCTCTCTGTCCAGGAGGGCTAGAACTGAAATGTTTCATGTTAGTTATGAATATATTAGGTCTGATTACATCGACAAAACTGTTTTGGAGAAGCTTGCATAGTGTATGCCTGCACAAACAATATTGTTAATTGAACACTTTTCATAAGTGCCAAAATCCAGTAGCTTTGATTTGTTCTGAAAAGCCGCTCGTGTTTGAAGGAAAACTTACTTTTCAATTATGGAAGGCAAGTCCTGTTTTATGAAGGACTTCTAGAGACAGATGAATATTAGTCAGTGAAAAATACTACAGTTTTCTGATTAATAAATTCATCAATACGGGCAGTACAGCTCTGAATCATCTCCTATAACTACAGCTCATTAACCCACCTCTCCAGTTCTTAAAATCTGCCAAATAGGGATCCATTGAGGTAAGGGGTAAGCATGGATTTGATAGGACTATCCATTTGGAAAGTTCAGCTATATGTAAATTAACACTAGGTTATTTCCTTTACATTCACAATACCATTTTAATCTTTTGATTTCTGTATGTTCCCCCATTAATCTGTGCTTTTATCTACCATTCATGACAATAGGAGTAGCTCATTAGAATGAAAGAAAAAATATTTTTATAAGTTTAAACGTCATGTCATAGAAATGATTTAAAATATTTACCAAGAAAACCCAAAAACCCATGCAGCTCTGGAACTTTTAAAACAATTAATTCTGCTTGAAACGTGCAACATAAATGTTGTCTAACTCTCTCTTTCCAAATATTGCGGCTCTCTGTTTTTTATTATCACAGCAGCCCCTAGTGGTCATTCTAAACATCTGTGTGCTTATTGTTTTCCTGTTAACATTTTTACATGTTCATTACATGTGAGGTGTTTATTTTACATCTTGTATAGCTGATTGCGGAGGAAGGAGTTGACAGTCTGACTGTTAAAGAACTGCAGGCAGCATGTAGAGCAAGAGGTATGAGAGCTCTTGGCGTAACAGAAGAACGACTAAAGGAACAACTTAAACAGGTATATGTCCAGTAAGATCACTTCAGTACTTGTTTAATCATAAAATAGTAATACTGTTCTGTGTAGGCATATTATGTAGATGAACAATATGGGTATTGGCCTTTACTGAACCTGTTACTATTTTCTGAGGTATAAAGTAATATACATTAATCAGACTAAAATTATAGAGCTTTCATAAATTGTGAGTTGGGTCTAATCAGATAGTTCTAAAGTTGATGTACACCTGATCTACCTTTTGTCACTTTTTGATCCCATGTATATCTTTTGTTTAAAAGAACGCAGCTCTGGCATTTATTGTACATAGCGGCTTTCATCTAAAGATCTCAGTTCTGTTTGGAATACATTAGTAACGGTAAAAAGTACAGTATAAAATACACACACACACAAAAGTATAAATTATATTTTATCTAGAGAATAAGTGGTAACTTTCAATTTGCTGTGGAATGCCTATTTTTCTGTGTGATAAAATATAACTGTATAGGTATATCTATTGAATTACAGTGGCTAGAGCTGCACCTGGACCAACAAATCCCCACTTCATTGCTTATTTTATCCAGAGCTATGTATCTTCCGGATACACTTTCACCAGCTGATCAGCTCAAAACAACACTTCAGACACTACCAGAGAGTGTGGTATGTATTACTTTATATAACCAGGACACTATCTTTCAACAAAAACTAGTTTCTCTAAAAACTGGCATTCTCTGTATATATACATACTAATCACGTTATTAGTGTTAAGTGTTAGCTTTGTATTGGCCCTGGGTAAAAAGTGTAGCCACTGTGATGTACTTAAATGAAAAATGTATTAGTTTGCTTAGCTGGATGACTGGCTGACCAAAAACAGCTACAGCATTTGAAAATTTTGTATGCACTATTGCAGGTCAGAGTGACTAGGCAGCAGTTGGAAGACTTTTATTATGCATAGTCATGGGGAAAGCCTAACTGTCCTTAACAGGAGGCTCTGAGCCACCTTGAAAGCACACACAGAAAGTTGACATGTACTGAAGGGCTGACCAAAGAATGATCCTCAAGTCAAATGTGTCCTGCTGCACATTCATTTTTAATCCACAGGCATAACAGGCAAAAAACCATAGCTCTAAGCTTGCAGTACTACGTCTCAGTATGAGGTAAAGAACATAGTGAGCGAGACAAAGATCTTAAGGTCTGTAGCTTTTGCAGGCTCCACTGCCATGTTAAAGATGGGTACAGTGAGGGTGGCTGCAGTCTGAGTTATGCAGATTGTGACCCCCTGACTCCTGTAAGCTCCTGTGCAACGCACAGTTGGGCAAAGTATAAATTTCTCTATCTGCAAATTCAAGTTTCTCTGCTGGTCTCCAGTTGAAAATAAATAAGAGGCAGCCTGGCTGTCTATTCTTTCTTCTTCCATTTAAGAGCAACATATTGGGTGAGCCTAACTGAAATATATCTCTGATGTCCAAAATCCTGGAGTAAGCAGGAGAAACTAAAATTTGCCTGCTCTACTGCTTTGTAGAGGGAGAGAGAGTCTGTCCAACTCTTCATTAGTGAAGCATTTTAAGAGCATGCTGTATCTGAAATCTTGCATTAGAAATTAGTCATGGGAGATCAGCATGATTCTCAAAACACACTAATTCCTCTTTGGAATCATCATTACTTGGCTCAGTTATAATTAAGCTTTCTGACAAGTATCTTGGGAGTAACTTTTTTCTCACAGATTTCTTGAGACACAACGTTTTAATCTTCTCCAGATTTGGAGAATAATCTTATCCCAAATCCCTGAAGGTTGCGTTTGGTTTCATTTTAATTATCTTGCCAATATTTTCTCTTGCTCCCTACTCATGGTGACAATTTGTTCCATAAACAAGACCTTAAAAGTCCCCAGGCTTTGAGATAGATATTTAGTAAAGTCTGATCTACACTACCAAGTTATGTTGACCAGAGTCTTGTTATGAATTTAGTTTTGCATGTATCCACACCTGAATTTGTTTCCCATAGGCACCCCATTACATTGACACAATAATATCACCTCCCCAAATAACATAGGGCCAAAGTCAACCTACTTTATCACTATAGTGCTAGTGTAGACCTGTGTAAACCTTAACAATCCTTCATCAGCTGTCCTACAGTGCCCCTGTCCCCATTATTGTAGCTGCTCCAGTCACAATTTTGAATTCAGTTGTCTGGGGGGGTCACAGATATTGGAAGCCAGATCTGTCTCATCCGGTCTCTTTCAGTAGAAGAGTTCTCATTTGAAAGTACAGGCAGTCCTCGACTTTACGATGTTCGCCTTAAGACGAACGGCACTTACGACCTTTCTGAATTGACACCCTGATTCAATTTACGACCATTGGTTTCGACTTTATGGTGCTCGGTCCCGTAATGGAGTGGATTGCGGTTCCGAGTTACAACGTTTCAACTTAGGACTCAATTTTCAGGAACCATTTGTGTCGTAAGTCCGAGGACTGGCTGTAATGTTAAAGCCATTTCATTTTCAGGGCATGCTGACAGTGGTAGCTATCATTCTGTCAGTTGACCATTACATCTTTAAGGCAGCCACACAGAACCTATTACGTATCTTTCCAAACACAATTACCTAAACACCACATAGTTCTTGTACAGATTCACATTCATCTACCTCTTTTCCCTGATTGATTGGGTTAATTTTATAAAAATTAAGCTATTCAAGGTTTTAAGTCAACTAGTAAAGACTGATACAGTATTTATTTAAAGACTACATATTTATTTTTAACAGACTTGTAGGTGCTGTTTCAAAGATGTGATTATAGAAATATTTGTTCAGTTACAGCTTTTACTACATTGTTCCCACTGTGTTAGCAATGCTAGTCTTAACCATCTGTCAGGTT
The DNA here is from genome assembly GCF_965152235.1 of Eretmochelys imbricata. Taxonomy (NCBI): domain Eukaryota; kingdom Metazoa; phylum Chordata; order Testudines; family Cheloniidae; genus Eretmochelys; species Eretmochelys imbricata. The sequence goes on from NC_135575.1 coordinate 127,589,430, forward strand.
TCAGAGTAACAACCGTGTTAGTCTGTATTCGCAAAAAGAAAAGGAGTACTTGTGGCATCTTAGAGACTAACCAATTTATTTGAGCATGAGCTTTCGTGAGCTACATCTGATGAAGTGAGCTGTAGTTCACGAAAGCTCATGCTCAAATAAATTGGTTAGTCTCTAAGGTGCCACAAGTACTCCTTTTCTTTTAACCATCTGTGTGTCTCACAACCATCTTTGTGTTGCTTCTGCACTGTCCCCTATTCGTGGAACTGCCTGTCTTTAAATCCCTTTTAAAAGACTCCTTTCTTCACAGCTACAGACTAGGGACCGAATGGCTAGGCAGCAGTTCTGCGGAAAAGGACCTAGGGGTGACAGTGGACGAGAAGCTGGATATGAGTCAGCAGTGTGCCCTTGTTGCCAAGAAGGCCAATGGCATTTTGGGATGTATAAGTAGGGGCATAGCGAGCAGATCGAGGGACGTGATTGTCCCCCTCTGTTCGACATTGGTGGGGCCTCATCTGGAGTACTGTGTCCAGTTTTGGGCCCCACACTACAAGAAGGATGTGGATAAACTGGAAAGAGTCCAGCGAAGGGCAACAAAAATGATTAGGGGTTTGGAACACATGACTTATGAGGAGAGGCTGAGGGAACTGGGATTGTTTAGTCTGCAGAAGAGAAGAATGAGGGGGGATTTGATAGCTGCTTTCAACTACCTGAGAGGTGGTTCCAGAGAGGATGGTTCGAGACTATTCTCAGTGGTGGAAGAGGACAGGACAAGGAGTAATGGTCTCAAGTTGCAGTGGAGGAGGTTTAGGTTGGATATTAGGAAAAACTTTTTCACCAGGAGGGTGGTGAAACACTGGAATGCGTTGCCTAGGGAGGTGGTGGAATCTCCTTCCTTAGAAGTTTTTAAGGTCAGGCTTGACAAAGCCCTGGCTGGGATGATTTAATTGGGGATGGATCCTGCTTTTGAGCAGGGGGTTGGACTAGATGACCTCCTGAGGTCCCTTCCAACCCTGATATTCTATGATTCTATGATTCCATGATACCACAAGAAATAGGCAAAATTTCAGGACAGCTGGGGGGGGGGGGGCAGACCAGTGTAGTTAATAGTCAAAATTAGCTTTTATTTATACTCCTATTGTATGTATTTATCTTCCTCACCCTTCTGATGTTGCTTTTGACTTAGATTGTAAGCTCTTCAGTGTAGGGACTGCATCTTCCTATGTGTATGGTCTACCATGTTGGGGGAGGTTACTGAGGTAAAAGTTAATCTAAAAATATGCTCTGCCAAACATGTCTTTTCTGAAGGAATGGGTTTTCAAAACTTCTTTACAATTTTGTCCTGAAAAAGATTCATATAGGGGACAGGAGAAAGGAATGACTTGCACAGCTGCTTAGTGATTTGAGAGAATGAAAAACTTTAACAATATCAAAGTAGAAAGGCTCTGTAGGTTTCTCAAAATAAACAGAATTCTCTCTGTGGACTGCACTAGTAGTATAATTTTTATTTGTTTGGTAGTGTGTTCACTGAAGTGTTAAGACCTCTGAGCTACATAATTCAAAATGTAGCAGTTTGTTCATATGTCATCCTTCCAATCTGTTTAGGCCAAAGAGGCTCAAGTCAAAGCAGCAGAAGTTGAGGGTGAAAAAGTAGATAATAAAGCTAAGCTGGAAGCAACCCTTCAGGAAGAAGAAGCCATTAGAAAAGAAAATCAAGAAAAAGAGATGGAAAGAATGTCTGAAGCTGCTGAGAAAGCCAAAGAAATCCTTCAGGTTGCAGCAAGGGTAAGTGCAACTTCCAGCTGTTGAGAATTAAGTGCATCAGTAGCATGAACACTTAGCCCATTGTGGACTCCATTGTGTTTCTTTTGGAATTTATAGTGCCTCTATTTTGGGTTTTGTCTGTAATCAAAAAGACTTCAAAATGCACATTTGGAAGATGTGGGGCATCTTAAAACATGAGAGGCAGAGGAAAAAGAAATATAGAGAACAATCCTGCAATTCAGGGGATTGACTAGATGACCTAAAATGTCATTTCCATCTGTTACGTTTGATTCTGTTACTCAGAGGCAACAGGAGATATTTTTGTTTCTTTAAACAGTTTCCAAATTTTTCTAACCTAAAATATTCTTTTCAGTTGGATTTGCTAATATTTAACATTAAAAAAAGTGAATATACTTGCTATAATAGTGTTTGGCTTACTTGTCTATGGAAACTGAATGTTATTGTTGAATCAAGCCGTATCATAAAAGGCATATTTTTATTAATATTTTCATGAAATGGGCTTACACATTGTAATTGAAATTAGTCAATCTGTAACTGGCAGAGATGTTCAGACTGCTTTTGTAGAGTCATGGAACCTGTATCTAATTAAGGAGATGATTCTGAAAACAAAGAAACATGATGCTGTTCTGTATTAATGAATGTCTTTTTGAATGTGGTTTTGAAATTCAGAAAGAGATGGAGTCTGCAGTGGATCTTGAAGCAGCTGCTGCACATGTAAAGAAAAGCCAGATAGCTGTGGATACTGAACATGAACTGGCTAGTGTGGATTTGACACTGCATTCAGAGACCTTGAAAGATACAGCACCAGTGTTAGAAGGCATTAAGGTAAATTTTGGAATCAAAGACCGGTTTTAAAACCATGTTTGAAAAGTGTAAGCTGATCCAGTATAAAAATATCACTGTCTTTAGAGGCAACTGAATTTCCTCAACACAGTTCAGTGAGTTTGAGGAAAATCTTAGCAGACTTGCTTATTTTAGCTATCTTACCTCCTGAAGAGAAATCTGTCTAGACCCAAACCCTTAGATTGCCTGCATACAAGGCCTAGGACAAAGAGAACTGCTAAGCCTGTCCACAATCTTAAAATGTTTCCATTTTGTGCAGCTGATATTCCTAGTTCTGAGGTTGTTTGCTGTGGCTTTAGAAGTTTTAGACCACTGCACTTCCATTTTTACTGTTTATTGTTTATATAATACCATTGGACAGGAGTATATGTATAGCAGTTTGCAAAACAAGATAAAAATGGGTTTCTTTCCTGAAGAGCATAGTCAGAAGATGGAAGAATTACTAACTTCTAGAATTAGGATGATGGTTTAGGAGACTTCTTTGTTACAGTGATGTATGTATAGCTTCAGGAACTCAATTATGTTTTTTTCTGTATGTAGACTGGGTAACTGAGAGCAAGAATATGGCCCCTTGTCTCTATCATGGTGTAATTCCTAGTGTTCTAATATTTTGTATTGGAATCTTTTACATGTACAACAAACTCATTAATACAGGAATCAGCTGTGAACTAAGTTTTGACCCAGTCAGGTTTCCTTACAGCCTGCAGGAAGAATAGAGCACTTTAAAATGTTACTAGCTTTACACAGCTGCCAAACAGTATCTTAAGCTAAAAGGAAGAATGCCGGGATCATTATAAACTCACTTCTTTCAGTGGGGCAAGCAGCTTCTGTTGGCAGGATTCAGTGCGATTACTGAACTTACCACCTTTCATTTAGGTGTCGGTCTAGTGATTTAGGGAGCTTGTCCAAATCAACTCTATTGAAATTCACGCAAGGCCAGAGGCTTATTTGAATTTGCCAGAATCTTTTTGAAGTGTCCCTCTCTCCACTCTTAAATCTTGTTCTCTAGCTTGGCTTCTTTTAAATTGCTACTTTGGACTCCATTTGTGGATCCCTTAAGTTTTAAAAATGTCCCTGGGGAACTGAATGTATTTTTTTTTGTTCCCAGCATTGTTTGACCATACTCGGTATTTTCCTATTTTTATAAGCTTTTCATTTTTACTTTAACAGCTCAGTTTTCTAAAGAGATGAGTCTCATCATTGCATCCCTTGGCGAAGAATCAATTGTAGCAAAACCTTTTACCTTGAGTAGCTGTGCACTTCTGATACTACTTGTGATCAGGTTTCAGAATAGCAGCCGTGTTAGTCTGTATCCGCAAAAAGAAAAGGAGTACTTGTGGCACCTTGATGCATCCGATGAAGTGAGCTGTAGCTCACGAAAGCTTATGCTCAAATAGATTTGTTAGTCTCTAAGATGTCACAAGTACTCCTTTTCTTTTTACTTGTGATCAGTTCACCTGGATGTGGCAAAGGAATTGTCAAGATGAAGGGAAAACATTCTCAGGGTGTCCATTTTATTGTTTAGCTACTTAACACAAGATTTGAATAGCTAAATTATAGTGTTATAAAATGACGGGTGTGGGGGTTAGATGATGGTTGGTTCACTGTCCCCCAACATGCACAGGCCATAAGCCTAGGTATAAGTGCTTTGCTGGATCTTGGGCCTAATATACATATATTATGTTAAGAGAAGAATTTTACAAGCTTCTGAAAATCCAAACTGTTTCGTGGAGGGAACTGAATTCATAAAGAGGAAAATGGAACCTTCTCAATCATGAATAACAATGCTATATGTTGTTTATTACATTATTATAATCTGAAAATATTGGAAATATACTACCGAGTGGTTTTTGTGGACCCCATCAATGGCACCTGTACTGTGATCTTGAAAACTGACCTGCTAGGACACTGATTCATGCACACTAGACTAACCTCACTATCATACAACAAAATGGTGAACTCGGCGCTCTCATTTCAGAGAACTCTCTAAAAAGATAACTGTTACAACCCCAAAAACCTAGAATATAATTATAATTTTTTTAAAGGAGTTGTAGGGGGAAAGTTATGAATTGATCAATACACACACACAAACAACTAGTTTATCCGTTTTTTTTATCTTGTTCAGTGGTTGTCAGATTTGCCCTGTGGAAAATCTTGTTTGAAAATGTGACTGTGCTCTTGGCTTCAGGCATTTTGTCACAATTAAGGAAACTTTTCTATAAACTCTTTTCCTAAAAGCAATACAAATGTCACTTTCTAGACTGTATATTCTCTATAGTTTGTACTCTTCCTCCTCCCCCCGCCCATACTTGTTGTTTTGAGGAATTCTTCATGAGCAGTTCTCTGAATAATGTTCTACATTTTCTAGCTTGTCTGATGTTTAACATTTTGAGAAATAAATTATTCACAGTAGTAGTTTTTGTGCATGTTTGTGTGCCTTTTCTAATTCAGTTTAGACTAGCATAGAGCATCTGCTTCATATATTAGTTTGAATGAACACTAACTTAATGCAACAACTTACATTACTAGTTACTATTCTCTTACATGCTGCAAAGTTTGAAAAGTGGCAGTGGTACCTATGTATTAAGGTTAGGAACATGTTTTACATTTCTAATGTTAGAAATTGAATTATTTAGCTGATTAAGGATCTGTTAATGCTTTGTGTTTTGCTGTAGAAAATCAAATATTTTATGATGCTCAGTTTGGGTTTTCTACTATTTGTGGAAGTGTTTTCTGGAGTAAAATAATGTATATGGGCTTTTCCCACTTAGTCACGCACCTTAAATTTAACTTCTAGTTGAATTTCTCTTAGTTTTTTTGGTTAATTATTGTAAAATTTACTGTTGTTCAGGAGATGTGATGATCAGATATCTCTGGACACCAGTGCTTCTACAGATCAACATCACTGCTAACTTTTTAAATGAATATTTTAAATTGCCTTTTTAGGTAATCATCACTGCCTTAGTTAAATGAAAATAAGTCAGGTTGTATTAATAGCAGGATAACTCCAACAAAGAAATTATATAGTCACTTAAAAGGTACTGATTCAACCTCATCTGGAATACTCTGAACAATACTGCTTACTATACCATAGAAGTTCACTGTGACCTTGGAAAGGGGTGATACTGGGCAACTAATATAATGCCCGGTTCCTACAATCTTGGCTGTGATGTGAAGAAGGGGAAGCAAACTTAATTGGGTTTTGTTTCCTTAGAAGAGGCATCAAGGTAACCCATACAGTTAAAATGATACCCTTTTTTCCTACGTGTGAAGAGTTTAAATGCTCTGGGATATCTTTCTAAAATGGAAGCAAAGAAGAAATTATGCAAAAATACTACATGTGAATATCAGTAAATATGTGGCAGAAACAAAGTATCTGTCCAAGGGAGACCAAGATTAGTTTCTGGAGTGGGAAAAGATTGTGAAGATGATGATGAAAATAATTTGAGAAATATATCTGGTGTGGGAACCCAAAAAGAGTTGGCACATTTGGTCAGAGACCTTTCCAGACAATTTTTTTGTGGGGCAAAAACTTACTGTTTTAGACGAGTAATGAGTAATTTTAGATACTTTCTGAAACAACTTAATGGATTCTTTTAAACTGATTGCTTTAACCCATTAAATAGAAGATGCATGGATGAGTTTGTGCTAATTGACTGTCATTTTGTCTTAGCTCTGAGACTTTTCTTTATTATTATGTTATAAATTTTAGAAACTACATTGAAAATGTGTAGGGAGATTGATGCTACCTGTAAATTAAGAGGTTTCAGAGTAGCAGCTGTGTTAGTCTGTATCTGCAAAAAGAAAAGGAGGACTTGTGGCACCTTAGAGACTAACAAATTTATTTGAGCATAAGCTTTCGTGAGCTACAGCTCACTTCATTGGATGCCTTCATCCGATGAAGTGAGCTGTAGCTCACGAAAGCTTATGCTCAAATAAATTTGTTAGTCTCTAAGGTGCCACAAGTTCTCCTTTTCTTTTTGTAAATTAAGAGAATGCCAGAACCTCAGTTTTGACACGAAGAAGGTTCTCACTGTTTGTGAGCTGATCTCTGGTTATTTGATGTGTGAGTGAGCGAGAAAAAGACGCTCTTTGATATGATTCATGCAGTAAATGAGATGTAAAATCAGGTACACAAGCATTGAAAACCCAGTACTGGTTGGTGTCTAAACAATCATAGAATATGAGGACCTCAGGAAGTCATCTAGTCCAACCCCCTGCTCAAAGCAGGACCAATCCCCAATTTTTGCCCCAGATCCCTAAATGTCCCCCTCAAGGATTGAACTCACAACCCTGGGTTTAGCAGGCCAATGCTCAAACCACTGAGCTATCCCTCCCCCCCCAAATTAGGTGTATCTAGAACTCAGGTCTGCAACTATTACTTATGACTAATCCTTCCTTACTCTTAGAATCATAGAATATCAGGGTTGGAAGGGACCTCAGGAGGTCATCTAGTCCAACCCCCTGCTCAAAGCAGGACCAATCCCCAAATTTTGCCCCAGATCCCTAAATGGCCCCCTCAAGGATTGAACTCACAAACCTGGGTTTAGCAGGCCAATGCTCAAACCACTGAGCTGTCCCTCCCCGCAATGTGAATGTACAATGTGAATGTACACTGGTATACTTGATTTGTGGAATACTGAAAGTTTTTTCAAAATCTTGTGCAAACATGACTTTTCCAAAATAAACACACACAGTTAATAAAGAAGCATATTTCACTGTCAGAAATGGAATAAGGTGTTAAATGGACTAGCAAAAGAGACTGATATATTAATGGTTGATGGCTTGCCTACCCCCCCCCACACACACTCTTTAAGTACCACTTGTTAAGTTGGGAATTGCAGCTATGGTGATCTGACAAAAAAGCAAAGCTTCTAGCCTGATTTTCTTGCAGATTTTTTCAGGAGAAAATGTTGATTCCTCATGCTACTGCTCAGCAAGTACATTCACCAAGAAGGGTCAGAGCTATCATTTAATTATTGGGAGAGTACATTATGATCTGTGCTCAGTGTTCATTTATCAGTGAACTGGGAAAGGATAGGTGATGAAGTGAACAGGCACTTTCCCATGAAGCAATTGGGTGAAATGCTTTTCTCATAAGATGGGCAATTAGAGCTAAATGTCACAAATAATTATAGCACTTTACAGTCTGTGCTACTTTTGGCTAAAATGGTATTTATACAATTTTTTTCTTATGGATTAATGCAAATGTGTTTGCTTATGTCTTTGTCTTTATTTTAATTTCCTGGCTTCAGCTAAAGAGATTACTAGCCTTTCTTAGTTCTGTTTGTTTGTGACGAGCCATTTTTCAAGTCTAGCTTCTGGTGTTCTCATTTTGGGATAGTTGAAGGTTAGGATTTTTTACTTTTAAGTATTCAGTGTTTAAAAAGACACCAGTTTATAAGTCAGACAACTGTCTTGAAATGTGTTATCTGCTAATTTTACAAGTATTACCAAAGATTACTATAAATGTAAAGAGCTTAGAGGAGGAAGGAACATTTTTTTTCAATTGATATGTGAATTTCAGAACTTTTCATAGTCAGTTTCATTCTTTCTTCTGTCAGTCATTTCCTCTGTTTGTGTTCTTTCACACAGCAACAGGTAGGAGAGAAACACTTTTTAAACAGTGGGGAAATATGGCTGTGAAAATCACAGAAATTGCCTGAGGGGCTAAAAGACAATTATAGTAACAAAAACTATCTTTAATTCACTTTTTAAAAATGAGTAGATCGATTGTTCTAATATACCTAACATCCATGCACCAATCTCAAAATATCAGTCTATGTATTTTACCTGCTCTGAAACCTAAAAGAATATAGACTCTCACTGTGTCAATTTTTTTTCTGAAAGAAACCACAAATGTGTCCTATGCTCATTTGGATACTTCACTTTTTAGGGTGAGGAAATAACCAAGGAGGAGATTGACATGCTGAGTGATGCTTGCACCAAACTGAAGGAAAAGAAGAAATTGTTAACAAAAGAAAAGGAGGAGCTTGAGGAGCTAAAGGATGATGTTCAGGAATATAGTGAGGTAAAGAATGGGGTGTAGAAGGACTATTTATATGCTTGCTCTGTCCATACATATTCTTAGAAAAACTAACCTTAAACGATAACAATTTGTTTTGTGTGCTGAGATAACCCAAATTGGAAATTGTTGGAGAAGCCTACTTGCTCAGTTATTGTGTGGTACACTGTCATGCAGGAATGTCAGATCCTCAGCTTGTGTAAGTTGTTGAAGTTCAGCTGAAGTCAATGGAACTATGACAGTTTACATCAGCTGAGGATCTGGCCTCTGGTCTTAACTCCATGCTCACTGGGCTGACTGTGCTTTAGAGGCAGCATGATATGGGAGGGGAATGGAGTGCCTCTTAGAATCAATGGAGAACAATTTCTTAAATCTGTAAAGTGGTGTTGGTGCTGGCTGAAAGAAGTCCGGGTCCAGTTGTACGACACTGGAAGGATGTGGGGTTGAAATCCTAGGATGGATGAAAAGGTTTTTAATTGGGAGGAGGGGAACAGTTGAGGATTCTTAGGACTATGTAAGGGACATGTAGAACTAGTCACAATGTTCATTTAATGTCTAAAATTAACCTTCATTTTTAATCTCTAAATTTCACTGTTCCCATGTGTCTGATAACAGCAATAACTGCTTCCTCTCCTGATACAACCTTTTCGATTTGCATATGACTCCTGCTTTTCTGTTAGACATTACTGTATTTGTTGTTGCAAATTTATCTTCTCATTAATGCTTTTTTGCTTGAACATCTCCTCTAGGATTTGCAAGAGATAAAGGAGCTATCTAAAACAGGACAAGAGGATGTGGTGGAAGAGTCTAAGGCAAGCAAGAGGTTGACCAAAAGGGTGAACCGAATGATTGGACAGATTGACAAAATTATTAATGAATTAGAGACAGACCAAAAGGTGGTGGATGGACAGTTGGACAGTGGTGCTAGCCCACCTATTGGGTAAGTGAATGATGGCAACACACTTCCTTTTCAAAAAACTCATTCACTGCCATCAATCTGTGTGGTAGGCTGAAACATGAATTCTTGCCTTAGGTTGGTTTGGAAAAAAATTAATTAATACTTTTGTTTCAAAAGTTTGACGTTTAGTTTAATTCTGAAAAGTGACTGCAAAAATAGCATTGTGGGCTTCAATCTCTGTGTCTCGGTGATCTCCATCTCAAATCTGGTTAATATACAAATAAAAAGATGGGTTTCTCCCCAAACTCCGAGTCCTGCAAATTCAGTCTGAGCTTTGAGTCAGGATGGGTTCTTTGGGACCTTGCCTTCTTGTGCTTGATACCGGTAGTAAAGGTTCTGCAGGCCGAATCATGCCCTCAGTTACATTTGTGCAGAATACGCCAACGTTTTATCTTGGCGCGCTTTCTGACTTCCAAACAAATTCCATAAAGGTTTTATTATGCAGATGTGCTACAAAATTCAAACCTCAGACACTCATGCAGTTCTGATTTCAGTGGGAGTCTCTCTTCTTGCCCCTCCCCCACCTTCAAAACTAAGGAACACCACAGCTCTCTCAAATTAATGTTGCAGCCAGGCTGCAGAATCAAGTTTCAGGCCTCATTCTGCTGCTTGGTGTAGAAATATAAAAGAGAGTCTGTACCCCAAACAGTTTATAGTCTAAATAAGGATGAGTATTCCCTTTTTTATTAAGTCTTCACTCAGTTCCTAGCTTAATGTAAATTATTTCAAGTGCTATCGTAAGATTAAGACAAACATGATTAAAGGTAGTTGTAGGGAAAAACAGCTGATGACCAGTCTTCGCTGACAAAGAATGGCCTATATATTTTAATCTGGGCTTGCTGAATGTTTGTGGCTTCAAGTTACTTTTACCATTTGAGTCTGGTCACTGCAATGACGTCCATAGCCTCAGGATTGTCATGGCATTGGCAAAAGTCCAGGAATTTTTAATGATGGTCCAGGGAAACATCCTCCCCCTTCTGAAAAATCAGTCTGTGGCCAAAAACCTGAGGTTAGGCAGATATGGAGTTAAAACCGTACTAATAAAAACCACTTATCTTAAAGGATTGTTGATTTCATCATCTTCTACATCTCTGTGTGACCTGGGTTGGAAGGTGTAAATTAGGGCTGTCAATTAATCGCAGTTAACTCGTGCGATTAACTAAAAAAAATTGATCATGATTAATCACAGTTTTAATCGCACTGTTAAACAATAGAATACCAATTTAAATTAAATATTTTGGGATGTTTTCCTACATTTTCAAATATATTGATTTCAGTTACAACACAGAATACTAAGTGCTCACATGTTATTTTTGATTAAAAATATTTGCACTGTAAAAATGAGAAACAAAAGAGACAGTATTTTTTTCAATTCACCTCGTAAAAGTACCGTAGTGCAATCTCTTATTGTGAAAGTATAACTTGCAAATGTAGATCTTTTGTTTGTTTGTTACATTACTGCACTCAAAAACAAAACAGTGCAAAACTTTAGAGCCTACAATTCCACTCAGTCTTACTTCTTGTTCAGCCAATCGCTAAGACAAACAAGTTTGTTTACTGAGGCAGGGTAGTGCTCCCTGAATGAATAGGACAAAGGTCTTTAGGTGCTGAGGAGCACACACACTTTACCAAACGTATTTCAGTTGTCAGTGGCTTCTTGTATTTGTGCAAATCAGCATGTGGAAACCGTAAGAGTGAATATGTCTGGAGGATAAAGACCTATCTAAAGAACTCTAATAACTGATAAATAATTCACTTCTGCTTTTTTGTTTTCAGTTCTTGATTAGGTTATAAACTTTTTGTTCAATATAAAATACAATTACATGTCCTTTACTATCCTTTCCTCTTCCTTCTTTACTTCTTTGTAGTAACTGTTTGCTGTATACAGGTTGTGTTTCCCCTTTAGGGAGAATCTCATCAGTATCAGCGAGCTTATTAGTGTGATGAAACAAATCCAGAAGTTTCCAGAGAACAAACTGAATAGGATTGCTGAGGCATTAGATGAAAACCAGGACGGCAAGATTGATATAGATGATGTTGCCAAGGTGAGTCTGCAGAGTAGTTTAATAAAATAAAACCAGTATTACACACTTACAGAACTGCTGAGTTAGGCTACATTTTACAATTTTCACTTAATTTCATATTGTTTTCTTTGCCCAGATCTTTATTTTGATCCTGCTGTGATTTAGAATATCTGAAGGATAGATCACTCTTTTGTGTTTGTGTTTTTAATTCATACTACCCACTGCTAAATTAATGGAGACCTTTTACCACTGGTTTGGGGGATGTGTTCATGATTTGCCCCATATCCAGCATTCACCTCTTCATCCTTAAACCAAAAGGTTCACTTTCCTAGTAAAAACCACATCTGTAGCTCTAACCCTCCCCTCCACAGATGAGCATATCATCTGGGATGCCTTTTGGTGGTACTCCCCATCTCTCCTACTATCCAGCCAACTTGACAGCTTGTTTTTTAATTAAAGCATTATGCTAGATATTTATAAATTAACTAAGTTTATGCACAATGCTTTGGCATATGAAAATACAGTTTAAAATAGTATTTGAGGAGGCAATTGGAAAGGGGGTAGCAAGGGAGGAAATATTTGTTCCCTTCTCTTAAGAAAAGTGCTGTGAGATTTTTAATGACTACAAACCGTTAAGGCTGGTATTAGCCAAAATTTTTCCCTACTATATCAGAATACTAAACCATACGAACATATGAGAGATGCTTCATTGTGCCCTGCATTTCTTAAGCCTAGGGCACAATGACAGTCGTCCTGAGAAGGGAGCTGTTTGTCTCTGAAGCTCCTCTGCTGTTGAGCTACAGAATCTCTTCAGTTTTGAAACTTTAATCCTGTGGAGTTTAGGAGTTGTGTAGCAACAGAATTTCACAAAAAGGAAAAGTAGGACTTGTGGCACCTGAGAGACTAACAAATATTTTTGAGCATAAGCTTTCGTGAGCTACAGCTCACTTCATCAGATGCATTCAGTGGAAAATACAGTGGGGAGATTTATATACACAGAGAACATGAAACAATGGGTGTTACCATACACACTGTAACGAGAGTTATCAGGTAAGGTGAGCTATTACCAACAGGAGAGCAGCGCCGGGGGGAGGTGCGGGCGACGACCTTTTGTAGTGATAATCAAGGTGGGCCATTTCCAGCAGTTGAGAAGAACGTCTGAGGAACAGTAGGGGGGGAAATAGTTTTACTTTGTGTAATGACCCATCCACTCCCAATCTTTATTCAAGCCTAAATGAATTGTATCCAGTTTGCAAATTAATTCTAATTCAGCAGTCTCTCATTGGAGTCTGTTTTTGAAGTTTTTTTTGTTGAAGAATCGCCACTTTTAGGTCTGTAATCAAATGACCAAAGAGATTGAAGTGTAGAATACAGTGGGGTGTATATAAATCTCCCCACTGTATTTTCCACTGAATGCATCCGATGAAGTGAGCTGTAGCTCACGAAAGCTTATGCTCAAAAAAATTTGTTAGTCTCTAAGGTGCCACAAGTACTCCTTTTCTTTTTGCGGATACAGACTAACATGGCTGCTACTCTGAAACAGAATTTCAGGCACCCCAATCGTCTGAACCCTCCCAAGTTTCTTTTAGATACACATCATGCCCGCTTCCCATTTAGTGCACTTTGGATATTCTGGGTTGTGCTGTAAATACTGTCCATTTCCTCTCCTTCTAGCTGTCGTGTTCCATTTTTTTTTCTCCCTTCCCACAGTTTTCCTGGCCCTCCCCTGTTTTCCTTTCTGTTACTTCAGTGGTGTGGAAGCAGCTCTAGGGATGTACTGAAACCCTTGTTAAACATTTAGATTGGTTCATTTGAAAGTCATTTTTCTGCTTTATACAAGTGATGACTTATAATAGCAGTGAATATAGTAAGAGCAGACTAGAAAATACAATATCTGGTCTGCTGAATCAAATTTTTTCCTTTTTTCCTCTTTAGTAAAAGTCCACTTCTTTTAGGCCTTCAGTTTTTTTAAAAAAATTCCTTCACAGCGGCTCTGAGCTGTTGTTGCATTGAACTACATTTATCAAGTTAAATAAAGACTAAAAGCTGAATCCTTTCCTGATGTAATTCCATTAACTTCAGAGACTTAGGTGGTTATACGAGAGATGAAGTTATCCTTAAATCTCTGTGGACTGAAATCACCATTGTGGAGTTTTATAGTATTTTATACAGGGATAACTAACTTTCTTCCTTTGTCTTCAAAAAGATTGAAAACCCTTTTAATTTTTTTTAATTAAATGTGATTTTTTGCTCTGCATTTGGTTTACCTGGGCTTTAGGATCGTATGTTTATTAATAGTGTTTATCTATGATAATACTAATTTTTTTTATATGTCAAATTTTATTTTTAAAAAAGCTACTTCAGAAAAACTACAGATCCTGAAATGAGCTATTCTTCTGTTTTTTAAAAAAATCAAACTAGTGAGGGTTTTTTAAAATGCTATTGTCTCATCATTTTCTCATGCTTTCAGGTGATTAAAACTTTTAATTAGTAATTTATTTTAAAACCTAATATTCTTTTTAACTTGATAATGCTCTTTGATTTTACTCAAGAGGAAGATGTTAAGTGTATTAAAACACATCTGTGACATATATGGCAGTATTTGAGACACCATCATTATTTGAGTCTGTTTGAGACAACTATATTTTAGCTGTTGGTAAATGTTGATTTTACAGTGGTGATCACTCTTGTAGGATACAGCCTGCTTTTAAATTTTGGTAAAAGCAAGTCCACATAAAGCAGAAGTGTCACACTCATTTAGCAGACAAAAGCTGAATTTAACTTATGGTCTGTGGGCCAGGGTATAAATTTAGGACTATGTACTATCTTCAGTCCATGGCAGATTTTCTACTTCCTTTCATTTGGAGGTCTGCACTAAGATCAAGTGCAGAAAGTGGCCTTTTTGTACTAATGAATATCGGGTCTGCTTTACCACTGCATTATAGGTTCACACCAGTATAATTCCACTGGTTTACAGCTAATAACACAATAGTAAATCAGGTCCTTAGTTATGAACATTTTGTATTATTTGCTCAGAACTTTATTGTTGCATTGAGCATCATTCAGTGCGGAAAAAAGTCAGCTTTAGAGAAACCAGTATTTCTGCCCTTCATTTCTCTTCCTGCTTGTTCCTCCTGTTCTTCTATCTTAATTTCTTTTTCTCCAGCAACTTTCAGTTCCCACCCCCCCGTGTCCTTCAGTTCCAGCCACTAAAATGAATAGCAGTGTAATATTTCATGCTGATTTTAAATGTTGTCATTATTGGAATTTGAGCAAATACCTCAATGAGATAATGTGCGATGGAAGAGTTCAAACCTGAATCATCTTTTTAGGCTGCCTGCAGCCTTAGGAAGACACTACTGCATGACGTTTACACTCAGTTCATGTTTGGAAGGCTTTCTTCACAATCAGTAAGGCCTACTAATATTTTAAAAAATGAAAATTCAGAATCTGAATGTCATGTGGCCTGCCCACATAGTTGTACCAAGCAGCCTCGATGCCTAACGCCCCTGCTCTAAGGGTCAGATTCACTCTAGGTTTATTTAGTGTAGAGAATGCAATCTGTTGTAGCTTAAGCACCTTGAGGGACAAGCTTTTGTGCATCTGGTCCTTAATGTCTGCATGCATGTCCATAGCAAAAAGAACTTGACAAGGACAGTTCATTAGGAACTGAGCTTAGATCTCCAGCCACTTTACATGAGTCATCAAAAAGCCACTGGATTTTATAATTTTTAAAAATATTGCAAAACTGGATTTTAGTATACGATCACATGCAACCAGCGGAATAACTATTTTGCTTAGACCTATGAAAGAGAGCTATTTGTCTACTAATTAGATTTAGGGTGTCAGAATACTTCACCTATGTAAAAATTAATGTTTTTGTGGATTTCCTTTTTTATGTTCATGTAGGTGGTAGAATTAATTGACAAAGAAGACATTGATATCTCTACAAGTCAGGTTGCTGAGATTATGGCACTGCTTCAGAAAGAAGAGAAACTGGAAGAAAAAGAGAAGGCAAAAGAAAAGGTTGAGAAAGAAGCTGTGGAAGTAAATAATTAAACTTCAGAATCTGAAGTAAAGTCCAATTTAACCAATACAGCTTATCTTCCAGTGTACTAAAGCCTGTATATATATCAGTTGAGATTCTGTGATGATGAAAAATGTTAATGCTTTGTCTGTTAAATGAGTTTGCTAGTGGCAAATCAAAGGTATATTTTGTGGAATATGGAATCAAATAATTTCTATTATCAAGCAAGTGATTTTACCATCATTCATGAAGATGAAAACCATATGATTCTTTAAGAGCATGTTCTTCGCTTTGGAATCATGTATTTGCAGTCATCACTGTGGTGTAGTGAATCACGAAACTTGATAGTTTCCAAAACATTAGTATAAATAGTGTATCTATCATGGAATAACATGTGTGAATGTCATTTATTTCCTTGCATCATGTAAACATCTGATCAGCAACCGTTAAACAAGGTCCAACATTGTTCTTCTGCTTCCTCCTTGAGCTTTTTGCGTAGTTTAATATAAATTTTTCCTTTCATCAAAATATTTCATTTTCCCTTGACACTACTGAAGGGGCTGTGGCATCAATAGTAAGTGTTTAGATTATTTAATTTTTCTGAGCTTCATATCCGTCCGCTAAACTGTTGCTTTACTAATACAGAATGTGGCATACTCTGATCTCTTGTGTTAAATCAGCTGTTTTATCTGTCACTTTTTTTATGAAAGAGAAATTCAGTAGAACTGAAACCTCCAATGAAGAATGATTTTTATGAGTGCCTTAAGCTTATTGTGATTGAAAAGTGGGAGTGGTTACTTCTAAGGCAGTTCTCATAATTCCATATGAATTATTAAAGCATTGGGGAAACAGGAACCTTTAACATACTTTCAGAATGTGTTCTGACACATAAATGGGAGAGTGCATATTTAAATACAGTAGCTAAAGTAATTGGAAGGGGAAAATGCCAATGGTGGTATTTTACATATATTTTTAAAAATTGCAGTTATAACAAAATGTTCGTTCTCATCTACCTGAATCCTGTATACAACATAACAGGCTTTCTTACCTCTTGATTTTTCATCTCAGGTATGAAATCACTAACCATGTGACAGTCAGAAAACATTATGTAAATCTGTTCATCTCATGGCCTTACTTACTGCAATGTTACCAAATATCTGGTATAAACAATGTTTTGAGTACATGGTTTGCTTTCTGGTTAACTGGTTTTTTTATTCAGTTTCTTCTCTAATTAAGTAATAAATTAATATTCGCAACTAGTGGATCTGGATTTACTACTCCATGTCTTTTTTTAAAAACTGATTTAAAGCACAAATATTGACAATTTTGGTGTATTAATTTATTTTCTGATCAGTCTAAATTTCCTCTTGTTTCTTAAATTTCAGATTTAATTTGCCAAGGAATACTAATATTATGACTTTCACCAGTGTTCTTTTCATTTTGCATCCAGTAGGTCATAGTCTCAAATTTTTGTAATTATCATATTTATACATGTTAAACCTGCAACTAGAATGCTGTACATGGAGGAGAATGGATCCTGTACCTTTTTTTCTATAGTAAAAATTACGTAATATTTCAAAAGTTTTGACTCCCAAACACATTTCAGTGTAATTCTTTATTTTTTTGTGTTAAATCTGAATTAGAATGACAAAAATGTTTATGGAGACATGGGATCGATATGGCTACAACTACACTGTAAACTAAAATGTTTATAGAAACTCCAAGTTAGTGGAAAAGAATATAGTTTGGGCATTCTTACTTGCATGGTGGATCATTATATTTATTGAATTGCTTCTTGTACATTTTGCTGTGGCAACGTACAGTTTGTTAGCTAATCTTAGAAGCAGGGTAAAAATGTTTAGTTCACAGCTGTAGAACATTTTTAAGTCTGTAAACTATGCAGTTTGTAAAGAAAGATGCTTACAATGGGTAATGTGACTGATTCTCCTGAGAAGCACTGTAATTGCATCTTACTGAGTAAACTGTATTCCACCTGTGGACAGGCTGAAATTACAAAGTATTATGATCTTTGCGATTCTTTTACTGTATTTTTTTTAATGGATGGGCATATCTGCTTTCCTTTAAGTAAGGGTGAGGTATAGATTCCGGCATGAAGTCAGTTTCAAGATGTGTATTTATAATTTGACTATAATCTTTAAGGCTAAAACTTGCCCAGTATTCCATACCGTGGGCTGTACTTACCAAGGCATTGAGACATTTTGTCCCTGGTAAGTTTGGTTGTGTCTTTTGTTCATTTGAAATATTAGGTAGAGTGAATGAGAAAGGCGCTCTAAAGTAGGTGATGGATGTTTTTAAACAACATCCTTATTAAATGCATTCTGATACATTTATGGCTAAACGTTTTTCCTCTTGGACTCACCTGAAAACTGATATATTGAGATACTTGAATCAGTTAATTTAAAAGCACTGATTTCAATAGCCAATGTCAGTTTCCCCTGTCATCTAAAGAGTTTTAAATAAATCATGTATAAATCAGCAATAGCTAAATGTGTTAATTTATTTTGAAAAATATTGGACATCCAAGATACGTGGCCTAGAATTCTTAATGGCGAGCGTTATCTGCCATTTTATATAGTAAGTGGGCAAATCCATGACTAGCTAGACTTACTGCATGTTCTGCAGGTCTCAAAAATGTTGGCACGCTTCAGTTAATCACCAAGGGCCCCAAATGCAAAACCCTTCCTTAGGTAGTTTTATGGAAGTCTTTTAAACTACACAGGTTAATGGGGGTGGGGGTTTGGCAGGACTGGGCTTCAAATCAAGAGCTTTACTGCCTCTTATCTAGACCAAAAGAATAAATAAAATACTTCAGAAGGGATTGATGGCTTTTAGATGTACAATAGCTGGTCGTAGAACTTGCTCCTCTATGAACTATTTAATCAGGAGGTCTACATATTTTGTTTAAATTTATTGAAAGGTTTTATGATATTTGAATGAGCTTATGAGTTACACAAGCTGATCCTTCAAACTCAGTTAGGCAAGCAGTAAGATCATTGTTATATCTGTTTCAAGTTCAGGTAACGGTCTGATTTGATAAACAATTTAGCGGGGAAATTACATATGAATCTTTATTACTTATGGCTTACCAAAAAATTCCAGTTTGACAACAGAGTTAGTGAAATAGAGCAATGTAGTATGTCCTTTATCTTCTGCCTATGACATAATTAGGTACTTTTCTAACTTAGTCATATTTCATCAGTTAAACAGTTCTTTCCAGCTCACGTTTTTTTCAAATACCCACTTTCACTCAGCTCTTCATCAGCAATCACATGCAATTGTTAAATCTGTCTGCCAGCTCGGTACCAGAAGGTTAATTTTATGGAGCACTTGTCATCTTTAAAAGATACTAATATTAACTGTTTTTCTGTTTGAGTGCCACATCTAACTTTTAGTGATGGTAATGGGAGTTTTTCCATTGAGTTCAGTAGGAATTGGATCAGACCTGAAAAAGGCAGTTTCTTTTTTTTGCCTCATTTGTTTTGATGTGTACATTACACCCTACCAAAAAGCATTAAAGAAATTCATAAAGCTCTATAAACTTGAACTAATATCTTAAAAGAGTATTTGAAATAATTGGCCGGGGGGCGGGGGTAGAAAGTAAAGCAAGATCTTAAATGCGGACAGGATACATGAATAACTTTCAATTACAAACCAGTAGTCTGAAAGCTTTTTGATTCCCAAGACCTGAGTTTTTGAGATTCATTGTTTTTCTTGTGAGAATAGATGACCTCATTAATTCCTGAAGTGTGCAGGGAGCTGCATTCATGTAGGAGAAACACAGAACATTAAACTTGGGTCTTGGCATATAAATGCTTTTCAAATATCTTTGCTTAGAATGTATAGCTAGGGTCTCCGATCCTGCAAAGAGAAATGTGTGGGCAGACCTATGCCTCTGTACAGAGCTGTGTTGATTTCATTGGGGCTGCATGCAGGCATAGATCTCCTTGCCTTAAATGGTAGGCTTTGTGAAAGGGACTGGCTCTTCTGATTTGTGCAGTTTGGAATACTACATGTAATTTATATATATCTAAACATGTGTGCTGCTAGTGACTTAAGCTTTTAGATTTTTTTAGTATCTATTTTTTAAAGCATTTGTTTACTTTGAACTTGAGATTTATTTCAAATTATGCAGTATATTTTTAATTTTAAAGAAGTCCCATATTTAATTCTACTTTTTTGAGATTTGTTGTTGCAGTTTAAGGAGTTCAGCCCATTTTATAACACTATCTAAAGGTCACTTACTCTCTGTGCTCTGAGCATACTGGTCCTAAACTTGCCACAGTACAATATAAATTTTTGGGGGGAAGTTTATTAGAATGTGTAATGTCTTCAGTTTTAATAAACTTGTAATATTTTTACACCAGGGATGTTGCTTCTTTTTATGACTTGACTCTTATTTATTGCTGCTTAGATGAGTTACCAGCCACAGGTTTGGGTAAATGGCGGATCCAGGATTACAACCACAGGATGACAGAGGGCAGATAAAGTACTAAGGTCTAAAATACTGGTTCTTCAAGTGCTTGTTCATGTCCATTCCATATTAGGTGTGCATGCTCTGCGTGTGCTGTTTCCGGAGATTTTCCCCCCAGTGGTATCCATAGGGCCGGCTATAGCACCCCCTGGAGGCCCATGCTCGTGCGCCGGTATAAGGGGCGCCGCCTACCCTGCGCCTCTCCAGTTCCCTCTTACTCCCATGACGGTTGCTGGAAAAGTCTTCTCTCTTGCTTCAGCAAGCCTTCTACCAGTGGTTTGTTTTGTTGCTACATTGCTGTAAAGAGATAATTATAGTTGTTAGTTAGTTCCCTTAAGGGATGTTGCTCCCAGGACGGAGCATGCCAGGTCTCCAGGTTTCAAGCCATGTGCTGCATGCACTAAACGCACGCCCGTGAGTGATTCTCACTCTAGCTATTTAAAGTTCCTGGGGGAGTCTCGTGTGAAAGATAAGTGCAGGATCTGTCGGAGTTTCAGACCCTGCACTCAAAAAGACAAGGGTATCAGGTTGAAAGCCCGGCTTGCGGAAGACATGCTTACACCGGCCTCCGAGCTAAGTCAATTGGACTCTGCATCGAGCACGTCCCAGTGCCAGAACCCTCTCATCATCGATGTACATCTCTGGTACTGGGAAAGTGGCACAAGAAGTGTACCAAAAGAGGGCACTCCTCCATGACCCAAGGAGACCTGGGGAGCAAAATGTGACCTACTTTGGGCCACTCACCATCCACTTAAGGGTGTATGGCTGCAGAGGCTACCCTGCCCATGGTACCTAGTGGGACCTACCCCGTACACCTGGGACTAGAAGAGGCATGGCACATGTGAGAAACCTTCCGTGCCAGAAGCCTTTCAGGCCCCCAGGGATCTAATGGCCCTACCGGTTCCTCCCACACTGAAGGACCACCAGCCTGCCATTGGGGAGCCACCTAAGACAGTGGCACAGTGGTCCCCAGCCTGTCATGGATCTTATTTCCCAGCAGGTTGCTGGCATCAAGATGCTGGTCTCCGGCAGGTTGTCACCAGTTGCCCCAGCAAAGGCACCGCCCCAGGCATCGGTCACCAGAGATCCGACGCCAGTTTCCGGCTAGTCAGCACCGGTCCCCTGAGGTCAGTGCTGGATACCGGAGTCCTGGCACCAGACACCGGCCCCCCGTAGTTGTTCACCAGTACTGAGGCCTCACTCCCCAGCACTGCCCTGGTCTTTGTACGAGGGATCCTCGTGTGACTCCGAGAGGGAGTCAGCGCCCTCATGGAAGAGGTGCCATCACCCCTCATACCAGGCAAACGTTGGTGCCAGTCCATTGACGTGCCCATGGCCTCCAGGGCAGTGGCCAGTCCAGTGGGAACCAGTGGGGATTCCCAGCAGTACTGGGACAGTTTTCACGCACCCCATGTGTGGTGACCTCAGCGATAGGCTACAACCCTGTCCCAGTCGGTACCAGAACCAGCCTCAGATTCAGACCATGGTACAAAAACCCCCGTGGCAGCCACATTTGAGAGGGCCCCAGGGGAGGCTGAGGACTTGGCCCCTTTTCCACCAGTGACATCCTCCTCATCTGCCCCGAGTGGGATGCCCGCGGGTCCAGTTATCCCCATGCCTCCCTTTGAGCCCACCGGGAGCTCGTCAAGAGGATGGCTGCCAACCTGGGCCTGGAAGGCAGAGGAGCTCAGAGACAACAGACCCCATTTTTGATATTCTGGTGTCTACAACTCCCGCCAAGATGGTGCTGCCTATGCATCAGGAGGTACTTAAACTGGTAAAGGTGCTTTGGCAGACTCGCTCATTTCTGCCCCCAACCTCTAAGAGGACAAAAAAGAAGTATTATGTGCTGGCAAAACGGTTTGAATACATGTTCTCCCACCCGCCCCCAGGCTCTCTGGTGGTCGCCACAGCCAACGAGCAGGATAGGCAGGGCCAGGCCAGTGCTACTCCCAAAGAATAAAGAGGCAAAGCGCTTACATCTTTTTGGTAGAAATGTTTTTTCTACTGTAAGCCTCCAACTCCACATCACAAACCAGCAGGTGCTGCTGGGGCAATACGATTTTGGTGTTTGGGACTCCATGGCCTGATTTAAAGACTCCCTGGCCGAAGACACGTGGCAGGAATTCTCAACCATCTTGGAGGAAGGAAAGACGGTGGCCAGAACCTCCTCCAAGCCGCCTTAAATGCAGCGGACACGGCAGCCAGGTTGATGGCATTGGCAGGCACTATGAGGCGCAGTTCGTGGCTGCAGTCTTCGGGGCTGTTGCAGGAGATGCAGCAGCTGGGGCAGGACCTTCCATTAAAAGGGTCCTCACTGTTCTTGGACCAGATGGATGCAAAGCTGCATGGCCTTAAAGACTCCAGAGCCATGTTGCAGTCCCTGGGCCTCTATACACTGGCGGTCTTGAGAAAACACCTCAGGCCTCAATGCTAGTTTCAGGAGAGCTGTGTTGCAATCGGCCTGTGAATTCCTAGCCCACCACCAAAGACACTGCTTGCGAGTCACCTAATATGGAATGGACATAGCAAGCACTCAGAAAACAACTACCTACCTTTCATAACTGTTTTTTGAGATTGTTGCTCATGTCCATTCTATGACCTGCCCTCCTGCCCCACCGTCAGAGTTGACAGCAAGAAGGAACTAGAGGGGCGCAGGATCTTTGCATGAGCGCGGGCCTCCAGCGGTTGCTAGAGCCGGTACTACAGATACCACTGGGAGGGGAAATCTCCAGCAACAGAGCAGGTGGTGCTTGCACACCTAACATGGAATGGACATGAGCAACACGTCGTGAAGAAGAACAGTTACAAAAGGTAGGTAACCGGTTTTTCCTTACTCATGCAAAAGTCCCATTGATTTTGAGGGGGATTATTTGCCCGAATAAGGTGAGCAGGATTTAGCCGTTCTTTTCTAGCGCCGTTATTCAGTAGTTAAAAGCTAAATGTCTGTCACCAGACACTGATGACTTGACCATCAAAAATTGTTCCAAGCTGAAATGAGTGTCCTGGCAGTGTTAGGTGGGGAGGAAGTAAAAAAGAGAGAGAGCAGAAATATGAAATACGGTGTGTAATCTCTTTAATACTGTTAGTTTAATAATGACTTAGCATGGCAAACTTGTGAAGTCTACAGTATATCCAATAAATAACGAAATAAATGTTTTTTTGTATGAAAGAGCTGTTATGATTTATTGTCAATTTACCTACTCTTCTGGTAGTTTGCAAACATTGAGGCAGGGGGAGGGCAGTTAGGGCCCCAATTCAGAATGGCACTTAAGTACATCCTTAATTCTAAGCATATTAGTAGCCTCATTCAAATCAGTGGGACTTCTTGTATTCCTCTTAACGTTTGTTATTTGTATTGAAGTAGCACATAGGATCTCCACTAATGCACCAGGCCCCCATTTTGGTAGGCATCACTGAATACAACAAAGAGGTGGACCCTGCCCTAAAGATCTTACAATGTAAAAGTATCTTGCCGAACTGGGGCCTCAGTGTCAAAGTATTGCACCAGATAAAGAAGTCTCCAGACAGCAGATCGTTTTAAAATACCTAAATACATAAGATGAGGTGGGTTAAGGATTAACATTTATCTTTAATGAAACAGTTCTTGAGCCAAATTCTCAGTTACACCTTTGGCTTTTATCATAATGTTTCATTTTAATTATAGTTTAGTTTGTGGAGGAGGACTTAATTACAACAATGATAGGTGTTTTTAATACTCTCAAAATACGTTGAACTCTGGATCCATCATTGTCTTTACTGATAGATATGCATTCATCTGTAGGAAATACAATGTAAATGAGAGAGTACTTTACATTTCTCTTACATCTATAAACTAGATTTGTTTTAAATACAAAGTGTTTTCTGGACACACCTTGATGTAAGGAAAAACACAAAGGGATGTAGTTGGCCTAATTTTTGTGTGTGCATTCTATTAGCTCACTTGTGTATATAGTTGGAAAGTAATGCTGGTTCTGAAGTCTCCTGTTAGTTTTTATTGGAGGGGATTTTGTATATTGTGTGTTTAATATACAATAGTGAAACACAAACTAGATTCAGTAGTCAAAAGTAACTCTTTGTGAAGATCCCTCTGCAATTTTACTTCAGGAAGTAAGTTCCTTCTTTCATATAGTCATGATGAGACTGGGCCCAGCTTAACATTGACTAATGATTATGGAGTTCACATAGACAAAGTGCTGAAAACCCTCAAGAAACTAGGAGGCATTGACTGGAAAGGATTTAATAGTCCCTAAGTGATTTCAGATGGTGTCTCAAGTCTAATCCTACCGTGTAAGGCATGTTACTGAGAAGTCAAAGTGAAACAAGGACCTTATACATCTCTTATTACTTAGTCAAATATATTTGGATGAGGGAGGGGAAGAGGTGGTGGTGTTTTTCTTACTTTTCCAGGATATATCACCTGATTAAATGTGGAAACTTTAACATTTCAAAGTCTGAGTTAAACTGCAGGGAAAAGCAGCACAGACGTTCTCTGCCACAACTGGCTGCAATTACTCAGTTCTTATTTCGATATTGAAGTACCAGCAAATCATTTTAAACGATTGTTCTCAAGAGTTGACTTAGCTCCTCATAGAAGGTCTTCTCAAGTCAGAGATTTTGAGAGATGGGCCTGACTAAGCAGCAATCTGAGTAGTAAAAATTAGGATATCTCTTTGAATGCTGCCACACTGGACTTAAGACAAGAGAAAAACCACACATAGCAGAAATCTTTTGTGCCAGCAGGAAGAGAGAAATTAATACTTGAAAACCACGGTAGATTTGGTGCATGTAAACTTGTACATGCTAATTAGCCACAGAAGAATTTTGACCTGTGAAGGATATATAAACTTCAGAGAAACCTTTATATCCAGGAATACACAAAAATGAATGCAGAGTACACAAGGATTAGAAACCTACTACAAACATTCTCCTACTCCACTCAGAGTTTAGAAAAATATTTAAAAACTGAGATCACTCTCACTCGTGTGATATATAGTGTATAGGAAGTGAAAACCAGGATTTCTTAACCATAGAAATCAATAAGTACTGTTCCTTATCCTTTGTATCTCAGTAGGAACTAGAGCCCCAGCCGAAATCACTGAAATGTTGTATGAGGTACTGTACAGACAGAATATCTTCTCTGGAGAGTCTGTAATTCAAGTAGACAAGACAAGACGAAGTATTATCCCCGTTTTACAGATGGGGAGCTGAGGTGCAGAGAAATTAAGTCAATTCCTTGAATTGTGAGCACCAGTCCTGGGCACAATATTCCAGCAGCAGTTGCACCAGTGCCAAATACTGTATTATCTTCATTATTTACCACTCCCCCAATTTGTGTCATCTGCAAACTTTATCAGTGGTGATTTTATGTTTTCTCCCAGACATTGATGATGAGGTTAAATTGCATAGGGCCAAGAACTGATCCTTGTGGGACTGCACTGAAAATGCAACTTCTTGACAATGATTCCCTGTTTACAGTTACATTTTGAGGCCTATCAGTTAGCTGATTTTTAATCCATTTAATCCAAGCTCTGCGATACAACCGCATTTGCTCCAACCCCTCAGACAGAGACAAACACCCACAAGATCTCTATCAAGCATTCTTACAACTACAATACCCACCTGCGGAAGTGAAGAAACAGATTGATAGAGCCGGAAGAGTTCCCAGAAGTCACCTACTACAGGACAGGCCTAACAAAGAAAATAACAGAACGCCACTAGTCATCACCTTCAGCCCCCAACTAAAACCCCTCCAACGCATTATCAAGGATCTACAACCTATCCTGAAGGATGACCCAACACTCTCACAAATCTTGGGAGACAGGCCAGTCCTTGCCTACAGACAGCCCCCCAACCTGAAGCAAATACTCACCAGCAACCACATACCACACAACAGAACCACTAACCCAGGAACCTATCCTTGCAACAAAGCCCGTTGCCAACTGTGCCCACATATCTATTCAGGGGACACCATTACAGGGCCTAATAACATCAGCCACACTATCAGAGGCTCGTTCAACTGCACATCCACCGATGTGATATGTGCCAGCAATGCCCCCCTGCCATGTACTTTGGTCAAATTGGACAGTTTCTACGCAAAGGAATAAATGGACACAAATCAGATGTCAAGAATTATAACATTCATAAACCGGACGGAGAACACTTCAATCTCTCTGGTCACGCGATTACAGACATGAAAGTTGCAATATTACAACAGAAAAACTTCAAATCCAGACTCCAGCGAGAGACTGCTGAATTGGAATTCATTTGCAAATTGGATACAATTAACTTAGGTTACCTTGCATAATGACTTAGCCACTCCCAGTCTCTATTCAAGCCTATTTCCCCTTGTTTTCCTAACCCCACCCCCCCCCCGACGTTCTTGTTAAACCCTGGATTTGTGCTGGAAATGGCCCACCTTGATTATACACATTGTAAGGAGAGTGATCACTTTACATTAGCTATTACCAGCAGGAGAGTGGGGTGGGGGGGGAGAAAAACATCCATTTTTTCATGATTTGTGTGTATAAAAACAAACATCTTCTGTATTTTCCACAGTATGCATCCGATGAAGTGAGCTGTAGCTCACGAAAGCTTATGCTCAAATGAATTGGTCAGTCTCTAAGGTGCCACAAGTATTCCAATCCATTTAATGTGTGCCATGTTAATTTAAAAATTGATCTAGTTTTTTAATCAAAATGTCACATGGTACCAAGTCAAATGCCTTAAATAATTCTAAGTGTATTGTGTCAATACTATTACCTTTTTTGATAAGATTTAGTTTGGTTGAGAAAGGTATCAAGTAAATATATTCACTGCCTACATAAGATATAGGCAGATAATTAACTGGATACCAATGTAGTATGGAGGAGTAGGTTTACACTTGCTGTTGAAACACACAACCGTTCCATTTTCGTACCCCCCAATGACATTTGACAATAGTAAAGAAAAGGGATTGTGTTCAGCTGCAAAAATACTTCTGAATCTGAATGTACATGCCAGGGGCAGTTCAGACTGGCCCCTGAAATACTTCATTCCTAACCTCGCTCCAACTTGATGTGATTCTGTCTGTCCAAAGTAATGGAAGGGAGTCAGCGTTCATAGCTGAGAGTAGAACTCAAGAGCTTCTGGCTCCCACCTGTATGTTTAGATCACTGCACTACACCCAAAACAAAGGTAAGGCACAATGAAATATTGGGAGGGAATCTGTTCTTTGTCCTCCTAGACAGTAAATAGAGATTTACTCTTTCTGGAAAAAGGGAGAATTTTTCTAAGATCCCTATTTTATTTTTGTTGGGTTTTTTGCTCTCCTTATTTTGATATGTCTTCCCACTATTCTCAAAGGCTGAATGGGGCTGGATTCTCTTGCCTGCAGAATATGTTTCAATGCTTCTCTGTTCATTAGCCAAAGGGGGAGAAGCATACTGCTGCCTTGTAATCGGTTTCAGCCTCTGGGCCTGAACTCTGAGTACATCTACACTAGAAACACTGCAGTGGTTCATCCACAGTGCTGCAGGTGTACCACTGTAGTGTAGACACATACTACAGCTATGGAAGGGGTTCTTCCTTCGCTGTAATAAATCCACCTCTCTGAGAGGTGATAGAAGAATTTTTTTGTCGACCTAACGCTGTCTACGCTGGGGCTTAGGTTGGCTTCACTATGCATTTCAGGGGCATATACTGGCCTGGAGAGCCTGAAATTCAGGACCTTTGCTTGGTCAGGCTTGTATTGTCAGTAAATAGCCAGGGAGCAAGATAATTCTCTTCATTTTCTTACTGATCAGAAGTTTTTGGTAGTGGGTCTGTGTGCTCCCTGGCCTTTTTGTCCTGACTTAGTTACCAGCTCCAATCCCACCAGCAAAGACTGTGTTGCAGTAAATGCCTCGGGAGTGGTTTCCTCAGAACCCCATCAAAACTACATTCCATCTCGTGCCAGGAGCTCAGCATGCTGACTGCACAGTGCTTTCAAGGTTGACTCCATTGGGGTTGTAAGATGCACAGCTCTATTGAAGTGGGACCCCAGCCGAGGAAGCTAAGGATGAGCGCTCAACCTAAACTCTGGCCCCAGTAGATGGAACAAAACCACAGAAAACATTTTGTTTCAAAGATTGCCTGGGCACAGCAGCTGTTGGATACATGCTGGAGAAGCCTAAAGAAATCAGAGAGCTTTGCATTTTTGATGTAAGGAAACAAGGAATGGGTTCTGTGTTATAATTGATGTAAATGGTGGGGCCCAATATCAAAGATCAGTGTAATACCAAGTGATATTTGTTACACAAATCAAGAATTTGAATGGGATTATACTTTCTATTTGAGTAAAACTTTCATGAGTGCTAAATGACTTAGGCTTCTAAGTCCTAAGGGCCTAAGTCCCATAGCTTTCTACATGCTTAAATTCCATTGACTTTCAATGAGATGTTGACTCCTAAGTCACTTAGGTGCTTTTGAAAATGTTACCCCAAATTTTGTAAGCACTCCAACAGGAGTGTTTTTGAAGGCCAGGATTTTTAACAAGTATCTAGTGACGTGGTGCTTAATTTGGGGTGCTTAGCTTGAGACACCTTTAAAGGCGCCTGATTTCTTTCCAGCAAGTGCAAAGGACCCAATCTGTAAATCAGACCCTTTAAGATGTCTCAGTTTAGGTACCCAAAAATGGAGGCATCCCCAAGCTCACTTGTGAGTTTAAAAATCATGACCTAAATCTCTTATCAAGGGTGGCTAGAGCGCTGGCTGAATGCTCTGCAGTAGGAACTTCTTATTTTGGCATGAAATCTAAATAAATAATCTGAGCACTTCTCCTACATTAATCCTCACACCTCCCTGTGACCTAGGCTAGTATAGTCCCCATTGTATAGATGGGGAACTGATGCCCAGAGGTTGAATGGTCCATGGTCAGAAGGAATCCAGGGCAGAGACAGGAGAGCTGGGTTTTGTCCTTGAGTCCTAGGTCAGTGGCTTTACCACATGACCAGCTTTCCTCCCCTAATTTGACTTTATATTGCATAGTACTTTAATCAAAGTACTATGCTTCTTGTTTGTTTTGTGTATACAAAGAGAACTATATTGAGGAAGGTAAATGAATCCAGCATGTTTTATCAGAAGCTTGATCCTGTTCCCATTGCAGTCAATAGTGAAAGTCCCTTTGACTTCAGTAGAGTAGGATCAAGCCCTTAAAGCCTTTTTAAAGCAATCTGTTAACAGAGCTTTCCCCGCAGGCAGGTGAGAGTCATTTTCCACCTTTTATAGAAGAATAAGACAAGGTGAAGTGACCCATCCTGGCTTACACAGTGAGTCTGAGCAGAGCCAGGAATGGAATCTCACTCCCCTTCCCTAAATGCTAGGCCATATCATGAAAATGAAGGACTGCCAATGCTGTATAAATCCACGTATGCAAGGGTGGATGTTGTGATGTCAGTTCTTAAGCAGAACTCATTCGTGTCACGAGGGAATCTGCTTAAAAACCCGTGACCTGGTGTGACCCAAGAATGCTCAGAAAAATCGCTCTTTGTCTTTCTAGATTTAACACCGATTCTGTGTCCTGTCCTCTACAAGTACCACCCTCTAGTGAGTCTGTAAAGCCAGATAAAATGTTTGTTTTCACTAGATGGCGCTCCATGACCACTTAGTAGTAGTTGCCTATTTGTGCTCTAGTGCCTGGAGCTTAACACAAATAAAGTGTAAGTGGGCATAACATCACATTACTCCAGTGAAACTAGACTGGGGGGAGGGATAGCTCAGTGGTTTGAGCATTGGCCTGCTAAACCCAGGGTTGTGAGTTCAATCCTTGAGGGGGCTGTTTAGGGATCTGGGGCAAAAATTGGGGATTGGTCCTGCTTTGAGCAGGGGGTTGGACTTAGATGACCTCCTGAGGTCCCTTCCAACCCTGATATTCTATGATTCTATGACTCTCAGAATAGTCACTGCAAAGAATAAAGACACCAAGAAGTTAAATGTGTTCAAAGCACAAAAGCCCTAGGTTGCTATTACACTTTGATGTTTATTACCCTCCTGCTATTTCTTCCTCCAGAAATCTGAT
This sequence comes from Eretmochelys imbricata, assembly GCF_965152235.1. Classification (NCBI taxonomy): domain Eukaryota; kingdom Metazoa; phylum Chordata; order Testudines; family Cheloniidae; genus Eretmochelys; species Eretmochelys imbricata. The sequence goes on from NC_135575.1 coordinate 127,619,608, forward strand.
CCTTCAGACCTGTTTAGCTGCCCAACTACTTGTCCAGGCCCTTCCCAGTGCTTGGCTTCATTATTGCTACCTCATGCTCTCTAAACATCCTCTTTAATTGTATTTGCCATCCTTCAGTCTACCTAAAACACAGCTGCTGAAATCATCTTCCCCACCTGCCCCGTTGGAGTATGTTCCCCTCCCTTGTTTGATGCCACTCCTATCTCTCCCTCACCACATGTATTCAGTTCAAACATGTAGCTTTGTGTTCAGTGTCCCATGCCTCCCTGGCTCCTATCATGTTTCCTATCTCCCTTTCTGTTACATCAAGGATGCTACTGGCTCAATGCCCCATTGGTTTCCTTCTCCCATTTCGGTGCCTCTTTTTCCATATTTCCCCCCTGTGTTGAATTCCCTCCCATTCCCTGCTCACCAACCTGATTCTTCCTAAGATATACTTCCCTGCAGAGTGCCCGTGAGAAGTGTTAACTTACTGTTTAATGTGGCCATCAAGAGCTACACTATCCCATCTGATCTTAGTAGAGTAACCCAGCTTCACTTTAAGCTCCTCCCTTCTGTCTGTTGCATCTTATATACTCTTCAGAACAGGGTTCATGCCAAGATTTTCAAAAGTGACTAGTGATTTTTGGATGCCTCAATTTTAATCACCCAATTTGACCCACCTAAAAGGGTTCTGATTTTCAGTGGGTGGGTGCTCAGCCCTTTCTGAAAAATCAGGCCCCTACAAGGTTGCTTAAATTAGATACCTACAAATTATTAAACACTTGTGAAAATCTTAGGCCATGTCTTTCCAGTCTCTGCAGTGCCTACCACATGTTGATTGCAGTGTAAATAATACTTGAGCTGACTGTGCATAAATTGGAAATAGGGATGCTGAAAAGGCCGAAATGGTCAATAGATATGTCTGTTCTGTATGTGGAATGGAGCAGGGTGATCTATCCTTCTCCCATGTGGATGGAACAGAAAGTTCGCCATCTGTAACAAAGGCGAATGTGAGGCAGCATCTGCTCAAATTAAACATTTTCAAATCAACAGGCCTGGAGAATTTACACGTAAGAGTCATAAAGGAGCTAGCAGAGGAGGTCTCCAAACCACTGTTAATTTTAGCAAATCTGGAAAAATGGGGGAAATTCCAAAGGACTGGCAGAATGCCAATGTAGTTCCCATATTTAAAAAGGAACCTGTTAGCCTGATGTTGATTGTGGGAAAAATAATGAAACAGTTAGTTTGGGATTTTATTAACAAAGAAAGACTAAAAATATAGTTAAAGCCACTCAGCATAGTTTCACGGTTGGTAGGTCTCGTCAAACAAACCTGTTTTGGGTTTTTTTAGCACGATTATTTCTCTAGTTGCTAAAGCCAACTATGTACATTAGTATATTTGGATTTCTCCAAGGCATTTGACTTAGTACCACAGGACATTTTGATTTAAAAACTTGCATTACAAAGAATTAACAAGGCACACATTAGATGGGCTAAAAACTGGCTCACTAACTGATCTTTACATGTAGTTATTAATGGGGGATATAAATGAGTGGGGCTGTATCTGATGGGGTTCCCAAGAGATTGGGTCTTGGTCCAGTGTTTAACATTTTTATCAATGATGATATAAAATCTTTGCTGGGAAAGGTTGCAGATGAGATTGATTGGCAAGGCAGTAAATAATGAGGAGTGTGGCTTCCTGTTAGAGCAATATGAATCACCTGGTTAAATAGTCACAGTTCAACAAAATGCATTTTAATACAGCCTACACAAGGTAATACACCCGGGAACCAAGAATGCAGGCTATATCAGCAGGATGAGAGGCTGCCTTGGAAAAGCAGTGACTCATAGAAGGACTTGGGTCTTTACAGATAACTATTCGAGCTCTCAGTGTGGTGCTGTGGCAAAAGAGGTTGATGTGATCCTTGGTTGTACAGAAAGGGGAATATCAAGTAGAAGTGTTCATTCCCATGTTCATTCCTTTTCCTCCTGGGTTGTGGCAAGAACAGGAAGTTCTGCATTGCTATCAACATGCTCCTAACACTTGCAGCTCTGCATTAAGACAATGACTATAACCAAATCTCATACTTCAGGGCTTGCCTGCAGGATCAGGAAGGATTTCGCAACTGACCAGATGTATTCTGGCTTTTGTATTTCTTTTTTCCATCCAGGATTGGCCAGAGCTGGAAATGGCACACTGGACAGGGTGGACCAGTCATCTGAGGCACAGAGAATCCCTTCTCTTAGATGTGCAGCTGATGTGTCCTGCTCACATGCTTGGGATCTAATGGATTGCCAGATTTGGGGTGGCATGGGAATTTCCCCCCAAGTTGGTTTGGCTGGGATCTCGGGGGAGGAGCGCAGGTTACTTTACTCTGTAGTATGGAGTGTAGATTGCCTGTTAGGATCATCTCAGCATATCCCACCTAATCATTTCCCTGCCATCATGGCAACCTCCAGCATTGGTGGCACCTTGGTTGCTCTGGTTCTTTTCCTGTGGCTCACAGTTTAGTCTCTTAAGAACTGAAATGCTTTAGTCCAACCCAAGCTATTGGGCTCTACGTAGGGGTAACAGGGTGAAATTGTGTCCTGGTAGACAGGTGGTCAAACTAGGTGATCCACTGATCCCTTCTGGCCTTAAACAGAGGAAGATATAGAGTTTATATAGAGTCCTAGCCTTAGGACGTTTACAAATGGATCACTCATTTAGGACCGGATCCTCAAAGGATCTGGATTTCAATGAGAGTTAGGACCTTAAATAACTTTGAGGATCAGAGTCTGACTACTCGGTATAGTGTTCATGACTGTACTTCTCTTGGCAGTATTTTCAGGATTGGACCCTTTATCTGACTCTAGGGGTCCAGTCAAACATATGATTCACTGGACCTTTAAGTGATTCATGTATATTTTTAAAATTTAGTCTGGTGGTGGAGGTGAAAGGGCTTGCAGAGGAAGTATGTTACGGAAGGATTTAAATGATAAGAAGGAGGTCACTTGGCTAAAACAAAATGTACAGCAATAAACCTAGTATGTCCATTCTCAAAGGCTATTTAAGGGCAAAACCGATTTAACTATTGCTATGGAACTGATGACAACTTATGCTGTCATTGTATAGCAAACAGAAAATACCAAGTACCATTGAGGAAGGCTTTAAAAAAAAATTAATAGCCGGTTGGGTCAAATGCGAAGGTGCTAAACTAATTGACTAGAATGTAATCTAAAAATAGAGAATTGAACCTCACGACAAAAAAGTAATGCTTCCCTTAGGAAGACTTAATCAAGTCCAAACAGAATGTTTTCTGACTGATGACCAATTACAATTGTATTTTTAAATGCTGCAATTGACTCTGTTCTCATTACATTTGTGGGGGCAGTTCATTTTCTTTTTTCGAGCAATTATGCTCATTCTGGTGCTATGATTAATGGAATAATGAAATTCATATCAGAATGAAAGCACTATGAATTGACAAAGTTATTTGATTTACATAGATTGTATGGCCTTTGGGCTAAGAAATGCTATATAATTATACATGCCTGGGGTTGGTCATGATTTGTATTGCAGTAGTGCAATCATGGGATTGGCCAGAATCATGGGATTAGCCCCATTGGGCTAGTCATGGTATAAACACTGAACACACAAATGGCGCCTGCCCTGAAGTGCTTACAATCTAAAAGAAAAGATGATGGGTGGATGCAGGAAACAGACAAGGGAGCTCGAGGTAACAATGAGACAATACTCGTCACCATGAGAATCCATCATCCCCGCATACCCGCTGACTAACCATTGTTGTATAATATCATGGGTTTCCCTGGATGATGCCACCTCCTTCCCTGCCATCTGCTCATGCTCCAGTAAGCCAAAACTGCTGTTTCTTTGCCCTTTGGCAGCATAGCGCCCCCACTCCCCAGATCAGCAGCCATGTGAAAGGGTCTGCCCCAGCCCTGGTTTGAGGGTGATCAGTGTGGGGAGCTGGCCCTAGAGCTCAAGGGAGGAAATCCCACCACAACTCCCTGCTGCCAGCCTGCTCCCTATTGCAGGGGAAGGATGCTACTCCAGAACAGAAGCTCAGATCTGCCCAGGTGGGGATAGGAATTATTCTGGCCCAATCAGCTAACATAGGGTGGGGCTGGAGAGGGGATGCACGTATACTCAGGCCTTACTGCTGTAGTAGCTGCTGCCGCTGAAGGTAGCAGGCTCAACGACAGTCTTAACACAGGGCTAAGGGACTGGCCTGGGGACTCGGGTCAGGGGCATAGCTCTGGCCAGGCTGAAGGAGCAATCCAGATTCTGCACAGGAGTGCTGACCTTCCTGGTGACGACAGATGGCAGGTGATACAGTAGAGATTGGGACTTGGCCGTCTCTGCTCACGCTGCCCCAGCACTAGTGTCCTGTGCATGGGACACAGAAGGTACTTTTGGTTGGGTTGGAGGGTGTAACCTGTGTATCTAGGTGTTGGTTGCACTATTGCGGGAGGGAGAGGAAGTTGTGTGACATCCAAACGATACCCTCAGTTATTACAAGGGATGTCTTCCCCCAGATAAGTACTGGTTTATAGCCGCATGCAGTTTCTATTTTGGGGGTAAATTCCTGCCTCCTCAACAGCTGTATGAGGGAAATGAAGGGTTTGGGCCTAGAGGGAGATAAATGTGATTCTCTCAGGCAGGTGGTTTGGGATCCACTTAATGAACTTGGGATGTTTACACTACAGAAGTAAGAGAGGGCAGAAGCAGGCTTGGAATTCAACATACCAGGTGGAGAACTGTGATCTCAAGGGAACAATACATGGTTTAATTTTTATGTTCTTCCCTACTTGTGTAGCTGCTATTCTAGGTTCACAAACACAGTCCCTCATTAATATGGACACTGATCTAGATTAGAGTGACTACAACTGGTGGTGAATCTACCGCATGGGGTCATATAATGAAAGGAAATATAATTATATTGTCCATATCCAAACTCCTTAGGCTTCCAGTCCATGAAGGCCTTGATTATGGAGTGTTACTTTGGGTATATCTGCCAAACTTTAGAGTACAGAGTCTCTGAATTACATTGCAGTTCATTCTCAGTTGCTCATTTATAGAATAAGCTCCTGGAATGTATATGTAAAATGCAATGAAGAAAATGGAAATGAAGGGTGACTAACCACTGGGACAAACTACCAATGGAAGTAGTAGATTTTTCCATCTTTTGATGTCTTCAGATCAAAACTAGATGCCTCTCTGGAAGTTTATGCTTTAGCCAGACATAAGCTAATAGGTTCAGTACAGGGTTAACTAGGTGAAATTTAATGGCCTGTGATCTATACATCAGACTAGATGAGCTGATGACTCTTTCTGGCCCTACGCTCTCTGAATCTGAGAATGATCTTACATGTGCATAGAACATTTCTCTCTGTAATGTCCCTAAGAGCCGCACAACCTTTACAAACTTATGTACAATCTACACCCAGAGTTCACTTCATCTACCAGTGAACAGCAGAACCTCTGGGGTTAAACATAATAGCTCTTCAGCAGCCTATAGTAACACTGGGCAGTAGCCACAGGTAGGAACCGAAGAGTACCTTTTTAAAATTGAAACTGCAAAGGAAACTTGGGTCGACATAGTGAAAGGTCTCCAGGGTCCTCCCCAAACTACAACCTGAGTAAATATCCCTACTCTTAATATTTATTACTTGTGTTCTGTTCATGCCCAGAGGTCCCAGCCAACCAAGATTGAAGCCTATACACAGACAAAGTAGAGAAAGGTATAACAGACCCATCTTACTCAGGTCTGTGTGTGAGGCAAACGGAGAGGCAATGACTTGCCTGAGGTCACAGAGGAAGTTTCGGGCAAGGCCAGGAACTGAAACCAGCCCCCAAGTCCCAATCCTGCACTGTAACCACTTCCACCTCCACTTAAGCAAGGTGTTAAACTCTCACAGGAGATCAGCACTACTGTTTTATACCATCTCAAAAGATGAAGGTCCAGCAACACAGAGGGCTGCCTTCCCCAGCGAAACAGCAGGTCAGGACACTACCTCATTTATGACTTGGAGGGAATAGAGCTGCTGCCTCAGTCACTTGACAGCATTTCCTATAGCATACAGAGGGAGACTTCGAAGAAACGTCTAGGTACTGAAGGAAATGAGCATTGGTGATCAGTAGTAAACCAATGTCCCAGACTAATGTTACAGGACAGGGTGGTGCTGTAGATACCATTTTTTGGTCATTAATTTTGTGGCACATTCTGCAAGATCAAAGGAATTAAAGCACCAGTGTTTTGGCCAAGTTCTAACTTTGGTAATTGCATTCTGCCAACCTGATTATTCTGCACTTTAACTGAATACAGTATTCTTCCCTTTCTTTCACTAGCTGTCTTGTGTAGAGTTGCTGTGTGCTATTAGAAAGCTGCTCTCTCACCCTAGAGACAGGCGCATTTATGTGGAGGAGGAAATGATCCATATATATAGCTTGTGTGTATCAGTTTAAGCTTGTAAAGCACTTTGGAATCCTTTGGGATGAAAGGCACTATAAAAATGGAAGTTGTTTGTTGTTATGATTGCTAAAATAAAACTTTAAAAACCCTTAATGTAGAGTTCATTGAAGGGTTTACAGTTTGGGGTGTTTTATGAGGGGAGGAAAAAGGAGAGTTCAAGTGTATTATAGACCTAGTGCAGATATATATATTTTTTCCTTTTTAAAATAAATTGCTTCTTAGTATCAAATGGGGAGGAAAAACCTCCCTTACTCCATCAGCCATAATGGCATTCTCTTTCTGTTGGGAAACCACTAAAAAGATGTATTGTAGTGGCTGGGACCCAGATAGAATTTGAATGTCACCCTTTTCAATGAATAATACATAAGCATTATGCTTTTCAAATGCCAAGCCCGGGAGGAAGTAATCTCTCCTTCCTAAACTGAAAAGTAACATTGTGGATTAGAATTCCCGAGTTCCAAGGGACACAAGCTTAAGGGATCCTCTAACGATCTGCCTTCCAGGTGTTAGCAGTGTACCAGGTGGCACTACCCGTGATTAGAGCCCAGTGAATAAGATGCAGCAAAGAACAGATCTGATGAATTTAGCCTCTTGTTCTGAGAATTCTCCATGACCAGTTTATTCTTTTTTTTCTTCAACTTACTGGCTAGTTATTTTTTTGTGAATGATGCTTGGTCTCTAGACTGTTTGTGAGTAGCCTGTTGTGAGTACTTGCTATCTGAAATTTGACCTAAGTCAGAGGTTTGGTTCTGTTTCTTTGGGGAGTGAGGTGGAGAGGGATGTAATGCTAAATCCCTATCTACATTAGGAGGGTTTACTGGTATGGCTATCCCTGAAAAACCCTGTAGTGTAGACGTGGCTATAGATCACTGTAAAAGTGCTTATACCCATGTATCTTATTCTGGTTCCCATAACCCCCGTACAAGCACAGTTATAGTTGTATCCACACTAGCTCTTTTTACTGGCGTAGCTATGTAAGTAAGAGCTGCCCCCTTTCCCCCCAAATCAACGTGGTTATGCTGGTTAAACTTTTAAGTGTCGACCAGGCCTTAAAATCAGGCTCCTGGGGCAAATACTTGTACTCTCTGTTCACCCTGAATACAGAGATTCGTTCAGAACAGCTCCCAGCAGATGACGTCAGTCTGTCTGTGATATGTCCCCATCCCCTTGCTATGTGAGCACCTTACCCTTGTTTAATGTATCTATCCTCCGAGCGCCTCTGTGAGGTAACAAAGTGCTATCTCCATTGTGCAGGAACTGAGGCCTGCTCTAAGCTTTTACAGGCAGAACTATGTCAGTTAGGGGTGTGATATTTTTCAACTTATTTTTAACCTACTTAGCTATGCTAGTCAAAGCCATAGTGTGCACGCAGGTAGAAGTGCGTTTATACAGTTACAGCAGTAAAGCCACAGGGGCGTGACCACGGTACAGGCTAGCAACGCAGGTATGTAACCAGAGTTCGGGATGGGCTTGTGTCCCCTCAGTGCTGTGGCTGCACGGCTGGTTTTAGCCATGCTAGCTGCTGTGGGTGCGCCTACCTGAACTACAATCGAACCCCTCATCGCAGTGTAAACATACAGTCCGACACTAAGAGCGTTAGCCAGAAGATGGGGAGAAACCCCATATCCTCTCTCTGTGAGACACGGCTGTCCAAACCTTTGGAAGGCTTTTGTTTCAACAAGTGGGCCTACATGATGCAAAGGAGGACTAAATCTGGAGCTGGCTGACCATTGTTTTTTCCACAGGAAACTTTCTGAAAAACTTCTCATTTTCCCCTACGTTTCCTCCACAAATTATTCCCCCACCTCCCCTACCCCCAACCAAACTAAAAGCTTTAAACAAACAAAAATCAAAAACTTTTACCACAAAATGGTTTTTGGTTTATAAAAAAGCCCAACCCGAACAGTAAATCTGGACCAAAGTGACAATGTTCAGTTAGGTTTTTTTTAAAAAAGAAGCCATTTTCAAGGAGAATCTTTTCAGCCAGTTCTACCCACATCCTAGTTCGACTGAAATAAAAGGCAAAACTCCCGTTGACTTAATTGGGACCAGGAATTGGTGGCTCAGCAATTTTCAGCTGTGATAGTTAGCAGACCTACTGGATTGGCTCACCCAATGGACCAAGAGTGTCCTGGTTTAAGAACGTGTCTACATGGGGAAACTGACTGGATTAGCTATTCTGGAATAGCTCCCTGCTATTAACACTCTATTCCGGAATCAAAGTAACTTTGCTCAAGAATAATGTGCCTCTTTAGAAGTGCCTGAAAATTTCCAGAATAAAGTGACTTTTTGTTTTGGTTTCAGAGTAACAGCCGTGTTAGTCTGTATTCGCAAAAAGAAAAGGAGTCCTTGTGGCACCTTAGAGACTAATCAATTTATTTGAGCATGAGCTTTCGTGAGCTACAGCTCACTTCATCAGATGCATACTGATGAAGTGAGCTGTAGCTCACGAAAGCTCATGCTCAAATAAATTGGTTAGTCTCTAAGGTGCCACAAGGACTCCTTTTCTTTTTGTTTTGGAATAGAGTTCCAACGCAGGGCGCTATACTGGAATAGGCACCATGGAATAACATCTCCTGCAATTGCTATATCAGTCAAGCCTTAAACCTCTGCGGCTGGCACATGTCGGGGCACACCCAGCCCACACCACCACTGGCATGATCAAGTGGTTTTCTGTGCTAGTATGTGGCCTTGATCCAATAATGCTATTATTGGGCTTGTGTCTGAGTGAGACAGAATGGGAATCACCTCAGGGCTTCTCTTAACTTTACTGCCATCTAGGGTTCTCCTTTCCATTGTGTCCACCCTCTTGGATTATTTCCTCCAGGTATATTAGGTTGCATTTTTTCCCAAAACGAATCATATTTTTTCACCAATGTTTCTAATCTCTTCAAATCCTTTGGGATTACTTTTCTGTCGCAACTGGTGTCTGCAACTCCGTTCCCTTTAGCCTCCTCTGTGAATTTCATTAAAGCTGGCTTTGGTCCCTCTTCCAGATCACCAATGAAGAAGTTAAATAAAAACAGACTGAATCCAGATCCTTGCGGTATCCCACTAGGCAATTTCCTCAGTGAGACACGTTACCATTTATCTTTACCCTGTCTTCCGGGGGCAATTTTCAATCTGCCTGACAGTGTTTCCTACCCAAACCAAACTGAATTATTTTTGAGCCTAAGATTTCAGAAGATCTTATCAAATCCTGTACTAAATTCCAAATATATGACATCTACTGTGTATGCCACTCACCCCACAACTTTGTAATTCTATAATCCCACTCCCATCCCTGCCCCAAGCTATCTAGTTTGTCTGGCAGGATTTGTTCTCTACAAAATCGGGCTACTAACTAGTAATGTAGGAATTGCCATGCTGGATCGGACTAGTGGTCCAACTAGTCTAATAGTTTGACAGTCACCAGTACCAAATATTTCAGAGGAAGGTGCAAGAAACCTGGCAGTGATGAAATAACCTGCTTGTAGGGACAGCTTCTTCCTAAACCTCCCCCCTCTCACCCCCCCCCCGATGTTGGTTTACATCCTGAAGCAGGAAGGTTTATATCCCTTCTGAAAGATTTAAAATTTTCAAAGTCACTCTAGTAGTGTCTTAGGGGCCTACATCACTTAACCACTTCTGGAAATGTTTCCTTTGATTTTTATTTTTTCCTTCCCCAATCCTTACTAGTTCTGGATGTTCTCATTACCTTCATAAATGTCTGATCCTTTTAACCTCAATAATATTCTGTGGCAATGAGTTACACAAACTAAATATGCACTTTGTGGAAAATATTGTGGATTTCTTTTATTAGTTTAAAATGTATTTGTGATAGGGGTGTCCACCCCCCACAAGCCTGAGCAAGTTAAAAGGGATCAATTAACCTAGGCTGCAGCTGGAGGAGAGTCAATGCTGATCGATCTAATTGATGATGCCCAGCTGGGCAGAGGCAGGCTATGCTTGTATCAAGGTAGCAAGGTGAGAGCAAGAGGGGGCTGCAGGCAGTAGCTCAGCAGTCACACTCTGGAGAAAAAAGGAGTTTAGATTGGGATAAGGAGGCATTCTAGGGGGAAGAGTAGGTCCTGGGATCCTGCCCTGGTCTACGAGAGTCTGGTAAGAGGCCGAGAGGAGTGAAGTAGCTTCTGAGAGCGGAGGAGGCTCTGGCTGGTAAAGTTAGAAGTGTGCCAGGAGATAGAGATGTGGGGAAGGAAGGAGCCCAGGGAAATAGCAACATGGTATTAGATTGAGTGGACTGTGGTTACTAGGCAGTTCCCTGAGCTGGAACTCAAGAGTAGTGGGCGGGCCTGGGTTCCCCTGCCAGTCAAGTGACTACCCTACAGACAACTGCCTGATACAACATGGGACAGCTTGCCCAGGGGGACTCTGAACCCCCGGGAGGGGAGGACTGAATAGTGACCTGGCTGGAGGCGTGAAGAGGGAACACCTGAGTCACGGAGTGAGAGAGGGGCCACAGTGCGAGGAACCGACAGAAGGGGGTGCCAGACCAGGCAAGAGCTAATCCCCAGGCCCCAGCGGTGAGTGAAACCTGTCAGTATTGCTTTCAGCTTCATTGAATGCTATGTTGCTCCAGGTTCTACTACCTTTTATCTGTCAAGTGTTTTACTAGGCCGCATAGAGACAGGAAACTATATTTTTTTTATATCTGTAATTTTCCAGTCTTTTAGTATTCTGATTTCATGGATTTTTTTTAAAGTGGTACAGTGTTTGTTAGCTAATGCCCTTAATAACCTGGGGAAATATAATCTGAACAACTCCAGAAAAGGGGGAAATTCTTTTTTCCTACCCAAACCAAATTTTCCCTTTGATTTTTATATTTTTCCTTCCCCAATCCTTACGAGTTCTGGATGTTCTCATTGCCTTCATAAATGTCTGACCCTTTTAACCTCAATGATGCTCTGTGGCAATGAGTTACACAAACTAAATGTGCACTTTGTGGAAAATGTTGTAGATTTCTTTTATTAGTTTTAAGTGTGTTTGTGTTAGGGGTGTCCACCCCCCACAAAGCCTGCGCAGGTTCTAAAGGGTCAATTAACCTTCTAGGCTGCAGCTGGAGGAGAGTCAGGGCTGATAGATCTAGTTAATGATGGCTGGCTGGCTGCATTGCCCTTCCCTGCTAAAATGAACAGTGGTCTGAGAGTGAAAAAGCATGGTCAAGGCAACCCCAAATACTGTGGAGCTATTGCAGTGATCACTGCTGGCTCACCTGCATGGAATAGCTGGCAGGGTTGGGGCCTATGTGAAGTGCACACCGCCAGGGGCTGGTAACTGAGACACAGGAAGGGGGTAGGGAAAGGAGAGGTAAGGGTTAAAACAAGTTAAGTGTGAGTCCTATCACAGAGTAAAAGAATCTTATGGAAAAGGCCTCAGTTGATCAAGCTACTTAAGCACGTGCAGGTGAGAAGTCTACTGACTCCAGCACTTAGCTACTCCTTGCTCAGCTACCTTCCTGAATCAGGGCTAAGATGAGGGTGGTCTGTCAGAATAAAGGACACTGGAGAAACTGACAACTTAAGCTCTTACAAGTTTTAGTTTTCTCCATCATAGGAACATGCAACAGAGAAGAGATTTCCTCTCTGGCTAAGTTGCAGTAAAGATGTAACAAAAGTCAGGAGTGCTGTTCACACTCCTGTTGGGAAATGATGTATTTGCTATCGTTTCTGCAGAGCTGGGCCAACCCCTGGGTAAATACTTTAGCCTCACACGCACTGCTTTGCTGATCTCAGGATTTTCCCAGTATAGCCTGTATCAAAATATTGGGGGAGGAATCAAAGATAATATAAACCCATAGAAACCAACACATCTTGCAAAAATTCCCAGAAATTGCATTTATTCTGCTATCTTCCCAACCCTCAACATCTCATTTAAACTTGTTTGGCTGCTCACATCTCTTCTTAGACTTTTTTCACCCTCTCCTATTTGCTGTCAGATACAGCCAGCAACCAAAACTTCATGGAACTCAACTTTTTACAATGGATCTCCTGTTTATAAGTTGGCTTCCACCACCAGTCCATAGTTTTAAAAGTAACTGATTCCTGCTCATTAGCATGCATACATAATATTTTCTAATAAAGAGTAGTTTTGATGCCATTTTTAATACATTGAAGTATATGATCTCTTTGGGTCTCTAGAATGCGTTTTTAAAGACTCCTGCAATTTTTTTATACAAAGGTACTATAAATATATTTGAACAGTGGGAGACAGGAAGGTCTTATGGTTAAGGCTTAGAATGGGGGATTCTAGTTCTGACACTAACTTGCTGTGTGACTTTAGACAAACCATTTAATTCAATGGGCCTTGTGTGCTTAGCTCTTAGCTCCTTTGAATATTCCAACCTTAAGCTGTCTTGCTTTTCCTAGCTGTGAAATGTGGATAATCTCATACAAAGTAAACTAAATTTAGAGCCAGATTATCAACTGATGTAAACCAGCATAGCTCCACTGAAGTCTGTAAAATTGCACCATCTGAGGATCTGTCCCACAAGTAATTGTAAGACCCTGCTGGTACCTCTTGTTCTTCCTCTGCTCATTGCCTCCCTATTGTGTTACACCCACGTACGGTGTCACATCTAAAATTACACGGTTACCTCTTGGTAGCAGGGTCCTTGTTCTAGTATTTGTACTGCAGAACACCTGGCATGCTGGTGTGTGCTGTAAAGAGAATTAATAGGGCAAAATGAAAGCAACAGTTCAGTTTCAGGGTCCCTCCCTCTCCTCTTGCCTCAGTACAAATTCTAATTCAAAACTGTTGCCCCACGTAGTTAATGCTTAAGATAGAAGTTCATGATTTCTGCTGATTCCAGATTTAATAAATTATGCAGTGCATTAATGCAGAAAAATACTTACTGCTATTTTTATTTGGTTGGTATTACCCCTTGTATTTAGGGTTTAAAGTTGACTGCTTTATCCACTCTATTTAAAATAGAGCATGCATGTTCTGGACCTAGGATACGTTCCTAAAACAGTAAATCTGGGGGTTTTAGACCTACAGAGCGAAAATTTAATGGATTTTTATTTGTATTTTCCTCTTTTGTTGCTCTTACTTTAGTATTTTTACTAACTGGAGTGAATGGTATTTCTCTTTGGCTCTCTGTTTTACCAACAATTTGTTTACTAAACAATCAGGTTTAGTTTGATGTTTGTTTGGTCTAATATTTCTATTGTCTTCCTCTGTGAATGAATACTATGCAGTTGTAGAAGAACCTTTCCTCAAAATTTCAGCATGTTATAAACATTAACAAAACTCAACACTCTCTAGGACCAACTTCTGTGAGTACAGTTTCATGAGATGGTCTATCAATGTTTTTTAAATCAAGTTTGCCTGGCATAAGTGGCTGCTTGGAAAGTCTGGTTCCATTATCCTCTAGATTAGGGCTTCTTGAGCTCTTTCATACTGTGGACTATACCATAATAGAGATAAAATATTGCACATTATGTATCTTCCCCTTGCCTGGACCATCTCCTCCCTCCCCACCCCCACTGCCCACACATTTGCAATTGCTTACTATTGCTTTAGCAACTACAGCAATCGCTTACAAGGTATAGTCATTTCATGAAGATATTTAAATAGCTTTTGCTTTCTCTAACGCAATAAGTCTTTTTTATCCTTTGGAAAGTGGCTTATCACACTTGCTCCTTTTTTTCTTTGTTCTCTTCCTTCCTCTTGTCTGTGCTGCTTCTCTCAGCTGGAAACCAGGAGGGGAGCCAGCACTATGTACCTGCTCAGTTCTCCCTGGAGTGCCTGAGTCCCAGGCCAGTGCCTTCTCCTTTGAGAGGAGGGTGGTTTGTGATTAAGATACTGGACTAGAATTCAAGATACTTTCATAAAACCCTATGACTGACTTCAGTTTTTAAGGATTTTCTATTAGGTACATTGGTGACTCATGAATGAATTTTAATGATTTCATTATTAAGCTATTATGTAACAAACTAAAAATTAATGATAGCTTATGTACAAGTAATCATAACTTTTTCACATTTATAATGTGCAAAGAGAATAAAGTCCAGACCTGGAATGTAATATAATTTTATATATATATATATATACACACACACACACACACACATATACACTGCGGTTTAACAGGGCCAGGTTCACAAAGCTGAAAACAATTAAGACAAATCAGATGGGAGAAAGAATTTGATCAGAAAACTGGAAATGATGATTGGCAATTGTTTCAAGAACAGTTGACTACTGTCCCAAAAGCCACAATCAAAGTTCATACTGGTTTAAAAAAACCAACCAGGCTTAGAGGGAAGTGAGGGCAGCTATAAAAAATAAATATTAACTAATGGAAAAAGGGGAAGTTTATAATGAATATAAATTGAAAAATAGGAATAGAAAATTGGTAAGGAAAGTAAAGGGATACAAGGAAAAATATATATGGCCAGCAGAGTTAAGGACAACAAGAGAGTTAAAGTATATTAGGAACAAAATAATTCTACCAAAGGTATTAGTCCATTATTAGATGGGAATGGTAGAATTATCAATAATAATGTGAAAAGGGAGAAGTGTTCAATAAACATTTCTGTTCTATATGTGAGGAAATTACAGATGATCTATTCTCATCATATGGTGATGAGAACACACTTTCAATTTCATTAGTATCTCAGGTAAAACAGCAACTACCAAAGCTAGACATTTTAAAATCAGCAGGTCCAGATAACTTGTATCCAAGAGTGTTAAAAGAGTTGGCAGAGATGCTCACCTGATCATTAATGTTGATTTTCAGTAAGTCTTGTAACACTGGTGACATTCCAGAACACTGGAAGATAGCTAATGTGTTAATATTTCAAAAGGGTAAACAGGATGACCTGGGTAATTACAGGCCTGCCAGTCTGACCCTGATTCCAGATGAGATAATGGAGCAGCTGATTTGGGACTAAATTAATACATAATCAAAGAAAGGTAATATATAATTAATGCCAATCACCATGGGTTTATATCAAATGCATCCTGTCAAACTAACCTGACATCTTATTTTTGACAAGAGTACAAGTTTGTTTGCTAAAGATAATAGTGTTGACGTGATATACATAGACTTCTATAAGGCATTTGAGTTCGTACCTCACAACATTTTGATTTAAAAAAAAAATGTGAACCGTATAAAATTAACATGGCACACATGAAATGGATTTAAAGCTGGCTAACTGATATATCTCAAAATTTAATTGTAAACAGGGAATCATCAGTTAGTGAGTTAATCTCTAGTGGGGTCCTGCAGGGATGGATTCTTGGTTCTACACTATTTAATATTTTTATCTATGACCTGGAAGAAAACAACATAATCACTGATAAAGTTTTTGAATGACACAAATTGAGGGAGTGGTGAATAATAAAGAGGACAGGTCACTGCTTTACCAAGTGACTCAGGTCGCTCTGAACTGGGTGAAAGTAAGCAATATGTGTATGTAGATGTATACATGTAGGCCATCCTTACAGAATAATCAGCTGAACATAAACTCCCAGTGCGATGTTACTCTCTTACTATATGAAAGTACAACACCTAGCACAATTGACATTTGTCTTGGGTGTGGCTTCTAAGCTTTACTGTAATCTCTCCCCGCCTCCCCCCTCCCCCCCCCCCCAAAGAAAAAAAAAAAGCCCCAGCAAGTTCTTCAGACCATGGCTGGGCAACCATTGTGCTACATATGTAGTCATCCCCTTCTCTTCCCCCTTCCGGCCCCCACCCCGCACCGCAACCTTAGTATTTGTTCCATTATTTTACTAATGACTGAAGTTGTTACTGTACGATATCTTCCAAGAACACTCTGCTTTCCTTAGTTAAAAATTGGAACCCTGTGGGCCTTTCTAACTTGCTCTGTTCTCCCCAACTTTTCAAAAAAATTGTTGGTGCTTCTGTATATGTTCCGGCTAATCCTCTTAAGTCAACAAATCTAGCCTCTCTTAATTGTTCTAAAATTAAATCTTCCTAGTAAGTAAATTTAAAAAAAATAAAAATAAATGGAATTGTGTGGGAAAGGAACTGTGAAGGTGCCTGCATGCTATGGGGGTAAGCACCCTTGAAATGACTCTAAATAAAATTAGTGAAGGTTGAAAAGGCAACCAGGAAATTCATACTACCGCTGAGTTTGTCCTTAACTCACCTGTTATGTCCAGTAAGATTTAGAAACAATGTATAACGTGAAGTACAGTCTGTCCTCCAACACTTAACTGCACAAGCGATGGTCTAAATGAAATAACGTTAAACTTCCTTGTTGGTTTATATCCTGACTTCAGTGTTTCATAGTTTTTTGTTTGTGCAACAGACACTCTTATCCCCACACATAAGTAAAAGGTCATGAATAATTTTACTCTCATAGGAGGGACTATTGGCTTCAATGGTGACCAGAGATACTCAGATGCTTAAATGTTTGCAGTAGATGATAGCCTTCAATACATCCATTCCTACAACAATGCACGTGTTATTAGAGGAAACTTTATTTTCAGAGGGCATTTATACTCTTGAAATCTGTCTGAAAGGTCATCCTAACTCAAAATTTACATTCAGTGAAGTGTATTATCTTCATGGAAAATTGTATCTTTAAATGAGTGCTCCAAAATACCTGTCTCCTAAAAGCAGGAAGTGGGAAGGAAACAGTCTGTATCTTATCTTTCCACTGAAGAAATGGAGGAAAAAGTTAAAGGAAATGCCTATGGTATGAACAAACACTTAAACTATTAACAAAATTAATATTTCCATATTTTTTCCCTTTGATCTGAAAGTTGGAGTTGAAACCACAAAGCTGTATTCTCTACTCAGTGAAAACTGGCTCTAAGTCCAGGTGGGAAATGT
Organism: Eretmochelys imbricata; assembly: GCF_965152235.1. Classification (NCBI taxonomy): domain Eukaryota; kingdom Metazoa; phylum Chordata; order Testudines; family Cheloniidae; genus Eretmochelys; species Eretmochelys imbricata. The sequence continues at coordinate 127,636,867 of NC_135575.1, forward strand.
GAGGCCTAGACCAATGTGCTGAAATTCATGGGAACAGTCTTGATTTTCATCTTTCTGCGAAGTGGTTATAGACTCATGTTCATTTCAGACAATACTAGGTCTTTTTATTATTATTAAAGAATGGCATTAGCGATATTTGGGAATGTATCTGAGCAAGAAATTATTTAAAATACTCAAACTTTCCCCAAACTTAGATCCTGACCTGAATTTTTATATTTTGGGCTTGTATCTAGTGGTGGTGCAACATCATCCTGCATTGACTTTACATTGCAATGCGATAGTGTTAAATCATCGATTTAGTAGGGGATTGGTCCTGCTTTGAGCAGGGGGTTGGACTAGATGACCTCCTGAGGTCCCTTCCAACCCTGATATTCTATGATCGTGGTAGAATTTTGACCTGTAGAACAAGAAGTTGGGGGTAAGGAGGCTAGAGGACCTTTGGTTGGAAGTTAAAACTTATTAAGAATTAAATATATGGGAGCTAGCACTTGTAGGAAAAAAATCTTCTTCCAAGAAGACCATTGCCACAAACTGCTACAGGACAGTTCAGTAGCCTGTTGAGTTTTAGAGATTCACAAGAGAAAAGGTGGGACTCAGCTATGATCAAACACCCATAGAGAGGGTGCCAGACGAGGGGTCTATCAATTCCAGTATCCTATCACTAGTAGTGGTCAGTACCAGATGATGGAGGGAGAGGGGTGACACTCTGCCCCCTAACACACTTGTGGAATTATCTAGCTATCCAGGAATTTTCTTCTTAACTCCAAGCAGTCCGTGGTTGGCTTAGGCCCTGAAATCTTTACGTCCCGTATATATTTATCCTGGCTTGTATAACTGCAGCTGCCCTTATTATTCAGAAAGAGGTCAAGTTCTTGTTCTGACATTCATGAAATATCAAAACAATCACTGCATTTTTTTTTGGCCATAAAAAGCTGGTGAAGATAGTAAAATTTTGTTATCAGCTGGTACATTCTTCTCAGCAGGACTGAGAACATCAATTTTGGCATGTAAATACATGCACCCAAACATTTTCAGTAGGGCTGCCAGAAAACATTCTGTTGGAAGCTGGCTTTCGGTGGAGAATCTGTGTTTTTGACTAAATGAAAACTTTCCCAGAAAATGTCTGCTTTCGGTGGAAACTCTTGACTTTGTATCAAAAACCCTAAACAACTGGCTGAAAACTCCAGTTTTCTCACCTAAAAGTGAAAATTTTCTGGGGGGAAACCTTGTCCAGACAACTCTACTTCACGCTTTTACTCCCAGTCTTAATATACTTGCTGAAAATGTCTTCTGATTAAAAATCAGAACAAAATTGGAATTTAATTACTGTTGTTCATTACTCCTTGGGCTAAGAGTGAGCTAGACCCATCGCAGAGCCAAATAAAGATACAGGGCATGACATTTCCATGTGGTTACACAGACTGTATGCCTGTGTAACTCTATTGAATTTAATGTATAGCAGAATCAATGGAGTGACACTGGGAAAAGAATAAAAAATTGGCCTATAATCCCTACCTCAGTGTTTACAATTAAGACTCTCCTACAGGCAATTATAAACAAGCTTAACTTTGTGCATGAGTCACTTGAACTACTGCTGTGCTTGAACTTAAATTCAAGTGTAATTTTTTGAGGGATCAGGGCCTAAGGGTATGATCCTGCAAGCACTTATTACTCCTTTATAGAATGTAGAATCTGATTTTGCAAATAGTTTACTAGCAAGCATCAGCTCACATCTTCATCCATGATGCAGGTGAGGGTTATGACCATATGTGGGGGAGAAATGGGAAGGGTTATAATAATATTGCAGAGTAACTCAGACTACATCTGAGTTAACCACTTTTATGTTTAATTTTATCCTGATGCAAATTAAAACAGTGGCATTATAAAGGTGACTGAAAATCATGCTTACTATTGGTATCTATATTCTATGCTCTTTGAGTCAGATATTTTGGATAGTAGAGGAGGCACCTAGGCCAGGCTTTGAGCTAGGTTGGTAGGAAATTATCTTAATGACTGTTTGAATGGAGCAATAAGAAGAGAAGACATGGAAACAATTCAGATTTGCTCCGTTTTTAACTCCAGCTGTAGGCAAGTGCATGCCAGAACTTCTCTCTTCAGGAAGCTGGACCCTGAAGTTCACAGGTTTAGTTTGCAAACTCACTGATAGCTGCTAAGCTCCCCAAGCTGAGCACGCTGAACATACGTACCAGCAAGCCTGCAATTCAAAGGGCTTCCAGCACAGGTGCTAATGCAGGTACAAGGTAACTACCACCATGAGATGGGTGCATCAGAATCTCCAGGCAAGTGAACCGGGAACTATGAGAGAAAACAGACTCGAATCTGAGTCACAAGGAAGGAAAGCAGCAGGGAAAACAGGGGCTAAGCCAAACAACTTTTATTTGCAGTTTATTCATTTACGCACAATACTATAACTGAGGCATTTAGTGCACAACACTTTCAGTATATAAATATCCAAATACCTTTACCAACTGCCTCACAGGACAAAGAGCTCCTTCTGCTGCAGGAATAGCTGGGTGAAGATCTGTGGCCTTGGTTGGAGCTCAGACTAGATGAATGCACTAGTCAATAGATTTTTAATATCAAGATTTGTTGTTACATCACTAAACACAAATCTCCAAACTGTCTCTCACACAGCACGAGGTCAGGCTGGTTGCAGACTTTTAATGGGGCTTCCATTTATGGGAGACTGTCCTGGCACCTTGTGCGTCTCACTGCATGGCTGTTTGCCTGATGCTTTTCACCGGCATTGTCCTCTTCTTGAATTTCTCCTGTGGTTACTCACTGTTTTCCTAGGGGCTAAAGGTGGGACTGGGCACAAACGCAAGTGAAGACGTAGTCTCCACTGACGAACATATCATCTAACTTAGACTTGGCACAACAAACGAGGGTCATAAAATAGGGGGAGGGTGATGTTAATAAGGTCATCTAGTAACTCAAATGCATCTCTGTGATTACAGCAAGATTATTGACCCTGATCTTGTCTGGTGTAAATCAGCATAGCTCCATTAACATCAGTGAGTTCTTGCTGACAGTGGACAAGATAGGTTCATTGATATTAATGTCCATTTACACCAGCTGAGTATCTGGCTCAGAGTTTTTCCCTTCCCTTCCACCCCATTCTAAAGGGTGAGATTTTTAAGAGGGATTTTAATGAAGCAAGAGTGGCTTGGCTCCTAGTCCAAAGCCTGTTGAGAAATGGAGAGTCCCTTTTTGCTTCAGTGGATGCTGGATGGGGCACTTTGCGAACAGATTTGGCCAGTGCATTCCAGGGATAAGAGGCAGCCTGGCAGAAGGCTAGTTACACCCCTTGTACTGCTTTACCTGAGCCCTCCCTGCTTTAGGGATTACACTCAGCTAGTGTTTGTAGAGCAGTAACTTGTGGTTGCTGCTTAGCCAGGTTATCCTTCATTACCTCTCTGCATTTTCTTTTGACAGGATGTCAAGCCCTCCAGCCTCTTTGCATTTCATAGATTCATAGATATTAAGGTCAGAAGGGACAATTATGATCATCTAGTCTAACCTGCACAATGCAGGCCACCGAATCTCACCCACCCACTCCTGCAATAAACCTCTCATTTATGTCTGAGCTATTGAAGTCCTCAAAACATGGTTTAAAGGCTTCAAGGTGCAGAGAATCCTCCAGCAAGTGACCTGTGCCCCACGCTGCAGAAGAAGGCAAAAAAAACCCCCCAGGGCCTCTTTCAATCTGCCCTGGAGGAAAATTCCTTCCTGACCCCAAATACGGTGATCAGCTGAACCCTGAGCATGTGGGCAAGATTCACCAGCTAGATACCCAGAAAAGAATTCTCTGTAGTAACTCAGATCCCACCCCATTTAACATCCCATCACAGGCCATTGGGCCTATTTACCATGTATAGTTAAAGTTCAGTTAATTACCAAAATCATGTTATCCGATCATACCATCTCCTCCATAAACTTATCAAGTTTAATCTTGAAGCCAGATAGGTCTTTTGCTCCCACTGCTTCCCTTGGAAGGCTGTTCCAGAACTTCACTCCTCTGATGGTTAGAAACCATCGTCTAATTTCAAGTCTAAACTTCCTGATGGCCAGTTTATATCCATTTGTTCTTGTGTCCACGTTGGTACTGAGGTTAAATAATTCCTCTCCCTCTCCGGTATTTATCCCTCTGATATATTTATAGAGAGCAATCATATCTCCCCTCAGCCTTCTTTTGGTCAGGCTAAACAAGCCAAGCTCCTTGAGTCTTCTTTCATAAGACAGGTTTTCCATTCCTTGGATCATCCTAGTAGCCCTTCTCTGTACCTGTTCGAGTTTGAATTCATCCTTCTTAAACATGAGAGACCAGAACTGCACACCGTATTGCAGATGAGGTCTCACCAGTGCCTTGTATAACAGTACTAACACCTCCTTATCTCTACTGGAAATACCTCGCCTGATGCAAGACCTCATTAGCTTTTTTCAGGGCCATATCACATTGGCGGCTCATAGTCATCCTGTAGTCAACAAATACTCCAAGGTCCTTTTCCTCCTCCGTTACTTCTAATTGATGCGTCCCTAGCTTATAACTAAAATTCTTGTTGTTAATCCCTAAATTCATGACCTTACACTTCTCACTATTAAATTTCATCCTGTTACTATTACTCCAGTTTACAAGGTCATCCAGATCCTCCTTTATGATATCCGAGTCCTTCTCTAAATTGGCAATATCTCCCAGCGTTGTATCATTTAGTTTCCATTTAAACTAAATATTTAGTGTGTGGGAGTGCTGGGGAATAGGGTAGATGGATAGGAGCTTCCAAAGAGTCTGTGGAGGGATAGAAAGGTTTCCAGTGATACTCTAGCACTGCAGCCCTGTGGCAGAACAGCTGTTTCCAATGTGCTGCTATATTAGTATCTTGGGAACAGAGTTAATTAGGGTTTTATGAACTCCCTGCAACTTGCTCATTGTTTACTTTAATGAAGTGTCCCAAACTGAGTGCTGCTTTCTGGGTGTGGTTCCACCAGCATCAGACTGGGCCCATGTAGTTGTCCAATGCTGAAGAGACAGAGAGGTGTCCTAGGAAGAATCTCCAAGTCATGGATAGTGCCACCCCATATAGGTGTGCTCTTTGCATGGCCCCTCCACACCCTTCTCTTGCCCATGTATTTGGCTGCCAGGTAAGTCTCCTGCTGTGGGGCTGGATTTGCCATGTAGTGAGGGCTTATTCCATGACCTGATGCTCCTGCATATTTTTGTTTCCTCTTTCCTCCCCTTGGCTCAGAGTTATGCTGACTTTAAAAACTGCATAACGTTTTTCCTTTGCTGCCAAGTTCTGTTACTTACACACACACACACACACACCCCTGCAGGCTGCATGGGGTGTAAGACTGAGAATCAGGCCACCCACAAAGTAAATACTAACAACTGATAGGGAGAAGAGTGTTTGACTCCATGTTTATACTCAGTGTGGCCCATCACCACATAAGGTGCACTAAGTATCCTTATTTTAGTAGGAGCTGGCTTGTCTTTAGCAGTTGCCATCTTGGCTGGCACCATGGAGTAAATGGGGGACCTTGAGACAGCAAGCAGCCCTCGCTGTTTTGCTAGCGAGCACAAAAACTGTTTTTGCCCACCACCTCCCCTCCCAGCAGCTGGACACAAAAAAACCCCAAACACCCCTTCCCCCACAAAACCACAGCTGCCCAATCAGTGAAGAAGGGTAAAAATAACTGATCAATCAGTGTAGAGACAAAAAGCATTCTCTGGAAGTTGCTGAACAGGATGGTGTGGTGTTTAGATGTTGCTTGTAATTATTAGAATTGGGAGTACTGGCTGTTGGGAGTCTGAAAGGACAGGAAACAGGAAGGAGGAGGGAGGAGTTGAAAAGGCTGAGGTGCAGCAGCAGCTCGGAAAAGAGGTTTCCACTTTAAAAAATAAAGTCCTGCTGAAGTTTAGTACCTTGCCTGGCTACTACAACATTTTGGCGATGAGGATGGATCTTCTGCCTCTGAACCCATGTGCACCCTTTCTACAAAGCCCAGGTAAGCCTCCAATTGCTTTTACTGTCTGGATCCGTATGTTTGAGACTTATCTGCTTGCTATCAGTGCTACAGAGATTTCTGAAGTAAGAAAGCGTGCTCTGCTAATCCACTGCCTTGGACCAGAAGTGCAGTGTATATTTTACACTTTCCCCCTTGCAGACGATAAATATGAGACTGCACTCACTGAATTAAAGAACTTTTTTGTACCAAGAGTGAGCGTAGTAGCTAATCGCTACAGATTTCGCCAGCGTGAGCAGAAACCAGGGGAGACTATAATGCAGTATATTGCTTCCTGAGGAGTCTGATTGTAACTTATGAGTTTGGGAATATGGCAGATGAGATGATTAGAGACCAGCTCATTGAGAAAACAACCATACTTCATGTAAGAGAACGTTTACTTCTAGGATCACAACTTACACTAGAAAAAGCAATAACCATTGCTCTTCAGATTGAGTCTGCTACAGCTGAAGCCAAAATAATGAGCATGGATACAGGAGGCACAGTCCAGGCTGTGACTCCTTTTCAGAAAAGTTCACTATCACTGCAGACAAACAATTACAAGAGGAAAATTAATGAAAAACCACCAAATCATCAAATTCAAAATACAAATCCCCACAACACCTTGCAAGTGTGGAAGTATAACATTGTATAAGTATAACGTTGTATAAGGGGACATGCTGGATACATTGTATATGAGAGGGCATGCCAAAACATGTTACAAAGTATCTGAGGGAGCACACGTAGGGACAGTTAGCTTTTGAATGGAGAAGCAATTAAGATAGAGCCAGCATGTCTAAGAAGCAGGCCTCAGAATGGAAGGTGTGAAGGGCAATTAGTTAAGTTAACTGGAAGCTGTTAAAGGAGATTGTTAAGGGTGGCAGGTAATTGAAGATACGTGACTGGTCTCAGGGATCTCGAAGGGTGGTGACTAAAATCTTTTTCTTCTTTTGTCTGTAACTTCTCTGTAACTTGTTCTCCAAAAAACTGTATAAATTAAAAGACATAAGCCCCACTCGGTGGGGGGGGGGGGCTCACTTCTAAATGTATTAGCAGAGCAGCTTTGCTAATAAAACGGAGTGGTCTGATAAATTGTGAGTCTGAGTCAAACTTTGACACAAGCTACACAGGAAATCCAGCGAAAGTAGCTCAGTGCAATCATTGTAAAAAGATTGGGCATTTTGCTAAAGTATGTCACAGCAGCTAGTTCAATCAACAGGTGAATGCAGTCACAATACCAGGTGTTACTGTGCTGAGCGTGGACAAAATCACTGCTGCACATATTCCAGAACGAATAAAGTGCATGGTAAACGTTTCTGCCATACCCTCAGGCAAAGCACACTCTATTCAGCTAATGTTGGACACTGGCTCAGCAGTATCTATACTACCTGATTTCATCTATTTGCATTACTTTAAAGATGTGCCTCTTACTGAACCCAGGCTTCACTTGGTGTGCTATTTGAAAAACCATATTCCAGTATATGGCTGCCTGCCAGCAATAGTTACTTCTGGTGATTGCTGTGTAACTGCAGAGTTCTACATTGTCCACAATGGCACTCCTATTCTTGGCAGAGATTTATTGGCTTCTTTAAATCTCAGGGTAGTTAATGGACGAATTGATCTTCCTCAGCAAAGCACTCTTGTGGTACACACACCAGTTTCAGCTGGGACCCAACACCAGGTTGAGGAGAAACTTGGCTTTGCTTATGGGTTTCTGCATAAAGTTAAAATGCTGAATAATGTGATGCCTGTATGACAGAAATTACAGCGCTTACCATTTTCAGTCAGGGAAGCTGTTTCAGAGGAACTTAAAAAACTTGTTCAAGAGGACATTATCAAAGAGATTAACTCCTTGGAATGGGTTTCGCCTATAGTAGTGATGCAGAAGAAGGGTGGAGGCATTCGCCTTTGTGTGGACTTAAGGGAGCCAAATAAAGCTATTGTGATTGACAGCCATCCTCTTCCTTACATAGAAGAAGTATTTGCAGAAATCCATGGAGCAAAGATGTTTTCTGCTCTTGATTTGCAGAGCGCATACCACCAGGTTATGTTGCATGAAGATAGCAGAGACCTCACAGCATTTATTACACATGAGGGACTATTCCGTTTTAAACGTGTTCCATATGGTCTTGCATCAGTCCCAAGTGCCTTCCAAAAAATGTCATTGATTTTGAAGAATCAACATGGAGTTCAGTGCTATTTTGATGATATTATCATGTTTGGAAATACTTTGGAGGAGCATGACAATAACCTGAAGTCTGTACTAAACTGCATCAGCAAAGCAGGCCTCAAATTCAATAGGTCCAAATGCAAATTTAGACAAACTGAACTCTCTCCTTTCTGGGGCATACAATTTCACAGGCTGGACTAAAACCCGATCCGGCTCATATCCTGGCAATTTCAAATGCTCCTCCTCCAACAGATTTGCAAACCTTACGTTCCTTCTTGGGTCTTACCTCCTGGTAAGCAAAATTCATTCCCAGTTATGCTTCTGTCATTGAACTGTTACGAGAATTACTATGGGGGAGTTCAACCTTAGTGTGAACAATGGATGCACAAGCTAGTTTTTAAATGGTGAAAGACTTGATTGTACATAGTCCAGTACTTGCAGTATTCAGTCCTGCATTGCCCACAATTGTAACTACAGATGCTTCTGATTATGGACTTGGGGCTGTCCTCACACAACTTCATGAGGACACAGAGAGAGGACTGTTGCATTTGCTTCAAGGACACTAAGTAATGGTGAGAGAGAATATTCTACAGTCGAAAAAGAAGCACTTGCTTGTATCTGGGCTACTGAAAAATGGAGAACTTACCTGTGGGATCGCACGTTCAAGTTGCACACAGACCACAGCCCTTTGGTGACGTTGCTCACCACAAAAGGACTGGGAAGAGCAAGATATCTTATTGCTAGATGGTCTACAAGACCACTCTCTTTCAATTATGAACTGGAATATAAGCCTGGAAACCAAAATGTGGTAGCTGATTGCCTCTCTCGCCTGCCTTTGCCTTCACCAGATGGTGGATGAGGATGTAGTAGTTGCGCTTATTACAAGCACTCTTACTGCAGTTACAAGAGAACAATTTCAAGCTGCTTGTTCAGTGTGTCCAATTCAACAAAAACTATGGGAATTTCTGACAAAAAGATGGCCCGGTAACACTAAAAATCTTGACCCAGTTTTGCTGCCTTATTTTAGAGTTTGGGATGAACTTTCTTTGCTCGATGGCTGTGTGCTACAAGGTACACCCCGGCTACTTGTGCCAGAAGAATTACAGTCAAAACTCATACACCTGGCACACGATACTCATCAAGGAATTGTCAGAACCAAACAATGACTACAGGATCTGTATTGGTGGCCAGGGATGGACTCTCTCAAACTGAAGCACTCATAAAATCCTGTGTCACTTGCCAAATGCATGATAAGACAGCAGTGACATGTACCCCTCCATTACAGCCTGTTCCTCTTCCTGAATCTGCATTGGGAAAAAGTGGCGATTGACATTGTAGGATCCTTTTGATACTGCTCCAATTGACTGTCATTATGCCATCACCTTCATAGACTATTTCAGTAAATGGCCTGAGGTAGCGTTTACATCGCAAATCTCTTCTCTTGTCATCACAAACAGTAATTAAGTTCCTCTCTTCAGCTTTTAGCAGGGAAGGCAACCCCAAAGAACTGGTTTCAGATAATAGTAGTCAATTTACTTCCCTGGAGTTTGAAACTTTTCTAGCAGAGAGGAACATTTTACACAGAAGGTCATCCCTATACTACTCTCAAGCCAATGGGGAAATCGAATGGTTTAACAGAAATTTGAAAGAGTTTGCAAACGGCTAAACTGGAAGGGTGATTGTGGATAACCTTCACTACTGATTTCTTGCAAGGATACCTTGCTACACGACATGCCACAACACAAAGATCACCTGCAGAGTTACTGCATGGGAAACAGATGAATACTAAACTGAACATTGCTGGATTGTTAAAGGCACAACCTGAGGCCCCAACCGAGGATGACATGAGGAAAAACAGCTGAACAGAACCAAGCAAAGTATAAGGCTTTCACAGACAAGCAGCGGGGTGCTAAGGAACCAAAGTTTCAGTGTGGTTCCTTCGAAATACAAAAACCTGGAATTTTACGCAAAGGGACCATAAATTCACAGCTCCTCTTAAAATCATAGAGAAGAAGGGACCTTACACCTATCGACTTTCTGATGGGCGGGTATGGAATGCTTCTTATCTTTCACCTGCCTATGCACCAAGAGGAGATTATGTCAACACCCAGTCTGCATTGGATGACTTCACCGTAGTATCAACACAACACAACATTGCACTGGAACCGGGGCTTGAGAGACGGCCTGTCAGACCCAGACGACCACCTGTGTGGACTAGAGACTGTTATGTAGTATCTATAGTGTGTTTATTACAGTAAAATCTGTCAACAGTATAGTGCCTTGTTTCCTATTTGTTCCTGTGGTTAGAACAACAATGTTTATTGTAGTTGGGAGAGTTTCTTCTTGAGAGGAGGGAATGTGGTGTTTAGATGTTGCTTGTAATGATTAGAATTGGGAGCGCTGGCTGTTGGGAGTCTGAAAGGACAGGAAACAGGAAGGAGGGGGGAGGAAGAGGCTGAGGGAGAGCTACTGAGGGTGCAGCAGCAGCTTGGAAAAGAGGTTTCCACTTTATTTTTTGAAGTCCTGTTGAAGTTTGTTAGTACCTTGCCTGGCTACTACAGCAGGTGAGTGCCCTACTTGCTTGCCCCTAGAACTGGCCCTGCTTTCAGAAACAAGAGCAGGAGTGCTTGCAGCTTCAGCTAAAGAGGCACCTCTCATATTGAGAGATGTAACAGACCCTCTTTCTCTGTGGATTGGGCAGAGGTGGGATAATGGGGTTCACTCACTGCAGGAGCACCACCTCCTTGTGGCCAGGTGTGGTATAGTAGCTATCTCCCCATATGGCATCTCTGACCGACAGTCACTCCATCACTGTGTTGGTCTCTCTCCCTGTAGCTTGGCCCTCCAGCCAAGTTATGTTTTAGTCCAAGCAATGACATTTTGTAAGGGTATCAGAATCCAATGACCTTACTATAGGTTTCCATCTGTCTCTCGGCTCTGTGGTCCTTACCTCCCTTATCTCAGGTGGTTTTCACACCACCTTTCTTAATGGCTGGTAGAAGAAACCAGACCCTCCCTCTACTCTGGGTTCCAGTCCAGGGACCCTGTAGCTGGCAGCCAAGGTCTGCTCCCTCAGACCCCTTGCTGCCTACCTGGATTGCTTCCTGCCTCTTTTAGCTTCTAGAGTGACTGCAAACTTTCTACCTGCAGCCCTTTTCTGGCCCCTCCCCAGCTGGGCTTCATCATCAGTTAAACCTGGCTTTCTCTTGCACGCTCTCTCTTAGGTGCTGCCATGTATGTTAATTGGCCTCTCAGGTCCACATTAACTCCTTCAGCAAGGCCATGTAACATTTGTGTCCCATAATAGATGGCTGTAGTTAAATCTATATATTTATTCCGGTGTTTAACATGGGCAGCTCCCGTTTTTGGTTGGAGCTAAATTCAGTTCATGGCAGTGTGGACATGTTCCCTTTCTGCTTGTAGCTAGACTGGTGCAAGTTGTCCTCCCACTGCTGTTCCCCACTGCATTGGCTGCTGTGGAATTGACTGGTTTGTTTACCTTTCTGCACTTGTGAAAGTCCACAAGTGCCTGTCAGATAAAAATGTTTCAATGGGCTAGTCCAGTGGTTCTCAACCTATTTTATGCAGCCCACAATGTTTTACCTGGGCTGCATGTTAAGAACCACAATGTACCCCCCAACTCCTTCCCCACAGACCCCTATGCCCACTGCCTTCCACCCAGAGACCCCTCCACAGAGTGGGGCCAGAAGTGGAGCCCTGGGTAGGGGGCCATGCAGCAGAGCCCCCAGACTCTGGACCTGGCCACAGGGCAGCCATGTGGCAGTCCAGACCCCAACCCAACGGGGCCAGCCAGCAGCCCTGACACCAAACCCAGCCCTGTGGGGCCAGGTGATGACCCCAGACTCCCGATGCAGAGTGGGTCCAGGAGCGGAGCCCTGGGCAGGGGGCCGTGCAGCAGGGCAGCCGTGTGGCAGTCCAGACGCCAACCCCACGAGGTCGGCTGGCAGTCCCGATGCCAACCCCAGACCCTGCAAGGCCAGGTGGCGACCTGAGACCCCTGCCATGCCATGCGGCTGGGCAGCTGGGAACCCGGACCCCACCTTGTGGCCTTTAGCACGCAGCTGGGCTGCAAACCACTGGGCTAGTCTAAAGATGAGAAATGGTGCCAGAGCAAGGGAAGAGAGCTCAGGGAGATGCACTGGCCTGGGGAGGACAGTAAGACCAGCTCTGATTGAGCTCCTCAGACCTATCACTACCACAGACAATTCTCAGCTGCTGTTGAAAAGTCAGCCTTTGTGAGGGTCACTTAGGCTTCTGAACTGCAATATCCAATCAGTTTGATCACTTAAGACTGTGAAGCATGTTACTTCTCATAAATAAGCCAACGCTGTGAGAACAGCAGGGAAGAGTCAGGTCCCCTGGTTTTTGCAATAACCAATAAGGTGCCTCAAATATGTGTGTAAGTGGCTAACATGAGGAACTCCTGTTGAAAGTGGAGACTTTCATGTTCTGGCTTGAGGCTCATTAAGTTGGCAGTTTTCTAAGAACTTTACCCCCCCCTCCCCACGTCATACGACTGATGTCCATTCTGGGTCTATGTTTATGAAGTTCCTCGTTGTTTAAGGTTTGCATTAAAGGGCATTTCCCCCAATTCTAAATGTACAAGACCTTTGTCAGCTATTACTCATGTAATTAGCCAAAACTTCTCAGGAAGCAGGGGTAACAGTCACCATGTAGTAAAAATAATCTGAGTAATTTTTTTTTCTCTAAATTTATTGCAAATACTACAGGTCCAGGCTGTAGCTTAGTGTAAATCTAGCTTGTGTTCTGTTACCTTTCATAAGGTCAGTCTCACTCTATAGATAGACTTAACTTGGCTGACTAATGACAGAGAGACTTTTATAAGGCCCTCATATCATTCATCTTTACATGTCAGTCTCATAAATCACTAATTAAACATTAAACATTCTGAATAACTGGGAAATATTTTCATAGCTGAAATCAAACGAGACCACGTGCTTTAACAATCTGCAATGAAAATGTTTGTCACTGGTTTTGCTAGGGGTACAACTCAAGTTTTTAATCTGAAAGGACTCTTTAGGACTAAGGAAACTGATGGAAAACTTGCTGTCTTATTAGCTTAGCAAAACTACCTTTCATTCCTGTCTTTTTTTCTTCTTCTATGCTGCAATATATATGGCTTTTCCAAAAAGTTACTATAAATAATAGTAGGGAAAGCCTTTTTTGTTTGCTTCTACTGTAACTTGCAGGATGTGTGGTCGACAGAATGTCAATAGGGTTTTGAAACCCAAAGCCTTTACGCTTATGTACCGTGGTATCTTTTGTAAGCGTAGTTAGCTATTGATTTATCATCTTTCACTGGATATATTATGTTCAAAATTGTTTTCTGTATTCTAAAGGGGGAGAGGGGATAAAAGCCAGGAATTGTGGGAAAAGAGAAGCTGTGTTTTAAGGACTCTGCTTGTCTTGTGACAACACAAGTGTAGCTGCCTGTTTGTGCCCATTTGTGATATAACAAATCTGTAGCTCCATACAGACCATCGCAGTTGAAACTGCCTGTCTGTTGCCTGTAGATTCAAGACCCTGGGCTCCAAAGCACAGGCCCTTGCTGAACTAAAGAAGAATCTCCATTAGCTTTCGTATGAGGGTTTATACGTGTTCATCTTTACAATTTTGCTGTGGATAGACAGTTCTTATCTCAAGCTTTGGGTACAGTAATTATAAGTAACACAATGGCCATAGCTTTTAAAAGTGCACTCGTAGTTTCAGTAAAGCAACCCAAGTATGGCAGTGGAATATAGTTATGGGATTCCATCTTTGTACGTAGTTGAGGGTAAATACGTGTGAACAAAGTTTATTCACTTCAGTTAAGGAATATGGACGTTATATGAGTTTACCCTTTTTTGGGGCGGGGGGGGGGGGGGGTTTGGCCATGATGCAATACCGACTATAGTCCCTAGGAGGACCTAGGGTGGTGGAGCAGGGTGAGGCCCTAAGTGGGTTAATAGAATGAATTGTCTTAAAAAATCCTCCCAAAAACCAAAGGCCAAAACAACCACTCCTTATTTTTTGTCTTTCTAATTTTCCGAACGCTAATTTTCTTGAAGCATCGACGCCCTTCCCTCAGGCGGGGAGATGGGTGTGTTTGCTATAGTATCTCATGGTGTAGGATTTCTTTATGTCAGCTGACTGCTGCTTCTAGAACTTAAATTAATTTGATTCAGGCGTGGAATGTTCCAAAGGCTAGCACCCTGAGCCACTGCTCGGCCTTATGTGTTGGCCAATGGAAAGAAAAAAGACGGTTATTCTGCTCTGAAAACCACATTATGCGTTTCCTAGCTGCAGTGCAGATCACTTACACTGAAAACTCTGCACCAGATTCCTGCAACAGGTCCCATGGATGACCGAGTCAGAATTAGAATATTTGTTGATCGTAAGCTTTTGGGGGCAGAAGCCACGTGCTTGTACAACTACGGCCACAATAGGTCACCAGTCCTGGTTTTGGGACTTCTGTGTGCTACATGAATGTAATGATTAAATACTATTACTTCTCTCCCCCTGTTCCTGCTACAATATACAGGCCCTGAATAGCTGGAAGTTTCTGCTAGAAGTTCAAGAGTAAACTGATCCTACGTAATGGCATCGCTTAGCTTCAGAACCTTACTGCAACTAACGGGAGGAGTTCATACCTCTCTTTGGTTCTGGGCCACATTCATCCATCTTCTGGAGTCAGTGCTGATGCCTCCAGGATGAAATGGTCCCATGGGCTCTGCCTGTATACTCTCTCATGCAGCACCGCATTGGCTTTTGCATAGAACGCTCTCTCTGGAGCCAGCAGAATGAAACCTCTGTGGGGCCGTTTCCTCCAGTGAGCTTCTATTGTGCACGTAGCAGTGAAGCCACCCAAAGAAGGACAGTATTGATTCAATCCCACCTGTGCGCTGTTGAGCATAGCGCACCACATCTCTACATCGAGGCGCTCTGCGAGCTTCAAGGGCCAGATTGTGCGTACGGTTGGAGTGAGAGATGGGCACATGAAGCCTTTACTCCCCCACCACTGCAGCTAGTCCTCTGAAAAGGAATGGGGTAAAACCATGGCCCTGCCTCCCCTCTACCCACTGTGGGAATTGACTTCAAGCCATGACCTTTCCCTAACAATAGGGCTAAAGAGTCTGATCCAGTGTGCACTGTAGTCAATGGAAAGACTCTTATTGATTTCCATGGGCTTTTGAGCAGGTCTGAAGTGCAGAATACACCACAGAAATGCTATCTATCATACTTATACCACTAATGGGGGCTGCATATCTGAGCACACAGTCTTGAATATATTTATTTTTTACCATCTCTGTGTGGGAGAGAAGTATTATTATCCCCATTTTACGGGTGGTGAACTTAGGTACAGACTCAGTATCTTGCCTATGGTCACACAGGAAGTCCTGGGCTGGAACCCCAACCACTGGACCATGCTTCCTCAGTAGAGCGTAGATCCAAAAGCAAAAAATTCCCCAGTAGGGAAAAAATGTTTTTGTGCCTGTTCTCTGTAGCAGGTAGTCACTCCCTCAAAATGTTACCCAATCTCATAATGTGCTGCCCAAGCAAATGTAAAGCATAGCTGAAGGGATGCATTACTTTCTATGCCAAAAGTTACATGATATAAACATAATTAAAGGGGTGGCTTTGTTTTGAATCTCTCATTCTAACCAATTATTATGTCAGATAACTTAGCATTACATGATATTTACACTATTATCTAATATGTTTTAATGAGAGAGATACAAGTTAAATTATTTTTCCAGGTGATAGGTAATTTCTGGTCCTATGTATTATAGTTTTTTATTATGGAGAAGCTGTTAATTAAAGAATCTGTGCATTAGTCTCACTATAAAACTGGTTTCAAATCTCTTTTCCCAAACGCACATGAGTGTGGTTCCCAGAACTGCACAGAAATGACACCAGGGGTGGGAATCTGGTGTGATTATGGTGGTGCTGATCTGGGCATGGAGTTTGGGAAAGGGGGCGTTGAAAGACTGGCATCCTCATCTGGGCATAATTAAGGTTGTAGTTATAGAAACGTAGGGCTGGAAGGGACCGCAGGAGGTCCTCTAGTCCAGCCCCTTATGTTGAGGCAAGACCAAGTCTATCTAGACCATAGCTGATGGTTGTTTGTCTAACCTGCTCTTAAAAACCTCTAGTGACAGGGATTCCATGATCTCCCTTAGAAGCCTACTCCAGTGCTTAACTATCCTTATAGTGTAGAAAGCTTTTCCTCATATCTAACCTAAATCTCCCTTGTTTCTGATTAAGCAGATGACATCTTGTCCTGTCTTCAGTGGACACAGAGAACCATTTGTCACCATCCTCTTTCTAACGGCCTTCAATGCATTTGAAGACTATAATCAGGTTCCTGCTCATTCGTCTTTCCTCAAGACTAAACATGCCCATTTTCTTTAACCTTTCCTCATAGGTCAGGTTTTCTAAGGCTTTTATCATTTTTGTAGATCTCCTCTTAACTCTCTCCAGTTTGTTCATATCTTTCTTAAAGTGTGGTGCCCAGAACTGGAAACAGTTCTCCAGCTGAGGCCTCACCAGTGCTCATTAGAGTGGGCAATTACCTCCTCTGTCTTACATATGACATTTCTGTTAATGTATGCCAGAATATTTGCCTTTTGTTTGCAACCACATCACATTGACTCATATCCAATTTGTGATCCACTGTAACTCCTAGATCATTTTCTGCAGTACCTACCACCTAGCCAGTTATTCCCTGTTTTGTAGTTGTGAATTTGATTTTTCTTTCCTAAGTGAAGTATTTTGCACTTATCTTTACTGAATTTTATCTTGTTGATTTCAGGTCGATTCTCCAATTTATCAAAGTCATTTTGAATTCTAATCCTGTCCTCCAAAGTGCTTACAACCCCTCCCAGCTTGGTGTCATCTTCAGATTTTTTATTCCTCACTTCACTATCCAAGTCATTAATGAAAATATCAAATTGTACGGGACCCAAGACTTCCCCTTGCAGGACCCCACTAGATACCTCCTCCCAGTTTGACAGTGAACCATTGATAACTACTTTGAGTGTGATTTTCCAACCACGTGTATACCTACTGTATAGTAATGTCATCTAGGTCTTATTTCACTAGTTTGCTTATTAGAATGCATATGGGACTGTCATAAATCATTACTAAAATTGAGGTATATCACATCTACTACTTCCTCTCTGTGTAACTCTATCAAGGAAGGACATTTGGTTAGTTTGGCACAATGTGTTCTTGACACGTCCATGTTGGCTATTGCTTTTCAGGTCTGTTGTACACTGGGTGCTTATGAACTGATTTATTGATAATTTATCTTTCTAGATAATGAAGTTAGGCTGACTGGTCTGGTCTATAATTTTCTGGGACTTCCTAGTTTCCTTTTTAAAGATAGGTACTATGTTTGCCCTTCTCCAGTCCTCTGGGACTTTGCCAGAAGCTAGGAATGTGTGACACGGGATGGGATGGATGGATCACCTGTCCTCCCTGAGTTCTCGAAGCTAATTGCTAACAGTTCCAAGATTGCTTCAGCTAGTTCATTATGTAAATTTAATCAGGCCCTGATGACTTGAATCCGTTTAACTTATCTAAATAGTCTTTTAACCTGCTATTTCCTTATCCTGGCTTGTGTTCCTTTCCCCCTGTTAATATTGATTGTGTTAGGTATCTGGTCACAATTAAACTTTTTAGTAAGACTGAAACAAAATAGGAATTAAGCACCTCCGCCTTCATTACTAGCACTTCTTGCCCGCTAAGAACCAGACCTCCCTTTTCCTTAGTTTTTCTCTTGCTCCTAATGTATTTGTAGAAACTCTTCTTGCCTTGTAAATCCCTTGCTCTATGTCAGGCCTGCACAACATGCAACCCCAGGGCTGCATGCAGCCCCCCGTGGGTTCACTGTGCGGCCCACAGGGGGTGTAGGCAAGCAGTGGGGTGGGGCAAGCCAATGGCTGGCTGGCAGGTGGGCGGGGTGGTGAAGAGGCTTGTGGTGGTGGGGGGGTGGCAAGTGAGCTGGGGGTGGGGGCTGAGGAGGCGAGCCAGTGGCGGGAGGCAAGTAGGAGAGCTGGGGGACGTGTGGGGATGGTGAGCCGGGCGGGCGGCCAGTGGAGGCAATATTGAGTTTACCATGGTGCCACTGGGACCGGGCCCATGGGTCCAAAGGGGCCCTGGCCCGGCCCGGCCCGGCCCGGCCCGGCCCGCTCTTCTCCATTCCCCTGCTCTCTCCTGTGGGGGCAGAAGCTTGATGCTGCCAGCAGCTGGGGCTCCTCCCCTGCCTCTTCCCCCAGCGTCCTACGTTCCCTCCCCTCCTGCTCTCCCTGCAGCCGCTTGCCGGCAGGAGGGAGGGGGAAGAGCGGAGCCTCAGCACGCTCGCTGCTCCGGGGAGGAGGAGAAGAGGAGGGAGCATGGCCTTGGGGAAGGGTCTGGAATCAGGGCATACTCGCTCCAGCCCCTACCGTGAGCACCCCCAGCCCCCTGCCCACCCTGACTCCTGCACCCGCCTCACACACCCCTAGTCCCCTGCCCTGACTCCTGCACCTCCCCACATCCCCACCCCAATCCTGAGCACCAAACAGGAGCTTCCCTAGGTAAGCGCTCCACACCCATCCGGCGGGCAGGCAGGGTGGGGAAGAGGCCAGTGGCTGGGGGGCAGGTGAGCTGGCGTCGGGGGAGGAGGCGAGCGGCAAGTCGGTGGCTGGAGGGGGGAAATCCATTTTCACTGTTAATTTTTGTTACTGTGTTGTGTTTAAAGTCCTGTACAGGATCTTTTCAGGGGGAATAAGGCAAAACGCCACATTTATTAGTGCTACATGTAATAATCAGAACTATCATATGCATATGATATATATCACACTCATGCACTCACACACAAACACACTCCATCTTGCTGCTGTTACCAACGAGTTGCTCCCCTTAACTTCACTGGCCAGGTGAGTTAGATGGGGGAGGGGTGGAGCCGAGCTTCTGCCGATCCGGATCGATGCTCCGATGTTGACAAGATGAAACCCAGGGTTCTCTGTAAGACACCTTACTTTTATAGCAGCTTCCCTCTTATGCAAATTTCCCAGATTCAAAATCTGGGACTGTGTCCGTTGGTCCTTTTTGCTGCTTTTCTCTGGGTTGGGGGTTGTCCCAATGCTGCGAAGAGGGTGTTCTCATAGGAAGGTGCTTGCTTCTAACCCCCGAGGCCATCAGTATGTCTGCTCTTGTCAAGTGGGCTGACTAGAGATGTTTGATTGTCCTTGGTCTGGCTCCCATCACCGCTCCAAGGGTTACAGCTGTCTGGAGGCGCCTGCCTTCCACGCGTTCCTCATTCACACCTCATTCATTCAACAGGGCAATTGATTATAAAGTGGGGGGAAGATCTTATTCTACTTCTAGCTAAAAGACATTTTTCTTTTACCTTAAGTCTACGACCTTAGGGGCCTGCTAGAACATATTACCAAGGTTCAATACAAAGTCATATAAAAGTTATACAAAAATGCATATATGCAGAGATTTATCTACAAGTGCATTGATTGACGGCTCTGTGCAGTAATATAGTGACCCCTGGGTCTTTGAATGAGGCTTTATACTTGGGGGGGTGAGGGGCGAGTCGGGGGTGAATGGGTGGGCAAGCGGCGGGTGGGCAAAGAGGGGAGCAGTGAGCCAGCAGGAGTTCTAGGGGCAGGCATGTGGGTTTCTGGCAGGGGAGGGAGGAGGTGAAAGGAGGCGAGTGGTGGGTGTGGGACTGACTAGGAGGGACGCAGCAAGCCAGCAGGGGGTTAGGGGGTGAAGAGGGGTGTGATGGTGGGGCCGAGTGGGAAGGGGGCAGGTCCTATTTTACTGCTGTGATCTGGTCACCTTATGCACGCTGTTTCTTTCCCCCTCTATAGGCTTCAACACACCATCAGTGCCTTGTTAGTATGCCTTGCACCGTGAGATATCTCTCTTCTCTTTGTGTGTGACTGTGAGTGTTTCCCTTGTGTTTGAATTTATTCAATACAACCTTGAGCTTCATAATGGATACCATGAGTAAAGAGAAAAATAGAATCAAAGCACAGAGTTTTCAACACTCAATGGACGAATAAATTCTTATGTACTGTTCCAAAGGCAAAATACTGTGCCTCGTGTGTCGTGAAACGTTAGCCATTCCAAAAGAATACAACCTTCGGCGGCACTTTGAAACTAAACATCCCAATCTCACCAAATTGAACCCAAATGAAAAAATAATTTTGAGACTTTCTTGAAGGAATAGATGCCGAGTGCAGTGACTAAATCTACCATACGGAAGTGAGGTGGTTGAGTCGAGGAAGAGTGCTCTAGTCTTTTGTTGCTTTGAAAGAGGAGGTAGCAAAATTCCTTGAAAATGGGCCAATAAAATTCCCAGAGCTTGAAAATGAGTCCTGGAATCAAGATCTTTTTCTTTTGCGATATTACAGCACACCTGAATGATCTCAACATTCAACTTCAGGGGAAAAAATCAACGTATATTTAAATGTGTGCAGCAGTGAAAGCTTTCAAAATGAAATTGAAACTTTTCAGAAGTCAGCTGTCAAAAGGCGAAATGTGTCACTTTCCCACTTGTGCACAGCATATTCCTCAGCACAAACACGCCGAGTTAGAAGAAAAATACGCAAAGCACATGAATCTTTTGATTGAAGAATTTGACGGAAGACTTACTTTGTCTAAAGAAGAAGACGTCCAGTTGAAGCTGATTGAAGATCCCTTTTCTGTGGATCCAGAGGAAGTGCCACTAGATTTGCAGTTGGAGGTTATCGAACTTCAGTGTTCAGCAGTTTACTGAAATAAGCACAGGGAAAGCAGCCTGCGGGACTTCTACAAAAGTCTGGACAATGAAAAATACAAGAATCTTATCGAAGTTGCGCTGAAAACGTTCAGCATTTTTGGAAGCACTTACATATGTGAACAAACATTTTGCATCATGAACACGAATAAAAACAGGCAACGTTCTTATCTGACTGACGACCATTTGGAAGACATTATGAAAACATCCACTTCAAATATGACCCCCAAATATGACAAGCTTGTTGCTGAAAAGAGATGTACTATCTCTCATTAAATTTGCAAGGTAACTATGAAAAGTACAAATGTTTTCTTTCAACGGAACAGGTGTTTCATTTTTCCATGATTCATAAAAAAAATTAAAATTAAAAAAAAAGTTTGCTTTAATTGAAAAATTCTTAATAAAGTATCACCCCCCCCCAACCTTCCTTTTTGGCCCTCAGCTGTTTCGGTGGGGCAGCACTGGGGAAGGAGGGTTTGTTTCTGCGGGGCGGGGGGCAGGGGCATTGTTTCTGCGGGGCTGGGCCGCGCTGGGAGCTGGGGGGGGGTTCAGCGGGGCCGGGGGGTTTCGGCCCTCAGCTGGTGGGTGGTTTTTGGTTTTTTTTGAGTAATATGGCCCTCGCTGCTTTACGAGTTGTGCAGGCCTGCTCTATGTAATTCTTTTTGTACCTGAGCCTTTCATTTATTTTTTTCCTGCATGCCTGTGCTGTTCCCTGCCATGTGTCTGGTGCACAATGGCTGTACCAGTGGCAAGGTTTGTGGGTTTTGGTTTAAAAAAAAAATTTTTTTTTTTTTTGAAAACTACTTTGATCACATTTCTGATAATGTGTTTGATTAAAAAAAATTACCAAAAAAATGAAATTTTTCACAAAAGTTCATTTCAGAGAAGGACTTTCATTTAATGAAAACGCTTATTTGAAAAATTTAAACCAGCTGTAACAGTAACTTTAGTAATTTGCATTTATATGTTGCACTTTATTGAAGATTTCAGAACACTTTACTAAGGTAGATATTTTCCTCATTTTACAGATGGGGAATTAAGGCATACAGTGATTAAGAGACTTACCCAAGCTTGTAGAGGGCTTGATCCTATAAGTGCGTAGTACCATAGGTAGTCCCAGTGATGTCAATAGGACAACTCTCTGTAGTACCCACTATGCCTAGCAGCATGTATTTGTACAACTGGGCAGAGGTGTCATTGGAACCCAAGCTACCTTATTTCCAGTCCTGTGCTACAACCACTAAGTTAATGGAAGAATTCCAAACCCTCCCAAGTGATAAAAGACAAATTGGTAGAAGGGGAAAAATATTTCAAGGCTTTTTTTAAAACCAGGATCACAACAGAGGGTGATCTCAATATACTCTAACCGTGTCCTCCTAATTGTACATGGGATCAGATGTGCAGACTCTTCACTCAGATGTGAAATTAGTAAAGAACTAAAGATAGGCAGCTCCAGGTTTTATCTTAAGTCCTAGACTTTAGATTTCAAATATCTGGGTGTGTTTGTGAATGAGCAGATGCAATTATCCTCTTGAAATCTTCTGTTCTCAGGATATGCTGTGTATAAAGTTACCTTTTCTTGGCTGCTAGGCTGACCCTTGAATAAATGCACTGAGCCATAACGTGCTGTTTGTTCGACTCTCCTGGACAGTGAGTATGCACATGAAGTTCAGTTTCTGTCATGCATTTATCATTCATATAGCATAAAGCCGCCTGTTTCATATTGAGTCCTTGCTGTTGGATGTCAGGATGACCCAAGCGTACTACAGGTTAGAAAAACGTGATGTGAAAGCGTGAAGCAGAAATATATTCACAGGTTCTCCATTTCATTTTAAACTCTGAAATCTTTTTCTCAAATTAATTTCACTGATCCGTGGATCCAGAACCCCAAATTAGATCTGAGTTTGTAGGTGAGCCCATTTTAACAGTGGCTTGAATCTGAACAGCAAACATCAGCCCTCTGAATCTTGGGAAATCTTGAATCTAAACTTTGAAACCCCACATTCGGACATGTTCTGTCCAGCTAATCTAGTTATTGGGCTCAGTGCAGAAATTACTGGATGTTCGATGGTCAGGGTCGTGCAGGAAGGGAGACTAGATGATCACAACTGCCCTTGCAATAATTTAGAAAAATAGATTAATAGATTGTAAATATAATCTGTCTAAATTGAATCTGGGTATTTCTGCCAAACTCGTAACTGTGGTAGCTACTGGCTGAGCTTGGGTTTTGGTTTAGGCCCATCTTTATCCAGAACGTTACTTTAATCGCTCGAGGGAGTTTATTTCCATACTTTCCTTCTAGCGTGTAGAGTATGTAATTAAAAAAAAATACTCTGGCAAAGACAGTAATGCTTTGAGTTCTGGAAAATATTTTCTTCATGTGTATGGAAGAAGCTGTTTTGCTTGGCTTTGCTTCTGAAATACATGGCACAACATGTATGAAATATTTGAGGCCGTTATGAGAAATGAACTTTTTTTTAAATTTGATTTACCTTTTGCCTGTAGACACCCACAGACTCCAGGCTTGTGGGGGAGTGAGGAAGAGGATTTGATTTACCAGAAGCCCCCAGAACAGTTACATGCAAACTCTTTTTTCATTTAAAAAACAAACAATCTCCAACACCTAAAACTAAGGAGAAATTTCTGTTGGAATTTCCCCTTAGTTTAATGCCTCTTAAAACTATGTTCTATAGAAACCTAATAACCCTCAGGCACGACCATAAGAAACATTATTAATAATAATAATTAATAATAATAGCCTTTGAAAAACCTACAGATGAGATTCAGCTTACTCTCCCATCTGAATGCAGAGAGGAAGTGGCATTAAGGTCCCATTTGCTTTCTGGTGTGGGCTACTCATCTGGTGGAGTGTATCAGCCTTTGGGGGCAGAGTAGCCTCTACTCTCCTTCCCGTGGAGGCAGGTGGATAATGAATGGAGCCTTTACTCCTCCCATCACCTTTGCCCTAATGCGCCAGCCAGGGGGAAGTAATCTGAGATCCAAGGGGGAGGGCAAAAGGGACTAACTGCTGCCCAATCCTCAGTTCAGTCCCTGGTATAAATTAGAGCAGCCTCCACTGGTAGATGTGCTGCTGGTAACCCTTAAATGTCATTATGCAACCTGGGATCACCAAAATTGAGTTGAGTTCCAGGAATGCCTCTGACGTGCCCCCTATTTTCATTCACAGAAAGGTGCAAAGGGGTTATCGATTTAGTGGTTTTCAAATTTTTTTTTTCTGGCAACCCAGTTGAAGAAAATTGTTGATGCCCATGACACAACGGAGCTGGTGATGAGGGGTTTGGGGTGCAGGAAGGGGCTCCAGATTTTGGGGCGGGGCTCAGGGCAGGGAACTGGGGCGTGGGCTTACCTCGGGCATCTCCCAGTCAGCGGCACAGCAGGGGTGGAGAGGCAGGCTTCCTGCCTGTCCTGGCACTGCACACTGCACTGCGCCCCGGAAGCGGTCAGGAGCAGGTCCGGCTCCTAGGCAGAGGCGTGCAAGCGGCTCCCCATGGCTCTCGCCTGCAGGCACCGCTTCCCCAGCTCCCATTGGCTGGGAACCAGACCTGCTGCTGGCCACTTCTGGGGTGCAATGGGGTGTCAGAACAGGTAGGGACTAGTCTGCCTTACCCAGGCAGCACCGCTGATGGGACTTTTAATGGCCTGGTCAGCAGTGCTGACCAGAGCCGCTGTGATCCATTCCATGACCCAGTTCTGGGTCGCAACCCACAGTTTGAAAACCACTGTCCTAGGACAATGTCTACACTGCAATTTTATAGCCCTGCAGCCTAAGCCTCCTTAGCCTGAGTCAGCAGACATGGGCCAGCTGCGGGTGTCTTATTGTAGTGTAGACGTAACCCATGTGACCTGCAGAGCCAGTAGAGCATTGACAGTGGGACAACAAGCTCCCCAACGCTATCCCACCAATGCGACTCAGCCCTGAGCTGTTGGTATTGCCTGGGCAGTTTGGTCACCAGGCCTGACTGCTCAAATCGATAACAGAGGTACCACTGAATACCAGTGTTGGGTTTTTAGGATTCATAGATTAAGTTCAGAAGGGACCATTAGATCCTCTAATGTGACCACATGTGTAACACAGATCAAAGAACCTTACTCGTTAATTTCCTCATCAAGCCCATTAAGTCGGTAGGAGCCATAGCATATCTCTTAGACAGCAAGTGATGAAGGACCCACTGTGCCCCTACATCAGTTGCTCCAATGGCTCGTTGCCCTTTGCTGTTAAAAATTTGCACCTGAATTTCTCTAGCTAGGGAAATAGACACCTGTCTGGTAGGAGCCAGATTGAGGCCACCAAACATTGATCAGACGATAATCCCTGACAGTTACAAGACATCTGGGCTGCATCAAACCAGTGGCCTAGACATATAAAATCCCTCTATTCCATTACCAATCCCCTGAGCTATCCAGTTCCCTAAATTCAACAGGCGTCATGGGCTGTTAGCTACTTGAATTTTCATAGTAACTGACAAGAAAACATTGCCTTTGAATAGAGGATATGTTCTTCCCATTAGTCTCCTGTCATAAATAGAAGCAGGTCTTGCGTGTCACTGGCACGTATCGTGTAGGAGTGGTTAACAGTGTTTAACTTGGCTGTAGTAGCGTCTCTCTAAGGCAGTCAGGCAAGCACTGACATGAGCATGCACACGCATGCTCTCTCTCTCTCTCAAACCCTAGTGCAGAATTTGCTACGCTCCCGAATGTTAGTTAGATTCAGGGGGAAGCAGGGAAACCATCCCAAAGGATTGATGACTTGGCACTGCCTGGTTAGGATGATTTAAATAATCCATTAAAAGGTGAGTGGTTGGAAAAGCAGGCATCTCTCATTCTTCCCCCGCAAGTGCTATTCATTCCCATTATCCAATGAGGGGCTCCATCTCGGATTGGCACACTGAAGCTGCAGGATGCAGAGGAAGAGCTGCTCAAGGGAAATTCATCTCCTCTCAAAAGGATGTTTCTGCTTGGGGAAGGGAAATCATCTGGCAGCTAAGGTGATTCCAGCTGGTCTCAATAACCGTATTTGGAAGGAAAGGTTAAGGAAGCTGGTTTTATTCTCAGTGGGCAAGAGGAGACTTCAAGGAGAGGGAAACCCCATTTCAAACCCATAAAAGGGATTGTGATATGTGGTTCAAGGTAAAACAGAATGATGCATACTATCTCCAGGCCTGATCCAACTCTCACTGAAGTTAAGAGTCTTTCTGTTGCCTTCCGTGGGAGCTGGGTTGGGCAGTAAGTGTGTGTGTGTGTAAATGGTATATTATGGGGACACCAAAAGATCAAACCAGCTGCTGTAGTTGTGGGAGTCATTATAATTTCACACGGTTTGGGGGTGTCCACAAGGAAACACTGACCCAGTGGTTAGTCTGCCTATCCACCCACTCAATGTGTCATTGTTGCTCTGGAGAAAATACTTTAGGGACACTTAAAGGTTGAAGTTCAGCGTGTTTCCAGGGATTTGTCTCATCTTTGGTGCCAGAGGTGATGCACCCAAGTGAAGGTGAGACATTCATATGGAGAGGATACCATGCCCCACATGATTAAACTGTATAATTAACTTGTGCACTCATCTCATTTGTTTCCTCAAATCTCTGTCCCCGCTGGCAGTAGACTCTAGACACTAATGAAACCAGAGCCATTCACAAAATGGGAAATGCTGTTAACTATGATGCTCCCTAGAATAACTACTGAATGAACAGCATTGCAACGGACTATGGACTACACCATGACTACAGGATTCTCATCTTTTAAATTCCTCCTCAAAACATAATTTACCGGTTTCCACTGCCACGCTCTGCTCAGGTAAAGGCCATTTCCACATCCAGCGCGGGGGAGAATGCTCTCTCCTGTGCACATCTTTCTGCTCCATGGTTTAGTGTTCCTTTCCTGGTACATCGTCCATGTTTTTGTCCCACTCCCGTACTGTCGCTCTAGCTCCTCAGGGAGGAGCTTCTTATATGTTTTGAAAAACATGCATACAGCAGTATGTGAATAACAAATAAAAAGTTATTTGAGAATCTTATTTACCTGACATGAAGGCATGAGGTACAGATTGCTGCTAATAGTGTAGCTGCGATTTCCCTGATCCTTCAGTATCAACCTGGAAGTGCAAAGTTAAGCAAAAATGAATCCAGATGTTTCAGAATTGCCAGATGGCTTAATTCTAATATTACTGGGCATTTATTTTACGCAGAGCAGTTCTGCTTATTTTCATACTTGAAAGTATCTGGGAGGGGACTTTGATTTCCACGTTTACGAATCTAGTAAGAAGTAACGTGCCCATAACATTTTAATCCTGAGTATTATCTCATCCCAAAACTTCAGGGATGCTAGTGTACACCTCCTGTATTGCGTATGGGTAGACAATTAACAACCAAAATTTCTGTTACGTTTATTCTCATACATGCCTGTCTTTTAAGCAATCACATTTTCCACAGAAGATGAACATGTTTAGATACCACTGGTTCTTGGGCATTCTGCGTTGCAAAATACTTTGCATCTGTCTTATTTTTCTTCATGAACAAACAGGTAGTTAGCATACAGATTTGCCATTAAGTAAACTTCCGGGACACACATTACAGCTGGTTTACATGCAACTTAATCTGGTCATCCATATTCTTTAGAGGTTTGGGTTGAGTTTTCATGAAATATTCATAAGGATGTGCAAAAATATGCAGAATTGGAAGGCAGGAGGTCCTAGTGGACAGGGCCCTGGATTGGGAGTCAACTCTGGGTTCCATACCTGGCTCTGTCACTGACTTGCTGTGTGAAGCGAGCCAGCTACTTCACCATCCTGGGCCTCCATTTTTAACTCTGTCTGTCTGTCCTCTGTTCAGGTTGTAAGCTCTTTGGGGTAAGGAGTGTATCTCGCTATGTTTTTTTGAAGAGTGCTTAGAATAATGGGTCATTGGTCTTCAGTAGGCACCTCTAAGTGTCTTCGTAATTCAATAAGGAGTCTGGTGGCACCTTAAAGACTAACAGATTTATTTGGGCATAAGCTTTCGTGGATAAAAAACCACTTCTTCAGATGTAATTCAGTTAACGTCAAATTCTTATTTTTGCCTTTTGTAACAAAAATGTCCATTTTCAAAACAGAATTTTGCTAAATTACAGTATAAGTGAATGATTATTGGTTCTGTGTTTCAAGAGAATATGGTTTTTGCACTGAAACCACATTCAAGTCATGCTTTTTTTTATATTTAATGGGAAGATAGCAATTTTGTTGAATGAAATGAAATTTGGGAGGTGGCCCACTGCCTGGAAACAAACTGACAACAGGGTTTCATTCAATGCTGCGGTGGTGCCAAGTTTCATGATTTTATCATTAATGCCATCCTATTTGATGGGTGTTTTCTTTGAAGCCCTAGCTCTTGGGAAAAGTCTGATTACATGAGAATCTCAGCTTTCATTCTAAAAAGATAAATTTTTAGCCTATAGCATGGAGGAGAAAAGCATGGACCCTGAAGGCTCAGAAAACCAGAAGACACATAACTAACCCTTAGGTTCTTTATTTTAAACTTGCACAATTTTTTGGGCCTGACTCCTAATTTTTTGAAAGGGTGAATGGCATAAAGTTCAGACCAGGGCTTAAATTCTCATAGTATTTCCTGGAGCCCCCATGGGAGGTGTCAGGGCTTGGGGCTTTTATCCCTCAGGTTTGAAAATATTTACTGGAGCTGTGCTCCGGACAGCTCTGGCTGAATTTAAGCCCTGGTTCAGAAAGCTCTCAGACTTGTCTGGGGAGCAATTATGAGTTGGCAGCACTGCATCTGATTGTGACAAGCTTATGTTTGCTCAGGATACTGCTGCCCTAACACTGGGGCTATCTTCGATAAATTGCAACATCCAGTCATCTTACCCTAGAGAATTATATGAAGACCTCAGAAACTTGGGCCAATATAGAGGAAACTTCAGGACAGTTGGAAATTCAGTGCATGCAGTAGATTCTAGTAATGACTATAATAGAATGTTACCTTTGGTTGACTTTATTTGATGCTTTTTACCTTTTCCTGCGAGGAAGTAAAGTTCCCTTGGCCTGTGACACAGATCAGCTTATTAATATTTAAATTCTCAAGTGCTAGCTTGTTTCCCAAAATGGGGATCCTGAAATATAGGGGTTTTTCATAGTGTCCTAATGCTGAAAAATGGCACACAGACCCAAAGGACAGAATTTCTCCCTCTTATCTTCACTGAAGATTGATAGTATATTGAAGAAAAAAAACTAGCGGAGGTATAAACCCTGATGGTTCTGGGAGTAACCCAACCTCTAAACGACTGGGGTTAGGAAGAAACTTCCCCTATAGACAAATTGTCCATTAAAGGATTTCTTGCACCTTCCTCTGAGGCATTGGATACTGGCTGCTGCCCAAGACAGGAAACTGGCCTAAATGGACCACAGGACCTGCCATGTCTGATCGGAGCACTGTTTCTACTGCGCATTCTACAATGATGTTGTGGGTGATGTTTGTTGCACCTCCAGGGTGTGGAATGAAGTCCAAATATGTAACAGAGACCTGGGGCAAAATTGTACTTGCAGTACTAATGAAATAATTCCAAAGTACATTCAATGCCATTAATGGGTTGCTCTTAGTTATACCAGGGTAAATCCAGAGTAAGAGTTTAGCTTCTGCAGTGTGGATCAGAAAGCAGACTTTTGTCTAGTATGAGGGACAGAAGGAAAAGGATACAAACAGGGATATGATATGATATGTGATCAGTTTCTTAAACAGAAATACCATATTGTGTAGCATCAATTCAGCATTTCCGATGAAAATCATTTGCAAAAATAAAACAGAATTCTAGATTTGTGTGGGGCAAATGTGGTTAGTTAACTAATGAAAGCCCTTAACGTTATAAAAGGCTATTCATAGACTGCGTGTGAGTCCCACTCCCCATCAGATGATGCGTAAATAAATTATTAAAAAGGAAAGGC
Organism: Eretmochelys imbricata; assembly: GCF_965152235.1. Classification (NCBI taxonomy): domain Eukaryota; kingdom Metazoa; phylum Chordata; order Testudines; family Cheloniidae; genus Eretmochelys; species Eretmochelys imbricata. The sequence continues at coordinate 127,666,801 of NC_135575.1, forward strand.
AGATCTGTCTCTGGTAGATCCTTAAAAATGTAAAGCTTTCCCACAAGGTCAAGCAACTTCTCTAATTCAGTTCCTTTCTTGTGCTCCATGACAGTTGGTCATGTATAAATTAAAGACTAACAAGTAATATCATTCCCAGGTTGGGTTTGGAGTCCCTATTTTATTTAATAGAGTTCAAATTCGGGTGTGCAACAAATCCTTGGCAGTTATGGGGAATCATGGAGAGCAGCTGTCTTTGTGTAAGTACAGCAGAATTAGTTTTGTGAATAAATCAATACAAATTCCCAGGATTATTGTGATTACAACCTGTTTATATCATATTACATAATGGGTTACAGAACCATACAGTTCTTCCTCTCTCTCCATTACATGAGCAGCTGTACCCTGTCGGAAGTCTTAAATGCCTAACATTCCTAGGAAGAGCGAGAGAATATGACGTCTTGCCTATAAAGAGATGTTTTTCATGCCACTAGAAACCCAGTAAAGGTTTGATAGGAACATATACACACTACGTGTACTGTGGTGTGTGGAGTCCTTTGCAAACTCTGACTTCCCTGTTGTGTTAAAAATCTTTCACCGGGATTGGAAGGACGTGCTTTGCTCTGTGATTTACTCTCAGAATTAGAGATGTAAATGCATGGCATGCTGCAAGGGCTGTTTCCTTCGGCCAACATTCCTGAGTCCCACTAAAACAATACGTGTCAGTCCATAAGGATAACATAAAGATTTATCTGACAATCCTGGTGCCTCTAATCTCTCTATTCACTGTGGATCAGCCTTTCTTATAACTAAAATTTATGAACTCTGTCCAAAACTTGGGTAATGGTTGAACAGAATGTTTATGATCAGACCAGATTAGATCATTGCTACTGATGTGCATAGTGCTTATGGTTGGTGGTTTAGGTGCTTCACAGCCAGGTGAGAAGATGAGATCTTTACCTTTCTAGGCTTGCAGTCGGAGGCCTGCTCCTCCCAACACTTAACCTCCAGGCAAAGCACTTACTACGTTGGGCACCCCTATTCACTACCGTGAAACTACTCATGGTAGTAAGTGCTACCCAGGCCTAAGTGTTTGCAGGATGATGTTGTAGATAGATGGGATAGTACTATACATGCTTGTGGTAAATATGGGAGGACGCAAAGTCTAAAAAAGATATCCCAGTGGATATCTGAGATTCTGTATCTTCCACAGAGAGTACAATTTTAAATCATGTTCTTGTATATATGCTCCGCTTCTCCAGCTGCACAGGGAAATGGGAGCCAGCAAGAACACGTTTCAGCATCTTTCCCGATGTTATAGAAATAACAGTATAAATTCTGATGGGACAAAACATAGGAGATGGACCTAGCTACCTAGAATGTGAGCGAGCTCTGTGATGCAGGGACTGTCTTTGTGCGTGCATTTGTACAGTGCCTTGCACAAGGGGGGGGTCTAATCCTTACTTGGTGTCCCTAGCTGCTGCCACAATAGAAATAAATACTTAGCTCGTCTTTCACCTTCTGGAAGGTCAACCTGCTTTTCAGAAGTTCAGTATCTCCAGAAATCTACTTTAATAGAGATCCTTCTCCATCCTGGCCTGAAATCCACTAACTCTGTAACTCCCAAGCAGTCAGCTGTGCAGGGTCCAATGCATGCCTCTCTAGCAACTTTAAACCATAGTTGACAAAGTTTTCCATAAATAACAATGATGGGACAAAATAAAGGTGGGTGTGAGGGGGAAAAAATAGGAGTCATCCAAAATTCGGGACTTTTTCTTTTCAAAGGGATATTTGCTGTTACTAGCACCTATGGAAGTGGGTAAATCTGCATTCCGGGCTTGGTTGGTCGTCTTGTGGGGTTTATAGAGTTGCACTCCCTAATTAAGAGAGGCAGAGGGGTAGCCACAAGGGAGACAATTGCAAACTATTGTTTCACAGTGATGATGAGTTCCAGGGATTTTGCAGGGAATCTGCATTACAAGTCAATATTTCCTGGTACAAAACATACAGAAAACAACCTGTCAGCTGTTGCCACATCAGCCCTCTAGAATTGCGTATAGGGCTTGTACTGTCCAGTGCTAAGGGTCTTGGGTTTGATCCCTGCCAATGATCATGGTACAGACTTTTTAAAGCTATGGTGGTGTATCACCAAATGGCAGCCCAGAAGGGACATGAACTCCTGTGTACCTTATGTGCTTGGTGCAAGCTTGTCTAGTGGGAGAGTGTGTAATTCACTAGATTAATGCATATCATCATGACTCCCTTCAATAGTGAATTATGCATTTTAAAAAAAAACTCGATAAGCATAATAATGTGCTTGTGTGTACTATGTGGGCAGTGTAAGATTTATGATGTCCTTAGCTATTCATTTCCTGACTTTTAAGTGCTTGGGATTAGTAAATGATGTACTAGGTAAGGACGCTGCTGTCACTTAGCAATACTAATTTTTAAAATTAAGCTAATTGGTTTTTGGAATAAACAGAATAGTTCTCTCTCCAGGGCTGTCAGTCTTGTCCATTTCAGCAACACTAAATTCACTTATAAATGTATATCACTTGCTACCTCTGGGGCCCACTGTACTATTCCTGTTTCATGCTGGTGTAACTCCAGTGCTGTTAGGGCAGTGGTGAATCAGGACCTAAACATGTGAATAAAATCTTGTAAAGGAGTCTTTTTTTTTTTTCAAATGACCTCTAACAGATCTTCTCAGGGATGCCTGCACTATAGTGATTTTGCTCCTGAGACGTGGCACCCACTGACAGAAATGACTAGCTACCTTCAGTGTTCATACAAAGAAAAGGAGTACTTGTGGCACCTTAGAGCCTAACCAATTTCCTTTTCTTTTTGCGAATACAGACTAACACGGCTGTTACTCTGAAAAGTGTTCATGCAGTAATCATCTAGCTGGCCCCTGGCAACTGCTTCAGGATCACAGGAATGAAGCTTGTGATGAGACAACTTGTGGGGTGGAGACCACACAAAGAGAAGAAGAGGGTTATGCTAGAGTTTGAGCCATCTGCCAGTGACACATACACAGTGCGCAATATGATTTATACTGTAACTCTCAGTAGATGACACAGGAAGGAATGATGCAGAGCCAGCGCCAGATTAAGTTTCATGGGGTCTGGGGTTGTTATAAGTTTGGGGGCACCAAACTGAGATAGTGAGAATGAACTTAATCAAGAAACCACAGGACACGAAGAACAATTCTTGAATTGCCTATACACCAAGGCTGGGAGCCTGGGTAACAAACAAGCGGAATTAGAATGTATGCTTATTAATTCTCAATTCCATCTAGTTGGTGTTACTGAAACCTGAGGGGATGATTCACAGGATCAGAATGTTCGAATCCATGGTTATAACCTAGTTCAGAAGCAGTGAGTGGGGAAGGGGAGTGGCACTCTGTCAAAAACAGCTCAGAAGAAAATGATCTTGAATGCTCCTGGATCACTGTCTGAACAGATAAAGTGCAAGATGGGATATTAGTTATGTCTGCTGTAGACCACCAAATCACAATAGGGAACAGGGTGACTCCCTCCTTATGTACCTATTTATAATGCTTAAGGAAAAAAGACTGTGTGTTCATGGGGGACTTCAACTGAGTAACACATGATGGAGGTCTCATGTTACCGGCACTAAAACATCTTTGGAATTGCTAAATATTATAGGTGACAATTTCCTAAATCAAAAAGTGTTGCAACCAGCATGGAATAATTCTTTATCAGACTTTGTCCTAACAGAGAGAGAGAGAGGAACTGATTACAGGAATAAAAATTAATGGTAGCTTAGATACTTGATCACATTTATAAGCAGAATAAAGTTCAGACCAGTAATATATAAACAAACACACACACACGATGGTTTAATAGGGCCAATTCACAAAGCTGAAAACAATTGAGACAAATCACCTGGGAGGAAGAATTTAATCAGAAAAATGTGAATGATGATTGAGAATTACTTAACAACACCTTACTAGATATTCAGCAAGCCACAATTGAGGAAAAAGGCTAACCAGGTTTAGAGTGTAAGTGAAGGCAGCTATAAAAATAATATAGAACAACGGGGAAGTTGATAGTAATGAATATAAATCAGAAGTTAGGAATTGTAGAGAAGGCAGAAATGGTCAATAAGTATTTCTGTTCTGTATTTGGGGGAAAAAAACAGATAATAGAGTCTCATCATATGGGAATGAGAAAACTCTTTCCATTCCACTAGTCATCTCTGGAGGACGTTATTAGATACTTTTAAATCAGCAGGTCCACATATCTTGCATCCAAGAGTGTTAAAAGACCTCACTGAACTGTTAATACTGATTTTCAGTAAATCTTAGAGCACTGGGAAAATGTGAGAAGACTGTAAGAAAGCTAACGTGCCAATTTTTAAATAGGGTAACACGATAACCCTGATAATTATAGTCCTGTTAGTCTAATATCGATCTTGGGCAAGATAATGGAAATGCTAATACAGAACTTGATAAAGAATTAAATGAGGGTAATGTAATTAATAGAAATCAGTTAGGGCTGTCAATTAATAGCAGTTAACTCACGCGATTAACTCAAAAAAATTAATTGTGATTAATTGCACTGTTAAACAATAGAATACCAGCTTAAATTTATAAAATATTGTGGGATGTTTTTCTACATTTTCAAATATATTGATTTCTATTACAACACAGAATACTAAGTGTATAGTACTCACTTAATATTATTTATTACAAATATTTTCACTGTAAAAAATGATAAACAAAAATAGTATTTTTCAATTCACCTTATACAAGTACTGTAGAGCAATCTCTTTATGGTGAAAGTAACTTACAAATGTAGATTTTGTTTTGTGTGTTACATAACTGCACTCAAAAATAAAACGTAAAACTTTAGACTACAAGTCCACTCGATCCTACTTCTTGATCAGTCGGTTACTAAGACAAACAAGTTTGTTTACATTTACAGGAGATACTGCTGTCTGCTTCTTATTTATAATGTCACCAGAAAGTGAGAACAGGCATTCGCATGGCACTTGTGTAGCTGGCGTTGCAAGCTATTTACATGCCAGATATGCTAAACATTCATATGCCTCTTCATGCTTCGGCCACCATTCCAGAGGACATTTTACCTCTGTATTTGGCCCTGCTGCGACCACTGCCAGAATCCTGTGTCCAATTCTAGTGCCCACAATTCAAGAAAGAGGTTGATAAATTGGAAAGGGTTTAGAGAAGAATAACAAGAATTATTAAAGGATTAGAAAATGTACCTTTTAGTGACAGACTCCGAGAGCTCCATCTATTTAGCTCTAACAAATAAATGGCTAAGGGGTGATTAATTACAGCCTATAAGTATTTACATGGGGTACAAATATTTAATAATGGGCTCTTCAAGGTAGCAGAGAAAGGTATAACACAATCTAATGGCTGGAAGTTGGAGCTAGACAAATTCAGACAATATAAGGTAACATTTTTGACAATGAGAGTAATTAACCATTGGAACAATTTACCCAGGGTCATGGTAGATTTTACATCACTGACCATGTTTAAATCAAGATTGGATGTATTTCTAAAAGCTATGCTCTAGGGCAGTGGTTCTCAGCCGGGGTACATGTATGCATGTGGGTATGCAGAGGTGTTCTAGGGGATACATCAGCTGATCTAGATATTTTCCTAGTTTTATAACTGGCTACATAAAAAGCACTAGCAAAGTCAATACAAACTAAAATTTCACCTTGACAATAACTTGTTTATACTTTATATAGTATACACTGAAAAGTAAGTACAATAGTTATATTCCAATTGATTTATTATGGTAAAAATGAGAAAGTAAACATTTTTTCAGTAATAACCTGCTGTGACACTTTTGTATTGTTATGTCTGATTTTGTAAGCAAATAGTTTAAGTGAGGTGTAACTTGGGGTACACAAGACAAATCTGACTCCTGAAAGGGGTACAGGAGTCAGGAAAGGGTGAGAGCCACGGCTCTAGGAATTATTCTGGGGAAGTTCTATGGCCTGTGTTATACAAGAGGTCAGAGTAGATGATCACAATGGCCCCTTCTGGTCTTGGAATCTATGAACCTGGCATGTGCCTGGAGCGGAGTCTACAATAATTGGAAAAGTACTTTGCAATGTGCAACTGACTATTTCAGAAAGTACTTTATGCCCCATTAAAAAAAATGTCTCCGCAAATATTTGAAGATGCAAAGGCATGTCCATATTTTTTTAATATGTTAATCAAGGAAAGGGTCAAACTGACTCAACAATTCCAAGTTTCCCAACTAAATGCTGTTATAAAGAGAGATGACAGCTTCATTTTCTCCTTTAAACAGAAGACCATGATCAGCAAGAAACTTTACTACTGCAACAACCAGTCTAAGCAATACATCAGCTCATTTTCATATTGTTTTTTTCAGTTCACAGTCTACCTGGCCTTTGGTTTCTATCTGGGAAGTCCACGTAAGTATTGTTTTGATGAGAAACACTGCTTTCATGCTCTACAATGGGAACTGTAGTATGTGGACAGTCATTAAATCCAGAGTCACTAAATACAGTTGCATGAGAGACATCTCCAAGTAACAAGCTGTCAAGGTTCCTCCCCCACTCTGAACTCTAGGGTACAGATGTGGGGACCTGCATGAAAAACCTCCTAAGCTTATCTTTACCAGCTTAGGTCAAAACTTCCCCAAGGTACAAAGTATTCCACCCGTGGTCCTTGGAATGGCCGCTACCACCACCAAACTAATACTGGTTACTGGGGAAGAGCTGTTTGGACGCGTCTTTCCCCCCAAAATACTTCCCAAAACCCTGCACCCCACTTCCTGGACAAGGTTTGGTAAAAAGCCTCACCAATTTGCCTAGGTGACTACAGACCCAGACCCTTGGATCTTAAGAACAATGAACAATCCTCCCAACACTTGCACCCCCCCTTTCCTGGGAAATGTTGGATAAAAAGCCTCACCAATTTGCATAGGTGACCACAGACCCAAACCCTTGGATCTGAGAACAATGAAAAAACATTCAGTTTTTTACAAGAAGACTTTTAATAGAAAATAGAAGTAAATAGAAATAAAGAAATCCCCCCTGTAAAATCAGGATGGTAGATATCTTACAGGGTAATTAGATTAAAAAACATAGAGAACCCCTCTAGGCAAAACCTTAAGTTACAAAAAAGATACACAGACAGAAATAGTTATTCTATTCAGCACAATTCCTTTCTCAGCCATTTAAAGAAATCATAATCTAACACATACCTAGCTAGATTACTTACTAAAAGTTCTAAGACTCCATTCCTGGTCTATCCCTGGCCAAGACCAGCATATAGACAGACACAGACCCTTTGTTTCTCTCCCTCCTCCCAGCTTTTGAAAGTATCTTGTCTCCTCATTGGTCATTTTGGTCAGGTGCCAGCGAGGTTACCTTTAGCTTCTTAACCCTTTACAGGTGAGAGGAGCTTTCCCCTGGCCAGGAGGGATTTCAAAGGGGTTTACCCTTCCCTTTATATTTATGACACAAGCATACAAAACAGAACAGCAACCCTGGCGATCGTGCATAAAGAGGCACAGAGTCTCCATTTTTCAGACAGCAGGTGAACAGGGTTTTTGATAAACATGACTTCTGGTTTTTGGAATTTTTTTTTAGTTGCTTAAAAATTGCAATTTTTATTTTGACATGATAGAAGTTCCGTTGTAAATCCAGTAAGATCGCAGGGTCTCCATGGCTGGGGCCCAGAGTGTAGCATCAGTTACTATACTGTCATGATCCAGTCAGAACCAAGGGTCAAACCTGAGGCCAAGAGTAGCAGAGGAGTTCATAGTCAAGTTCCAGGCCAGGGCTGATAACAAGGATCGAAGTCCAAGTCAGATTTCAGGGTCCAGAACAGGAGGCGAGGTCCAAGTCAAGTCAAGGTCGAAGCTAGGAGTTCACGAACAGGGAGCAGGAGTGGTCGTGGCAGCTACAGCTGGTGCCTTGACACTTTCTGGAATGTCTCTTGGGTTTATATAGGGTGGGGAGCCAATCAAGAGCCATGAGACCGCTGCCTAGCAGATCCCTTGAGGTGGGACCTTTCATTGTCCATGTCCTCAGCAGGTTGTGGGTAATGGAGCATGAACTGGTTACAGCTGCTGCCGGTTGGTGGCAGCTCGACAGGCCCAGGTTCAAGACCCGCTGGGCCTTGCACATGTTGAGCAATTTGCATATCCACTGCATTATTACCTTCATGTGTGACAATGTCACTCTCTTTTGAAACTGACTCCCTGGAGAGTGTAAAGTTAGGACTTGCCAATTACGCTGTAATCCATCAGTATTGGTTGTTTCATCCTGTTGACTTTTCTCTGTATTTTCCGAAGTGCTGGTAACGCCGCATACATTTGTTGGTATTTTATTAAAATTGCTTGTCAGCTTTGGAGCTTTGTTTAACAGATCTTCTGTGCAAAGGCTTTGTGGTTGTTGTGTTTTCCGCTTTTTAACACCACTCTCATGCTTTCTTGGTGCTCTGTCCAGACGTTTTTATAGGTTCTTCTAAACTGTGTCACATTCGGGCCGTGACCTTGCCTGGCTTGACACGTGACTTGATCGCAGGTCAAATGGACCATATGATCAGGCAGTTGTTGCTCCAGCTGAACACCGCTTCGTAGTAAAATAGTTGTGTTCCAATTCATACAGTAAATACTATATTGGGGGGGCTCAAAATCTGGGGCCCAGGCTGCAGTTCCTAAAGCCCCTGAGTTAATCTGCTCTGTGTGTAGCCTAGTGATTAAAGCATATGACTGGGCATAAAGTGTGTAATAATTTTTTCTTTTCAAAAGTGGCTGTGTTGACCTAAATCTGCTTCCATTAAAGTCTAATGGTAAAACCCTGTGGGAGCAGAATCAAGCCCATGGGTGGTGGCTGAATGCGCTGTTGGGGGAGGTTAGCCTCTGGCCCCTCCCCTTCCCCTCTCCTGCCAGAGACCAGAGCGCACACGGCCCTCCGCAGCCACCAAGCTCCCCGTGTACCCCCAGCCCCAGCACACCGGGCGGGTGGCACGGCTGGAGTGCCCCTAGTCCCAGCATGCCAGGCGGGCAGCATGGCCAGAGCGCTCCCAGTCCTAGCGTGCTG